>NC_140575.1:15277901-16477901 GCF_057381845.1 Rhamphochromis longiceps
GGCTGAACAGTATCTTAAATGTCTGAGCTAGTCATACCATGTTACGTAATATTCATGTGCAGTGTAGCAAGGTGATTGTTTAAATTACAGGAGTAGATGCCTGCAGCTGAAACGGTTTTCTGATCTGAATACGGTAATGTTACCAGATATGCATTGTACTATGGGAAAACGGTGGTGGATCAGTGTGTAAAAAGCCCCCAAAAGAAACACACAGCGTCTTTAGCTCAAACACTGTCTGATCACTCTCTTAGATACTGTGCTGTTCCATCTAGTTATTGGTTACTGAGAAATGTTAGGTCATTAATTAAGAGAGTGCAGCTGTTCAGATCAGATGGTGAAGTAGGAAAATGCAGAACATGTTATTATAGCTGAATGCTGTGTAAAATACTAGTAATAAATCTAACTCCCATTTATGGCTTTTACTACTGTGGGGCTAAATAAAAAATTACAGACATAATGAAATCTGCTACAATTACAAAGCTTAAGTTTAAAACAATTATTATATATTAAGCATTTTTTTGCTCTTTTTTTTTTTAATTCTTTTTGCTAATAATGGACTCAATTTTATTATCAACTTCAAAGACCTATTAAACTTTTAAACCATTAAATCCAGGAAATTAGATGCCCGTAAATGTACGAGACCCTCTTTATGTCTAGTATCCCCAAATATTTAATAATCCTTTCTAAAAGTACACAAATTTTGTTCTTTTCAATTAAATATTGCATGTTCAATGTATTCTTGAGCAGGTAAAAATTCCACTAAATTAGTTTTTGCATATTTTTAAGTATAATCAAATTTTTATAGTTTGCGAGTACTTTTAATTTGGAGATTTTGCCACTTGATTTGAAGTTTGGATAGTGCTTTATAGTCATTTGTAAATGTTTTGAACTCATCTGGCTTCTTAATAATTTAATAAAAAATTAACAAGCCATGTAATAATTTGAAAACCACTAGGGACCACTTATAAAAAAATAATTCCTTTTTTACTTAAAGGAATTTAGGATTTATGTCTGTCAAGTCATTTGTTCTGGCATAAGTCACCATTTTGATATATCTTCCTGTGACTTTAAAGTCTGTCAGCTAGTTAGATACATTTTTGCACTGCTAGTGTTTGCTGCTTGAATTAGTCAGTTTATCATATAAACACATGCAGTGCCTTTCAAACTTTTAATTACACTGTTCATTTTGTGCATTAGTAAGAGAATCTTTTATATTGAATTATCCTGGGAAAAAACAAAAATGTTTGTATTTTCTCATGCACTTTCTTTCATTTCCTTATCACGTTTAGATTCTTCAAGATCACAAGCACCATCTTTGACATGTAAGTAACTTTCATATTATTTGTATTACTTATTATTATTATTATTATTATTATTTTTGAAAAGTGATGGTCTTTGGGGCATCCTTTTTTTTTTATTGGTATTAAGTATATATATTTATTTAGGCACAGGAGGCAATGATCTATTTTAAAATTTAACATTTATTTAATTTTCATCTTTTATGCTAACAATAATGCCAACAGTGTTCTCTTCACTTGACCCACAACTCTGACAGTTTTGGTCCTCTGCTCTCCTCACAATTGGCTGATTTCCATCTGAGCTGCTACTGTCAACTGCATTAAACTGATTTTACATTGCCTTGTTATTCTAATCTTTATCTGCGTTTTGGACTCCAAACATTCACACCTGCTGTTAGTAACCAGAGCTCACAAGAGTGTAAGGCGTGTAGTTCAATAAAGTGATCGATGTGTTCACTAGCTGATTTCAGTAAACCGGTAACTTATCAAATCCATATTTTATAGGAAGTACATTACTGATAAAAGTGGTAATAAACACGGTAACCAATAAAAATTAAAATTTCCTGTTATAAAAAAAAATACTGCTGTGAGCTCGGTTTTCTAACACCAGGTGTGAACACCTACAGTCTTTAAGTGCTGGTAAAGATTTAAAAATAAAAGCATTCAATAACATAACATAACATTAAACACTAAATTAGTTTGATGGTGTTGACTGCAGCAGCTCAATGTTAATCAGCTGATGGTGATGGAAGCAGATGAGCGTTTTTCATCATGGTTGTTAGTGATGTGTTGGTCAAAACGAAACGGCTCTTTGAAGTGAACGACACAAGCGTGTTTTTTCTCTCTCTCTCACCCTCTCTCTCGCGCACTTTTTTTCCGCTTCACTCTGCACGCGAGCCTTGTGCTTTGCGCTGGGAAGAGGGGGGAGGGGCGGTTGTTACACACGCAGTAGCACAGTAACAGAGCAGGAGGGAGAGAGAGAGAAAGAGAGCCAGGGACAACAACGTCACATTACAAAGGTATAGTAATCATCCACAACTATTTTCAATTGCGGATGATAAAGGATTCAGAAAGTTTATTCATGCAGGCCCATATGACAGAGAATGTGCATCTTCTGTTTGTTTTCATATTATAATTTATATTTAATTGTGTTGTGGTTTGCAGTGTTTTGTGTTGTTTCACTTTAAATTTGTTTAAAAGGAAAAAGCTGAAAATTTAAATAGTTAAAAGTTGAAATGTAAATAGTTGTTTTTTTTGTATTATATGATTTATTTATTACATTTTATGTGGAGAGAATAAATAAAAGTATATTTACGGTGGCTGCTAGAGACAAAACTCCATAGCACGTACAAACTCCAAAGCACGTACAAAACACAACAGAAGTGCTCCAGGATGCTAGGCACAGTGTTGAGATTTTGTTACCTAGTGGCTACACAAGCCAGGAAGTACCAACGACCGGATTTGGTGTGTGGTAGTAACAGGTAAATGAACAGCTTTTGGAATTTTTTATGAATATATATGAGTGCTTGTGTATAAATACACAAAAAATACACATATGATTTCAATTGTGTAAATTAAGTGATCTAGATAGCTCTGTTTTGGAAGTTCAGTTGACGCTAGAAATGGGTTTTGGAGTTTGTACATGCTTTGTCTCTAGGGGCCACCATATATATTTATATATAAACATATATAAATAAAACCACGTTTCTTTTTTTACATTAGTAATTCCTTTTGTTCATAATTTTATATTGTTGTTAATAATAAATTAATTAAAGCAACAAAACAACCTGAAGAGCCGGTTGGGAGCCGAAAGAGCCGGCTTTCTAAAAAGAGACGAAAATCCCATCACTAGTTGTGTAATATGCTGGTATTGATATGATCAAAAATGAACTGAGTTGTTTCGTATTCTATAGAAATTGTACATCTAATTAATAACAAGGCTTTCTGCTGATGTTATTAATTAAAAATGTATTGTTTTATTTTTAAGCAACAACTTTTTAGCATGCAATCAGTCCATGCTGTACAGGACAGATTTGTAAACTGTGCATACAAAAATAGACTATTTTACAAAATTGCTCTTTCAACAAATGTAAATCACAGCAGATTTTTTTTGTTGTAGGTGCACTGTCACAACTAGAAATGTGGGGGGAAGTCCTCAAAGTTGAAGGCAGAACAGGAAAATACATGGAAATAACAATTTTCCTTTAAATGGTAAATGGCCTGCATTTTTATAGCGCTTTTCTAGTCCCTAAGGACCCCAAAGCGCTTCACACTACATTCAGTCATTCACCCATTCACACACACAATCACACACTGGCGATGGCAAGCTACATTGTAGCCACAGCTGCCCTGGGGCGCACTGACAGAGCACATCAGTAAAGGTCGATCTGGATACTTGATAACTGTTGGTATAGGTATGACATGAATTTGAATCTCCATTATCACAGGTTTTAATTGGGAGGGAACATGCAGATATACAGGAGGACTATAAACAGCAATTCCTATTGCATACAACTGTTTTAGAAAATACCAACAACACTGTTAATTTATCACTTGCTGGTCTATAGACTTTACAGTGTGGATGGATGGAAAATCCATCTGGCTCCACTCTGGCTGAATTGGTGCTACAAACAACTCTGCGCTCGGCTTTCCTGGCTGTGTGTGGATTTATACTTACACATCCAAATTTTGACCCTATTTTTCTTCCTTTCAGCTGATTGGTCAATTTCATGTCAATCACCAATTAAACAATCCAATCAGAGAACATCTCCAGAAGTTGATTCTGTTCATCTGGACGTAGCATTTTCAGTGGGAGAAAATGCTGCAAGCGCTACGTCCAGATGAACATAATCAACTTTTGGAGATTTACTTACCTGGATGATTGAGCATGCATCAAGACAATCAGAGAACAGATAGGTTTGGCTGTTGGAGGGCTGCATTACGGAGCTTCAGGTCCTGGAAGAATAAATTCCCTTTTACATACCAGACCAGCATTTTTCTTCATTAGCACGAAGGAAAACAGTCTGTGCGTGTCAGAGTTCTGTGGTTTTTGTGTCACAGGGCTTATAATATGTGTAAAAATCTGGCCAGGGACCATCACATCACACTGCTATCATATTTTTCTGTTGCTATCATGTTTCTTTTCTGAGATGTTGTTACTTTTATGACAGATGTAACGAGAAATCTTCCAGAAAGTTAAATTTTTTATTCTAATCAAATATTTGATTCTGATAACAGATAAAGATTTTTTTTTTTACTTTTGTTCTGCTATTTCATAGTTTATACAAATTTTGGCCAATTCCTATTTATTTTAACCCTTTAGCCCCCAAAAAGTCGCCAGCGACAGGTTTTTCCAAACCTGTCTCGTCAAACCTGAGCTCTGCCAGGGGCCCAACACGCCTGGACTTTTAGAAGAAAAGAGATGTCCGAAAATAAACCACAGGGTCAAATACTTAATTTTGTTCAGTGTTTTAGAGTTAATAATTTGAATTGACTAATTTAAATATTTTATTCATGTACATTTTGATTGCCTTTAGTAAAAATGGCAAAATTTCAATTTCTTTTTTCTTTCTGTTATTAATCCTTGATTACATTCATATAGTATACAGTAGAGGAAAAAACCTACCAGACCTACCAGTTATCCTGCGTAACATTATTGGGGATAACGGGTTAAGGAAGCGCAATTAATTTTTTTAGTTTAGCTTGTGTTTACTACCATTTTTTTTTTTATCACCACACAGTAAACATTAAGTAATATGTAAAGTGTCCATTTATCCTCCATTCCGGTCCATTATCTTAAGCTTAGGCTGCTGCCCCTCGACCCAATCCGGTACTAAGTAGAGAGGCCCAGACTTTGCTCTCTCCAGGCACTTGGCCCAGCTCTTCCGGGGGAATCCCAAGGCATTCCCAGGCCAGCCGAAAAACATAGTCCCTCCAGCATGTCCTGGGTGTTCTGGGTCTCTTCCTGGTGGGACGTGCCCAAAACACCTCACCAGGGATGCATCCTAACCAGATGCCAGTATCTAATCTGTCCTTTTTGTATGTTCCCCTCAGGTTGCCATGGTAGCAGATACAGGGGAAACAAGTGTAGACGATGCCACAAGAAGGATGATGAAATTCCTCATATCACCTGAGCTGGCTGTGGAGTACAACATGCTTGGCCGACATGGGGAAAAAAAGTTCAGAGATTTGCGTCTTTTTAATGTTGTGTATGGTAAGTTAGTTTCACTTGAGACATTTGAACTTTAGAAAACTAAACTTTTTTAATAAAGTGTTTGAAAGTGTAACTGAGATTGGTTATCATGCAATTTGTATATATTTTTTGAGGCAATAAAGTGAAATAAACATTGTTCTTTGAAAATCATCACCAAATGAAGTAAGCTAAGATTAACTTTACTTTGGCTTGCCCGTTTTTCTTCTTCTTCATTTGCAGAGGCACTGAAGAATTATTTAACATCAAAAGTCAACTTGCAAGAAGCAGAGAAGGCTCTGTCCAAGTGGTTCAGTGGAGCTAAAGACAGAGGAGGACCGAGGGCTGCAAGGGTACAAAATAGACTTGCGGCTCTGTAAAAAAACAAACCCTGCTGATTCAAGATAAGCTTTTGAGTTTTCCATCTGACTTTTTCCCCATGTTGCTACAGTTCCAAATATCTAAGGAATTTTGCTGTAGTTTGACATTTCTAGTTTTTAAACGTTTACGCACTTTGGAATACAGTTATGTAAAATCACAGTTGTTGGACAAAATAAATGTGAAAAATGTTGTTTTGTGTACCCTCGTGATTTTTGAAATGGTTTTATTTACAAACTAGATTTTGTTTGCGGTCAGCTTTAATATATTTGGTGTCTTTGTGTCACAGAACCCGTATTAGCCGTCTGAAAAATTGATTTTGTGACTGTTTTACTACATGGGGCCCACTCAGTGCCAGAACTTAGTCAATTCAAACTAGAAATAAGATGCAAATACAGAACCCACTGCTAATGCCATTCCAACTTTTTAGCTCATGTTTTCCTCATGTTGTACCCACTAAGAACTTGAAAAATGGGGCCTAGGTGGGTTTCAGTGTACTTTGCCCAGTTGGGGTCCATTTAGTTCCCAGATTTTACCTATATAACACCGAGATGGGCTTATAAAATGGGGCCATTATGGAACCCGCGGACAATCCCACTTAAAACCCACTTTTTAGCCTATGTGGTACTCACATGGTACCCACAAAACAACTTGAAAGGTGGGGCCTGGGTGGGTTTCTTTGTACTTTGCCCAGTTGGGGCCCATTTAGTTCCCAGATTTTACCAATATAACACCGAGATGGGCTTATAAAATGGGGCCATTGTGGAACCTGCGGACAATCCCACTTAAAACCCACTTTTTAGCCTATGTGGTGCCTACATGGTACCCACAAAAACTTGAAAGATGGGGCCCAGGTGGGTTTCTGTGTACTTTTCCCAGTTGGGGCCCATTTAGTTCCCAGATTTTCCTAACATAACACCTATATGGGCATTTAATATGGGGCCATTACGGAACCCGCGGACAATCCTATATGGGGCCCATTTTTCAGCCCATTTCCAAACCATATGGGCCCCACATATAAATGTTGGCTGGGCATATACCATTACTGACTTTGTCTTCTTTTTTGTCAAAGGATCCCAAAGATCGAAAAGTCAGCCAACCACAGATGAGTTTGATGAAACACCCACAGGTATCCAGCAGACTAACTAGATGGTACCTGTTTTTATTCTTTTGTGGTTTTTAAAAACACAGAAATTAAAAAAAGGATCCTTAACACCTGAGAGAATAATGGAGACTGGGTCTGACATTGATGACCCTAAAGCGGGTACTTCTCACACCTACCGCACACCCTGTTGCGTCTCAGGTACCTGTCTTAATTAAGCCTCTAAGCAAGGTTCACAAAAACCTAAAGAAAATTTACAGAATTTTGATTCTGTGCTATCTCAATTTGGAACAGGAACTAAAACAAAGGAAACTGAATCTGACACTGATGGCATTAAAATTAGTGATGGGTCGTTCGCGAACGAAATGGCTCTTAGAGCCGACTCTTTGACGTGAACGACGCGAGCCGTCACGTGGGTTTTTTTTCTCCCCCCTTTCTCTCACCCTCTCTCTCGCACTTTTTTCCGCTTCACTCTAGTGATGGGATTTCCGGCTCTTTTTAGAGATCCGGCTCTTTCGGCTCGGCTCACTAAAAAGAGCCGGCTCTTTCGGCTCCCAACCGGCTCTTCAGGTTGTTTTGTTGCTTTAATTAATTTATTATTCACAATAATATAAAATTATGCACAAAAGGAATTACTAACGTAAAAAAGTGGTTTTATTTATATATGTTTATATATAAATATATATGCGGTGGCCCCTAGAGACAAAACACGTACAAACTCCAAAACACATTTCTAGCATGAACTGAACTTCCAAAGCAGAGCTACTAGATCACTTAAATTACACAATTGAAAGCATGTGTGTATTGTTTGTGTATTTATACACAGGCACTCAAATATATTCAAATAATTTAAAAAAAAGTTCATCTACCTGTTACTATCACACACCAAATCCGGTCGTTGGTACTTGCTGGATTGTGTAGCCACAAGATAACAAAAGCTCAACACTGCGCCCGGCATCCTGGAGCACTTCTGTTGTGTTTTGTACGTGTTTTGAGTTTTTATGTGCTTCTGAGTTTTTACGTGCTTCGGAGTTTGTACGTGTTTTTACATGTTTTGGAGTTTTTACGTGTTTTGGAGTTTGTACGTGTTTTTACGTGTTTTGGAGTTTGTACGTGCTTTGGAGTTTGTACGTGTTTTGGAGTTTGTACGTGTTTTGGAGTTTGTACATGCTTCAGAGTTCGTACGTGATTTGAAGTTTGTATGTGCTTTGTCTCTAGGGACCACTGTAAATATACTTTTATTTATTCACGCCACATAAAATGTAATAAATAAATCATAATACAAAAATCAACTATTCACATTTCAACTTTTAACTATTTAAATTTTCAGCTGTTTCCTTTTACAAATTTAAAGTGAAAACAACACAAAACACTGAAAAACACAATTAAATATAAATTATAATATGAAAACAAAAAGAACATGCACATTCTCTGTCATATGGGCCCGCATGAATCCGCACTTTCTGAATCCTTTATCATCTGCAACCGAAAATAGTTGTGGATGATTACTATACCTTTCTAATGTGAAGTTGTTGTCCCTGGCTCTCTTTCTCTCTCTCTCCTTCTGGCTCTGTTCCTGTGCTACTGAGTGTAACTACCGCCCCTCCCCCCTCTGCCCAGCGTAAGTTTTTGCCCCCCTTTCTTTTTCTAAACCTGCTTTTACAAATTGGATAGAATTAAACCAAACAGGAGCACAGAGAGTATAGAAGTTCTTTTTTTGGGTATATTTATGAAGTTAATTACTGAACTTCAATAACTTAGTGAAACTTAAAAGAGTGTGTTTAATATATAAAGTCTTACACTCCCTTGCTCCACCACCACTAAAGCAGTTCATTAGGCATAAAGAAAGCTCAGACAGGACCACTCAAGCTACAATCCAAGGAGACTTGTTTATACCCTACAGACGGACAGCATTTGGGCAGAACGTCCTTTCTGTCCAGGGTGGCCATCTGTGGAACAGTCTTCCTCAACCCATTAGAGAATGCTCGACATTCAATTTGTTTAAGGCAAAGGTTAAAAACTGGTTATGGACAAATCAAGTGTGTGATCATGTATGAGTTGTATAGTTTTAATGTTTTATTTGGGAACAGAATGGTGTGTATGAGTAAGTTTGGTGATGGAGTTTTTATTATGAATGAATGATGAATTTTTATGAATTATTATGTCTATTTTTCTATGTTTAAGGACAACAGATGGAAATTAGCCTTTGGCTATAATCTGGCATGTTTACATTCATGTAATTTTTTTTACATTTATGTTCATTAACATGCACTGTCCTAAATAAATAAATAAATTGTATTATTTCAGTTGTGCAAACCTGAAAACTTTTTGATTGGTATCTAGAGCAGATTTTCAATAATCCACAAGAAAAACATAATTTCTGTAATGGTAACTGGATGTACTGAATGTACTTTAGAACTTTTTTAGATTGATCATTTTGAGTATCACCTACTAAAGAGCCTGGCAGCACTGTCGTTGCCTGTATTGTGTAACCTTCTTTGTACCCTTGTGTGCTTATAATTGTTAGCTTTTCTATTGCTGCTAGCGGCTTGCCTACCATTTTATTTTCAAGCCACGTCAGTTCAGTTAGCACTAATTCTCTAACCGTGATTGGGTAAAATTGTTTGCTTCAAACTTTGTGTTTTTTTTTTCCTTCAAGAGCTCTGGTTGTATCAGCAGAAAAACAAACAAACACACAGAACAGGACACAGAACAGAAACAATTTTTTTTAATTTACAAATATGTACAGGTGCTAAACTGCTAGCAGTCTACAGGGAGAAAACAATGCCACTTTCAAGTGTCTCTATTAGGATTAATCTCAACTGTTAAAGCTGACTGACAACTGATCCAGCTGTGATCGGCTACCTCACTTGTCAGAAAGGGATGTTTCCTTACATTTTCTTGTATCTATCCTCCATCCTATTTGGGAGGTACTAAGAAGCAACAAAAAGATGCAAATGATAGAAAAGTGTAGGCAGTTTCAGGGAACTAGGATGTATCCACAGATAACTGTGATAAAGCACCTAATGTATAATTTGCCAATTCACTGACAGATTTCTTTTATTAATATTCTGAAAATTCATGATTTAACTAGACTCTCAACAGCTAAGAGGAAACAATTCAAAATTTGAAAGTGATTACCATAAAACCACAGTTTCTACCCTTTTCGTTTGTCTTAATTTATCTTAAATTAATTATTAAAACCGTATTAAGTCACTTTCTTTTCTATTTTAGGAACATCAAAGAAGAGGACTTGGACATCAGCTGAGGTGCATGCTGTGGAAAAGACACTAATGTCCTTCATTGAGTCCGGTAAAGTACCAGGAAAGTCAGAGTGTGTTCCCTGTATTGAGGCTTCACCGAAAGCACTTAAAAATAGAAGCTGGACAGCGGTAAAGTTCTACGTAAAAAAATGAATCACTGCAATGCAGCATAGAGCTGCAAAAAGAGTTTAACAGCCTGAACTTGTTCTTAATTGTTTATTTATGCTTTGTCTGCCCGTTTGCATTTATTTTTACATTTTGTGCTGGACCAATGTTTTTGGAGGTCAAGAAAAAAGTTAGGAAAAAATGCAATTCATGTTACTGTTTTAATTATGTTTTGAAAAGAAAAAAGGCATTCCCATACTGATATATCTAAAATTGGTTATCAGTGAGTACTGATAACCAATTTTATCTCGGAGTCAGCCAATTTTAAATCTCTTAAAATACCACATCTTGAAAATGCAGTAAAAAATGTTTTTAGCTCATCTGGATGAAGGACTGATGAGCTCATGTCATGGCAAGACATCCGTTGTCAATCCATCCAGTCACCATTCACAAGAATTGCTATTCCTACAGTACTGCTCAAAATTAAAACATTTTGACCAGCACAATTTATGACCATCAAATATAAACATAATGATCACCTAATGGGGCTTCAACAAAACTGTGCTTGAGGCCAAGATCACATTTGTGATTCTCAATGGATTTTAATTCTTATTAGTGGAAATATAGCCAATCATTGACACAGAAATTTATTGCTTTCTTCTGCACTTAAATTTAACTGTGAAATGTGATGGATCATGAGCTGGATGAGCTACAAGTTCAAACAATCTGATATGTGATGTTTGCTGGGCGTAAGGGGCTGATTGTCTTTTCAAAGGCTGAAATAAATGTTACATGAATGCATAAGCTCAGTTTCTCTGCCCATTTTGTACAGTAGGTGACTTTTTTTAACCATCAAATGTGGTTTGGAAACATTGAATGTGGTGGTTTCAGTAAAAATGTTGTTTTCCATTTTCTGTTAAAGCAGATCTGGTTCTTCATATGTGATGAAAATTAACTGATAAACTGAATTGATTTAAAATTATTTTATTTGCATATGTTCAATCTTACAAAGTAAAACACTATACAAAATGTTACCTTTTGCTCAGCTTTTACAACATTATTAAATTTCATAAATAGTGTTTGTGTAATTTCATAATATTTTAGAATCAGATTTTTTTAAAATATATGTAATCTGATAGTAAGGTTTCTACCCAACACAGGTTAAATTTCATGGTTCAGTGTTGTTGACTGTATGCTCATAGACATTTGATTGGTCCCAACTGTGAATTACACACAATATAACTGGTCCCCATTAAAACAAAAATTCAGGTTTAAAATTTGAGAGTTTGACTTTTCAAGTTTAGATGAATTTCTTATGAATTTAGGAGTGAAAATCGTGTCTTTACACCCTTTGGAAAGGGTGGATCTCATCAGGCACCTGTCACGCAGTGGACCCCACGATGTAGGTAAAACGAGTATGTGTGTGTGTGTTCCAGATTTAACAGCAATTTTTCTATAAAGGACTTCTGCAGGGTGTTCAGTTTTACAGCATGTGTTTGTATGTGTGTGTTTGTTCGCATCTATAAACAGAAAAACAACATAGACACACACTCTTTTTGTGCCTCACTAATGAAAGTCTTGTGACTAAATATTACATAATTAAGAGGATCCAAACAGGAATGTGCAGGATGTTGTTAAAGTAGCTGTCTTGTTAATTGGCTAGATCCACATTCCACACAAGCAGTAATTACAACACACATACAGCCAAAAATATTTGTGCCAAAGCTTCCATGCAACATACTGGAAGCAACACTCAATTGGAAGCAACTTGGGGTTCAGCGTCTTTTCCAAAGACACTCAGGCATATGAATAGGGGCCAAGAATTAAACTGCCAACTCTAAAATCAATAGATATGTATTCGGTTTTGTGTTTTGAACTTTAAATTCATGTTTACCATTCAATATACTCTGTTTGGTTGTTGTTCTTAAGTTTCGTGTTTTAGAATTCCTTATTATTAAACTTTTTTTTTGGCAGTTTAGAGTCCTTAGTTTATCAAATCAAACCAAATCAAAGCACTTTTATTGGCATATCACATGTGCAGGTACACTGGTACAGCACATGTGAGTGAAGTGTGCGAGCTTCACAAGCAACAGAGGTGTGCAAAATACAACAACATAAGAATAGGAATGCGAGAATTATAAGAATAAATATATGTACAAATATAAGAGTGTATGTGCATTATTGAATGTGTGTGTGTGTGTGTGTGTGTGTGTGTGTGTGTGTGTGTGTGTAAAATTAAATGAAAATAAAATATACAGAGGTCGGCAGTTGGAAATTGTGCAAAACAAGTGGCATTAATGTACAGTATGGAGTGCATAATTATTCTGTCCCCTGCGTGCGTGGTTCTGGTACACGAAGTGATGGATAGCTAAACATATGCAGTAGGCACTGAAAGCATTGACTGATGAGTCAGACGTGAAAGTAAAGTTGAGGGCTGTTTGCTTGTTTGTCTTCACCAACATGCATCTTACAGTGCTTTCCCAGAACTTTTGAAACTACAAAATAATACAAAAAAGAAATATACTAAAGGAAAATAAAGAATTATACATTTGCTACACGTGGCGAACAGATTTGGGCATTTTTATATATCTCCAAATATGCATCAAAACAAAAAAATTTGCATCACTTACTACTCATAAAGATGAAACACAATTTAAACTTACAAACAAAGCTTCTCAATGGCATAACACAGATGGATGCTGAAGGATTAAACAGGGAGATTTCTGGTTCGCCTCATTGTGCAAATCCCAATATTAAAATGGCTTCCTGCATTACCCCACTCATGTGACCCTAAACATCCAATAGGAAAGAATACAAGCCAAGCCACAGAAAAATTCACTTGACACAGTCTCCAAGCTAACCACTAGGACAGACCTTCCCAAAGTGTGGGGGCAGAGTCATGGCAGGGGGGGGCGCGGTATGAAAAGGAAAAAAACAAAACGCTTGGACACTGCTAGCACGGGGCGCCCACAGAAACGCAAAGCAGGAGATGAAGCATAGCTGAATATGTTTCCAAACCAACTTCATTCTAAGCCAAAGACTAGAAAATATGGTGAAGCAAATCTTCCCTTTGATTTCACCTGCACAAGTGCAAAGGTAGGTCTCCCCTGCAGAATTGGTTTTCCCATCGTCGGGAGCGCGCGCTGGGCTCTACAAATCACGGACAAACAGTATCCCACATTCTTGATTTTTAGTTCACAAACACTTGTTGTAATGACTAACTTCCTGACATTTTGGAGATGTTAGCTCTTTATACAGTAAAGTTACAGTGGGATAAAAATAATATCAGGCTGATCCTGCCAAATTTGTTCCCTCGGTTCAAATCACGGACAAACAGTATCCCTCAGTTGTTTATGTTTTTTAAAAAAAAATGTATTGATAGCAATGTTGAATATTATTACACAGGAAAAACAAACAAACAGCTACACGTAAAACAATCACACCGTGACGCCTCTGCCTTTGTAAATGGAGGGACAGTAACTGTGTATAAAACTTGAAGACAGTCAGATTAACAGTAACAGTATTTCGTCTCTATCTGCCATTCTGCAATTCATCTCATGTAAACAATAATGTGGCGCACAGCGTGACGTGAAAAAAGGCACATACCTTTGACATTGCGTGACGAACTCTATATTCTCGTAAAAGCAAAAAAGGAGTTTTAAAAAATCTCCGTTTTCGGTGATTTCAAACGGCGTTTACGTGTGGACGAAACAGCTGCGTTTTCAAAAATATCCGTGTAGGTGTGGACGTAGCGTAAAAGAGTTAGTAGTTTATTTTCTTACTACCTGTAATTTATTGCAGATTACTTTTATTTGCTTAATTGTTTACTAAATGTTTGAGGTGTGAAATAAACCGCAATAAAGCAAAATATGGGTGTGTGGTTGGAGGATGTGGGGGGGGGGGGCAACATTTTTCATATAAAACAAAGGCGGGCCCAGCAAAAAAAGTTTGGGAACCACTGTGCTAGGAGATGCTAAAATGCTCAATGTGCACATAACATTACGATAATGATGAAGTTCCAGTAAGGTGAGGTGTCTATGAAGTGTTCAGCAGTCTAATGGCCTGATGGAAAGAAACTTTCTCTAAGTCTGCTTGTTTGGGACCGAATACTGCAGTACCTCCTGCCTGATTGAAGAAGTCTGAACAGTTTATGGCTGGGATTAGGGCTGGGCTATATCATACCGTTCACGGTAATACCGGTGTAATTTTGGGCAACGATGGGAAAATGAAATATCGCGATAGAATATGGGTAAAACGCGCATGCGCAGTGCCTATGTTTACGTACGCACATGGCGGCTACGCAGAATGAGAAGAGTGAAAGTGGATCGTTGAATGAAACAGATGAACCAGAATTGGTTTGTAAAAATGCTGCAACTTCAGTGGTGTGGAACTAGTTTAGCTTTTGTCCGTCAGATACACAACAAAGCACTATTTTTGGTAGAGCATGCTAGCGGGCCGTCGTTATTAATGTGTTGTTTGGAAAATACGGCACACATAAAATCAATCCTTTGATTTTCTGTAAAGTCGACAGTGCCCTTTATAATCCCGTGCGCCTTATGTATGAATTCTGGTTGTGTTTACTGACCTCGAAACGATTTTATGTACACGGTGCTCGAAAATCTGTCAAATGTTTTAGTACGACTTTGCTAAGCTACGAAGCCACCGCTTGATGGATTGTCGGAGCATTACGGCTATCGTAGGCAGGAGCCTCGCGGAGTGATACGTACTGTGCTTCAACATGATATTACCATATTGTGTGTGTATAACCTCTTTAAGTTTTGTGGATATTATACATGGTTATGCTGAGGATATGTCAGCCAATTTCCACTGGAAATGCCTTTTGGTTAAACTGTCAGCAAGGAATTTGCACTGTTAAATTTTTATATAACTTTAATGCACATAAAAAACAGCTGCTTGTTTAAGTGAAAATACATTGATGGGGTTTTTTGCACTAATAAAGTTGTGGAGTTGGAAAGTATTTTGTCTAGTGTCAATTATATCGTCAGTTATATCGTTATCGCAAATTTTCAAATGTATATCGTGATAAATAGTTTTGGTCATATCGCCCTGCTCTAGCTGGGATGAGTGGAGTCTTTGGTGATCCTCCCCACTTTCTCAAGCACCTCTTCCTGTAGATGTCCTGGAGGGAGGGAAGCTCATCTCCAATTATTCTTTCAGCACACCGCACCACTCTCTGGAGAGCTTTGCCGTTGTAAGCAGTGCTGTTGCCATGCCAGGTGGTGATGCATCCAGTGAGGATGCTCTTAATGGCACAGCGGTAGAAGGTCCTGAGGATGCGGGGGCTCATGTCAAATCTTTTCAGTCTCCTGATAAAGAAGAGTCACTGCTGCTCCTTCTTCACCGTTTTGTTTATGTGTACTGACCATGTGAGACCCTCTGCCAGGTGTACACCTAGGAAACGGAATCTGCTCACTCTCTCTACAGCAGCTCCGTTGATGGTGATGGGGGTGTGTGCTTCTCTGCACCTCCGGAAGTCCACTATCAACTCCTTTGTCTTTGCAACGTTGAAGGTAAGATGGTTGTCTTGGTACCAGTGGGTCAGAGCGCTGACCTCCTCCCTGTAAGCCGTCTCATCACCTTTGGTGATAAGACCCACCACTGTAGTGTCGTCCGCATTCTTCACAGTGATGTTGGAGTTGCTAGTGGCCGTGCAGTCCTAGGTGTAGAGTGAGTACAGGAGAGGGCTCAGTACACACCCCTGTCAAGCACCAGTGTTAATTATGAGGGGGGGATGAGGTGATGCTGCCCAGTCTGACCACTTGGAGTCTGTCAGACAGGAAGTGAAGGATTCAGCTGCAGAGAGAGCTGCTCAGTCCCAGATCCTGCAGTTCCCCTTTCCAGCTTCGAGGGAATGATGGTATTGAATGCTGAGCTGTAATCTACAAACAGCATTTTCACATACTCGTCTCTCTTCTCCAGGTGTGAGAGGGCAGTGTGTAGTGTCAGGGCTATGGCGTCATCCGTGGACCTGTTGTGTTGGTATACGAATTGTAGAGGGTCCTGTGAGTCGGGTAGTGCTGAGCAGATGAAGTCCCTGACCAGCCTCTCGAAGCATTTGCTCACGATGGGGGTCAGGGCTCAGTCGTTTAGTGTTTATTGTCCAGGTCTTCTTTATTCTTTAACCCTTAAGGCCTTTATTATAAACAAGTATTGGTGCCACATTAGGAAACAAAAAAAAACTGATCATTTTGAGAATAAAGTCGAAATTTGATTCTGAGCAAAATGTGAAGATTACAGTTGTTTTAAAACAAACTACCATGGCTCCGATATCCTCTACAAAATGCCTTATGACGAGTTAGTCAAACAAATTGGTCAGCCGTCTTATCGTGTCTTGTGATACAACACCAATACATCAAGATTATCAATAATATTTTTTTTCTTAATGTGGCCCTAATGCTCCGTTGTACTTTACACATCAGATAAAGAAAATCTATGCAAATATTTATTTTGATTCACCTATTCTAGATGCACTGTTCACACCAACCGCATAATGTTGCAGAACATATTTGCAGAATTAGTTTTTTCAGATTTTTCAAATAAACCACAGCATCAACAACATACAACAACACTTGGCTATGTACCCAAGTGTACTGAATATACAGTGATATTGAAATAGTAAAATATTGCTGTTTTAACTCAGACACACAGCTAGACTCTGCTCCGGGTCAATCGGCTCTCTGAAATTATTTCTCTGCCTCCTCCGATGTGGTCCCAACTCTGCCAACAAGAATTTAAACTGCCTCACTGACATTCTGAAATATGTATGAAAGCTTTCATGATACAGCTTCAACTCCTGGATCAACCCAGGAAATTCTCCTTGTTGCTCGCTGCTCGTGACAACTGGCTGAACCCAGAATCTCTGTCTCTTCCTTTTCTTTTTTTAGAAACATCGGGATGAGCTCATCATCACATGATGCAAACCTTTTTTTTTTCTCCAGTGATTCGGAGGACAAACTTTTCACAAAGCCGCAGTGTAAATATTTTACACAACACACACAGTGTGTAACATCTTTAGTCTCATGGTTTAAGGTTCATGTTTTCTTGTCTGTTATTTCTAGTCGATTCCTGCGATCACTAGGCTTGTATTTTATCTTTAGTTTGTATCCTTCTTAGTCTTTTGTCCTTTTATTCTCCATTCTGGTTTCTGTTGGTGTTTAGAGTTTCAAGCATCCACATTAAACTTTTGTGTTCAACTCTGCAATAGCTGTTTTTCTGTTATGTTACTTCATGTTTTATTTTGAGTCATTTGTTTGAGAGCCTTGTTTTTAAGCTTACTCTCCCATTGCCCCTTATCGAATCTTGTTCAGCTGCATGCAGTTCCCCAGGCGTTTCCACTCGGTTCTCATTAACTAGTTTCTAACCCATGTTCTGTAGATCTGCATATTTTTCCAGTTTCTTTCTTGGAGTTAAAGAAGATTTTTAACTTCTCTATGAATTCCCTGTTTAGATTTTTATGGACTTCAGATCCCCACCTAAATAAAGTTTTTTAAAAATAGGCTGTTAAGTTCTACAAGAGAACCTGCTCTAACATCTGAACCATGGTCAACCTAATTTACATGTACAAAAATGGCCCTAAAAAGAGCTAGTGATACACTACCTTGTGCGAAACCTTCACCTTAACATACATGACATTGCCAAAGTGAAAATGTCATTTCAGAATGCTTAAGAATATCCCTTAACTCTATAACACGTGTAAGCACTGCCATAGCCATTTGTGCTCCCAGCCTGTTCCATGCATCCAGCATGTGTGATTCCTTTAATATTTAATATATTTTTTTTTCATATTTATAATTTTACCCAGTTCCTCTTTTACAGAAGACATTCTTGCAGTTTAACTGTATCTAAATTAGATTCAAAGCTAGTCAGTGGAAGACAGCTGATTGGCCATCAACAAAGTATAAAATTCAGTTGGCCTGTAAAACGATAATGAAGGGATCATTAGCCCAACTGAATTAGAAACTAGTATGCATGCTGGCTCAAATATAAGACACTTTTTCCTATAATCTGGAACAATTTCAGTTTGACAGATGACAGTGTTTAATTGTTTATGTTACAGAAACAAAACAGGGAAACACAAGCAAAGCTTCAAAAGAAACAGGTGCTCTGCCCTCCTGCTCACTGGTGATGATGGCAGTATCATAATAATGTAAATGACTTGTATATGTCACCTTGACATATACAGAGATATGTTTCCTCTATCTTACTGCCATCTGTCTTCATTATTGCCTTTTTCCTCACTTGTTCCTTCTCTTAATTTGAAGTTGACATTACAAAACTTCTCTGGATGTTGGAATTAGAATCACCAGGAAGAGCGATGGGATGGAGAAGGAGCATTGTTTCTGATCTATTTCCAGTGTCAACTCTTCTCTCTGTTCTTCAGATGAGCCCACCTACCCCTCTCTTTTAAAAGTCGGTCATCAAGCAGCTTAAAAGGAGATTTTGAACCTTTGATGTGAGGAAACAAAAGACTGACTTTGTTCTGCCGAGAACCTTTCATGTCCCTGAAATTAACTAGATGTCGAAAATGAGAGATGGAGAGAAGGCAGAAAGGGAGAGATGGTGCAAAAAGAAAGACTCAGATGAAGGAGACAAGTCTGCCAGGTTTATCATTTGCCAAGTTTATATGATTAGTTAGAAGCTTGGGAGAAAAGGTTTTTGAACTTGTCCACAGAATTTGGCAGTTTATGTGAAAATGCCAAAAATTTGGGGATGTTTTCTTATTTCTGGATTTGTACCAGTTCTAATATGCTTGCTAGTTTGTTTTTGTACCAACAGTTCAAACCCCTCAACCTTTTGTTGTTTATGATGAAGACAGAAAACAGCAGAAAGTTTTATAATTTTATTTGGTTGTTGTTTACTTTTCTCTGTAGGACTGCCATTTTTCATCTTCACATTACTGTTTGCCTTTAGGAACATCCCGTCTCAGAGCGATGCTGAAAATCATTCCATGCTGTCTTTTTGTTAAACAAAAAGTTAAATTAGTTAAATTAAATTAACTCTTAAGCTCCCATAAATTTTATCAGTAGATCCAATCCAAAATGTAACAGAACAGAATAATGAAACAGACAACAAGGATACAGTGGAGGGAAATAATTGCTTGCTGAATTTCTAAGTTGTCTCACTTACAAAGAAATGAATAGTCAAATTTTTAAGGGTAGCTTCATTTTAATGGAAATATATTAACAAAATATTAACAAAAAATAAATTAAATCCAGAAAAATTGTTAGTTAATATCAGTTGATATTCTGTCTTTCATTAAAATTAAACTACCATAAAACATGAGAGACTGATTATTTGTTACTTACAAAATCATCAGGGAGATTTATTTTTCTTCAATGTTTTATTTATTTATTTATTTTTGCATATAACCACTTTGCTGGTTTTCTGGAGTTTATTGCCTACTGAAGCATATCTTCAATCAACATACGAACATTATCTGTGCAAGGATGAATGCTGCTGAAGTGAAACACAAATGTTACAGTGGTTTTGAAGTCTTTTGACATTTGGCACCATCTGTGAGTGGAAATTTCTTGAACAGGTATTGAACAGCAGAAATTATTTAACTTTATTTACATGCCTACAAATGCTTGTCTTTTGAATATTTTTGGCACAGTTACCCACAGTCTCTTTAAATAGCCCGTTTCCCTTTAAACTCTGAGGGGCCGTAACTTTGGCTTCTATTGGCCAATTTGCATGATTGACCCCTCTTTTTAATAATTTAAGCCAATAGAATCACACGAACATAACCTTGTTTACATTAGTTCCACTAGTTGGAAGGTACAAAGTGAGAAAGTGCTGCTAAATTTATGTCACTCCCTCCTCCAGTCACGTGTCCACTACTGGGCTGAAAATGTCGAGATTTGGAAGCTTTTGTGGATACCATACATGCCTGTATTTACATAAAAGACCTGACTTCAAATGGTGAAACTGCATTTTGCCCCCAGTATAGGGGGTACCCGGCTTCTATCTAAATGGCACCAGATGGTGATAGCTATGGTTACAAAAAGACTTTATAAGTACATCTCTGTTAACATATTATTGTAAAAGAGCACTTTGATCTCAGAATGCATGCTTACTTGTGGGCCATAGAAATTTAAAAACTGGAATAGGAGAGTATTCAAGTATCAGGGTTCAGGAGACAGACACTGTCTCAAGTTATACAGCTGGGATCAGCTCTAGCGTATGCTGCTAAAAGCAAGCCACAATGCAGAATGGCTCTGTGGGAATAAAAATAAAATTAAAGCAAGCAAACAAACAAAAAACACCAACAAAGTGCATCCACTCTACCCCAAAAAGAACAGTGTTTTAACTTTAAGCACCTTTTATTAGATCTGAGATGCTGGCGAGTGATCATAAAATAAAATTGTATTCATGAAATGTCAAGATTTGATTAAAAATCTCTGAAAACTTTATTTAAGGAAAGTCAATCTTATTGATTGTAAAAAAAAAAAAAAAAAAAAAAGAGCCCTTTTTTAGCTCAGTGCAAGAACGTGTGTTGATGTTGGTACATGTAGTGCAGGGTTTCCTGTTTTCTTCCTGTAATTGCCTTCCTTACATTTGCTGTGAAATTTTTTCATTTATTTCCTCACTGATTAATTGTTTCAGCAAATGAGACAAAAATTAAAGTGCAATAGGTGTCCAGAAATATTAACATGAAAATTTTGTTAGCAAAGATCTTCCTGTTGTTTTCCCATTATGTATATTTTCTCCATACCCTCATTTTTCACGGTCTGTCTTCTCCTTCTCTTGCCTCTTTGTGCGCTTTGTTATTGGCAACACAACAGAATAACTTTGCATGTGGTACAAGTCAGAGTTATATTTGAACATATCCTCCCGTGCAATCAAACACACATGCAAACAGACACTTTTATAATTGCATGCCATTTATGTGACATTTCTGTAATTGCATCGTGCAACGTGTTTTGTCTCACTGTTCCTCCATTGGACACATCATAAAAACATGTGTGGTCTCTGATATAAAGACACATGTGTATGCGTTTTCTGTTCCCGTGTGTGTGTGTGCGCGCGCGTGTGTGTAATGACATTGACACAAGGACAGAGCCAGTAGGTGATTTATCACAGATGCTTCTATTTCTCTCTTAATGTTCATTTCACAGTTAATTTGCCTCACAAATCAGAAAACCACAAAAGAAAATGAACAGGGATTTCCAGTGTCCCAATGAAACAAAATACGTACATGGCATCTTTCAAGTCCAGAAATAAAAGATAAAATGGAGGATTTACAAAACACAGTGTCTGGAAATGTCACATAACATGCCGGTAACTGAAATGTCTTCTAGAATATAAGATGACTTGAACAAAATGTTATTGTCCCTCGTGCACAAACATTGCTTCCTTGCATGTGTTTTTAAAATTGATGCCAGTGTCCCCTTTTTCTATATCAATAGCAGGTTGGATGTCAAGTTGGCAGTGTAATTTTTCTATTAGAGGTTTAGAGCAGTCATTTAAAATAACATAGGCTGACCTGTCGCTGCAAAGATGAATTTATGCTGAAATGCTTATACCCGTGGTGACTGACTAATTAAAACATCTCATATTGTAGTGGAAAGTGTGGACTCAAAATGCAGACTCGGATGATGGCTTCAAACAACAAGAATAAGACTTTATTTTGGTGTAGAAGTCCAATGAGCTCACAGGCAGCCATACAGGAAACAAACAAACACTAATACAACACAACTAGAAACAATACAAAGGCTTTAACAGCTGAGGAAATACAACCATAAAAATATCAAAGTAAAACAGGAAATATAATGAAAAAACCCAAAAAGAGATGAATTCTAAGTTTATTTTCCGAAAAGCAGAGAACTACATTTATTACTATAAAACCTAAAGATTAAACACAATACCAAACACACAACATTGTAACTTGTGGAAAGTACGTGTAGGTAAAAAATTGTAAGTAATCTCAATGTTATAAATGATAAATACGTTTTATGTAGTAGCAACATAAAAGACATGAAAGATTATTTTTGTAAGGTATAAAAATCAGGTATAATGCAACCTCAGTTCAACAACAACCTAATTGACAAAATTCAGAAGCACCGTGTGAAAAACCAAGTACATCTCATGATTCAGTACCTTCTAGAATCACCTTTAAACAACAGCAACTCCAAGTGATTTGAATTGTATTCTGTATGACTCACTCTCACATCGTTGCTTCAGTTCAGTGATGTTTGAAAGCGTTCAGTAATGCTCAGCTCTCTTAAGGTCCGGCCGCAGCATCACGGATGAGTCAGGTTCAGGACTGGACTTTTACTGAGCTGTTGCCAGATCTTGATCCTGTTGTTTTTCAGGGATTCTGATGTGCTTAAGATCTTGAGTTGTTTTTTGTTGTTGTTGGATAACCTAATTTTGACCAGCCTCACTCATTTGAATAATGTGGTGGTGGTTCTTGTTCTTGTCATTTCATCATCATCATCATCTCTGGGTGTACACCTATTTTTAAGACCTGTAGGGACTAGCCATTTGTTTGGAAGTAAAATCTTAGCATTTAAATACGTTGTTCTGCCTTTTTACCATGACTGTACACTTATGTGGGGGAACAAGCTGACTTTAATCCCAACCCATAGGCCTCTAGCTTTTAGAAAACAAACAGCTCTGAACAAATTACAACTGGCATGTTATTTGTTTGAATAATTGGAATACAAACCATACGATGCATCTGTTTAAGGATTAAACAATGTTCAATTCATGTTTCTTATGATGCATTTCTTCATCTGTAATGTTGATTCCAAAATTCCTCCTCCTCAAGTAGTTTGAGATCATGATTATTTGTTCATCACGGCTCGTTAGTTTTCATTTTTTGCTTTGCTATGAGTGCGACGCTGAAAAGGCTGCTGAGCATGCCGGGGGTGACACAGAAGACATTATAGTGCAGGATTGTCTCTCCCTGGAGTATAAGTCACAGACTGTTCTACAGCAGTGTGAAGATTTTCTATCCTATATTTAAGCTGTATCTCATTAACACTCTGTTAATGTAATTCTTCTTGAAGCGGATAATGAACTGTCCCTATCACACCCTGACTTTGAAGATTAAGCTCACTCTCTCCATTTCAAACCTGCAGTCATGGTGGAGATTTGTGTGGATGAGGATCTGTCCATATGAAGACACGTGAAGTTTCTCCCCTGGGACTTTAAGTGGCTGTTTCTGTATCGGGTCATGGATGATAAATCATCTCTGCTCTGGCTCTGTGTGACAAGGCCAGTGCAGAGTGCAGCATGGTGAAGTACACTGTTATCGTGATTACTGATGCTGCAAACCCTGCGACAGCGTAGCGTTAGATTTTAAAAATGGACATGTTTGTTCTGCCCAAAAGTACAATGAATAATTGCATGTATGTGACAGCAGTGCGTGAAAATGAGAAGCGACCTCATCAGGAAGGTGGACAAACTCAGTTATGAGACCCAGTGTGTCACACTGGGTCCAATTTTAATGAATTGCTACATTTTAAGGAGCTGTTAGTTCTGTTCATATCAAATATATATATGTGTGCAATTAAACCTGCTGCTTGTATCAGTTCTAAACTATAAATCACTGTCAAATGTTTATTTTCCCATTACCAAGGATAACTTAAGTTAAAAAAAAAAAAGAATAAAAAAAAAAAAAAATGGTTGACATGATTAATGGTTTGGATTGTTCACCAGTGGTAGTCTGTTTATTTTTATTGATTTAGAATAAACTTAAAAACTTGTATTCACTTTAATATATTGGCACTTTTGTCATTAAATTTCTATCATTTATTTAAATGACAGTTTTATGGAAAATATTCAACAGCCGTCCTACTTTATTCCATAAATTAACAGCTATAAAGCGATCCAGCAGAGTTCAAGTTTGGGATTTAGTATATATTACAAAGTGAAAGTTAGCAGATATAATGCTCTCAGTAATGGTATTTGACTGTTTCACAGTTGAGATTTCTCGTGATGAACTGTCATGCCAGCTCAATCTTATAGCAAAACTTGTCATATCATGAAAATGCAAGTTGTTTGTGTTTATGGACACAATCCAATGATTCCAACCTGCAAATGTGGACTTTTAAGCGATAAAGTGGAAGGTGTGTCACTCAGTACCTACATTGCATTTTTCCATTTTGGCTAATAGACATGGCCAGGATGGCCTGGGGAAGGTTGTGCAATTGTGATTGAGTACATCTGTGAAGGTTCTCAGTCATCCAGGTCAACGTAGTCTAAGTGTAGCGAGGAATGCCCAGACCTCTACATTGGAGAGACCAAACAGCCACTTCACAAGTGGATGGCACAACATAGAAGAGCCACCTCCACAGGACAAGACTCAGCAGTCCATCTGCATCTAAAGGACAAAGGTCACTCTTTCAAAGATGCCAATGTTCACTTTTTGGACAGAGAAGATGGATGGTTTGAAAGAGGAGTGAAAGAAGCCATCTATGTCCACTGTGAGCGACCATCTTTGAACAGAGGCGGTGGCTTACGACACCAACTGTCTACAATCTATAATCCACTTTTGAGATCCCCTCCCAGACGCCTTAACGTCCATTCACACCTGGGTCATCTGACCTCAGGAAATCACATGATAGGGTGGGGCCAGGTTTCACAATGAGCTCACCCGAAACCCTGGCTGATTGTGACCCATACCCGTTTTCACACCTAAATCTGGGACTCTCCACCATTTGAACCTTAGAACTGAAGAAGCTTCTCGGATGAGAGGTGAAACATCTTCAAGCAACTGTATGTCACCATCATGTCAATACCAACGAAAGTCTCGGAAATGATTCCAAAACATTATCGACTCTATACCAAGAATTAAAGCAGTTCTAAAGCAGAAGATGTTCCAACTCATTACTAGAAACGTGTACTTAATGAAGTGGTCAGTGACTGTAAATGAGTACATCAAAGAGGGGTAAGATGAAAAATTAAGTTCAGGAACATGCAATGTGTGAAAATTGACGTCCAGAAAAACAAATCAATAAATGAAAAGTTGTGACTATTTCACAAAGTGCTGAGACTGTTGAGCGTGCACAAAAGAAAGAGCAGATGATTAGACCAGCTGGAAGTTTTCCTAGATTCGTATCACTCTTCATTTTCCAGAGTCTCTACAACAGAGGAAAGGTTTTCCACAGAAATGTTATATTTGTGGCTGTAAGGCAGGGAGTTGTGCCTGTCTGTATGTGTTCCACTCCAGGAAAAGGAAAATAAAGTGAGGAGGATAAATAATCTTGTTTCTATAAAATCAAAAGAAACAGATCAACAAAGCCAGAGTGCTGGTTCTTAAAAAACAGAAAAAGTTAAAATCACAGAATTACCAAAATAAAATTAATACTCCCCCGTTAGCTGGAGAACATAACTACTGCCTAGCAGCTCAACACAGCGCTGAAGCTGGCCCACTGGGGCTGGTTGACTCCTCTCCTCAGCTTTTCTACTCAGTGCTGATTACTGAGTGGAGTCAGCTGTGCACTGTCTCCACAGGAGAAATGAGGTGGCAGCTGAGTTAGGAAAACCAGGACACACCCATGCAGAAAAACACAGTAGGCCTGCTAGGGCTGAAACAATGTGCATGTGCACAAGGAGCCACATCCATGATTTCTTAGAATCAAGGATTGATGGATAACACTGTATGAAAGCTACTCCTCTGCAGATATGTGTAGGCTCGCTTTATGCCAAGTAAACCAGTGGGTCTCTCATTACACGGTTAAAACTTCAGACTCAGTGTCTTCGAGAGCAGCTGGTGATTATAGTCCTTGTCTTGCTCTGCAGCCTCAGTGTGTGTGGCACACTGGCACATGAAGCTCTCCGTCTGCTTTCATGGTAGCCACATCAGGTAGACAAACACCAGGATTCTCCTTTAATTAGAAATGATTGAAGATCGATTATCCTAATATAAAAACGCACTGATGTCTATTAACTTATACATTAATTATCAAGACTTGACATAAAAAACCAAGACTCTGATGCCACAGTTGATTGGTGATAACAGAGACATGTTCTTCACAAACCTTGAGAAAGTGATTGATGGATTTTATCTAATTTTCCATGACTGAATGGAATAACTTTGAAATACTGAATAACAAGGAACACAATGAACACAGGAAATGTGCTCTGCTTGGGTTAGGGCACTGCTGCAGAAAGAAATGAGATAAATCTGTGTGAGTTACATAAATTTATCCTTGAGCTGGAGAGTTCATTAATCAAAGGAAGCAGACTCTTGTAGGAGTTAAAGCAGAGAGGATGAGGATGTGGCTGTCTGTCTTTGTTTCCTCCCATCCTTTCTCCCTTTTAATCTGAAAATGTGCACCACAGTTCTCTTCAGTAAAGACTATTAAAAATAGAGCTATAAACAAATAAAACAAGAAAAAGGATGCTGCTGCCTTCACTTACATGCAGTCACTGCGCAGGTTGTTAGCATTACACAACCTATACAGGGTGGGCCATTTATATACACTCAACAAAAATATAAACGCAACACCTTTGTTACTGCTCCCATTCCCCATGGGATGGACGTAGAGACCTAAAATTCATTCCAGATACACAATATAACCATCCCTCCCAAACAGTGGTCACAAATCAGTCCAAATGTGTGGTAGTGGGCACATCTGCTATATTGAGATAATCCATCCCACCTCACAGGTGTGCCACATCAGAATGCTGATCTGACATCATGAGTAGTGCACAGGTGTACCTCAGACTGCCCACAACAAAAGGCCACCCTGGAATGTGCAGTTTTTTGCGCTATTGGGGGTCTGGGGACCCAGAACCGGTCAGTATCTGGTGTGACCACCATTTGCCTCATGCAGTGCAACACATCGTCGCATGGAGTCTATCAGATTGTCAATTGTGGCCTGTGGAATGTTGGTCCACTCCACTTCAATGGCTGTGCGAGGTTGTTGGATATTCGTGGGAACTGGTACACGCTGTCGTATACGCCGGTCAAGCACATCCCGAACATGCTCAATGGGTGACATGTCCGGTGAGTATGCTGGCCATGCAAGAACTGGGACATTCTCAGCTGCCATCTGCCCTGAACAATGTGAACCATGATTCATCCGTGAAGCGCACACCTCTCCAACGTGCCAGACGCCATCGAATGTGAGCATTTGCCCACACAAGTCTGTTACGGCGACGAGCTGGAGTCAGGTCAAGACCCCGATGAGGACGACGGGCATGCAGTTCAGTTCCTGTGCTCAGATAGCCGATTCTGAGAACTCACGACTGCATCGCTCAGTGATGTTATTCTGAGTGAACTTCTTTTAGTCCATGTACTATTTCAGCAGCATATAAATTAGTGTCTAATTCCCCTCTTTAAGTTCCTGAAACTTCTTCTATTTTTTCAACTGCAATTTTGTGAAAAATATGGTTCAGGGCCCAGAACTGGCCAGTTAAACATGTCACTAGCCTCCAAAAGTAACCCTCTGCCTCCCCTGCAAAAAAAGCAATAAAAGGTTTAGCAGTGTTTCTAAACGTGCTAAAGGACGCACACCTATGTTTTCTTAAAAACATGAATAAATCATACTTTGTGACAATTAGTCATATTGTCAGCTGTAATTTTGATGGACTGAGTTTTCTGCTCAGCAGCCTCAGCTAACAGTGTAGCAGCACATGAACCATTTCTCAGATAGTTACACCCAACAAAGATTGTTTCAAATCTTTAAAAACAAACTCTTCTTTGTAACTGAACCACAGATGTCTACTTGTATTCTTTTCCCTTGCCAACTCTGTTTTGCATGCTTCTGTGTCAAAGAGCCGGAAGGAAGGATAAAAGCAGATAACTGAAAATTAGCATTCTAAATGGGTAATCTGAAGCTTCAACCACAGAGAAAAGAGAAACTAGAAATCAACCCTTCTTGACTAAGTGAATTTACTTCCTGTTTAGAGCTGCAGATCAATTGGGCACATCAATCACTGGCCCAAAAACCCAAAAATCTGATCTGGTGAAGTTTTTTGTGGTAAACAGCTCTACACAGCATAGTTGTATTTAAGTACATGTGACAGGCACATAATCAGTTTTCAGGTTCTGGAGGTAAGCTGTATGTGCAGCCCTTTCTGTGCCACGGAAAACCAGCTTTGCACTGAGTTAGTCAGCATGTGATGCCAGTTTGCAGACTTGCCAACTTTAAGGCTTAAGATACAAAACCTCAAAGCGAAGTCACTTTAAACTTATGAAACCAGAGAGTTTTAAATCCTCCAGGGATTCTCTCGCAACTTCCTGGAACTTAACCTGAATGTTAATAATCCTCATTATTATGCACAACAAGACCACCTCCATTTCACTTTTTGCAGAATCCTATTTTGACAGGATCCTGGTCTGTTTTACATGCATGTTAATGATTTAGGTTTGAGGATTTCTGGAGCTCAGACAGGATAACAATCCCAAGAACAATCCAATTTTGAATCAGAAACAGAAGAGTTTAGTCAATACAAGAGCTGTGTAGACACAGCAGGTCAATAATCATTTGAGTTTACTGGATTTACTGAACAAACCACAGGCAACATGGGTACACAGCACCTTTGATGCATATTGTTGCCTAACAAAGAAATGACTTGAAAATATTTAGAGTAAACAATATTGAATATGAGGTCATACTTGGCTCGATATTAGCTATATTTTCATTTTTGACAAAAACCATGTGGGGAATGGGTATTTGCTGCAGAAGCACCCAAAACTATGTTTGTTTGTCTGAAAGCATTTAGATGACCTGTTTGATTTTTCAGTCCAGTTCCAACAACACTGGTAAACAAATTTAAATGAGCTAATTTTAGATGTGCAGTTAGTGAAGGGTATGGCAAATCAGCAGTGTAATGTTGACAGTTCATTTCACAAACAGTGCCATTTTCCTCTCAGTATAATAAGAACTATACCCCGGAGGTATGCTCTGGCGCTGAAGGATAAAACAGACTCAACTGTACTGTCACTTTCCCTAATTTAGGAAACGTGTACCTCGAGGGCTAAAGCTGGTAAGCTGTGGAGGTACAGTAGGGGTAAAAGACATTATTATACAGTGACAGAAACCTAGTAGGTTTTTTTTTTAGCTCTCATAGGTGAATTGTTCTAAAAGCACTGAAAGGGTGCCTGAGGTAATTATATTTTGAGATTAAATTGTTTTGCTAAAGGACTATTGGCAACATTTTGTGGAGAAATAATTGTGTGCTTGCTCTAATTGGAGCGCCTCAGAGCACATCAAGCACAAGAATCCCTAATCAGCAAGCTCCAAGTTAAATGTCATTGTCTCAGTAAAGGGCAGTAGTACTAGGATTTATATCAACCAGCATGCTGGGCTGTTAATATGGAGCCTAGTTATATTGTGTGTTGTGTTTTTCTTCTTCCTTGGAATAGACTTGGACTAGACACTCAACCCAAGTTTTAAGACTAGGTCTTCTCACATAACTTCACACAACTTTTGACTACTAGCGTTGTACACAAGCACTAAGGTTGGTAATTTATGACGTGCAACAACACAAAGATGATGGTCTGCAAAGCTGTGCATATGCTGGTGCGTTTACTTGCTCAAGTGAAATCTCTTGCTAGAGGATGATCTTTTGCATTTTTGTTGTTGTGGCTATTTTGATACAGAAAGGAAAGTTATGAATCACATGTGAAGTAAAGAAAAGGATGTGTGTAAATAGTTAACGAATGACTGACTTCTGTTCAGCTCCTTCACTTTCTGGGTCCTGCTAATGCTCATGCTGCCACTCTGTCTAGATGAGGGCGCTTGAACACGAGTTACTGTTAATTAGGAACAGATGTGCTTTTCCATAAATTAAGCCATCCTTCTCTCTTCCTGCAGTCTCACTGGTCACACACAGATTCAGAATCCTGGAGCAGTGACAGGTACAACTCACTATAAGTCTGACTTTGCTTTGCAGCATCGTGTCCCTTGCTGGGTTTGACTGTTTCACAAAACACCCGCCACTTAGTTCATTTTATTATGAATTGATTTGCCAATAATTACATAGTCAATCAGTTATTTATGAAGTCTTAGTGAAATGTTGAAATTTTGTGAGAAGTTGAAATACTCATTAAAATGTTCTACAGGTTAAAGTGGCCTTATTTGTGACAAACAACTTAAAAATAAAAGATAATTGGAATGGCTCTATGACTATAATTTATACTACATGGTGGTAGCCTGGCACAATAAGTTATGTTAATTTCCTTGTAAACTAATACTTTTTGTTAGTAGTGCTATGGCACATAGGAACATTCTGCTGGTCACAGAAAAAACACATCTTATCAGTTGAGAGGATATTACTGTATGTGGTCAGATACTGCACACAACCCTCAAGTCTTTAACTTTCATGTTGTGCTTGAAACCTGCACAAACTCTTCCAGTTTGGGAGTTACAGCTCCTAATTCTCCTTTTACCCCGGGACACTTTGGACTTTACCTTCCACATCTGTTGTATCTTCAGCCCCTGGTACTTTTCTATTTTCTATTGCTCCTTTTTCCCGATGTTGCAATCAGCTGGTATCGCTACATCTATAACAACTGAGGTCTTCTGTTCCTTGTCAGCTACTACTTTGTCTGGTTGGTTTCCCAGCAGCTGTGTCTCTCACAGACCCTGGACCGGATAAGCAGAAGAAAATGGATGGATAACCACAGAATGAAGAAATTAGAGTGGTGGCAGCTGTAGCCTCAAAATCATTAAATGGTTTAAACACATGCAAAAAAATACTTGATCTACAGTTTCTATTGAGTAAAACTAGACATTTGCCCATTGCCATTTGCAGAATGAGACTGCATTAATGAACCAGCGTTAATTAAACTGAGCCTTGCTGATTGATCCTGAACATACATGATTTCACAATTTAAAAATTGTCCTGTCATGTCATTATTATGGTCATTTAATGGTCTAAATAGTACGGTTTGATGACATATTGCAACATATCAGCTTGGTTTCCAGATCACATCTCTTTGCGTTATTTTACTCTTTTGTTTCGTGTTTAAGTTTTTAATTGGAATGCACTTGGACACTCATTCCATTGTTGCTAATGTTGAATGGCACATTCTTTCATTTTTTATGAAGTGTGCCTCAACCCCTAAGGTGGTGGAATCCTTTAATATTCATGTCCGAAAGTTAGAATGACAGCAAAGTTGTGGCTTTCCCACAACAATGCTCTGATGTGCCCTCGGCTCATGAACTTTCTGTCTTCTTCACTTCTCCTGTTTCCTGCTCTTTATTCTCGGATAAGTGTTACCCACATGGCTGCAGGTTGTGAATTAATGAGCAGGGGCAAAAACACAAAAAGAGGGAGTGGAAAAAAGGGGAAGAAATGAGAACAATGTGAAGACAAAGGGTGTAAATCAAGTCTTTACGATGTACTTTAGAGGGATGCAGAGGGGGAGTCACCAAAACAGCAACAGCCTTGGAGGTGCAGAGCTTGCATGGGTGCCACGGAAAACCTCTGAGAGAAATATGGGTGACTGTTATGGCTCACAGATATACCTGCAGCAGAATAAAATATACTGGTCAGCAGAGTGTAGGTTTCATTCAGCAACGACAAATAGTGTGTGCTGCTTCCAAGCTTCTGCAAGGCGTAAAAACATAAAGTATGTCCACTTTGTACAATCTGGAAGCAGAAATACTGAAAAACAAAACATGCCATGAAAAATTGAATGCTTTCTTCTTCTTTCCTCTGTTTCCATGGGAGATATTTTAACATTAATGGTCAATGGTTTTATCCACTACTTTGGCTTTGGCTGGTAATTGGTTTAGCATAAATTTATATTGCAATATCACTTTGCAAATATGACATATTTGTTTTTTGAAGGTGGACAACACTTTTGCATATTTTATGTCTAACCATAGGAAGCACACAGGAACATTTTGATTTTGGAAGGTACCTTCCAACGAGTTTGAGGAAATACAGTGTGACAAATCGAGTTTCCCCAGCTGTTTTCATACAGTCAAACTTTTTTTTTGTTATAGCTAAAAATCCTTAATTAACTTGAAGAAACCCAATCCAGTGTGAGGGGGGGAAAGTAAATCAGAACAGTCATGAGGTACTGTGCACATTAATTTTGCCTGAGGTCCACTTAGAAATGTACAGAAACACACAGTTTCCATTATCTCTCCCAACCAGCTGTTAGATAGCCCACCAACTGGGTAAGTTGCTGTGGGCATCAACAGCTTTCAGTGGCCTGCAGTGCTTTAGATAGTCCCTACTGGACACTGTAATAGTACTTTAAATGACCTTCTGCATGTACAAAAGTGTGTGAAAGTGTATCCAATTTATATCTCCTTCACTATATATATACATACATACAGTGGGGCAAAAAAGTATTTAGTCAGCCACCGATTGTGCAAGTTCCCCCACTTAAAATGATGACAGAGGTCAGTAATTTGCACCAGAGGTACACTTCAACTGTGAGAGACAGAATGTGAAAAAAAAATCCATGAATTCACATGGTAGGATTTGTAAAGAATTTATTCGTAAATCAGGGTGGAAAATAAGTATTTGGTCACCTCAAACAAGGAAAATCTCTGGCTCTCACAGACCTGTAACGTCTTCTGTAAGAAGCTTTTCTGTCCCCCACTCGTTACCTGTATGAATGGCACCTATCCTTCAAGCTCGGGTCCTCTACCAGATGCCTGGGAGCTTGAGGGTCCTGCGCAGTATCTTAGCTGTTCCCAGGACTGCGCTCTTCTGGACAGAGATCTCCGATGTCATTCCCGGGATCTTCTGGAGCCACTCGCCTAGCTTGGGAGTCACCGCACCTAGTGCTCCGATTACCACGGGGACCACCATTACCTTCACCCTCCACATCCTCTCGAGCTCTTCTCTGAGCCCTTGGTATTTCTCCAGCTTCTCGTGTTCCTTCTTCCTGATATTGCTGTCATTCGGAACCGCTACATCGATCACTACGGCCGTCTTCTTCTGTTTGTCTACCACCACTATGTCCGGTTGGTCAGCCACCACCATTTTGTCCGTCTGTATCTGGAAGTCCCACAGGATCTTAGCTCGGTCATTCTCCACCACCCTTGGGGGCATCTCCCATTTTGACCTCAGGACTTCCAGGTTATACTCATAGTGTATGTTCCTGTACACTATGCCGGCCACTTGGTTATGGCGTTCCATGTATGCCTTGCCTGCTAGCATCTTGCACCCTGCTGTTATGTGCTGGATTGTCTCTGGGGGCATCTTTACACAGCCTGCACCTGGGGTCTTGCCTGGTGTGATAGATCCAGCCTCTATGGATCTTGTACTCAGAGCTTGTTCTTGTGCTGCCATGATTAGTGCCTCTGTGCTGTCTTTCAGTCCAGCTTTGTCCAGCCACTGGTAGGATTTCTGGATATCAGTCACCTCCTCTATCTGCCGGTGGTACATACCGTGCAGGGGCCTGTCCTTCCATGATGGTTCCTCGCCTTCCTCCTCTTTCTTGGGTTTCTGCTGCCTGAGGTATTCACTGAGCACTCGGTCGGTATATTTCTGCCTGATTTGTAGCTTTTGCTGAAACAGTAATGGTTGTTTTCCCACATCTGGAAATGATATGGTCTTCACTGCCATCTTGAGTATGATTACAGTCATATTTTACACTTTTATGAATTATGTAAGCTACCATGGAGTCTAATCCATTCATCCAGGATCCAAGAAGCTCCCAGACACAGGAAACTTTTCTCAGCCTCGAATTAACCAAGCAAGTGTAAAAGTGGCCGAGCCATTCAAAGGTTTCAGTGTAACCTCAGGCGAAAATATTTGTGAAACATAGCAGTGGTGGCCTAAAATCCTCGGCATAAAATTAAGACAAGCAATGTGTGGGCTTAAAGAAACAAAGCAAAAATGAAAATAGCATGCCTCTGATACTAGGAGAGGTCTCTGTTTACCACTCAGTATATGTCATGTGTCAATCATCACATCTGCTACAACAGAGAGCACCTTCAGATGAAAACCAAGGTTGTTGCCCTTTATTCTTTTGTGTTTTTTTGATCTCATAACTTCACCTTTGTCCTTTTTCCAACGTGAAAGAGCAGAGGTGCCACAGCAGGCCAAACAATTATCCCGAATAATCTGCTTACATTCGGGTGTATGTATGTGGTCGGTTTTAAACTGAACATCTGTAACGTCTGAACATCAGACAAAGAGAAACCAAAGCTCAAGCAGTGGAGTATAATAATTATTGACAATCCTGCATATTATTTTGTAGTTTTGATGTCTTAAGCAGTGTACTGATTACTGTGGACTCACTCTAAGGTGTACAATCCCAGTTTTGTAATCCACTGCCCTTGTCTGCTCCAAGCCTTTCTATTCCATTTCATTCTGTTTATTGAAGAAGCAGAGAGAAATGAGAGTGTCAGCTTAAGTTCTCTATTCCTCATCTTAGCCCTTTTAGAAAATTTTACATTTCCGTTTTTAGATAAGGCTGAGAGGGATGGATTCTTGTTTTTCATACAAATTGAATACATTTTCTGTGAGGAGAAAAAAAATGTCTGAGTGTATCTGGAATCCTTAACAGTGACAAATGTAAAAAATACTGTTGTGAAGGTGGAACATAAAAACACGATGAAATAAGTCTGTAATGTAAATTATAGAGTGACACATTGCAAGAAAGAAAACGTGCTCTGTTAGTCAGTGTGAAAGAAATTACTTTTCTGCTTTATCCAGGAGACAGAATTTGTGTAACCGTCCCCTCGTCCTCTCAGGTTCAGATCTGCTCTCTCTCTTATGCCCGCTCTATCTCTCCCGCTCTGTTGTATGCATATGTGTGTGGGTGTATTTGAGTTAGTGATGTCTATCTCCTCCCAGAAGTAGGTGTGGGTGCCCCAGATTTCACTGGCATGCCTGGTGTTCATCTACAATCACCAACAATTCTTAATCCTTACTTATATATACTTCTAAAGAAACACTCAAGGCTGTGGTGAAACAGAGTACCCTTACCTGCATCTCTGCCTGTGCAAAGCAATGAACATTCACCCATAACCTCCCCTGTAAAAGCAATATCTGATTACCTGAACCCACAACGCATTGGAACAAAGGTAACACTCACTGATGCATGTGGGAAGTGAAGGTAAGTCTCAAAGTGTTCAGCAAAACCTTTTAATGATTTTTCAGTGGGTCCTGTCCTTGAGTTTTTTTGCATGAACCATTAAAAGTTGACAACTCAAACTTTCATCACTGTAGATTTACTATAGAAGGGAGTTACGGAGGCAAATTGATTGAGCCCCTATTTATTAATAAATACAGGCTATATGGGCTTTTAAAGCACCAGACTTGATGTACTAGAACAAGTTATTAAGAGCACAACCACTTGACATACTTATAACCTTGCCTTACTCATTATAGCTTTTTTTCAGCGATTGCATTTTGAATATCTTTGAAGGTTAATGAAGTGATCATTACAATGCCCATTTAAATTGTTACTTTTACTCTCCTAGCTTTACCTTACTTGACCCTCAACTGAATCCAGCAGGATTTAAAGTGAAAATGACATCACATTGTCATTGTCCTTTTATTTATTTATTTTTAAACTTTTTGCAATTTAAATTCGGATTGGAAAAAAGGCCAGGGAAAATGAGAAAGAAAACTGTAAGAGCCTTCAGGTATCTGGTATTAAAGAAAATACCAAAGCTTGGAAGACATACTGTTATAGACGTGTGTGTATATTTTTCTTGCCTTTGTGAGGACCATTTTGAGTCTTTGACCTTGAGAAGAAGGCAATTCACCCTTACTTTTTTACATACCTTGAAATGACAGAGGTCTGACTTCGTCTCAGGTTAGGGTTATGGCTGGATATTTATTGGTGATGATTTGTGTTAGGGTAACGGGATACGTAATGAAATAAACTTTGTGGTTACAAAGAATACACATGAAAGAAGTACAAATATGTGTCAGACAAGTTAAGGGCAGGTGATGTTCCAGGGAGAGCGGATCCTGCCAGTCAAACTATAGCCAGCAGACAGGTAGTAAAAAATTGAGAGACCTAAAACTGACCTATAGCTCAGAGCAAACCAGCAGGTGTTCTGTCTGCATCCACCTTTACTTTTCTCCTCTAATTTGCTGTGTTTTTTTTTTTTTCCTAATTCAGCTTCCTTTTCTGGCCATCTCTCTCTGACACAGACGCTAGAAATAGATAGTGCTAACCAGAAAAACGAAGCTCTTACAAACAAATGAGACCCCCTTTACCAAGGGGTAAAGTCTGGATTGTCTGTATTCTGTTCTCATCTTCCTTCGCTTGTCATGACGTTGAATCCTCAGTGGAGCAACAGTCACAGGAGCTGAACTGTTTCTATATTGTTAGTGAAGCTCTGAAAACTACAACATCATCTCAGCTCAATACATACTGTAAATGTTCTTCATCATTTTTTTTAAAACTCTGCTTCTTGATATTCAAAAGAAAGTACAAAAAAGCAAATTCAATGAAATGTGTCTGATTGTTACTGTCTGATGTGGTTTAAACTGGGAACCACTCCTCCAACTTCAGAATCCTGTAACTATTTGGGAGTCAAACAGCCAATTTACAGTGAAGTGCCTTGAAACTACATGCAACAGTGTTTCTGTGGCAAAAAAATTAAATCAGGAAAAGTTGATATTTTGCATTAAATTGAACCACATGTTGACTATAGGACACATTTGCCCTATTCTCTATAGTTAACACCAGCAGCAGCCATTTACAAACAATTGGGGAAGACCACAGATGGCTATTCAGAATCTCTCGATAATTTTTTGTTGTAGTTAAAAATATATGTTCCTTTTTTTCTCCTAACTAACAATGACACGAATCATTAAAATAATGTGATTACTGCAATAACCAGGCTGACAAAGTAGTGGCTATACATAGATGCAGGTCTTTTAATTTGGGAAAATTTCGAGTCCAGATATACTAGAGAAAGTTGAACTATACCCTCCAGAAGTATTTGAATTTACTCTTGCAATGGCAAAACTATATTTGTACACAATTTGAGGTGATATAACTATCTAGAAAAAAATCACATTGTTTTTCAGTTATGATGATAAGTAGCTATTGAATTTATTATGTTTGTATCACACCGTAATTGCACATATTGAAGAAATAAAAATGAACTCAATTAAAAAACTCCCTTGAAGAGCTTCCACACAACATCTGTGATTTAGGAATTAGTTTGATCTGTGTGGTGTTTATTTAAAAGACAGCTAAATGTTCAGTACAGTCAAAGTAACAGTTTTCTTTCACCAGTTTGGATTTGGTGTCAGTTTTACACATTTATTGTTATTCTTTCAACTTGAAATTAAAGCTTTCTTTCGTTATGTTTACATTTAGCGCTATGTATCCTTGAGGCACAGCAGATGCCTCTGGAATACCAGAGAAGACAAGCAAGGCAAGATTTCTGTGATCTTCCACATCAGTTAACCAAGTCAAGAATACTCCTGAGAAGGTTAGTGGTCCTGTGACTTTCAAAGTCAACAATCAAGAGATACCTTCATGTATGGAAATACAGAGGGTTTACAGCAAGGTGCAAATAACTGGTTGCATTCAAGAACAGGAAGGACAGACAACATTTTCCCAGAAAAAAACAAACAGCTAATGATCAGCAGCATGTCACATCATCTGTCAAATATGGTGGAGGCAATGGGACAGACATGTGTGTCTGTCACTGGAACAGGGTTACTAGTGTTTATTGATGATGTGACTACTACTGATATAAGTAGCAGAAGTTTCTCAGGGCAAAAAAATGTGACCAAGTTAGTTAACTGATCTCAACAAGATAGAGCATGGTTTTCAGATACCGAAAGCAGAGCGACTCCAAATTAGCTGCAACTAAACGTGGCTGCAGTAACGGCCTGGGAGAGCATCTCAATAGATGGAACAACGCATTTACATTTAAGTATTAAAAATGGAAATAAATAGGAAATATTTATAGAAATGGCTGCAATGTTTAAATTTTGCTTTTGTGAACTAAACATCTTGAACTAAAGCTGAAAGTGTGCAGACCAGTCACGTCTGTACCAACTAATCAGACAGCAAGTGTCCTACTTAGATTATGACTTATTTTTGTTGAACTAACTTATTTTTGTCTAGTCTGTAATCTTATTGCTATTTCATGCATTTGGCACTGAATGTTTCAAGCTATGTTTTTTTTTTTATATTTTATATATTGTTCACCAAGCGCTAAGCTAAAAAAAATAAAAATAAAAGAGAATAATACGTTTTTGATGTTTGGTGAAAGGCCCACGAGTGTTTTTGTACAAGCAGAAGGCAGCTGAGAGAACATTCAACATTCTCACTTTCTTTGTTCTGACGGATTGTCAGAAAAGTGAGTGCAAATTTATAATTAGAATATCATAATGTCAAATTTTTTTTTTTTAATATAAAGGTTATTTTGATATTACACTCACAAAACCCTGAGCAGGGACAAGCAATCACAGTGTGCTAAAGAATGAAACTGATTATAAAGTCGGTACAAAACTCGAAAGTGGGAAATCCGTCATAATATTTGGAGGTGTTGTGGTATTTTACATATGCTTGTTTAACATTTTGTTACAGCCTGATTGTGATTACAGACGGTCCTGAATGCTGCTGCAAAGCTTCTCACCAGTTCCTCTAAAGGTCCCACGTGATCCCAGCTCTGTCCTCTTTACACTGGCTCCCCATGATGTTTACAGTTCAATATAAGATTCTGGTAAAGGCTTTAGAGCTGTTTGTGGTCAGATGTCTCCACGTATTAGAGAACTTCTACATCCATTCGTGATTCCGAGGTCTTAATACTTGCTGGTGGTACCTTAGTCCAGGTTAAAGACAAAAAGGGGATTGTGCTTCGAAGGTTGTGGACACTGTTGATACCTCAAAAAGAAGCTTAAATCCTATCTGTGCTGGCTTTCTTTTACTTATATCTATTTATACCATTTTAATTGTTGTGTCTTATTTTATATTGTAAAGCACATTAGGAACATTACACATTAGGAAGTATACATTTATTTACACTACTTCATTTCTATTCAAGAGTGTCTATATGCAGCTGGTTGCTGAGGGAAACTAATAGCTCTAATATTATATTTTAGCTAATATTATCATAGAAGTGATTTTTTTGTCATGCAGGAACAGAATGCTTTTGTTGCAGATTTGTTACTTAATGCCATATTTAGCATTTTTAATGGTAATGTCACTAATGTTGGACATTTGATTATGGGCAATAGAAGTTAGCAGGCAAAATACATTTAAAAATGTTGCCTGAATTTTAGCTTGTGTATTATGAAAACTCAAATGGAAATATTATTGTTGTAAAATGTCAGTATAGTATCTTTTCTTCTATGTTTTATTAGCTAGGCAGAGAAAAAAATGTAATTTAAAAGGCTTCTTTGGTCTTTAAGCAGCAAGTGGTTACTCCCTGCTGCCTAACAGCATCTATTCTGGTACCCTTGAAGTTAATACATAACCTCTTATGCCACACTGCCAGCTGGATCAAGATTCTGTCTCCTTACAAAATATTTTCTCTTAAGAAAATAAATATTCCACTTTCTCAACCACGTGCTAATGCTCTTTTTTTTTTATTCAAATGGAAAATCTATGTGGATATTACACTTGCCTGTTTCACACACTTTGTGTTGTACTATTGCTTCTTCACAATTCACAGAATTACAGTAATTTTTCATTGCTTCCTGTCTCCTTGTGGTACGTGTGGCTGTGAGGAACTTCACAGTCTGTACAGCAGCTGTGCAAGACAACACAACAAAACTACACTTCAAAATTAACAGCTTAACTTGGCATGCATAATACCAAATAACAATCAAAGCCTTTGGGGCCATACTGCACAATAGAGTTTGAGATGTTGGTGAGAATTTCTTGATACATATTTTAAGCTTTATGACTGGCAGCTTCCACAGGTGAAATATACCACTTAAAATTTGGAGATAAAAAATATTCACTTAGTCTATAATGTAGCTGTTTCAGGGTTTAAAGGTTAACAGGAGCAGCCAGCAGTTATCACTGAACAAATGTGTAATCTTTAGATTGAATTATAGTAGCAGCCATTTATGAGGAACAAAGCTGAAAAGGTTTCTGAAGAATTTACATTATTCTTTAGCAAGGCCTGGACAAGGACAGACGTTTCTCTATGTGCCCCTTAGATGTTTCTGCAGAAATGAGAAAACAGTGATGGGCTGAAGAAACTTGGTGAAATTTGGTGAATTTCCTTTCCTTTAAAAACTTTCCATGAGCTCAGAGGCAGCAGAAAATATCAGGACACCAGAGAAAGCTGGTCAGAAGTGGACTTTAAAAAAAGATGTGCAGCTATAAAGCAATTCATATTAAAGAGCAGCAAAGCTTAAGGACTTACCTGACAGAATAAAATCTAGTTAGGGCTGGATCTGATGACCCTGAACCACCCCATAGTTATGCTGCTATAGGCTCAGCCTGCAGGGGGAATTTTTTAATGCACCGAGCACATCTACTCTTTTCCTTCACTCCCCTTATATTTATATGCCACTATTTCACGCCTTTAACCTCTTCGTCCTCTCTTGGTCCATATCAGCAGTTCCTAACCCCAGCAACCTGGACCTTTCAGCATCCTCTTCTTTCCCCTCTGCTTCCCCCTCACCCCAACTAATCTACAACTAATCAGAGCAGATGGCTATCCATTCCTTAGCATGTCTCTGATAGAGATTTCTTCCTCCTTTTTTTGCTATGCAACCATGGAATAAAAACCCAGATATAACTGTTATTGTAAACTGGTGTTATATAAACAATATTCAACTGAAGTGAAATGGGGGTCACAAAACAGCAAATGTTCTGGACACAACATTACAACATTAAATATTTGGCTCTAAGAGCAGGCATTCGTTGAATAAGAGAGAGGCAAGGTGTGCATGCTAAAGTGACACATGCTTCAGGTTCTTCGCATGTTTGGGATTGCATTTAAGCAATATGAGTCAGGGTTTTGGACAGGATAATCAATACAAAGCACCCAAACATTAAGCCAGAGACATGAAGAATTATTTGCAGCCTTAAGAAGATCAAACAGCCTGCTCTTATATCCTGTCTTGATCCAAGCAGTGTTTTACTATATATAAGAGAGTTGTAAATTAGGAATAGAGCCTGTACTCTTTAAATCTTTCTTTGGTGTTGCATATCAGCTGACACATCTAGCATAAGAGGAAACGGTGGCAAAAAAAATCATTTACATGCCATACCAGATGAGTTTGTTCCCAAACAGTAGCATACAATTCTCCCTGTGAAAGAACAAACCATTAGAACTGGACGATCATATGTTTTACATTCAGTTCAGTTTTATTTATACAGCACAAATCACAACAACAATTGCCTCAAGGTGCTTTATATTGTAAGGTAGATCCTACAATAATACATACAGAGAAAAAACCCAATAATCATATGACCCCATATGAGCAAGCACTTTGGCGACAGTGGGAAGGAAAAACTCCCTTTTAACTGGAAGAAACCTCCAGCAGAACCATGCTCAGGAAGAGTCTGGGGAGAGAGAAGGAAGACAGGATAAAAGAGAGCCAGAGATTAATAATAATGCAGAGAGGTCTTTTAACACATAGTGAGTGAGAAAGGTGACTGAAGAAGAAATACTCAGTGTATCATGGGAATCCCCCGGCAGCCTACACCTATTGCAGCATAACTAAGAGAGAATTCATGGTCACCTGGTCCAGCCCTAACTATGCGCTTTAGCAAAAAGGAAAGTTTTAAGTCTAATCTTAAAAGTAGAGATAATGTCTGTCTCCTGAATCCAAACTGGAAACTGGTTCTATCGAAGAGGACCCTGAAAACTGAAGGCCCTCCCCCCCATTCTTTCAAATACTCTACAGGGAGTGCAGAATTATTAGGCAAGTTGTATTTTTGAGGAATAATTTTATTATTGAACAACAACCATGTTCTCAATGAACCCAAAAAACTCATTAATATCAAAGCTGAATGTTTTTGGAAGAAGTTTTTAGTTTGTTTTTAGTTTTAGCTATTTTAGGGGGATATCTGTGTGTGCAGGTGACTATTACTGTGCATAATTATTAGGCAACTTAACAAAAAACAAATATATACCCATTTCAATTATTTATTTTTACCAGTGAAACCAATATAACATCTCCACATTCACAAATATACATTTCTGACATTCAAAAACAAAACAAAAACAAATCAGCGACCAATATAGCCACCTTTCTTTGCAAGGACACTCAAAAGCCTGCCATCCATGGATTCTGTCAGTGTTTTGATCTGTTCACCATCAACATTGCGTGCAGCAGCAACCACAGCCTCCCAGACACTGTTCAGAGAGGTGTACTGTTTTCCCTCCTTGCAAATCTCACATTTGATGATGGACCACAGGTTCTCAATGGGGTTCAGATCAGGTGAACAAGGTGGCCATGTCATTAGTTTTTCTTCTTTTATACCCTTTCTTGCCCGCCACGCTGTGGAGTACTTGGACGTGTGTGATGGAGCATTGTCCTGCATGAAAATCATGTTTTTCTTGAAGGATGCAGACTTCTTCCTGTACCACTGCTTGAAGAAGGTGTCTTCCAGAAACTGGCAGTAGGACTGGGAGTTGAGCTTGACTCCATCCTCAACCCGAAATGGCCCCACAAGCTCATCTTTGATGATACCAGCCCAAACCAGTACTCCACCTCCACCTTGCTGGCGTCTGAGTCGGACTGGAGCTCTCTGCCCTTTACCAATCCAGCCACGGGCCCATCCATCTGGCCCATCAAGACTCACTCTCATATCATCAGTCCATAAAACCTTAGAAAAACCAGTCTTGAGATATTTCTTGGCCCAGTCTTGACGTTTCAGCTTGTGTGTCTTGTTCAGTGGTGGTCGTCTTTCAGCCTTTCTTACCTTGGCCATGTCTCTGAGTATTGCACACCTTGTGCTTTTGGGCACTCCAGTGATGTTGCAGCTCTGAAATATGGCCAAACTGGTGGCAAGTGGCATCTTGGCAGCTGCACGCTTGACTTTTCTCAGTTCATGGGCAGTTATTTGGCGCCTTGGTTTTTCCACACGCTTCTTGCGACCCTGTTGACTATTTTGAATGAAACGCTTGATTGTTCGATGATCACGCTTCAGAAGCTTTGCAATTTTGAGACTGCTGCATCCCTCTGCAAGATATCTCACTATTTTTGACTTTTCTGAGCCTGTCAAGTCCTTCTTTTGACCCATTTTGCCAAAGGAAAGGACGTTGCCTAATAATTATGCACAGCTGATATAGGGTGTTGATGTCATTAGACCACACCCCTTCTCATTACAGAGATGCACATCACCTAATATGCTTAATTGGTAGTAGGCTTTCGAGCCTATACAGCTTGGAGTAAGACAACATGCATGAAGAGGATGATGTGGACAAAATACTCATTTGCCTAATAATTCTGCACTCCCTGTAGAAACAACAAGTAAGCCAGCAGCGCAAAAGCGAAGAACTCTAATGGGGTGATATGGTACTTGTCACGGCTAGCGAGGCAAGCTGCGTTGAGTGAGAGAAGGACCCAAAAAATGCAGGCACTGACTTAGATGAGAAGGGTGAGCTTTATTGACACAGAGGTGGCGAGGACAGGAATTAAGAAATAACCTAACTGGGAAGAACTCACTAAAGAAACCTGATACCATGACTTCCGGGGTGATATGCAGGATAACGCCTGGGTGAGACACGGAATAACAGAGGGAGGTAACATAGACAGACCAGTGACGAGCACAAGAGAACACACACTATAAATACACATAGGGAAATGAGGAAACTGCACACAGGAGGGAGACACGGCTGAACCTAATTGACATGATGAGACAGAGAGGATGCAAACTAAATACACTGACATAAGACATGGACCTTCACAATAAGACAGGAAACTCAACGCACATGCAAAGACACGGGCTTTACACAGAGACCTGACTAAACTGGAACAGAGGGAAAACACAGGCAGGGATGACTACACACAGAAGGAGGAGCACAGAGTAACACGAGGGGCAAGGGGACCAAAACCTAGGATCTGGAAATACAAAACCAAAACATAGACAGCAATAATGCACAAATAAATAATAAACAACTCAACTCAACACACTGGGTCACAGACCCAGGACCATGACAATAAAGGTCATTAAAATAAGATCGGGCCTGATTGTTTAAGACCTTGTATGTGAGAAGCAAGATTTTGAATTCAATTCTGGATTTAACAGGAAGTCAATGAAGGGAAGCCAAAATAGGAGAAATATGCTCTCACCTTTTTGTCCCTGTCAGCTTTCACGGAAATTTTAGGACATTTTTGTGAGGTTTTAACATGTGTTTTAACATTTCTCTTCTACTTGATCTCAAGTATTTCCTCCTGAAAGTGTATTTCTACACCAGAATGTCAAGAAACCTGGTCATGACAACACTTTTATAAAAACACTGAACTCTTCCCGACCTTCATTTTATACTTCCTAGAATTTCTGGATTCTACACCAGACACAGAAAAAAAAACATCACAAGAAGTTTCTGTGTGGGAAAGTCAACTCTGTGTGTCTGTTTGTGTGAATATTTACAGCTTTCCTACTTTTTGGGGGTTTCAGACAATTCAAACCTCAAACATGAAAATGTATACAGTGTCAAACAATAATATTTTAAGGTTTTGTTGTTGGCTTTGTTTTGCAGTCAAAAATAAGAGAGAAAAATAGTAATAATAACAAATAAAATAAAAACCAGCAGGGAGAGATCAGTCACTCTCCCACCCCTACAGTGACAGCACAGATGGGTACTGAAGTGGTGGGCGAGAAGTTCACAGGTAGAAGCATCTGAGTCAGATCTCACAACTTTATTTTGCATTTTCTGGCTTAATGTTATGCTCATTTTAATTAACAGCATACAGACAGCTGTGTATCACTTTTCAGTTTTTGTATTTCTGGCATTTTCTCAGCATCTCAAATTAGTAAAAAAACAAACAAACATATTTATTCACCTGACCAAGATTGCCTCTGCATGTCCTCGTGACCGATTCATGTCCTCCTAAGTCTAAAAATAATACATAAACCAACCTTCACCTTCCTCCCTTCTTCCAAACCGCCCATCTTCACTCTGTCCTCCTCTCCTAAATCCCACCCTGGCTAGCACTTTGACTCTAAAGCCTTTGAATTCTGTCTTTGTCTCAGAGCCAAATCCAGCCTGTCAATAATACTCTTGGCTTTACACACACACACACACACAACCCTGTTCTGTGACTGATAATGTGGGGGCATATTGCAACAAATAAGCCTCGCTCCTACATCAGAGTTCTATCCATGTCGGGTCGGCTGAGGTGGTGGCTAAAGCAACCTGATTTATAAAGAGAAGTAACACATACTTTCTGTGAAAGTGGGCAAATTCATGATTTTGTGTCCACCAATGTTGAGCTATATTCTAATAGATTCTTACATGCTGACGACTAAGCAGTGACGAAAAATAAAGCTTCAAATTAAGTTCCTCAAATAGCTACTCGAGTCTTTCTCCAAACGTCAGTCAGTCCTCATAGAATCATATTTTAAACTTTCACTTTTACACCAGAAAGAAATCATCTTGACAGCTTGCAGCTGTAGTTATTGGTTTATTCTAGGCGATGGTATTTATTTCTCTGTCCAAAATTGGAGAATGGAAGATACTGTGACCTCTGACAACAAGACAAATTCACCCAGATGACTGTGCTCACTGAACCTTTTCTCTTTTTCAGATCATTCTCTGTAAACCCTACAGATGCTTGTGTGGAGCAATTCCAGTAGATCAGCAAGCTCTGAAGTCCTCAGCCCGTCTTGGCACCAACAACCATGTGACATATGAGGTCTTCCTCCTCTTCTTTGCATCCTCTTAGTGTGCAGCAAGCATATTTCAGTTCCTAAATTCTACCGAACACCAGATTTGACATTTAAGAATAGTAATATCACTAAACTAACTACATGTTTTAAAACTACAAATTTTGACATTTTACTCCAGATGAGGAGAGTACATCAGGTTCTACCTTGAGGCTCTTATCATCACAGTGGAGCTTGTGCTTTAGTGGAGTATACATATCAAACAAATTTTCAAAAAGTAAGCCTGCGGCTTTCGTGGTCCCTGGAGTCCTGTTGCCGTGGGCACGTTGCCAGCTTTGCCAGGTTGATAATCCTGCCTTACATGGGTCTCCCCACCGCACACATCCTCATTAAGTCTAAACAGCAGGTCAGAGCAGAGCATCTTTAATAAACTTGGTTCAAATAAATTCAGCAAGACTGAAAATGTAAAGTTTTAATAATGCTAGATATGAAATTGATGCAATTTATGACTTTTTTTTAATTTCAAGCAGCAATTTCCTAAGTTTTGAATCATGTTAGTAGAAACAGAAGCAATAAGAATGTTTTGCAACAGAGAAAATGGAAATATCAAGTTACACCGTGGACAGTCCACCAGGCTGTTGTAGGGCTAACACAAAGAGAGAGACAACCATTCATGTCACATTGGCACCTCCCCTTTGACTTGCAGGTTAAAATTCAAAGCTTTAGAGCAAAAATGAACACCTTTACAGGCCTGTACCTCTGAATATTAGCTTCTCCTAGCTGATGCTAATAGTATTAATGTTACAAATAAAAAATTGGTACAAACTCACCCATTTTATTATCTTAAGGCTCATGCAAAAAGTAGCAGATATGTGATGCAATTTGAAGGCCTTGATACCGGAGTTAGTATCAGAAGATGACTTAGCACTCTTCCTTCTTCTTCAAATATGGTCATGTCTGTCTTGGGACAAAAAGAAAAGAGTATTGATATACAGTCTGTGCAGGCGTAAACTGAAAACCACCTGCGACTATCAGTACAGAGTCTATAAATAATAAGTTGAACTCAAGGTAAGACACCTAGACTTCGATCCAAAACATGGTCTTCTGGCTTATGTCTTATATTCCAGGAAATTTGATTTCTTTGTCACTGTTGTCTTACCTGAATAATTTATAAATGCTGTGCAACTCCCTGGGGGTGTCACACAATCTGAGCACAGCCTCACCCACAGTACAGTGGCTACATTCCCAGGAGATTTAAAGCCCTATAAATGATCATTCTTAATATCTGACTTAGGATGTGGTCATTTGTAGATTTGTCTGGACCCGGATTATAAGGTATTTTGAAATTCTTCTTCTTAAACAAATTTGAATGCATTGAAAACAAAAACAACAAATTGCCCAGATTTGGAGACTTAAATAGTATAAATATGACAAAATAGCAGATCCCCAAAGAGAAGACTAAAACTTGCACTTTTCCCAAGAAAGCAATTAATTGAAATGAATGCATTGCTTTAAACTAATATGTTGAACTTTGAGAGTTATTTAAACAGCATCAGATGCAACTTAGGAAAGCAGGAAACTTGCTAAAAGGTTTAATCATAAATACATAAAGCAAAAAATAATTAGTCAGTGGTTATGTGCAGGGACCATTTATGTATAAGATTCTGTTACAGGGAGAAAATAATGACAGACAAATCTTACTGGAAGGGCTAATAAATTATTCATCTGCTTGTGTAGTTGCTTTCTCACAAACACACACACACAAATGGGGATGTAGAGTCTATGCTCAGACACATTTGTGGTCGAGAATAAACAGCATCCCAGATTAAATAAGCTGAGTGCAGGATGACGACATGTCTGAAGCTGTCTTTTTATTTATTCACAATTTTACACTAAAGGAACACATTAAGCATGCAATAAAATGTCACTTTGACATTTTTATATAAAGTTCTTCACAAAAAACGGCTTCCATATTGTGCCGTCAGTCAAAGAGAGTGATTCAACAAAGAAACATTTAATAGATTTTTTGTCTCTTATATGCACTCTTCTCTTCACCCGTAGTGACACCTACACAGCAAATCCAGCATGTCCAAATTAACACTGTCAGATTTGATTTCAACACTATTAAAGTGTCTATATGGGTCCACACCAGAGAGTGTTAATTTAACTCTTTTTGGAGAGTTGGTACGTTAACTCTGATTTAGTGTTAAACACCAAATCTGTCTGGAGTTGATAATTTAACACTTGGTGTTAAGAGTTTATATATTAACTCTCAAAGAGTATTTTAGTTTAACTACGTAAGAGTTATCTTCTAATTCATTCTTAAAAGCGGGAATTTTACTGTTCTGAACTTCTAGAAATTTCTTTTGGAAATAAACATTTACTAAAAAGATGCAATGGTTTTTGAAAAACATTTATTCTGAACTGTGCACCACAATTTCAAAACATTTTCTGAAAGATGAAACATGTTCTCACTTTCATTAGAATTTTGTTTATCAAAAGGTCTGACATGGTAAATGCAAATAACAGCATTCTCATCACTTATTTCTTTAATACAATATGCATGTCCTTCATTCATCCCTTTGTGGAACTTCAACGCACTTCTGCTCTCCCCCATATTCCATCTTCACAAGCATATCCTGTGTGGAGATTGAATAAAAATTAGTTGACACTAATTAATGGCACAAATAATCCAGTAAACAATTGCAGCACAGTAAAAAAAAAAAAAAAAAGGAATCCTCTTTGAGCCATTACTTGTGTAAAGTATTTTCCCAAAAGACAAAGACACAGGCAACAGGTAATACTGAACTAAATGTAAAACCTCAACCTTTTTCATTTTTACCTAAACCGTGTGCACAAAACTCTGGAGGGATCTATGCTAACGTAGAACCCAGTCAGGACGTCTGCTACTGCTGTTTGCTCGTGTTTTTTTGTTTGTTTTTTATGGGCGATCGTTTTCAGGCTTCAAGTAGCACCATTATACCAACATTTCACATTCTAGACATTGTTTTAGGTGTATTTGACCAAAAGTTTGACTGAAAATTCACATGCAAGCTTTTTTTCAAGGCTGTGGCATTTGCCCGCAGACAATACCTTTCAGCTAGCTAAAACAGAATATTATGCTATCAGCGAGCAACATGGCTAATGCCTTTCACACAGCTTTGTCTCAACTCCAAAGAGCCACAGAAGTAAAAGCTCATAATAATAATTGAAACAATCTTTGAAAAAATGACTTACCAAGCATGGCAAACAACTCAAATATGTAGAGCAAAATGTTCTGAAACGGCTTCACTTCAGCTTCGATTGGAGCCGTGCTGGGGGCGGAGTCTGTGAATTTACTCTGTTGGTGTCATAGCCCCTGTAGGAGTTCAGAGTTAAGAGGTCAAGAGTTAATGTTTCCATTTTAACACCTCCAGATTTGACAGAGAAACGCTCATTTTTAACACTCGATTTTAACTACTATCATTTTATACCTCAGAGTTACATTAAAAGAATGTGACTCTGCTTAGAGTAAAATTAACTCTACTTTTGCAAGGATACTATTAACACCAAAAAATTTAACACTTTTGAATTTGCTGTGTAGAAAAGCTTAAAACACTTTAATATTTTTTTTTACAACACAAGACAAGTTCTGTGTAAAGAGCAGTCTACCCTAATTCTAGTAAAGGTAGCAGAGGAAAAATAAATAAATTCATTATCACTCCATTAAATGACTAAGCCTGGCTCATTTAATGGAGACCACAGTATATCAACAGCACACTGACATTTCAAATAGATTTTGCACCACTCACGGAAACACAAAGCATCGAGTTAGACATCCAGGCCATCATAAAGGATCTTATGATAAAAAATAAATACAGTAAGATTATTAAAAGGACTTGTGGCAGTTGGGTAGGATGTGCAGCAGGTCAGAGTAATGGAGTAAAGGAAGAGATGGAAATGTACTGACACGTGAAGAGAATGTGTTGAGAAGATGGAAAGAGTATTTTGAGGAGCTAATAAATGTGGAAAGTCAAAGAGCGAAAGAGGAGGGATGGATGTAGTACAGTTGGCAAGGAGCTATGAATAAGATGAGTGGACTGCCTGTTGATATATGAAGGTGGACTTTTAAACCTGGTTATTTAACCTAATGTTAGAGAGTGGGAGGAAGCCAGAGGAATGGAGATGAAGTCTACTGATACTGATTGTCAAGAGCAAAGGTGATGTGCAAAACTGTAGTAACTACAGGGGGATAAATTTGATGAGCCATATTATAAAAATACGGGAAAGAGTTTCTCTAGCTACATTAAGGGAGAAAATAATGACAGACAAATCTTGTTGGAAGGTCAATGAGCAGCAGTGTGGCTTCGTGCTGCAAAAGAGCTCTACAAACACAATGTTTGCTTTGAGAGTGTTGATGCAGATGTGTAGAAAAGGTCAGGAGTTGCACTGAGTCTTTGTGGATCTAGAGAAAGCATATGATAGGATGCCAAGAGAGGAACAATGCTGAAAAAGTCAGTGTTGGGGGAAAACTCTGTAAAAGACCCAGGAGAAATAAAGACACAATGAGACAAGATCACTTTTTATGCTTTAACGTGCACACGGGTAAGCTGTTCAGAACAACTCACAATGTGTACAGAGGCTGGGCACTTTTTATAGGAAAGACAGTGAGAACAGGATAAGAAAATACAAAACAGATAAAATAAACAACTCCATATGTGGCGCTAGTCTCGTCAGCAGAGAGCTGGGAGAAAGCTGTGAGAGATAAAACAATCTAAAACAATATGTCCCAAAACAGTATGTCTTTGCTGAGAAAGTCTAAAAAGATAATTCTAAACTAATCTAACCATAGACAAAAGGGCATGCTTGCACATTTAAAAGAAGGTAAAGAAACATAGAATCATTTTTCCTGTAACATTCCCTCCTGTTTTAACTTATTTTAAATGTATACAACAATTGTCTGTGAAGGTTATTTATTAAGTATCTTAAGCAATTTTTTAATTTTCAAAATGTCAGCATAGCAGAAATGGAAATCATTTGGTCTAAAGAATAAAACAAAATAAAATAATAAAAAGAACAAAGAAAATCATAGTAAATGAAAATCATAGTAAATGAAAATCATAGTAAATGAAATAACAAGTGGAATAAACAAGAAAAAATAATAAAACTAAACTACAAAAAATAAAAGGATGAAAACCTTATATTGTACCTGCATAAACTACTAATGTGTTAATCAGTGCATGATCACTTGACAAGTCATTTTTAATCACCACGTCATTCATTAGCAGTTATTACAAGTTCTCCTCTAACAGAATTGCAACGGGATGCTGTTCTTCTTGAGGCACGGCAACATAAGCAGTCATTGTAGTTGTTATCATCTTTGAAATCATTACTCTTAGACATGGCGGTGTAGCTGCTCCAGATGTGTGGTCAGTGACATATTTCTGCAGAATGGTCAAATTCTGCAAAGCTTCATAAATGTCTCCGCTTACAAACTCCTCCTTGTGATGCTGTTAGCAGGTCTAGAGTCAGTCTGTTCTGCAGCACCATCGTTCTGATGGCCTTCTGTTCTCCTGCTAAAGCCGGTCCCAGGGTCTTTGTCAAAGTTGATGCGTCGTAGCAGAGCATATCGGTTGATCTCCACATGATCCCGCACCTCGGCAGCTCCAATGCCGGGGATCAAGCTCTGTAAGAATTTCACTCCTCCTCAGATGCGAAACTCTGGTTCCTTTACTGCTTGGTGCCGTCCGTGCACATCCTGTCTGGTACTGAGTCTTTGTTTGTAGTGGCATTCGGTAGCTGTAGTTGGAGCGACAGTTGAGGCTCATCAGTGTCGCGTTACTGGCACAGGTTTCGTTGAGTGAACAGTCCATACACTTCCTCTCGTTCCTCGGTGGGCAGAAAGTGTATATGTATTTGCATAGCAGTCAGTTTTATTATTCCAGTAAGCTGTAGTGTTCATAAACTGCCACCAGAAATTAGTGGCATAGCCATGGGGAAACTTGGTGTACTTTCCTTTGTCATACAGTGTCTGCCTTTTCTTCATATAGCGTGACTTATTGTCCCTCACGGAAGCAAAGATGAGGAGCCCGGCCATGGTCAGGGCCGCTGCAGTTATTAAGAGCCACCACTTCATGACGACGGGACACACCCTCCTGTCGCGAGTAGACCCCCCGGCCAGGAAAGCTGACCCCTCCACCGGGCGAGATCACAACAAGTGGGCAAGCCTGCTGTCAGCTGTGTTTAGATGGCTTCACTTACTGGCTCTGATGGATGCAAGATGGTTGTTCCGCTATTTTTGCAAGCTCCAGTTTTTCCTTTGGAGCACTTTGATCAGAACCCAGTCACCGGGCTGTGATCTGCAAGACACTTGATAGACATCATTACGTTCTTCGTTATTTACAATCATCTCTTTATTTTCCTACAACTTAGACATACATTTTGCTACTGAAATTGTATCTGCCTTTTTCACTGGGTAGATTTCTGGCCACTTTGAGAATACATCTATAACCACTAGGGCGTATTTTGACCCTTGGCATTCCTTTAGCTCAATAAAGTCCATATGGATTGTGTGGTCTCAGGTTTCCCTGAGCATTATATTTTTGACACGTCATGCACGTTCTGACAAATTGTTTTGCTGAGGTTTCAAAATTTATAGTGTAGAAATGAGAGTTGACAATACAGGGCATTCCCCCCCGATGACAAATGCGTACAGCCATGAGTCACTAATGCCGCCATTTTGTGGAGGAATTTTGGCAACACTGGCTTGCCATAACACATCATTAAGTCGTTTGTCAGAACTGCACCGTGTTTTAGCCATTTTGCCTGCTCTGCTGTGCTTGCTGCTTTTTGTTCATTTTGTAACACATCCAGTGGAATCTGATGTGTGTTTACTGCCATCAATGTGATGTTTGTCTTTTGTGCCGCCTGTTTTGCTGCTCTGTCTGCAAAATTGTTGCCTGTAGTAATGAAAGAGCCATCAGTTGCTTGATTACCCATCTTATTTATGTATTTACTTATTTGTGTTTAAGTAATATATACACAATACAGCTGCTATCACCTTCGCTGGTATTAGAGACGAGAGTGGTTGCTCACACGCCCTTCTACTTTCGGACTATTTCCAAAAGCGGTGTGAACTTTACGAGACGGAACTCGACCGTTCTCTCAACTCACCAGCACGTCAGTGAATAGCAGTAAAAGAAAAACACAGTAGGAGCAGCTCAGTCTCTTATTGGACCGTGAAAATTCAGCTTGCTCCATTAATTAAAACAATACACACACACACATTCACATTTTCGACGCGCGCGACCGGAACCCTTATAATAAGGGGAGCTCCCAGAGCTACTTACTCCCTAGACCCAGTCTAGACCCAGCTGGGGGAGCTACCCAGAGCTCCAAAGCTACCAGTCGACGAGCTCCCAGAGCTACCAGTCGACGAGCTACGCTACCAGTCGACGAGCTCCCAGAGCTACCAGTCGACGAGCTACTTCCGCTATTTTAAATTCCCTGAATTCAAAATGCGCTTTTACGCAAGATTGTGTCAGTGTGTCTGTATCTACCTGGTCAGTGTCGCCGGGTCTGGTCCACCTCGATCGGGCCCCACCACCGTGGGTCGCTTTCTAAGACGTTGGCCAAGACTCGAATTTAACGCCCTTGGTCTTTTACCACACACCTGGTGTGTGAGCTGTCGACAGACGAACAACGTGGACTGGTCACGGAGATGGGACACGATGGAGGCGCTCCGGCTCCGAAGGACCAAGAAATGTTGGGGGAAAACTCTGTAAAAGACCCAGGAGAAATAAAGACACAATGAGACAAGATCACTTTTTATGCTTTAACGTGCACACGGGTAAGCTGTTCAGAACAACTCACAACGTGTACAGAGGCTGGGCACTTTTTATAGGAAAGACAGTGAGAACAGGATAAGAAAATACAAAACAGATAAAATAAACAACTCCATATGTGGCGCTAGTCTCGTCAGCAGAGAGCTGGGAGAAAGCTGTGAGAGATAAAACAATCTAAAACAATATGTCCCAAAACAGTATGTCTTTGCTGAGAAAGTCTAAAAAGATAATTCTAAACTAATCTAACCATAGACAAAAGGGCATGCTTGCACATTTAAAAGAAGGTAAAGAAACATAGAATCATTTTTCCTGTAACAGTCAGGATTGTGAGAAAAGTATGTGAGGGTGGTGCCGGATATGTACATGCATGTGGACAACTAGACAGTGGCGAGGTGTGCAGTAGCAATGACAGATGGGCTCAACATGTGTGTGGGATTACATAAGGCATCTGCTCTGAGCTTCTTGTTTGCAGTGGTGATGGGCAGGCTGATAGATTAGGTCAGGCGGGAGTGTTTGTGGACTATGAGATGGAGACATTGTGATTTACTGTGAGAGTAAGAAGCAGGTGGAAGAGAGCCTAGAGAGGTGGAGGTATGCACTGGAGAGAAAAGAAATGAAAATCAGTAGAAGTAACACAGGCTACATGTGTGTGACTGAGAAGGAGACAGTTGTAACAGTAAAGCTGCAAGAAGGTGGTGAGTTTAAATACCTGGAATCAACTATCCAGAGCAAAGGACGGTGCAGAAGAGAGGGAAAGACACATGGATTGTAGTAAGAGTGAAAGAGAAGGTTTAAAAGATTGCAGTAAGACGGGGTGTCCAACTCCAGGCCTCGAGGGCCAGTGTCCTGCAGGTTTAAGATCTCACCCTGGGTCAACACACCTGAATCAAATATCTTAAAAGTTTATTTTGTGACCCAGAAAGAGTAATATTTCAAACTCCGCCACTGCCTCGTTTGAGTTTTGGACGAAATGGATTCTGGGATATTGCATTTCGTCATTTCGAGCTGATTGGAGACCAAAACAGCCAATCAGATTTTTTTTGCATCCAAGTCCGTGATTGGCTGGTTTTGTGGCACAAATATAACGGTGTACAGAAAGAGTTGAGCGCGCACAGGCAGAAATGTTGAGAGCACGAGCAACACATTGCGAGCGAGCGCAAATGCAAAAACTGAGTGACAGGGGCTGCTATCAGTGTTGGGAAGGTTACTTTTAAAATGTATTCCATTACAGAATACAGAATACATGCCCCAAAATGTATTCTGTAACGTATTCCGTTACGTTACTCAATGACAGTAACGTATTCTGAATACTTTGGATTACTTAACATATTATCATGCTTTTTACAACAACGTGAATGTACTATTGCTGTGTGATTTATTACTATTACTGAAGGTCCGCGACTCTGAACCGTAGTAAAGGGACCTCTGACTAATACGGCGGGGTCCCTGTCGGCTCGTAGCCGAAAAATAGCTTTACTTTGTTGTGTGGGTCAACTTTGCTAGCGAGAGACAGAGAGAGGCGTTGAAAGGCTGCTGCAACGGAACTTATTGTTTCGGAGGAAAACACGAACACGGTGTACAGTCGAGTCTTAATAGCTTACTTACAACTGGGCTCGTCAGGCACTCTTCTTGGCTGCAGTGGTTATTATTATATTTACATGCTTCCAGCTCCCGTTTTTCCTCGATGACATCTCATACTTTTCCACTCCCCTTTTTCTCCCTCCTCGTGCTCACAGACCCATAACGTGTGGCAGTCCATTCTCCCTGCAACACGGACTACACTGCCCATCAGGCTACATTCTTTAGAGCTATGCTTGTAGCATTCTGCCTCTTAGCTTAGCACAACAACAACAACGAAAAGGCGCTCTCTCACCCAGGAAACACACAGTCGCAGAGAGAGAGAGAGTGTCGCCCTGTAACCATGGCAACCGTAACGCTGCCACCTGGAACAACAGAACGTAGCTGTCAAACAAAACCCAAACAGTCCTCACCCGCGACAATATGAAACAGGAAAGTACCGCAGTGTAATCCATTTATTTCAACAAAGTAACTGTATTCTGAATACCACCTTTTTAAACGGTAACTGTAACGGAATACAGTTACTCATATTTTGTATTTTAAATACGTAACGGCGGTACATGTATTCCGTTACTCCCCAACACTGGCTGCTATTGTGTGTGTGTGTGTGTGTGTGTGTGTGTGTGTGTGTGTGTGTGTGTGTGTGTGTGTGTGTGGATAATAGCAAACACTGAAATACATTTTTTGCATGCAGCAATGAATTTTGTTCACTCAAATTAGCTTTTCTTCGCTCAAAATAAACTCTTGCACCTGCATTTTTTTTTTTTTTTACGTGCGCTCAATTTTTTTTTTACATGTGCTCAGAATAGTGGAACAAAAATAACGCCATACATCTCTACCACACTGTCTCACCATTAATTAACACCCATATTAATTGGAGATTATGTTTCGGAATTTCAGGAGCGGGACCACGCCTCCAAACACGCTCTGATAAAGGTTCCCACCAGTTCTGCAAACTGTTCATTCTCGTTTACGTGCCTCACCCTCCCTCCCTCCTTGCTCTCAATTCTTTAACTCGTTGCCAGTCCCCTTCGAGGCCTTCCCCAAACCGCAGCTCAATTCATGTCCAAGCATTCACCTTTACTTACTAAAACTTTCCTCCCACTGTCCAAAGACATGCAGCTTGTGGGGATAGGTTAATTGGATAATCCAAATTGTCACTAGGTGTGAATGTGAGTGCGAATGGTTGTCTGTCCCTGTGTGTTGGCCCTGCGACAGACTGGCGACCTGTCCAGGGTGTACCCCTGCCTCTCGCCCTATGACAGCTGGGATAGGCTCCAGCGCCCCCCGCGACCCTGAAAAGGATAAGCGGAAGCGAATGGATGGATGGATGGATTTAAAAATAATTGTAACAAATGTGAAAATTTGCCAAGACATGGTTCATTTAAAAAGTTTCAGTCAGGATATCAAAGCAGAGAAACAGCATTAGTGAAGTCTGATGATGCTTTCATGGCCTCTGATCCAGGATTCCAAGTGATACTTTTCATGTTATATATGCTTCCTATAAGCAATGCAATTAGAAGATATGTTTCCATTCATGTGTAGATATTACCCAGTTCTTTTTATCCTTGATACCACATAACATAACTTAGTTGGTTAAAGTAAAGGCATGTCCTAAAGACATGAAGCCTGAAATTTAATAAAGTAATATCTGTCTCTCATATTTTGCCCCCTCCCCTTCATTTAGAATTGAATTTTAAATCCCCTTTTTTCACATACAAAGTCCTTAATGATCAGAACTTATACCTTACCAAAGTATGCCAAAAGAGGATTTTTCTTTTAGAGCACACAAATTATACATTTTATAGTATATAAGCATCTGTTATGCAGTGTTATTTAAAAAGAAAATCTAAAAGTTTTCTACTTTTTAAGGATTAAATTTACTCTATTTGATCCTGAAAACCACTGAAAGATTGTGTCTAACATGAAGTTTACTCTGGATGGGCATTACTTTACCTGCAGCACTGCAGGAACATTGGAGGCCGTTTTGACCAGGATGTGCACTTTTATTCTGACATTAAAAATATTTTTGGGCTCTTTTTTTGTATAATATTGCCAAAATGAGGAACATCTTCCCTCAGAGTGTAGCTGAAAACAAAAAAAGAAATACTTCGAAATACTTTTACTTCGAGCCTCAGTCATTGTTGCTCTATCATCAGGTTACCTAAAAGAACCTTGAAGCAACTGCTGCTGTGGTTTGGTGCTGTTTAAATAAAATTGCATTGGATTGAATAAAACAAGCTTTTAGTTGATCTAAAACACCATTAACTGTGACTCGAACGACAGCAAATTTCAGTTAAATTAAAAATGAAATTTATATACAAAATCCTGAATAATCAGGTTCCATCATAATTTAAAGACATAAGTCATAATACCATATTATCCCTATAGACAACTTTCTCCAAATGCCTGCTTACCTTTGGTTCCTAGAGTTTCAGAAATTAAAATGAGAGAGAATTTACTTTTGGTTATGTAGCTTTACGCTTCTCCGTCACCTCTCAGTAACAGTAGCAGTCAGATTTCACTAAAACTGGATCACTTTGTCTTGGATATGAATGCGAGCTTTCTTGAACTGAGTTTACAGCCAACCAGTGACAACAACACTTTCAATTTCCTTTCTGTCCATCACACATTAGAATAACCTGTGTGTGAGCTGTGAGTTGATGTCCAAATATTGTGGTTGCACATGTAAATGATAATCCTTTAGTAAAAACATTTAAATTTCCATTAAATTGCCTTGAGACTCAAGTGTTCAAATGTGTAATTATCGTAACTTCACTAAGTAGTTCTTAAATTTATTTGATCTGTTTTCTTTTCACAGAATTGAACAGAAGTAAAACATATAAGGATACATGTTTTAATTTGACCTTATAAATTACTGGAAGTGATTCTGTCACTGGAGCTCTGGAGACTATAAGCGTTGGCAGTGTCAGACACATCCACCACACATGAACTGTCTACACTCAGTAAACAAGCACACCCTCTTTGCACGTAAATAGGCAATGGAAGTGTTTCAGGCAGGCTTACAGCTCAGGCTTGGTAAGAAAATTCTGTGAACAAATTACATGGTTCTATGGTTTGTGACAAATTCTCTGACCTGCGGGTGCATAAAACCGCCTTCAAAGCCACTGGATGAACTCCAAAATGCATGGTGGTCAGGCTAAAACCAACACTGTTTTGTTTAGATACTGAAATCCAGCAGAGATGATGTAGAATATACTGTCTGCACACTGTTCTCACTAAAAATCCATTGTTCTTTATTATCTCTATACTGAACACACCGAGACATCTCTCAACAGTGCAGGAAACTTTTCCAACAGATCTTTAGAGTTGGGTTCAGGTTTATATGTGCACATGTTTTCAGACTCACCATAACAAGGAATATAAGGGAAGGTGTAGATTATTTTATAACATCAATACGCATATCCTGAATTTTTAATGCTTCACGTGTCATGTTGCATAAATTACTTTTAAGAGCTCACTCTGAACTCTGGAAAATGTTTATGGATATTTTTTTTTCCACAATTTATGACGATTAATAAGTTGAATTGAAAAACAACTGATAGTTATAGTCCTAGTGCTCAGTTTGGACTCTGTATTTATTGAGGGATAATTTAAAATTAATATTTCTTTCAAAACACTTATCATGGTCATTTTCTTGTGTTAACTATGTTAAATACAAAATGTCAAATGTCTATATATTGTGACAGGTTCAAGTTATTTAACTGGAGAACACATTAAAAATAATAAACTGTTACTGGGGTGTTTTATGGGATATTTACTCTAGTGACAGACTCTCATTCAGCTCCAACAAATTGAGTAAAGCACGTGAAGTGATCTTAGTTTTGCAGTAGGAAATTTCAGTAGCAAATTTTTCACAGCTTTCATTTTCCCCATATCTTTTAAAAGTGGAATAACTAACTCTTATTTTATGGTAATTGTCCTGCCTAGAGAGGATGTTTCAAAAGTGGCACACTTGGAAAGTAGTAGAAAGAAAGTGATCTACAAAAGATGTCCAAGTTCTACATTACAGGGCTTTTGTAATATTGTGCACACTTAATGGTCTTTGCTGAAGAGCCGTGCTTCAGTTCTACATGTATCACTCTCTTATCACACTGTGTGTCTGCCAGAGCTTTGCAATTTTGAGAAAAAAAGGAGGATACACCCCACATAAATGCCCTTTATTGCTTTGGTTTCACCTCATTCCATAGCAAATCTGGCCGATGAAGCTGCCAGTGGTGTTTGTTCAAGAATATCTCAGGAAGTCCATGAAAACATAAGCTTAACTTACATTTTTATTCTGTTATATTAGAAATTAATTCACATAAGTCCACGAGAGAAGGGATTATGCAGAGACGGTGTTTGAGAGAAGCATGATAATTACAGTGAGATTTTAAAGTGTGTGTGTGAGAGAGAAGCCGGTTATATATGAATGCTCACAATCTAACCTCAAGCCCTGATCTTGTCGTTTAAGCACTGGATATCCACAGGTTTATATCTTTTTCATATCCCACTGACACTAAAATTGCATTGATTTTGTACAGGCACCACCCAGGTTACATATGCTATGAAAACAGAATTCCTTAAGGAAGTGGTCACTTTAACTTAAAGATAACTTGGATTTTATTTTGTTTACGTACCACTGTTAAAAACAAACAAACAAACAAACAAAATAAAAACATAATCATATGTCAGCATTGTTGGTGCTGTAAAGCTGAATTTTTCCATTCACTTGAGACAAGAAAAACTAGGGAACTGCAGAAACCTAAAGATATTTTAACATCAGACTATCATTACAAAAAGACATCACTTCTAACTTAAGTTGCAGATAATCTAAAAAGTTGGGGATTTTTTGATATTAGTTCAATCTACTATCTCTTATTTTGCAAAAATTGGCTGGAGTGTATAACATCATACAAACAAGCAAAGGCAAAAAAGAATGAAGTTGATTTATTATTATTTCCTGATTTTATTTTTTGGCAGTACAATGTTATATATACATTTTAAGAACTGACGCTCCTAGTTTTAGCGTTACTCGGACCCATAAATATAACATTAACAGTTTATCAATAAACCTTGTTCTTATAGAACCATGGAGTGCTGAATCTGATCTAGTAGAACAATCTAGCTGATTTCAGAAGTTTTGAAAATTCAGGCTTCAGTTAAACTTTTGGTCTCAAATTTGTATTCTACTACAGCATTAGCATTAAGGTCACTAATTTTAACCGGACTTCCCCATGAGAAATCCTGAGAAATCTCAGGGGTGAAGGTCAGTTTATTTCAGCATATCAGTCATTAATAAGCCAAACATATGTTCAGGTTGCACATGCTGTTAAAATGAATTCATCTACCTGCATTAAAACTAACTGAAGAACGATGATTTTCTGAATTCCTTCCCTTTTTATCTTTGAACTATACATGCTGGAATTAAAAGCTTCACTGAGACTGGATAAGGAATTGATCTTGAACTCCAACCATAACTTTGCTCTGAAGTTGGAAACTTTTATAACAGCAATGGCAGTTTTGCCTTTGTATTACTGTTGTACAACATTTGAATCAAAAGTAAAACCACGCATGACAATGCCAAAACAATCCAAAACGAAACATTTACTATAATGTTTGAACATTTACTATAATGTTTGAACAGATTCTTGTCCATTGGATTAAGGACCAAACTGAGAGTGATGGAGTCAATTTTAGAAGGCCTTGGATCTGCAACAGCTTCAATACGTCTATTTGTGTGGACTTAATTAGTAACACACTGCCATTCTGTCAGGAAGAATATATCGAACCCATCATATCAAAATTAAAAAGACAGCTGACAAACAAAATGTTGTTTAGTATGTCTTGCTGTGTACTGGCCTTGTATTCCTTTACACACATGGATAACAGGCCTCTGAGCGATAGCAAGCAATTCAAGTAACACAAGGGGAAACAAATGGGTCTTCACTGCTTCACATTATTTTGTCCTTTGCAGACATTTAATGCATTTAGTGCAGTATGTACTGTATACACTCCTAAGAGCATCACCATGAAGGAAAAAGCTGCACTTTACTTTGGCTATAATAACTGGGCGATAGCACTGTTTCACAGCTTCAGCCTGCATAATTTCAACCTTGACACTACTCATGTTCACACTTACCTAGGTGATGTTTGGATTTCTAAGCAAACCGCAGGAGTGAAACATATTCTCAAACACCAAGTTAGGAGACACAGTGGAATTTGGGAATCCAAATGCAAACAAAATAGTAATTAATATGATTTTTCTGTCAAAATGACAAATCTTCATCTCATCTCAATGTCATGATCTGCGGAGGCAGACCGTGCGGAAATGTGTGTGGTGGACCCAGGTGCGAACACAAGCGAAGATACAGGAGTGGATTAAACAAAAGCGAGCATTTTATTATGGCTGATGAAAAGGAACAAACCAGAGTGAGGGCAGCATAAGAGTATAACTCAACAGAAACCTAAACTGGACATAAACTATGGAACGGCTATGGCTGGAGATACGGAACACAGGGGGTGGGAACACAGACGACGCGACCCAGACTGTATGAAACACAGAGACTAAATACACATGAGGGATGATCAGGGGAAGTGGCCACACATGGGCACACAGCTGACACACATGAACTTAACGACAGGACAGGAGGAGTGAAACTGAATACACTGACAGTGAATACAGGCTTTCAAAGTAAAACAGGAAACATGGAGATTAGACATGACACATGACCCGGGGAGACGTAGTACAGGGGAGATGACATAACTGACAGCATGACCTTGACAATACAAGACACACAGACATAAACACACGAAGGGCAAGGGAGACTTAATATATACAACTGGCTGGACTACCTAGTGAACCTAAACAAACCATAAACGATAATCATTAAAATTAGGTTAAACACAAAACACTGGGTCGCACGACCCAGGACCATGACACTCAAGGTATTGGAGGAAAAGTCAGCGTAATACCTCCATCCTCTTGAGTATCATGATTTGATCAAAGTTTTGTATCATAGATGTTGAGATATTTCACAGGATCTTATGTTGTTATGCTGTTATTACATTAGTAGTTAGATCATAATAGTCATTAGGATTAATCCTGCGAACAAAATAAATGTCTGTGTAAAATCTCAATACAATGCAATTTGTAAACACATGGCAAAAGTCACACTTTGAAGGACAGAGAAGTTAAAAAAACTAATGATTAAATGCGGAGTGTATAAACACAGTAAGTTAAAAAAAAAAAAAAAAGGTGAGTAAAGAAACATCCTGGGAAGCGCCCAGCACATTGCAGCGTAACTAAGGGAGGATTCTAGGTCACCTGATCCAGCTATATGCTGTAGGATTAAAACTTTCTTTTTTGATAATCTTTAAAGTAGAGATTGACTTTCAAAACCGGGAGCTGGTTCCACACAGGAGGGGCCTGAAAGTTGAAGGCTCTGCCTCCCATTCTACTTTTAAATATCCCAGGAACCACAAATAAGCCTGCAGTGTGAGAGCGAAGGGTGACACGGTACTCAGAATCAGAATCAGAATACTTTATTAATCCCTGAGGAAATTATGTGGGTTACAGTTGCTCCAAGACAGTAACAGTAACAGACTAAAGTATTAAAACAATACAATATGTTACAGATTTTACACATTGTGGACTTCGGGAGGTCCAGAGAAGGCCCACTGCCGGTTCAAATAGAAGGGGAGGAGGTGGAGGTGGTCAACAAGTACAAGTACCTCGGGCTGTGGGTGGACAACAAACTGGACTGGTCATGCAACACAGAGCACCTGTATAAAAAAAGCCCAAAGCCGACTGTACTTCCTCAGGAGGCTGAGGTCTTTTAACATCTGCAGGAAGATCCTGAGGATGTTTTACCAGTCAGTAGTTGGTGGAATACTTTTGGGGGAGCAGCACAGCAAAGGAGGACTCATCCAGACTGAAAAAACTGATCAGGAAGGCTGGCTCTGTTGTCGGCTTGAAGCTGGACACTCTGGTGACAGTGGCAGAGAAAAGGACACTAAAGAAAATTGCTGGACATTATGGACAATGCTGGGCATCCTCTGCACACGGCCACAAACAACCAGAAGAGTCTGTTCAGTGACAGGTTGCTTCTCCCAAAGACAAGAACCAACAGACTTATAAACTTAAAAACGCCATCAAACTGTTTAACTCCTCTCTGGAGGGGAAAGAGAGGGGAAACAGGAGGACAAAGGAGGGGGAACAACTAAGCTGTAGTGCCTCTTCTCTTCACTTCACTGTGCAATACTTTTTGTTAATAGTCAACGGTGCAATAGACTTCAATACTTGAAATGTGCAATTCCCTTGTATTCTTATTCCTATTTATTCTATTTATCCCTTTCGTATATTTTATTTATATATGTGTCTCTGTATGTGTGTATATATATAATATTCTGCTCACGTTCTATAACTTCTGTCAGTGCTGTGCTTTTGGAAACCAAATTTCCCAGAGGAACCCACATCCGAGGGATTAATAAAGTTTTATCTTATCTTATTTAAGAAGTAGCACTAATATATACAAATCACTCAATTATAAATATCAAAAATCAACAGAGGAGATTCAAGAATGATTCAAATATCAAGAACATTGACAAGAATATTACAGAGTAGAAAAGAGCATGTGCCAAAAGGTGTAACTATGGCAGTGTTTACAGTGTATTAGATGCAGGAGTTGTACTGTGGGGTCTTTAAGCTGAGATGAGCCCTGATTATTCAAGACCTTGTATGTCAGTGTGTCTGGATTTAAAATGATGAAGAGAAGCCAATATGGGAGAAATGCTCTCTCTTTCTAGTCCCTGTCAGTACTCTCACTGCAGCATTTTGGATGAAGTGAAGGCTTTTCGGGGAGTTTTTAGGACATCCTGATGATAATGATTTACAGTAGTCCAGCCTAGAAGTTATACATGCATGAACTAGTTTCAGCGTCAGTCTGAGACAGGATGTTGTTAATTTTACAGATACTGCAAACATGCAAGAAAGCATCTTACATATTTGTTTAATATACACATTAGAGGACATATTTGGTCAAAAACGACTCCAAGATTCCTCACAGTGTTACTGGAGGCCAAGATGATGCCATCCAGAGTACGTGTCTGGTTAGACCCCATATTTCTAACAGTTTTAATACAGAGTACAATATCCTCAGTTTTAGCTGAATTCAGAAGCTGGAAATTGAAGGTCACCCAGGTCTTTTAAGTCTTTAATGGAGCAGAAGGACATTGAAAGAAACACTATGTGAGAATAGTACTATAGTGGGAAAACTAAACTACCCTCAATAACATCTCCTGTTAGATTGTGGTGTTAAAGTAACACAGCCTCGATTAAGTGCGTTACAGACATTTTTCTGTTATAGCCATGCAGCAAACTCCACACCTGCATGCCACAGACACTGAATCACAGATGCAATCTCCTCTTTCAGAAATTAAATTATGTTAGACTTGTTTTAATGAATCTATCCTCTAATACTCCATTTACACAAATGATCACTCTCTGCAGTGTAGCATTTCTGACATTCACTAAAACTAAACCTTTGTACCTCTAATCCAAATATAACTAGTAATAGATGAAACTTCTCATTTTAGAACCCTGCAAAGTATTTGTCTTAAAAGGCAAATAGAAGCATAACAAATGCATTTCCTAGTTTTAACAGCAGATGATATTAGTGGCACTGCTGAAAAGTGTTAATCAAAACACAAGTTTTTCACAGTTGACACTATAATAGTTCTGAGGGGAAATTAACTCTGCAGGATGCACAGCTTTGTAAATGCTAGTGTTAAATCAGCTCTGATAATTAAACGAAAAGAGATGATATGGCGCCTGTGATTTTAAGAGCTGAAGCATCATGTGGAAATAATCATAAAAATGTCTATGACTTAAGAATATTTGTGTGCGCGCAGGTGCCAATTACAGATAATTATTAGACATTTAAACCTGAACACTTAGATCATAAACAAATGCTCGTTTAAAGAAAAAAAAAAACTAATTGTAGACCCAGTAATTCTGGAGTGCTTGGATTGATGAAGCAAATCAGTTACGAGCCAGTTTTAAGTAGCTTGTTAATTTAATGTTAGGACAGCTACGAAAGAAAAAAAAAGTCAAAATCCTCTGTGGTGGGGAAAAACCTTGGTGCCAGTTACAGATGAGTAGTCATGCTGTTCACTCAGCCCTTTAAGATTTAGCTCTCTAACCAATTCAGTCAGCTAAGCGTCAGGTGCTGGCTTCATTTCACACGCTGCTGCTCGTCTCTGCTTTGCACATTTGATTCATTCAGTGTAGCTCCACATGAGCATCTAGTTGTTTGTAGGCTAGTTTCTTAAGCTTGTCCTATAAGTGCTATTTCACAATGAAGTCTAGTGGGTTGGGCAGCTACTGCAATATATGAATACTGCAAAATTTATGCCGTAAGCATGATAAAGGATGGGAACAGCAACGAATAAGATGCTAATTGACACACATACATGGTACCCCATTTTGAATAATTAAAGGGGTTTAAGAGCACTTGACTTATCCCAGTCAGAAAAAGGGTGTAGAGAGACTAGGCAGGGTAATCCAGACAGAGAGAAAAAAGGTTGGTGATGGCTCAAGGGAAGAGATTTGAAGCAGAAGGAGCAAACCACAGGTAGGTCTACAGATAAAGACAGCTGAAATCTTAAGGAGAATTTAGTGTTAAATAAAAACTAGACAGCCATCTAATGAAGAGTGGTTGGATGAACCAGTGGAGAGTGATTGATCTGCATGTGCAAACCAGCAAGTCAGGTGAGACCAGACAAAGCCTCTATGCACACTACGTGTCACGTATACTGGAAGGAGTAGACTCAAGAGCAGGACTCAGATGAATCAGAGTACAGCGTATTTAGTTCAATGGTCACCAAAACATGCTATTTACAACATGCAAGGGGAATGGGCCTCCAGGGATTCAACTCTCTTCAGCTCAATACACTCTCTCACAACTCAGTCAGGCTCCAGGGAGGGAATCCAGGAATGCTCTGTACAAAGAAAAACACATGGTAAGTATTCGAAGCAAAACACAAGTAGAAAGAGCCAGGGCTTCACTAACAAGGTGGTTCAACAAAGTTCAGAGAAGTAGTGGCTCCTGATGAGATCACTGGAGACAGGTGGGGTGGTTTCCTCAGGCGGGTAGAGGCAAGTGTGGGAACCCAGAACGAGTCCCGCCCAGACAACAACAAATGATCACCAGTAAGGGAAGAGAAAACCTGATGACGTCAGCCAGGGAGAGCTGAGGAACCATGACACTACTGTATGTACATGTCATCTTCAAAGAGTTAAAGTTCATGTAGAGTAAGAAATAAACAACAGGAAAAGAATACAATAAATTAAAACATTTGCCTAAAGATCAGTTCATTATTTCACTTTCTTCAAATTTTGCAGCTGAAATAAATTAAAACAGTTTTTTCCGTATCAGATGTGTCATGAAAAATCCATCAGTGAGACATCCAGATGTTTAGAAATGTCGAGATATGTACATTTCCAAACCATCCTTACCTACCACTGTTAGTCACTACTCACCAGTGAAGTAGCGCTCATTAAAACCTATGAAATCAGTGCTACCTCAAGGGTATTTCAAAACTCCTCTTAGAACGATGACTTGTCTGCAATCAAACATTCAAAAACAGTCACATCTGTTATTCGAATTTTCATGTCTTATGGTTAAATTATTTTAATGATTTTTCCTGCTTGCAGAAAAGTTTAGTTTTGGATGTTTTTGCATTTTCGTCTGTTTAAAAATGAAGAAATGTTGGTTACAACTAGAGATGGCACGATACCACTTTTTTATGTCCGATACCGATACCGATATCATAAATTTGGATATCTGCCGATACCGATATGAATCCGATATAGTGTTTTTTAATCAACAAAACTGTTTTTTAAAATATCTTGCTGCATTTTGCAAGTCTGCAAGTTCATACTCAAGTTTAAAACAACAACTACACTAAAGCTATTCTGTTATACCTGTATACAAAAAAAATATTTCATAGTTCAGCAATACTGATCAATCTAATAAACTTAGACCTACACCATCCTCCCTATTCTGGTATTTTAAAGAGTACTTAGCGTAAATATTAAGCAACCTAACTAATAGGGTTCCAACTCCCAGCAACAACAAAAATAAATAAATAAAAAATAGGGAACCACCCCTCACGCTCCACCTCATGATGCTTAATCAACGTAATCAACCTTAATTTGATGCAGTGTGAAAAAAAATGCACAGAAATCAATTATTTTTCAAGAAATATTAAATAGATTCAACATCTTTCTTCAACAAAATTGCAGACTGCACAGATGGTACCTTCCCAAAGGAAAATGTACTATAGCTTACTAGGGTATATATATTAGACTTAATAGTCACTATATACAGTAATTGACTTCTATTCATTTTACATCAAATTAAAACTTTGGGTGTCAGATAATTATTTATTAAAAGCTAGACATTTTAAATGAGAATAAGAAAGAAAAGTATGTCTTTGTGCCCCCTTTTCCCAGTTAATGCCCTATCGGCCCCCCTGGCTAAACTTTGCTAGATCCGCCCCTGCACAGTTACCAGCCGTCAGCTACGTAGAAAAAGATCCTGGTGTAGAAAGAAATATTAAATCAATTCTAACAACAGCTTATCAAGCTTAAACGTGCTGCTGTTGTTCAGCCGCTGGTTTGCTCTTTCTGGCGCAAAGTGGACCAAAAACAAACAAGAGAGACTCACGACAGAAAAGCCGATCAGCTGATCATTAGCAGTTTCACGATTGAAGTAGCAGCCGGAGAGCGAGAGGCAGTCGCTCGTTAAGCTTAACGTGGGAATGCTTTACAAACATTCAGAGATGGACTTACACACTTGCTTTACTTCTCTCGGGGATAACTTTGTCGGAGATGAAATGCCAGGTTGCTAGCGAAGCTCCAAATGCTATCCAGACCACCGACAGGTCCCGCATGCCACAGCTGCTCTATCACGTGATGCATACTGCTCCGACGTTCTGAGGCGAGTTACGGCGTGTTGCAAGTTTTGTGAGGTGCTTTCGTGATATTTAATGGATCGGATTACATTTTTTATTTTTCTCCGATATCCGATCCAGTAATTTAGGTCAGTATCGGACCGATACGTAATATCGGATCGGTCCATCTCTAGTTACAACGTTGTTGTCTTTTATGTGCTGCTATAGGTATTGTCATGCACATCATGTGAGCTTTGTGCGGCTTATAAACATTGGCATTATTCTAATATAATGTGTGTCTCTGTGTTTGCACATGTAGTGATGTGAGAAACAGTTTGGCTCTTGTGAAAATTTCAGGCCTAGTTGGTGATAATTGAATCAGATAAGAGTCACCATTGAACACTGGCATGCTTTTGTACTGTCAAAAGCCAAAGGTGCTTTAAATCAGGATGTAAACACATGAGTAACACTTGAGTGTACAAGTCATTGACTCACTTTGTAGTGAGCTCAGCAACTAATATTCACTTGTTTATATGATGTTATATAAAGGTGAGGGACTGATGCTTTAATGGTCAAAGAAAAGACATGTTTGAGTATTTCTCTCAGTGAGTATTAAAGATAATTGTATTAATCACTCCAAGTTTGGAAAGAGTTTAGCATTTCAGAATTTCTTAGTCTTGAAAGTCTTGAATTGTGTACAGTACATTGTGTATTGGCATGAACAAAATTTCTGGACCTACCTTAGAGATATTTAAAGTCTTGAGTGAGTCAATAAAATAATATTCCTATATTGATATATATGATGAAAAATGCTGATGTTTTTATTTTTTATCCTGATGTATTTAATTGGTTTTTGACAAGCATTTAAACCTCTGACCTAAATCTGAATAAAAAAAGAACTAATATAAGACAGATTTAGTTTAAAGTATGTGTGTGTCTTACTGTAGTGCTCATAGCATGCTACCATTGCCAGATCAGCTGTCCACATCCCACTAAATCACTGACATCAAAACGTGGTTCTGTGTTTAGAAAAGCAGTCTATGGGGAGCTTATGAAACATTATTCACGCTCCTATAAACGTCTATATGCAAAACAGGTTTTGTAGGTGTTTCACTGGTTAAGAAAATGTAATCCCCTGTCTTCCTGTTAATCCAATTGGTTCCAGGAGGATCCTTTCATTCTCTACAGGGAAGTTTGAACTCAGGGTCATGTTGTTATGCGATGCAGTGAATTCTCCCAGAAATATTGAAAGTCAGGGCCCGCAAGCCAAATCTGTCACCGTGAACTGATATGAATCATATATTTTAATTGCTTTCTTGTGACTTTTTCTTTGGCCAGACTGCAGCGTTAAAAAAACAAGAGAAAAAAAAAAGAAAATCAGGCCAGGTATTACATTAAACTGAACCAAGAGGTTCTTATAACAAATTAGGGTCTGAAATGTCCTCAGTTTACTTTTTTATTAACTGTGCATTTTGTCAAATTAATGATTTGAGTCAACAGCTTCAGTATTAACTGCAGATTTGATTTGGAGATCAAACTTAATGTTAATGGACATGCAGAAACATATAAATGAACCCAGTGCTTGCTTACAAATGCTATATGTCTTGGTTTATTGGTTTTGCTGTAGTTTAATTTTGTCTCTTTGTCTCTTCCCCTTCTTGTCTCTAACATAGTAACTAGTCGTCCTTTGTTCCCACTTCCTGCTGTATTTGAGTAATTCTTTTTTCTTTTGTGTCTTACTTAATTTAATCCATTCTTTTGTTTCTTTTATTTCCTCCTGTGACTCCTTGATTGTTTTCACCTTGCCTTGTTTCTACGATAGATGAGAGAGTGTGTGTGTGTGTGTGTGTGTGTGTGTGTGTGTGTGTGTGTGTGTGTGTGTGTGTGTGTGTGTGTGTGTGCGTGCGCAGTCCCAGTGTACCAACTTACACACTTTGAAGTGCACTCCTTCAGAGACCTTGAGGGCTTAGGGCTGTCCTAATGTCAAATGACATTTGGAGGCCTGTATATAAACTTGCCATGCCCAAGGGAGTTATTCACACTTTACAGCATTGTGATGTTAAACACAAAGTTACAGAAGGATGAAAATATTAGGAGAAAATGTAATTAATGCAGATTCTAACAAAACAAAATTCATTAGTTAATAATTACTTGTTGGCACCTCTGTAGGACAATAACCTGGTAGGCAGTCCCTTAGTGTATCTTTGCAGTGTTTGAAGAAAAATACCCTCAAAATAAAATTAAATAAACTGTTCCAAAACCACAATGCATGAAACAAAGTCAATGACCAGGTCCTTTTGGAGCAACACATATGCAGGCATAAGATTTTAAATACATTTTCTTGAATAACAAACAAATACACTGCAAGTGCACTAAAAAATGAAATATGTAAATAAAAGAAAGCTAAGCAAGATCAAATCTGATGGGAATTCAAATGAAACATTTAACAAAGCATCAAGAAAAGCATGCTAAACAAACTTACATAACAAGACCTCCAGTGAACCCACTGTATTCTTCTGAAAAAGTTTTCTTTTGGCTGCTAATGTGGATATTACCACTTTACTCGTGCACATATAGGATAGATTGCATTTAAAACACCACCAATTAAAGAAAAAGTTGCATGCACAGCATCTACACATGTGTCATCCTGTGTTGTGTTACAGGAATTACTGTGCGATTTTATTCAAGTATTGATTGTGTTATAGACAAACCCTTACTACAGCCAAAATAAGTTAAAACCACTAAGTCAAATCTGTGCAAGTATCCATTCTTGAACTCGAGCTTTCAAGGGTTAATTCACCGTTTCCAAGCTGACCCCAACCAAAAAGGTTGCGTCTATTGTAGTATTAAATGGGTTACATGCAAGCTCTTGTGATATTGGATCCATCTACAGCAGAATTATTATCTTCACAAGCCACAGTTGCACAAGAAATTAGCTTCAGCTGTTCAGAGCCAAGTGAGGCGGTGGTGCAGCTGTATGTTTCACTTGGAAGCATTTAGATACCATTTTCTCTTGTAAAATAATACATTTTCTCCTGTGGTTCAGCTCAGGAGTATGTTCTGCTTGTCTGCTCTGCTTTGTCAGCTGACTCTGCCATGTTGTTTAATGCAACAGCTGTGAATGACTGCACTGTGCTGGCTGACAACCACCTCATGGCCCAGGGTCCTTTACTATATTTATGCTCCGGTTAAGAGAGCTGCTTAATTAGGTCTATAGTGAATGTAAAAAAACAAAACAAAAAGAATATAGGCAAACTATTGACATTACTGGTCTTCTTCAATTAGCATCATATTATAAATTATCAATATGAAGAACATTTCAGTCTCTGGTAAGCATGAGCTTATGATGTTTATCTTTTGGGCATTCATGTAGAAAGCAGAGATAGGTATAAATAACATGTTAGCTCCCGATAATACCTTCTAATGCTATACCGACCAAAAACTCAGAAGAGGTTATTTGAATTTACAGGAATGTGGGAATGGAAACTGTACCACTAATAATGTAGACTTCCTTATAGCGAGATTATTGTCAATTTCAAATGTATTCAAATGCCATCAAAGAAAAATCTTCAGTAAGAAACCATTTAAAATACAAGAGTTGATTTCTTGAAATATTAATAATTGATTTGTTTGCCAACAAATACTGTATTTCCTGTGCTATTAAAAGCTGTTTACTTCAAATCCATTGTATTGTCACTACAGTGGTCCCTTGTTTATCGCGGGAGTTACGTTCAAAAAATAACCCGCGATAGGTGAAATCCATTAAGTAGCCAGCTTCATTTTTTTTTTTTTTTTATAATTATTATAGATGTTTTAAGGCTACACACTTTATACACTTTCCTCAGACAGGCATGGACATTTTCATACTTTTCTCTCTTGTTTAACACCCTCAAAGTTCAATTCAATTCAATTCTTTATTTATTTGTCACATGTACTTATAGCTGGTACAACATACAGTGGAATGTTTTTCCTGGCTAAAAAAGTACTCCCCCCGACTGTGCAGACATGCTAAAAAGGATTTTACATAAACTAAAAAATAGTTTATGTAACCGTCCATAAAGAAGACCAGAGTCCAGCATCTTAGAGTGGCGTCTAGGTTTCAGTGGTTGTTTACCCTTTTTCAGCTTCAGCTGAATTGAGACTGTTCGCAAAGTTGCATTGCCATATAGCGCATTTATAAATACTTTTTATAAATGTACTTCATGGAAAAATAAGTTCAGTATTATCGAATGAAACAAAAGATCAAACCCTGTTTTCAGGTCCAGAACATGGAAACAGACAAGCTGACTGTTTGGTTTCACTTAATGCGCCTTATAATCCGAAAAATACGGTAACTTCTACCCTCCCTCCTCTAGCATGTCCAGATGTCCAACTTTTTGTGCGATGTTAGCATCTTCCTCCATCTTTTGGGTGCTACCTTTGACAGTGCAAAATGTTACGTCGACACTGTTGTGTTTGTTGGTGAGAAAACTTACAAACATACAGTTCAGCACTTCAGAGTCACACTGCTAGCAATCGAAGCTTTATTTAAATTTGACAAGCTGAACGCATTTTGTACTGTACAGGAGACACAGCACGGAGGAGATTGATTGACAATGGCCTACAGCCAATCAGGATGCAGAATACAATGCACTGTAAAAAAACAAAAACAAACAAACAAAAAAGCATGCAAAATTCCACAAAAAAAAAATTCTCAGAAACAGCGAGGCCGTGAAAAGTTAACCGTGTTATAGCGAGGAACCACTGTATTGAACATTTACCAAACAGGCATTTGCTCTTGTCTCTACAATCCAACTGTCCCGCGGAGCTAGAACTGCAGATTTCATGTCCTCTGTTGACTTGTTTGATCGGAAAAAGTAGTCTAAAAAGTGCAACATGTACAGCATATCTACATTAATAAACACTTCTAACGGTAACGTGCCAAAACGTATGCATATGCTTAGAGACACTTATAATGGACAACGTTTTTCTTTAACCATAATTAAGCCATCCATCCACTTTTTAACACGTATCTGGAAACAAGTTATAAAAGCAAACTGGTGGATATTGATGCATCCTCAACTTACCCAAGTTATATTCTTTCCAGCATGTCCTTATTCCGGCTCACATTCTTCTCAGAGTTGGACATGCGCTAAACACCTCAACCCTAAGACACCAAAACTAGCTCCAGCAGTTCTGCCCCATCTCTAAGGCACAGACACCCTTTACAGAGAGTCTATCCACAATCTTATTCTTTCCATCAAAATCCACAGTTCATAGCCACAGATACACAATTCGACAGCTTTGACTTCACCACAATAGACCAAAACAACATTTGTACCTCTGGAGACTCTGTGCCAGTGTATTAAAGTTACTTATGTCTGTGAAGGTTCTCAGTTAAAGTTACTTGCACTTATATTTGGGATAGTCTGCCTGTTTTTATAACTTTTCACTTTCTTACTCCAAACCTCTAATAAAATTGTGGTAAATAAAAATATCTCATTAATGGGAGGTTTGTGAAAAAAGCTACACCCCTTCCTTACACTCAGGCCTTATAGTTTACAGTCTTAGTTTTTGGAAAGACTTTGTGACAGTAACAGAAAGGTCCCGCCCTCCTTTGAAAACTTAAAATTTGTATTCATCCAATTACTAAGTCATCCCCAACTGGCATTTAAGATTTAACTGTGAACAATGGAAGAAACAAAAGTGAAATTTCTTTCCTCTCCCATCCTGTATTAACTATTGATCTCTCTTCTTTCTGACATGCCAGGTTGTGGAGTTCCGTCTCCTACTGTTTCAGAGTTGCTTGCAACTTGTCATATATGTTAAATGGCAGGAAGCAAAACGATGCAGGGCAAAGAGGATGGCACGAAGGAGGAGATTAAAATCAAAGAAAAAAATCTAATTTTACACAGCTGTCTGGAGGAAGCACACTCTTTCTGCTTTGTTTCATCTTGTTTCCTTCACATGCGATGGTATGTCACGTAGAATTGTTCTCACACTCCTCCCATGTGAAGTGACAATGCCTTTGATGACTAGTTCTACTTTGGTTTCATCTGACCACATGACATTCTCCCAATCCTCTGCTGTATCATCCATGTGCTCTCTGGCAAACTTCAGACGGGCCTGGACATGCACTGGCTTCAGCAGCGGAACACGTCTGGCACTGCGGGATTTGATTCCCTGCCGTTGTAGTGTGTTACTGATGGTGACCTTTGTTACTTTGGTCCCAGCTCTCTGCAGGTCATTCACCAGGTCCCCCCGTGTGGTTCTGGGATCTTTGCTCACCGTTCTCATGATCATTTTGACCCCACGGGATGAGATCTTGCGTGGAGCCCCAGATCGAGGGAGATTATCAGTGGTCTTGTATGTCTTCCATTTTCTGATGATTGCTCCCACAGTTGATTTTTTCACACCAAGCTTCTTGCCTATTGTAGATTCACTCTTCCCAGTCTGGTGCAGGTCTACAATACTTTTCCTGGTGTCCTTCGAAAGCTCTTTGGTCTTGGCCATGGCGGAGTTTGGAGTCTGACTGTTTGAGGCTGTGGACAGGTGTCTTTTATACAGATGATGAGTTCAAACAGGTGCCATTCATACAGGTAACGAGTGGGGGACAGAAAAGCTTCTTACAGAAGACGTTACAGGTCTGTGAGAGCCAGAGATTTTCCTTGTTTGAGGTGACCAAATACTTATTTTCCACCTTAATTTACGAATAAATTCTTTACAAATCCTACCATGTGAATTCATGGATTTTTTTTCCCACATTCTGTCTCTCACAGTTGAAGTGTACCTCTGGTGCAAATTACTGACCTCTGTCATCATTTTAAGTGGGGGAACTTGCACAATTAGTGGCTGACTAAATACTTTTTTGCCCCACTGTAAAAAACCCACTAAGACAGGTTATAGTTAACGTTAATTAAACTGTATGCCTGTTAAATCTTAACTTAGTAGCATGAAAAAGGCAGTCCTACATTGATTTATACTCAGAAATGCACAACCTTTTTGAATCTGAATTTGATTAATCTCAAGTGAAAGACTTGGTTGTTCGTGCTTTAGTCACTATGGAAAACCAAGTTAGTCTGCTGTCAGTTTTGGTCAAGTTTGCAATTCTGTACAGTCTTTTTTTGATAATATGGAGATAAAGAAATGTGATATATAAATAAAAATCATTCCTGTTGATGTTTACATGTTCAAAGGTATTTATTCAGGTGTAGCCTGACTCTTAATTTTGGTTCCCTTTAAGCTTTGAGGTTTTCAGCATCACATCATGGCTCTCCAAATTGCCCAGAGTGGAGTGTTAATATAATTTAGGAAATGCATTTAGAAAATTGCATTGCAGAAGTTATACATTAATTTGCAACCAATCAGTATCCTACAGTTGACTGCAATGTGTTACAAACTGGATGACAATTTTTTGCAAACCTTCACCGAGTCAGGCTGCAAATTTTTGGAGACAGTTTGGCTCCCACCAGGCAACCTCTGCAATCTCTCTGTGATCAAAAGAGGTTGTCGCAACTACTTGCTATCAGGTGCAGATAGCAATAACATGCAATGCAAACACTCCACATCAAATGATTTTTCCTAGTCACAAGGAGCCTGCCATCCTAGTTTTGCTCGAGTGTAACAAAAGCATCAAATAAACCATACATCATGCCCTCGTTCTAAAACTCATGAAGCCTTCTCTGGTCAGTGTTTTCTCTGCCTAATAGATCGCTCATGTTACACTGTTAAATACCAGTGACATAATTATAGTGCTGGCTGAAGATGCTGGACTTGTGATTACTTTTATATATGATCCTGTCTTTATACATATCAGCATGAATATGTAAGGTGATGTGATACTTTTGATTAGAAAGATGTGTGTGCACTAAAACATGTAATCACGTGATTAAATCATGTGAGTTCTTCTGTTAATGTGCAAATAACTGAGATAAATATGGATTTTTGCTTCTGCTTCTACTCTTAGCTTTTTATTTGATCTGAAAAAGAAATGACAAACATAAAAAACTTCCCTTTGACTTAAGATGGGAAAAAAGAATGATATCCAACATTAATCTTTAAAATAAACACACACAAATAGATATGTTTAATGTATAAAATTTAATGACTTCAAAGTTTTCATTCCCTCTTGTTTTAATGCACCCGACAAGCTTCTTAAATGTTCAATTCCCTGTCATGGTGATGGCGACACAGTAGTGCTCATCATGTCTGAGAACTAAAATAGCTGAGCTGTGTTTATGCTTACACTGCTTTTGTATTTCATTTGGTTTGTGACGACTAAGAAAAGGCAGAGAGAGAACACGACTCCCCCACAGATACAAACTTTATATCTATCTTTTCCATATGGGAGATCTTAATATCTTGAGATCTTTATTGTTGAGTTGGGATTTTCAGAGTGAGACCTTTGGGCCCTCTTTTCATGCAGGCACCCTGTGCCAGGGACTGCTTTGTGCCAGTAAAGCAAAAGTTTCTTGATGAGCAGCGATATTTTCAAAACGCTGAACAGCTTGTGCCTTTTTGGTGGGTGGTTGATTTGACCTGGGCAAATGTGCGGCACGTGACGTACTGCATTGGTTGCATGCTGGTGGCAAAGGGACAAAAAAATCTTACCTATACAATCTCAAGATGCTGGCAGTGTTACCTCTTGCTAACATGCATGTTTCTCTGTGATAACTGGCTATCCGTCCACGTGGTAAGCTATTAAGAACCACGCGGTGATCACACCAGAAGCGACTGGTTATGCCTTGTGTGTTAGACAAAGCATGTGGCAGTTCACACTTTTCACAGGCCTGTGACACTCATTAAAAATGGAAAAGGTAAATAGAGTGAATACTGTGAAATGATAAAATGATAAAGAAATTAATCCAGCGAATGAAACCATTTGGGGGTAAAAGGAGAAAAAAAAATTCAAAACATAGGTGAGGTAAGGTACTCTACCGGGCTAAAGATTATGCTAAGACATTTTTTAGATCGGGTTTGATAGTTTAGGATGTGACAAGAAGAGGGAGCCAATAAGGAAATACTAATATAAGTGAAATAAGGTTGTTTTTTTTAAACTTGAAAAACAGTGAATAGCAGGCAGATCTGCTACTGTATCAACTTCACAGTTTGGTAATTTTCATAATGGGGTTAGGAGGGATCAACTTATGTCCAGCTCTGCCCTGCTTTACTGTATTGTACTTGCTGAGCCCAAGTGTGAGACAAAGAAACAAAAATGAAGCTGGTTTACTACAGGCACAGATTGTAAACACTCAAAGGTTGGGAAAGAAGCTTGTTTGGTATCTTCTTCCATAACAGGGAGGGTAGTCGAAAGGGAAATTTTCCTCCAAACCAGTTTCTCTTATACAGGTTAACTTGATTCTGCAGGTCTCCCACCCCAGGGTTTTCCAAGGCCTCTGGTATCTGCACAGTGGAGAGCTGGGAAAACAAAACAGGTTTCCACACAGAAACAAGAGCACAGAGCAGATAAGCCAAAATACACTAACATTTAGCAATGCAACAATATCATGTTAACTGAGGGAAATCCTTAAGGAGCTTCTGGTAATCAACAGGCTCGACACAGGTGAGTAATTAATTCGTGAATAAGAGCGAGGGGGTGGCGGTCCGGAGTACATGGGAACCATGGCAACACTGGTGGAAATCTGGACACTGTAAATAATAGTCATGGCGGTGTCCAAGTTGGCAAAGTTTCTTGCTTTAACTATATGAAAAGCATAAAGTGGGCGAGGCTAGTTTAACGTGCTTTATAGATGACTAACAAACTCATAGTAAGACAGAACAAACAGTAGTAAAACCAAATACAGTAAAAAACGAGAAGCTATCACAGATATGCCATTTACAGTAGTCTAAGAAATCCTCATCAAAAGTAACAAATTGACAATTAAGTGTAAGGTCTGTAAAGAATGTTGAGAAGACAGAAACCGTACAAACCACCAATTACTCCTGCTGGCTCACTTCTACCCTCACCCGAGCCCGCATCTGCACCATGCTGTTAGATCAGTTTACCCTCATTACCCTCAGGGATTTGGCTGACCCCTCAAATCGGAGAATCAATTGTCCTGAGGGTGTGAAACAGTGGGAGACTTTCCCTTTTCTTTTTCTCCAGTGCTGTGGGACAAGCAGTCCAGTAATGTCAGAAATGCTGAGTCAGTGCTTCAGTTTAAAAAGTTTGAAAGTCCTAATATTTTATTGTTGCATAGATTGACAATTGTAATGTTGTTATTCTCAGAGTGTAAATTAACCTTTTTATTTACTGTCAGAATATACTTCCCAAGGAGCAAATCTTTATAAATTTGTAAAAATAATGTTTCCGTTATTGCACGTGAAAAGACTACTTCATCGTTTTTCCAAAATATGCGATAATGAACAAAAGAGAACAAGAAAAGTATGGAAGGTAACAACCGACTTTATGGAATAAAAAATTTTGCTGTCAAAAATAATTTATACAGCAGGTAGAAAGAGTCCCTCCATCCCTTCGCCTGGCTCCATGTGCACACATACACACCCAACACACGTATGCACAGACTGAACACCCATCATGTTCAAGCACTCCCCACGCCACCCACACCGCATGCGCACGCGCACACACACACACACACACACACACACACACACACACACACACACACACACACACACACACACACACGCCAGTGTTTTCTGATGAATACAAAATGACATTTCAATTTGGCTTTTCCCTGTTGTGATGTTGTTGCACTTGCATACCAAATCAGCTCCTTCATTTATTTCCCAAATCTGCTCCTTTTTTTCTTTTCATCTCTTAAAATGAAGAAATGCAAATTGTAGTGAAAAAAAAAACAAATAACAAATGTTTCTAAATGCTAAATGTGAATGCGGGCATGTTATATAGCAAAAAGGTCTGCAGGGGAGATGATCTGCCAATCATCTGTGTATTTAGTTGCGGGCAAAAACAGCATTTTTATTTTATTTTTTTTATTTTATCATCCTACAGAAATCATTAGAAAAAAAATGCCCATTGGAAACTTGAATAAAAGTCAGAATGCACTATTCATATGTGTATCAACAGGGATTACATACAGGATTCATCGATACACCTGAAACACCTGAGGTCTGCAAAAGTGTTTCCTCCTGTCTGATTTCTTTTTTTTTTTAAAGCATATTTTTCACAGTTATCATTTTGTATTTACTCAAGTTATCTATGTTCTAATATTAAAATGTGCTTGATGACCTAGTATATTTAAGTGTAGCAAAACTAAGACATCAGGAAGAGAGTAAATACTTTTTCACAGGACTGCACATCTGAATAAATCAGACTCATTTTGGAGGCAAATGCTGTGGATAATTTAAATTCAGCTCTTTGGTCGCCAAACCTGAGGAGTAAAAATAGTATTGGAAACCTTAATTATTGAGATGAAAATATTCTGTTTTGGGAAAGTGTGACAGTGTGTATCACACGGAAGGATTAATGAATTCATTCCACTAATTTTCATCTAAAATTTCATGCGTTAAGTTAATAAGCGAATAGATTTTTTTGCCACTGTGAGCCAATGCAGTGACTTTGAATGACTCTTGAATAGCATGGATGCATGACTTTACTCTCCCCAGGCAAGAGCATCATTAAAAAAGTATTCGGTTACATCTTAAAAAAGGTGAGTATCTGCCTCCAAGACACTGAAATATTTCATGAATTGAAATGAACTCTGAGATCTGCTGAATATTACTAAATGAAGAAACACTGTTAGATGGTTATAAATAGTGTAGGCTGTGACAAAGCAGGGTTACTACCGTAATTGTCGGGCTATAAGCCGCTACTTTTTGCACAAGCTTTGAACCCTGCGGCTTTTAGTCAGGTGCGGCTTTTCTATGGATTATCCATGATTTTTGTCATATCATAAGACGATTTGTTTTGTTTGTTCCGCTGTTGTACGGCACTACGTTGCCTGGCGGAAGGGCATGTGATCAGACACACAGTATCGGGGTTCAAGAGTGGTATGTTGGTCACATGTCCATCCGCCAGGCAACATAGTGCCGTACAAGTAGCGCGAAAAACAAACTTCAAAGTAGCGCTACAAGTTCAGCGGGAGTCGTGGATGACGAGCGGCAATAAACTTGCGAAAAGCAAGTCATGCTCAACTCCACCGGTGGAATCTGACAGCGTGGAAAAGTGTGAAAACATCCATGATCACCAACGGATTTCGAAGGGCTGGACTGCTGCATGATGGAGAGGAGGACACCACGGCCCTTCAGAGGGTGTTCGACTCTGACACTGACAACGAGGATTTGTTTGGTTTTGAAAGTGACAACGAAGGAAAGAAGCTGAGAGTGGATGACGAAGCGATCCTGAGCCTGTTCGTCTCCGACACTGGAGAAGAGGACTTTGGTGGTTTCAGTGCGCAGGAAGAAGAGAAAGATGGTGGTGAATGACTGACTTTTCTTCTTGTTAAAGCCGTGTCGCTGCACCTGAGCCTAAAAGGTAGTCCGAATCTATTTTTCTGGTGTGCTGTAGGTTATTGTTATGTACTACATTTGTTACTCATTTATGAAGCACAGTACATGTTTCATACTTGTAATTACCGCTACTTTTACATATACCTAAAAAGCTGTGCAAATATGTACCCATAACTTGTTTTTCAAAATATTAATAAAAGGGGTGTGTCTCCAAACAGCCATCTCTTTCCTGACAATTCCCTTTGTGCATATTCTCTTACATATGATAAGTCAACATTGAAACACCTGCGGCTTTTAGTCAGGCGCGGCTAATGTATGTACAAAACAGGATTTCCCCCTGATTTTAGCTTGTGCGGCTAATATTCAGGTGCGCTTTGTAGTCCGGGAAATACGGTAAATATTACTAAATATTTGCACACACTTGTTTGTTCTTAGTCTATTAACATTTCTTTAAACACATAGTTGCAATGTCTACAAACTTAAATTTGCATACAAGCTAATACCTACTTAATCAAACAGTTGCTGGCTCTTTTGAGACAAGAATATTTATGCTTATTAAATTTAATAGAAGATAATATTTTAATTTTTTTTTCCTTTACATTTTCATACATTTAAAGCTAAGTTGGAAGAACTTTTTTCTTAACCCTGTGTGTGCGCAAATGGATTGGCTATACAAACTCTGTGTGTGTGTGTGTGTGTGTGTGTGTGTGTGTGTGTGTGTGTGTGTGTGTGTGTGTGTGTGTGTGTGTGTGTATTTATTTCTCAGCCTGCCCAAAATCAGTACCGGTATCAGCACCCTCACCAATCACTGCCTGTTGTTCAGGGTAAAAAGTCGAACCAGTAAGTGTCCACCATTTACAATAAAATAGCAGCCAATCAGAGTAGGTTTTTGTATGAAATGGCATCCAGATGACTCAGCTGGAACATCTGAATGGGAAATCATAAAAAGACACAGGACTTCAGGTCTAAATCCTTTGTTAGTCAAGCATGATTCAATCAGTGAACCAGTCATATTATTATTCAGACTATTCTTTCCTATAGTATGAATTATTAATTTGCATCCCAAAATTACTAATTCCTTCACTCTGTTACCTACAAAGCATTTTCTTGTGGCTATATGAGTGATTTTACCTGCGGATAGTTTCTATAACGTCAGTTTTTTGTAAGATAATATATATACGTAACACTATGAAAACACCACTACACACACAACTGTATTCATGTGCATAAAAGTAAATTACTATGCAGAAAAATGTTCCCCATCAGCTTTAAAAGGATCCATTTCACTGCTGCAGATCAATGACCGTTTTCTGCAGTCAGTCAGTTTTGCTCATTTTAAATACTTTATACACTGTTTTATGTCCAGATTATATTCCATAAATTATATGCTTGTAGTAGCTTTCCTGTGGAGACCACATATCTCTGAAAATGCTTTTGTTCATGAGCTTAGAAACATGCAGCTACATCTTGACTTTTAAAAATAACATATTAAAATAAATCAATAACAAATGATGTCATGTCTTTATATCTTACTGGGAAAATATGCAAATAGAAATAGAAACAGAAAACAGTGTCTATATGATTCTTGCTTAAAAATGAAGCCGCTGCCAATAAGATGCTTTTTACCTACTTTTGTTCACATATGTTTTTATAACCTATATATTAAATGGAATGACTGGCAAGCCAAAAAAAAAAAAAAAGAGAAAGCCATCAAATCGTAAAGTTTTGGTTGACAGTTATTTATATGTTTAGAGCACTGGCATTCAATCTGTCAGTCTCACCACCATCCAGTTGTGTCTAAATCGTTTACCCAGCCAGTCAGTCCTTCACAGAGCTACTCAATTAGAGGACCAGCCAGCTGCTGAGTCAGTGACTCAGCCAAACAGTTGCCTCAGATAGTCAACCAACCAGTCAGTCAATTACACATTAAAGCACAGGGCTATGGTGCGTAAGTATGTGTGTGATATAGTGATTCTATAGATGCCCTGCTTAATTTAGCAAGTCCAATAAATTCCATGCTTCACCGACTGCAAAGTGAAAGCCTTGAAGGCATATATATCCACGTACACAGTTTTCAAAGGTCATCATAAAGAATGAATCTCCATGCAGTCCACTGCTCACACATAATCTGTTAATACATGGGTGTAACAAATTGAAATTATACTCGATGTTATAGATACAAAGCTGTTTGGTATTCAGAGGCCAATGCACTCAGGCAAAATAAAGGTTGATTACATTCACTTGGTGTGCCAGTACCTGATTGAATTGCAAAAATATAATCCAGCACGACTTTGAATCCTGAGAAACATTAAAGATAAGCTACTCAACATTAACGTCATCTACTTATTAGTGCAGTTTGATTTCTAGTTATTGTTACACTTGCTGTCTGGCCAAATGCAAATGAAGTTTGCAACATGAGATGCTGTTGCAGTGGGTTTCTACTCTGATTCTATTAGACTTTAATAACCATAGTCTTTAATCTCCCTTTTCATTATTTGTTTCAAAGGGTAGAGAATGTCTCCAAAGAAGACATGGGCAAGAAGAGAGATTGAAAATCTCCTGCAACATGTTTTTGTAGTACATATCCTAATCTAAATCACACATGCAGTTTTTGTTTCTGCTTTGGTGCTCGGTTTATAATCCCACCACTACCCTCTGGACAGCTCCAAGGCCAACTTTTCTTGGACTTGGCACAACTGTGCTCTCGAAATTCAGGTCTTGGGTTCCTGTAGTAGTATTTTTCCAAATTTTCCCTTTGACACTTCATGTCTTCTCTGAATATATCAACCATTTGCTCAGCTTTCTGTAGGTTCAACTGGCTCTTTTCAAAATGCAGTATTTACTGTTAAATTTCTGCAAGTGCAAGAAAAGACCATATACTTTGCATGCAGCATGATCTTTTACATTGGAAAACAGGTCCTCAGAATCGTATTGTAGTTGGAACCAGTGGTTTTAGAGAGATTGTGTTTTTGCACACATTGAACCAGGTGACTTCCTTCGGCAGATTTCTGATAAATGTTCTACAAAATGATATCACTAAAGTGACATGAAGTTACGACATGCGGGACTGTTTTCAGTGACATCACGCATCATCACATTTATGCCACAGCTTTGCCAGTGGACATAATATGCTCCTGGCATTTGAGCCTGCAAACCTGTTTGAATACTGGGCACATTCGACAAACCATCATAGCACTATCCCCTGCTTTTGTTGTGCCAGTGGGACTCTCATCAGGACCTCTATTAACAGCTGTTGCTTTCAATGTTTTGTAAAATCTTTTTTCAGTGGATTTATTGGATTTTTGCATGTTGTATCTCATAGTTATATAATGTATTTGATACTAAGTGTTTTCTCTTGAAGACATTATTATTATTTACAGTGCCACCCCTCTCTGCTTTGTGTTCCCTGCTACTCTCCCAACTGAACATCATAAAGATAACAAAAAATGAATGTTGCTCCGTACCTCATACATCTGGCCTGAAGGTGAACTATGCTGTGACACAGCCAAGACGTTAGAGATGCATAGAGATACTGCGTGAAGTGGAAAAGGGCCACTTTAAAATCCCGTTATACCAAAATCTGTGACCTACATGCTGACATTCAACCAGACTGTACGTACGCACACACGGCAAGCTGAAAAGAGCAATGCGAAACAGAGAGGTGGGCCAGTAATTGTTTGACCTTTATGTTGGCAGTCAGGTTGAAACTGTGGACAAAGGCAAGCTTATCCTGACTGGGGAGAAGTTAAGCCTGACGATACATGCAGGCTCAGTGGCAGAAAACCTCAAGTCCCCAGAGTAGCAGTGTGTTTTTAATTTTCAAGTGTTTGCCCGGCTCAAAAAGTCAAACGAGCTACAGCGTTTTATCTTTACTTTTTGCTTTCCATATATTAAAGTGCAATCAGGTAGAGGTCATTTATAGAACATATTTATAACAACAAAACAGAGCTGATTAAAGAGAAAAATAGACTAAGTTCTGTATAGGAAACGATCACTATCGACAACAGTGAGAATGCATCAATAATGTAAGCTGTGGCTTATTTTTAACTAGGATAAAAAATTTGACGTCTTAGCTCAAGACTGGATTCTACAGAAGGTTGAAGTTCTAGGACTTTAAAACTTGAAAATATTTTGGGAGCTCTGACATGAAGCAGTAGACTGTTCCAAAGCTTAGAGGCGGCAACTGAAAAAGCATGAATCCTCTTTATTTTACCTCAGATTTATGAACCATCGGGAGCAGGTAATTTACCTGGTCAGACAGTTCAGTTCATTTTTATTTCAAACATTTCAAATATGTGCCTTCACAATCATTACAAAATATCACTCCATTATTTGTTTGAAAAGGAGTAGGCTGAAGTATTTACTTATTTGTCCCTATCCCCTCAAGTTTTACCTCTCATTGACAGTCTGGGTGATCTGGCTCGAACATAGAAGTCAAGGAGCCCTAGAAGATACAGTGGGGCAAAAAAGTATTTAGTCAGCCACTGATTGTGCAAGTTCCCCCACTTAAAATGATGACAGAGGTCAGTAATTTGCACCAGAGGTACACTTCAACTGTGAGAGACAGAATGTGAAAAAAAAAAAATCCATGAATCCACATGGTAGGATTTGTAAAGAATTTATTCGTAAATTAGGGTGGAAAATAAGTATTTGGTCACCTCAAACAAGGAAAGTCTCTGGCTCTCACAGACCTGTAACGTCTTCTGTAAGAAGCTTTTCTGTCCCCCACTCGTTACCTGTATGAATGGCACCTGTTTGAACTCATCATCTGTATAAAAGACACCTGTCCACAGCCTCAAACAGTCAGACTCCAAACTCCGCATGGCCAAGACCAAAGAGCTTTCGAAGGACACCAGGAAAAGTATTGTAGACCTGCACCAGACTGGGAAGAGTGAATCTACAATAGGCAAGCAGCTTGGTGTGAAAAAATCAACTGTGGGAGCAATCATCAGAAAATGGAAGACATACAAGACCACTGATAATCTCCCTCGATCTGGGGCTCCACGCAAGATCTCATCCCGTGGGGTCAAAATGATCATGAGAACGGTGAGCAAAGATCCCAGAACCACACGGGGGGACCTGGTGAATGACCTGCAGAGAGCTGGGACCAAAGTAACAAAGGTCACCATCAGTAACACACTACAACGGCAGGGAATCAAATCCCGCAGTGCCAGACGTGTTCCGCTGCTGAAGCCAGCGCATGTCCAGGCCCGTCTGAAGTTTGCCAGAGAGCACACGGATGATACAGCAGAGGATTGGGAGAATGTCATGTGGTCAGATGAAACCAAAGTAGAACTTTTTGGTATAAACTCAACTCGTCGTGTTTGGAGGAAGAAGAATACTGAGTTGCATCCCAAGAACACCATACCTACTGTGAAGCATGGGGGTGGAAACATCATGCTATGGGGCTGTTTTTCTGCCAAGGGGACAGGATGACTGATCCGTGTTAAGGACAGAATGAATGGGGCCATGTATCGTGAGATTTTGAGCCAAAACCTCCTTCCATCAGTGAGAACTTTGAAGATGAAACGAGGCTGGGTCTTCCAACATGACAATGATCCAAAACACAGCGCCCGGGCAACAAAGGAGTGGCTCCGTAAGAAGCATTTGAAAGTCCTGGAGTGGCCTAGCCAGTCTCCAGACCTCAACCCTATAGAAAATCTGTGGCGGGAGTTGAAAGTCCGTGTTGCTCGGCGACAGCCCCAAAACATCACTGCTCTCGAGAAGACCTGCATGGAGGAATGGGCCAAAATACCAGCTACTGTGTGTGCAAACCTGGTAAAGACCTATAGTAAACGTTTGACCTCTGTTATTGCCAACAAAGGTTATGTTACAAAGTATTGAGTTGTATTTTTGTTATTGACCAAATACTTATTTTCCACCCTGATTTACGAATAAATTCTTTACAAATCCTACCATGTGGATTCATGGATTTTTTTTTTCACATTCTGTCTCTCACAGTTGAAGTGTACCTCTGGTGCAAATTACTGACCTCTGTCATCATTTTAAGTGGGGGAACTTGCACAATCGGTGGCTGACTAAATACTTTTTTGCCCCACTGTATGAAGGAGCTTCCCTGTTTAAGGGTATGATAATAAAACAAACAGATTTAACGAGAGAGGAATTCAGATCTCCAAACATGAACTCTGCCATGATCACACTTAGAGATATGTTTTCATCCATTAACTGAAGTGAATCAGCAGTTCTGCCTCTAAATTGTAATTTTCATAACACTACCCCTTCTCCACTAAAGTCTGGGAACATTAGATAACTAGGTATAAAATTTTTCACCAAGCTCTCAGAGTTGAATCATGGTTGAATCATATTCCTTTATTAAAAACAGTAGACAATGATCTCACATGTTGGAGAACTTTACCACTTTATCACTTATGGGAAGAGTTTCCATCATTAAAATGATGATTCTACTGAAAATAAACTGCTTATTTTCAGTAATCCCTAATGAACCCTCTCTTACTTGGTGTAGATTGCTAAACTCTAGCATTTCAAATTTGTTATGGAAAAATAAACTGTAAATTGTTGCTGGTTTGGGGCAGCATCTGCTCGTAACAAGGCGGGAAAGGGAGGGTTCAGGGTGTGCACATGTGTCTTTGTCTTTCTGTGTGTCACTGCTGGGTGGGTGAGAGTGAGTATACAAATGGTGTCTGGGTCTGGGGCTTGGCCCTGGTGGGACATGTTACTGCTCCTGGCTGGACGCTTCTGCCCCTCCCTGGGACGTGGGTGCTTGTTGGTCTCGGGGTGCGTGACTGGATGTGGATTGTTCATTTCTATTTGTTTCTATCCCCCCATTTCTGCCTGTCTTGTCTTTGTCATACTATTCCACTTGTAATGTAAAATCTGCAATATCACAAAAAGAAATGAATAAATAAACAGATAAAAGGTTCGCATGAACAAGAGGAGCCTATACGTCATCACTTAAGAAGTGATGACGTATGAACCCTACTTCTGGGTCCAAACCATTTTGCGTTTATTAAAGCTGTTGTGTTTTGAACATGTATTAATGCTTTCCATCTTGTTCCATTTAATCTGAACAAGCAAAATGTGTTTGTCACCATCATGCATTCAGATCAGAATTCTGAATGCTAAAGCTGCCAGACAGGACAGGTTATGAAGCAATCATAAAAAGCATTAAACTAGCCTTGATAAGTTAGGTGATCTCTAGTTGTCTCAGGTTCCATGAACAAACTCACAACCAGATATTTTAAAAATAAATATTTAATGATGTTAAAGGTTCACGATTCAAAACATAAGTACAGACATATTCAGTGTAAATGAAAAAGTTGGTTTTCTTAAGCAAAGGCTGCCAAAGAGCATGTTAAAGGCCCCGGGGACATTTCTTAAGCCAAGACTGCTAATAGTTATTGGCTCAATTGTGTCAAATGCTCTTTAACAAGCTGTGGTGGTAAAGTGTCCAGTGTAAATTAAGTTTTATTTTTAGGGCCATATCCTTCAGAGTGTTTACTTCTAAATGGAACAACAGAATTCAACAGAGAAACAAAGTCTATCGATCATTGGCATGAAATGGTACATGTGGCACAGAGCAGGGAGTTAGAGGCACAGAATGAGTCCAGAGAGGATGTTGCAGATGAACTTGCTGGATTAGTCTCTGGCACAGGTGGGAGATACTAATCGGCTTTAATGCAACTTCTAGTGATTCCTGAATGCTAAGAAGCAGTGTCAGGGAGACGAATGAAAAATGACGTAGACAGGAAAACAATAAAAATCCAACAGAGCACAGGTAGGTGGTGTACAGGTAGCAGCTGAAATACTGTTCACATTGATGCCATCAAAGTTTTAGGACTGGATGAATCATGATGTACTAATAACTGAAGCTATTATAAAGGTGTCACATGTCACAACAGTTGAAAGTGGAGAGTGACTTGACCCAAGCGCAAGACCAGAAACCCAAGACATGAAACCTGGACCATGAAAAACCTGAGACTGGGAAACACAATCAGAGATGAGCACACAATCCAACAACAGGCAGAGGAAGACAGAGGACTGAATACACACAGGATAACTAGGGGATGGGAAACAGAGCTGGAAATAAATAGAATTAATGAGACAGTGAGGAAACAAAGCTAAATAGATTGAACATGGGACAAGGGACTATCAAAATAAAACAGGAAACATGTGATACACACTAAGGGGAGGGAAGGCAAGGAAACACAATCAGAAACTATACACACACACACACACACACACACACACACACACACACACACACACACACAGGGTAACAGCCCCAGTATCATGACAAAAAGTGGTTTGTATCTATGTCTGAGACATGAAGCAGCGTTCTATTTTCTTCAATAAACATTAACTAATAGTGTTCTCATTAAAGTGTGATATATACAACATAGATGAAAGCACGAAAAGAGAGGAGTTGGATATTTAAAATTTGAGGTGGGTAATCTCAATCACCCACCCCAAATTTCATGTAATTTCACAAGAGTCCAAATAAGAAACTTGGACTGTAGACTTTATAAAAAGGGGAAATTAATACTGAGCAGAATTAAGTTGAACTAATTGTTGTGTGGATTCATAGTTTATAAAATAAACAGTAGTAACTTTAATGACCTTTAAATGTGCTCTGAGTGTGCTCTGGCATTTTGAGTGCATGAAAATGGCAGAAAGACTGAGATAGCTTAAACAACAGAAATAAACATAAGGTAAGTTTTAGCTGGCTAATTTAACTAGCCATAATATGATAAAAATGATAACAAGCCGAGTTGACAGATGCCATAAACTGTTTAAATGATTGTTTTGCAGATAATTAAAGAACCTTTGTAATGCAAGTCACTTTAGTGTTACTGTAACTTTAATGCATTGCATTACTACCTCAACAAAAAAAATGCAATGTGATTACAGTAGCGCGTTACCACCAACACTAGTTATTGACAGCAAGTTTGTTTTTTTTGTGTTTTTATGCACATCAGAATTACTGGCTTATCATGACACAGGGGAAACAATAATTGCCCTTACTTGCTACCCCAGTAATTGGTGTCAGAAGTGATTGGTGATTAAAATAAATGTGCCTTGATGTCATACACTGATTTTTAGTTCATCTGGTTGAACACACAACAGCACAACAGGCTGTCACATTGGTGAAAAATGCAATTAATAATGCTGGCATGGCTCCACACTGCCCCAATAAGCCAAGGCACCTTAGAAGTAGGAGAAATTCAGCTGTTATAAAGGTTACTAGTCATACCTGAGCTTCTAATTCTATGACATGTCAAAATGCCTTCAGCAAGCGTCATCCTTGTAAAAAAGAGCTAGAAAAGGCTGCACACTGTGTTTGGTCATTATTGCTCATGGAAGCAGCTGTCTAGCGCTGGGATACTGGTGCAACACAAATGAAGTAAGATGGGTTCAAACAGTGAACTTCATTTAATTGCCTGCTTCCATTAACAATGCTTATCGCCATCAGCTTCATCATAATTAGTGCTGTTGTTGCCTTTATGTTCACAGTCAATCACTGTCACAAAGCTGTAAAGTTAATTCTTGTGTTAGCCATGCAGCAACAGTCCAGTGAAAACATATGGTGTGCCTACTGTTTGTGGATAGCTTGCGGTTGACTGAGTTCAAGCAGTACACTCACCTTATTCAGACAGATACACAGCAAAGAATATAAATTCAAGGATATTTACTCCTTCACACAATACTGCAGTGCATCGTTACAAATATAGAAAACAAATGTAACAAGCTGAAACAACAAGCAAACTACAAAGTCAAGAATAGAACATCATAAACTGTGTTAGCTAGGTAAATACCAGTAATGATGCATTCATGAAAAAGTCAACAAAAGTCAGAATTTCCAAGTTGTCAGTCGGGATGTGAATCTAGAAAAAACAAAACAAAAAAACCCCCAAAAAAACCAACCTTAATTTGAATTTTCAGGTTCTGTAGATGAATGTGGAGTTTCACTTTTTCTCCAACAATGGAAGAGAATGGAAGAAGAGTGCTACCAGAACAATTTCAGGGCATCTTAGAATTCATAGCACAATAGCAAATACTATGCTGAAGGCATGGGAGACAGGCAAATGGGGAAAAAAAACCCAAACAAAAAAAAAAAACCACATACAAAACATATCATTCAGTAGTTTAAAGATGAAAGTTTTAAAGATGATGGCTCTAAAAAGTCTCATATCGTTATTGTCCAGTTAAATTCTGGTAGCATATACAAGTTGCATAATTTTCATGCTCATCATACTATTAATGAATCCTTGTGCCCTGTGGATCACCTATAAATCCTAGATCCAAATCCCATTAGATTTGTTTCAGTGACTGATGCTTTAGTTAGTACACATTTGTATTGAATATAAGTAATCTGTCCTTCAGTGGGGAGAAATGGACCCAAACATTGCCAGACAAATGCTCACCGCAGATAAATGTCTCCCACATCGAAACACAGCTAAATGTTACATCGCTGTAGGAGTCAAAAGTCCTGGTGTTTTCCTTTAATGTGTCAGATGTCTCAAGTTACTTGGGGTCTGACAGAATGGAATATTTGACAAGGTTGATACATTGTCAGTGTGAACAAACATCTCACACTCTCCCAGAAGCATGCCTTTCATGAAGTTAAAAAAAAAAAAAAAAAAAAAAAAAAAAGCCTTTTTAAATTCAGTTTTGCTTTTTGAATTTCGTTATAGCTGATAAAAAATTTAAGTCAGTGCAAACATGTGCACTTTTTAAAAAGTGAATATTTGTCAGCCAAATCAAAAAATAAATTATCCATAGACAGAAAAACAAAACAAAAAACTCTGTAAGCCTGTAACGGTCGGGAATTAATGTGAAGAGGACCAGATGAGAGAAAAACAACCACAACAGACGTCAGTCATTTTCCAGAACTCTGACTATATTTTTCTCAAAGATCCAAAGGTTCAACACTCTCACCAGCAACACATCTAAACATGAGCATCCCAGCCCCCCCGTTCTTAAATAGGCACTGATCATACCACCAATAAAATTTAAGAGATTCCCCCCTTCACACTCCAGCTACAAATAAACATATACAGTAAAGTACTGCACTTATTTTAACACACTCCACATGCACCTGACTACAAAACAAACCCCAGCTAAATAATATACAAACTAAATCAAGTCAAACTGAAGATTCAAACCTCTCCCACCCTCAGCTCTCATCTAATGGTTTACCCCACTAACAGTGGATAATTAGGGAATTCCTTTCAGGTGAATGTCATTAGTCCTTAATCATGTGTGCACTCCATGAATCAGGCCTTGAGGAAGTTGACCTTAAAACAGAGAGTGGTTAGTGGACTTCAAAATCAAAGCATAACAAAACCAAAACTTCATATCAGACATTGTGAGTGTTTGCTTCACCGTAGTGATGGAGATGCTTCCCGGTACCCTCACAAAGCCATTTTTCCATTATACCTCTCTCATGAACCCAGTCAGCGGAGTTTTGATTTTTTTTTTTTTTAAACCTGCATCTTTTCCATGATTATTATCTTACAAAGAGCAGCATGAAAACAATGCTGACTTCAGGACTTTTATACATTTTATACACACTAGTACATACTTATCTTATGCACTTGTTTGATTTTAGTCCTTGGACTTGGATGTTTGTCATTGGCTCACCTTTTGTTAACCCTCAACTGCATTCTGTCTGCATTTTAGGTTCAACGTTACACTCCACTCCAGACTGTATAGTCTACAGTCTGTGAGAGTATTATTAACATGACTGTGCAGATAACAATTCCATTTTGCAGGATGGTTCATAAACAACTTTGGTGTAGACTCAAAGGTTACATTTACACATTTAAATGTCTTATAGCAGCTAGACCATTACATTTTAATAACATTTTATTTTGGTCGGCAATACAGGATTACCCTAAAATCAAATTTGCTACATAACATTAGCCACAGCACCTATGGCTGCTTGTTTGATCCGATGACATTATGCAACATAAACTAACCAACTAGATCAAATATTGACATTGAAACTTGCTTGGAGTCTAACCCAGTCTAACTGCAGCCAAAGTCCAAGTCCAAGTCAAGTCAGATCATAAAATAGAGTTGCACAATTAAAATTGAAAGAAATCTATGTGAATTTATGATAAAAGTGAAAGAGGAGTGCCATTATGAGCAATGTGTTGCCTTTGTCACCCCAGTTGCAGTATTGACTGCAGTTTCATTACTTGAGGAATTACAAGTTTCATTTAATGAAGCTCTCTGATCCCTGGGGAAGGTATTTGAGGGTTTGAAAGGGAGTTTTAATCAATTCTTGGAATACTCTGGAACAAATGACCAAATTATCTGGAAGCAATTTTCTCAAACGCACAAGTTGCATTTGTTTCAGTTCATTGGTCTGAGGATCAATGTGAGCAAATGCTGTAATCATGAAAGTACAATCATTTCACTTTTGGTCAGATAAGCCAGCTCCGTAACCACAGTCCCTCAATCAATCGGTTAAATACATGTGAAAATACAATACACTTAAAAACATTGAGAGATACATGCCTTTACTTGAAGGTGATTCATTTGTCAACATATGCACACATGATTAAAATATCTAAGCAAAAAACAAAAATTGAAATTGGGTTGCAGATTTGCCAAATTGGACATTAATGAATGTGCAGGTGCATTCTTTTAAAAGGTGTCATGTGTTTTGGCTGTATCATGTGCAGAAGCAGAAAATATTGAGTTTGCAAAATCCAAACAGTAATGTTACATTACTTTTCTTGTCTTTGGTTTCTGTTCAGTTTCTTGTACATGTTAAGCAAATTGTAATTCAGTACTTAAATACTTTAAATAGTCTGACACAGTAAATAATCAACTTTCATGCTATAGCCGTCCATATAGTTTGTGTTTATTATATCATTAAATGAAGCGTGATAGGTATAATGTGAATTAGCCCTGTTATTCAAATAAGAATAAGATTTGTGTCTATGGAGGCTGTGTTCTGGCTGTCCCTGATATCACAGAGCAAAATGGACTGGAAACAAAGTCTCCAGCTGAAGAAAGCATGAAAATCTGATAAGGGTGTAACTGATTGTTTTGTTTTTTTTCTATATCTACAATACACTATGTCAGTCATTAGGGGAAGTATATTATTCATTTTCAGGTGCACTTGAAATAATTTTTAAGCTGATTACATGAAATTATCTCATAGGATATAAGACGGACTAATGAAGTGTAAAAGAATAGAAAAATTTACTAAAAACGAAAGAAAGCGATGAGTTCAGTGATAAAAAGTTCCGTAGGAAATCATTTGAGTGGTCCTGTTGCTTCAAACCGGGACTGATTACACTTGGTAGCTTAAATTGTGGTGCTTGAATGTGTGTGAGTGTATCTGTGTGGGTGTGTAAGAGAACAATAGCGTCTGATTAACCCAGCCTCTGGACCTCTGGCAATCATATCCGGTCTCCTTGTGCAACCTCCATTAATTTGGAATTAAGCTGTGAATTATACTAATCGGCTTCCTTATTAGGCAGTTATGATAAAGTCATTATGTATCCATCCCAAAGCATTGTGACAATACATTTGTTAGCGATGGTGATTACATGTATGTAATTTGTCGTTATTAAAACGCAAGCAGACAGAGACACACACACACACACACACACACACACGGAAGGTACCTTAGAGAAAACAGCTGATTAATTGTTGGATTTGGAGGATAACAATGCTGTGCGGTGCATGCAAACACATTTAAGCAGTTTAAAACCTTTCCAGCAAAATCTTAGCAAACACAGTTTGTAATGCTTGAATACAAGCAGCTGATAGAAGCAATATGCAGCTTTATCATGAGGAAAAGGCCAAGGAGAATTTCTTAATCTGTAAAAATGCCTTTAAGCTTTTGGCTGTCTGGTGGTAGCAGCTGGCCTTTGCACAGGGATCTATTAATTTCAGTTGTGTTAGTTTTCTGTACAGTTAATTGAGGAGGTAGCAGGATTCTTGTTTTATTATATATATGCATATACAGGGAGTGCAGAATAATTAGGCAAGTTCAAAAACAAAACAAAAACAAATCAGCGACCAATATAGCCACCTTTCTTTGCAAGGACACTCAAAAGCCTGCCATCCATGGATTCTGTCAGTGTTTTGATCTGTTCACCATCAACATTGCGTGCAGCAGCAACCACAGCCTCCCAGACACTGTTCAGAGAGGTGTACTGTTTTCCCTCCTTGTAAATCTCACATTTGATGATGGACCACAGGTTCTCAATGGGGTTCAGATCAGGTGAACGAGGTGGCCATGTCATTAGTTTTTCTTCTTTTATACCCTTTCTTGCCAGCCACGCTGTGGAGTACTTGGACGCGTGTGATGGAGCATTGTCCTGCATGAAAATCATGTTTTTCTTGAAGGATGCAGACTTCTTCCTGTACCACTGCTTGAAGAAGGTGTCTTCCAGAAACTGGCAGTAGGACTGGGAGTTGAGCTTGACTCCATCCTCAACCTGAAAAGGCCCCACAAGCTCATCTTTGATGATACCAGCCCAAACCAGTACTCCACCTCCACCTTGCTGGCGTCTGAGTCGGACTGGAGCTCTCTGCCCTTTACCAATCCAGCCACGGGCCCATCCATCTGGCTCATCAAGACTCACTCTCATTTCATCAGTCCATAAAACCTTAGAAAAACCAGTCTTGAGATATTTCTTGGCCCAGTCTTGACGTTTCAGCTTGTGTGTCTTGTTCAGTGGTGGTCGTCTTTCAGCCTTTCTTACCTTGGCCATGTCTCTGAGTATTGCACACCTTGTGCTTTTGGGCACTCCAGTGATGTTGCAGCTCTGAAATATGGCCAAACTGGTGGCAAGTGGCATCTTGGCAGCTGCACGCTTGACTTTTCTCAGTTCATGGGCAGTTATTTTGCTCCTTGGTTTTTCCACACGCTTCTTGCGACCCTGTTGACTATTTTGAATGAAACGCTTGATTGTTCGATGATCACGCTTCAGAAGCTTTGCAATTTTGAGACTGCTGCATCCCTCTGCAAGATATCTCACTATTTTTGACTTTTCTGAGCCTGTCAAGTCCTTCTTTTGACCCATTTTGCCAAAGGACGTTGCCTAATAATTATGCACACCTGATATAGGGTGTTGATGTCATTAGACCACACCCCTTCTCATTACAGAGATGCACATCACCTAATATGCTTAATTGGTAGTAGGCTTTCGAGCCTATACAGCTTGGAGTAAGACAACATGCATGAAGAGGACGATGTGGACAAAATACTCATTTGCCTAATAATTCTGCACTCCCTGTATATATATATACATGCATGCATCTATTGTTATTATTATTTGTTTGGGATTTGCTCCAAAAAGGACAGTCAACACAGGCCACAGGTGGTGGACCCAGAATCAGTCCCACCCAGTGTTAGGAGGTGGTGGGTAGGTGTATTGTTGTTGTTTGGGTTTTGTTTTCCTTTTTGGTTATAGGTAGGCGAGGCTGGGCTTGATGGCATTCCAACACACCTGCGACTCATCGGACGTCATCAGTGAGCGCTCTTAGGGAGCTGAGTCACGGACGTCTGGTGTCGGAGTATTGTCGCTGTCACAAGTGGTAACTAGTCAGCACAGGCTGCATCTGTTGATTTTACGCTGTGGAGCTGTATGTTTTAAAGGATCCACGTTTCGCCTACTTTTCTTTGTCTTAGCCTGTTCCATCGCCTGCCCGCCTACCTAGGATTTTGTGTTGACTATTGTGGATCCGCGACGGAGTGCTACGTACCATCAGGCGGCGTTCACCGCAGCGGCTGTGGTTTGGGTGGTCAAGTAAGCTCTCCAACTCTCTCCGTCCACTTGTGTTTAACGTTCGGCTATCAACGGTATGTCATAAGCCCTGTTTTGTTCCCTGTTGTCAGGTAGCTCCGGTGCGTCTGCTGCCTACCTGCATGCTTCGGCTCCGTCTCATCGCCTCGGTGTTTACCTCCTGGCACATTTTTATTTATCACTGTATATAGCCCCTTCCCTTGTAAATATTCCCCCTTACTCGTGTATATAAAAACTTGCATCACTAACTATTCTGCGTCCGTGTGTGTTTCTGCCACGTAATCCATCTGTGTAATCCAGCCCACCTAACAGAATACTCCGACCATTTTTGATGGATTCGGCAGAACACACAGGTCCCGCGTCCGGCGATTTACTCCAGAAACACGAGGAGTCTCTGTCTAGTTTGTCTCGGCAGTTGGCGGCGTCCGAGCAATGGGCAGGCCGGGTCAATGAGACCCTGTCGGCCATTCAAGAGACTTTGGCTCGGTTAGTTCCTCCTACTGCTCCCGCTGTTCCTGCTCCCCCGCCCGTTCCGTCTGCCTCACTGAGTGTGGGCTCTGTTCGTGACCCCGCTCCCCCGGCTCTGGTGCCTTTTACGGGAGAGTTGGGCCGTTGCGGGGGTTTTTTGATTCAGGTTTCTCTGCTTTTTCAGCGATATCCCCAAGCGTTTTCCAATGATGCTGTTAAGATTTCTCATGTTATCGGTGCCCTTCGTGATCGTGCTTTGGACTGGGCCGAGTCTTATCTCGCTCTGCATCCCGTGGAGACTGTCACGTATGAGCAGTTTGTTCGGGATTTTAAGGCGGTATTTCGCCACCCCCTGCGCTCGGATGAGGCCGCGCGGCAATTGCACGGGCTCCGCCAAGGGGGCCGGTCGGTGGCGGAGTTTTCTATTGATTTCCGGGTTAAAGCCGCGGAGACGGGGTGGGGTGAGGCTTTCGTCATTGGATTGGACGATCGCATGAAGGATGAGCTCGCCACTCGTGACGAACCGGAGAGTTTCGAGGCTCTAGTTAATCTGGCTATTCGTATCGATAATCGCCTTCGCGAGCGTGAGAGGGAGAGGGTTGGCCGGGTCTGTGCTGGGAGTGCTGAGCGCGCCGCGGTGCGCACAGTATTCCGTCCTTCTCCTCCCGTTCCGGCCCGCGCACGGTCTCCTCCGGCGTCCGCCGCTGAGGAGCCTATGCAGTTGGGTCGTACACGGCTGACGCTGGAGGAGCGTCGGAGGCGGTTTGAGGGACGGTTGTGTTTGTATTGTGGCCAGTCGGGCCATTTTGTGTCCACCTGCCCGTTGCGGTCAAAAGGCGGTGCCCACCAGTAACTGTGGGGGTGCTGGTGGGTGGTACTTCCTCTCTTTCCCAAATTCCCCGCATGCAGCTTCCTGCTATCGTGAACGCCGCGTCTGGCGCTTTCTCTACTAACGCACTTTTGGATTCTGGCGCTGAGCAGAATTTTATTGACGGCGGTCTCACGAGGCTCCTCGGGATTGTGACTAAACCCTTGCAGGTTCCCGTCTCTGTTGTGGCTCTCACCGGTCAGTTACTGCCCTCCGTCACTCATGAGACTGAACCGGTTTCGTTGATTCTTTCTGGTAATCATCGTGAGGTTCTTCGTTTTTTTGTTTTTTCCTCCCCGGAGTCTCCCATCGTTTTAGGTTATCCGTGGTTCGAGCGTCATAATCCTCATGTCAATTGGTCCTCCCGTCGCATTGAGAGTTGGAGTAGCCACTGCTTGTCTCACTGTTTACAGTCTGCTCTTCCGCCTTCGCCTGTCTGCTCGTCTAAGCTGGCGCCCGAGGAGGTGGATCTGTCGTCTGTACCTGAACAATATCATGATCTGGGGGCGGTTTTCAGTAAACGCTGTGCGCTCTCGCTTCCCCCCCATCGTCCTTATGATTGTGGCATTGAACTGTTACCTGGAGCTCCTTTGCCCACCAGCCGGCTGTATAACCTTTCTGGTCCAGAGAAGGCAGCCATGGAGAGGTATATTACGGAGTCGCTGGAGGCGGGCCTGATTCGTCCGTCGTCTTCGCCGTTGGCGGCGGGTTTTTTCTTTGTGGATAAGAAGGATGGATCTCTCCGACCCTGTATTGATTTTCGGGGTCTTAATGACATTACTGTGAAGAACAAATATCCTCTACCACTGATCTCTTCTGCTTTTGAACCTTTACAGGACGCGGTCATTTTTACGAAGCTGGACCTTTGCAATGCGTACCATCTGGTGCGCATGCGCCAGGGAGATGAGTGGAAAACGGCCTTTAACACTCACCGTGGACATTACGAATACTTGGTAATGCCTTTTGGCCTGACGAATGCGCCGGCAGTGTTTCAGGCATTGATTAATGATGTGCTTCGGGACTTTTTGAATCGGTGTGTGTTCGTTTATTTGGATGACATCCTTATCTTTTCGCGGTCGTTTGAGGACCATGTTCAGCAGGTGCGCAGCGTTTTGCAGCGCCTCCTGGAAAACAAACTTTTTGTGAAAGCGGAGAAGTGTGAGTTTCATGCTCATTCTGTGTCGTTCCTGGGCTATGTCCTTGCTAGGGGACGAGTGGGGCCGGATCCTGGCAAAATCAGGGCGATTGCTGATTGGCCGACTCCTTCCTCGCGCAAACACCTGCAGAGGTTTTTGGGGTTTGCTAATTTTTATCGCCGATTTATTAAGAACTTCAGTCAGATCACCCTTCCGCTCACCCGGCTTACGTCCTCGGCTCGTGTTTTCAGTTGGTCTCCTGAGGCCGAGCAGGCGTTTGCTCGGTTGAAGGAGTTGTTTTGTTCCGCGCCCATTCTCGCCCACCCGGATGGTGCCAGACAGTTTGTGGTGGAGGTGGATGCTTCTGATGTGGGTGCGGGGGCGGTGTTGTCGCAGCGCTCGCCTGATGATGGCCGTCTCCATCCGTGCGCATTTTTTTCGCGGCGGTTTTCTCCGGCTGAGCGGAACTATGACGTGGGTAATCGTGAGCTGCTGGCGGTTAAGCTGGCTTTGGAGGAGTGGCGTCACTGGTTGGAGGGGGCGGAACAGCCGTTTGTGGTTTGGACGGACCATAAGAACCTCTCTTATATTCGGAGTGCGAAGCGGCTTAACTCCCGGCAGGCCAGGTGGCAGCTGTTTTTTAGCCGGTTCCATTTTACGATCTCGTTTCGCCCGGGTTCTCGCAATGTTAAGCAGGACGCTCTGTCCCGTCAGTTTTCCCCCGCGTCTGAGTCCACGGGGGTGGTTCCGATCATCCCCTCGTCTTGCGTGGTGGGGGCCGTGACATGGGAGATCGAGAGCTTGGTGCGCCAGGCGCAGCGGCAGGATCCGGACCCGGGTTCGGGCCCGCTGGGTAAACTGTTTGTTCCGGTGGCCGTGCGCGCGCGTGTCTTGCACTGGGTGCACGCGTCTCGTTTTGCTTGTCATCCGGGCGTGCGTCGTACGGTTTCCCTGCTACGCCGCTCCTTTTGGTGGCCCGCTTTGGCGAGGGATGCCCGCGAGTATGTGCTGGCCTGTGACACTTGTGCGCGCAATAAGAGCCGTCACCTGGCCCCTCCCGGGTTGCTGCATCCCCTGCCTGTCCCTGGTCGACCTTGGTCGCATATTGCAGTTGACTTTGTTACCGGGTTGCCGCGTTCCGCTGGTCACTCGGTGATCCTCACCATTGTGGACCGGTTCTCCAAGGCGGCGCATTTTGTCCCTTTATCTAAACTTCCTTCTGCCCTGGAAACTGCTCGCGTGCTCGTGGATCACGTTTTTCGGTTGCATGGGATTCCTTTGGACATTGTGTCGGACAGGGGGCCTCAGTTTGTTTCTCGGGTGTGGAAGGCTTTTTGTACTGCGTTGGGAGTGGGGGTGAGCCTTTCCTCCGGCTATCACCCACAGTCTAATGGACAGACTGAAAGGGCCAATCAGCAGCTGGAGTCCGCCTTGCGCTGTGTGGCCTCCTCTGACCCCGCTTCCTGGAGTGGTCATCTTGCTTGGATTGAGTATGCTTATAACTCTCTCACCTCGGCAGCTACGGGGCTTTCTCCGTTTGAGGTCTGTCTGGGATATCAGCCGCCGTTGTTTCCTTCTCAGGAGGCGGAGATTGCGGTTCCGGCCGTGCGGGATCATCTACGTCGCAGTCGGAGGATTTGGCGCCGGACCAAGGCGGCGCTGCTCCGGACCGTGTCTCAGACTCGCCGGGCTGCTGATCGGAGGAGAACTCCTGCGCCTCAATACACCGTGGGCCAACAGGTTTGGCTGTCCTCTGCGAATGTTCCTTTGAAGTGCGTGGCCAAGAAGCTTGCCCCTCGCTTCCTGGGTCCTTTCACCATCCAACGCATCATCAATCCTGTTTCTGTGAGGCTGCAACTACCGGCTTCCATGAGGATTCATCCTACGTTCCATGTTTCTCAACTGCAGCCAGTCTCTCGTAGCCCGCTGTGCCCACCCGTGGAACCTCCTCCGCCCGCCCGGGTGGTGGACGGGGGTCCTGTCTATTCGGTCCGGCGGCTGCTGGATGTGCGCCGTCGTGGCCGAGGTTTCCAGTTTCTGGTGGACTGGGAGGGGTATGGCCCGGAGGAGCGCTCCTGGGTCTCTAGGGCCTTCATTGTGGACCCGGCGCTTATTGTGGATTTTTACAGAAGGCATCCTGACAAGCCTGGAGGACCGCCGGGTGGCGTTCCTTGAGGGGGGGATACTGTTAGGAGGTGGTGGGTAGGTGTATTGTTGTTGTTTGGGTTTTGTTTTCCTTTTTGGTTATAGGTAGGCGAGGCTGGGCTTGATGGCATTCCAACACACCTGCGACGCATCGGACGTCATCAGTGAGCGCTCTTAGGGAGCTGAGTCACGGACGTCTGGTGTCGGAGTATTGTCGCTGTCACAAGTGGTAACTAGTCAGCACAGGCTGCATCTGTTGATTTTACGCTGTGGAGCTGTATGTTTTAAAGGATCCACGTTTCGCCTACTTTTCTTTGTCTTAGCCTGTTCCATCGCCTGCCCGCCTACCTAGGATTTTGTGTTGACTATTGTGGATCCGCGACGGAGTGCTACGTACCATCAGGCGGCGTTCACCGCAGCGGCTGTGGTTTGGGTGGTCAAGTAAGCTCTCCAACTCTCTCCGTCCACTTGTGTTTAACGTTCGGCTATCAACGGTATGTCATAAGCCCTGTTTTGTTCCCTGTTGTCAGGTAGCTCCGGTGCGTCTGCTGCCTACCTGCATGCTTCGGCTCCGTCTCATCGCCTCGGTGTTTACCTCCTGGCACATTTTTATTTATCACTGTATATAGCCCCTTCCCTTGTAAATATTCCCCCTTACTCGTGTATATAAAAACTTGCATCACTAACTATTCTGCGTCCGTGTGTGTTTCTGCCACGTAATCCAGCCCACCTAACACCCAGGAACACAGGCAAAAACAGACGATGGAAGGAAAATTAATATGTCTCTCTCTTTGGTGTTAGCTATAGTCATTCTTTCGCTTGCTGAATAAATTATGGATGAAAATATATCATAGCATGATGAAAAATTGAAAAAAATGAAATGGATTATGTTAATTTTACCAAGCCTTACAAAAAAAAAAAAAAAATCAAAGAAACCTCAATGAAGATACAGTATTTAATGGTCCAGTAGATAAAAGTCTATACAGGTCCTTCTCAAAAAATTATCATATTGTGATAAAGTGCATTATTTTCTGTAATGTACTGATAAACATTAGACTTTCATATATTTTAGAGTCATTACACACAACTGAAGTAGTTCAAGCCTTTCATTGTTTTAATATTGATGATTTTGTGAAATGTCTCCCAGATAATGTTACCCAGCTCAATAGAGAAAATAAAAAAATAAAAGAAACTCGTAGCATGCGTGATAATCTGGTATTTTCTGGTATTCCAGAAGCCGCTGGAGAGGACGGGGAGACCACGGTAAAAAGCTTCATCAAAACCCACCTGAAGCTGCCGGAGGACACTGTGAAGAACATCGTCTTCGATCGGGTACATCACCTCGGCCCCATTCGGGCTACGGCCGGGAGACCACGTCCTATTGTGGCCAAATTTGGCCACTTCAAACAAAAGCAACATGTGAAAAGCCGCGGCAGGGAATTAAAAGGAACGGACTTCAGCCTGAACGACCAGTTCCCCAAAGAGATCTTGGAACGACGCAGGGTCCTCTTCCCAATCCGACGCGGCTTCATCCAGAAGGGCTCCCGCGCTGTCATCGCTGTGGACCGGCTGTACGTGGACGGACAGCTCCACCGCGACCCCAACATCACTCCGTGGCTGTATTAACCTCACACCAGATAAGAATCAGCTACACCCTTTCCCTATCCACTCACACTAACTTGCATTAACATCTGTTTAACTTACCGGTATCAAATCGCATCTTAAAGCGTGATTTCATAGCAGAATTAACACCGTCACTCTCCGTCAGTGATTTAATTGGAATGTTTACGTTTTGTTTTTTTTGTTTTTTTCTTCTCGTTTTTTTTTTCCTCTCTTTTCCCCCTCTTGGTTTTATGCTGCTCACCCCTGTCCTTGGTTTCTTTCTTTATTCCTTTCACTGCCTCGATCACCTGCTTCGACACTCATCCACAAACATCCTTTATTTCGACACATGCGCTCAACGGCAGCACATATACATCAGTCAGACAGCGCACACAGTCGTTTAGGATACACACACTTAAGCCAAGCCTACTCATATTAGTAACTATGCATACACAAAGTCAGACTCAGGGAGCATCTCGCCACACATTTTTTCTCTCTCTCCTTCTCCTTATTTATGAACAAGTGACGTATTCTCTCCACCTGTCTAAGCGACGCACACAGCATACATCCCTAGTTATACACAAACATCTATGGGTACACTGAGGTTCATTACATGGAATATAAATGGAGCTGGCTCCAGAGTAAAGAGGTTAAAAATATTTAACCAACTCAAAAAACTCCAGGCAGATGTTGTCCTTTTACAAGAGACCCACAGACCTCTTAGAGGTTCGAATAAACTTAAAACACCTGAGTTTCCTAATGTGTTCTCAGCTTGTTATAATTCTAGACAAATGGGAGTAGCAATTTTAATACATAAAAATATTAATTTCACAGTACTCGATACAGTTATAGATCCAGAGGGCAGATTCTTAATCATTAAACTATCTATACTTGATAAAAAGCTATTTATTGCAAGTGTATATGGTCCAAATGTTGATGATCCCTCATTCTTTCACGGTTTTTTCAGTGCACTCTCTGAACTACTTCTTAGCCAACAGGGTTCAGTTTATCTCAGGATGGCTAAAACATACCCTCTTCGATGAACCTTGGCTAGATGTAGAACAAGCACTTTGCAATAATCTAGAGATCTCAGACCTACCATTTATCAGCTCAAACATCCAACGACATGAATGCTTTAAAAGCATCAACATCAGCGCTTCTCTGACAGCATGGTGGGAGTTTCTAAAATTGACGGCGTCTTCATTAATCCCATGCAAATGTCACGGGGTGAAACGGGACAAGTTATTTGAAGTTTTTACTGTGCATGTTTTGCGATGTTTTATCTGTTTAATATTTTAATATTGTATATTGGGTTTGTTTGTATGAGTTCTATCGCATGTTTTTATCTTATTTAATTGAACAACTGTCCTGTAAAGACTCCACCCCTATCTGATTACTAACTTGATTTCACCTGAGAGGTACCAGAGAGGCCAATAAGAGGGCTGGGTAGACGACAGAGAGGAGCGCTTTTTGAGGACGAGTGAGGAAGGAAAGCTTTGCTTTGAGGAGTTGCACTCGAAGGCTAGAGGCTGAGCGCCTCGGCTTCGGGCTGGAGGCTCGAAGCGGAAGGGACGAAAGAGAGTGACCGGAGTGACTGAGAAGCCGAGCCAGACATATGGAGAGAAGGCTTGGGCTGTAGAGCTGTGATTGATGGCTGCGCTTGAAGGGTAGAGGCTGAGGGCCTCTGCTTCGGGCTGGAGGCTCGAGACGGATGAGACCGGAAAGGGCACCAGCGCCAAGAGGACCAGCGCGCAGTTCGCCAGCGGGGAGAGCGGAGACAGCACAGCACCAGCGGAAGGCACGAGACGGCTGTGCCGATTTGCAGTTTTAAAGAAGCGGTGGGCGGAGTTGAGAGCTCTGCCCACCCGGGCATATCGGGACGCGAATGCGGAAAGGAAGGAGAGGACTCCGCTGGGTTTCCTTTTTATACTACTTTGCTGGATTTCTTAGCTCCCTGGGACTTTTAGGTCGTGGCGCAGCCCACTGGACTTTTAATGTTGTGTTTTATTGATTTTAATTGTGTTACCCCTTGGCCAAGGTTGTTTTAATTCATTTTACATTTTTAACTATTTAAATATAATAAATTATATTTTAATTATACAGTTTTAATCGTGTGCTTTCCCTTGGCGGCTCCACTGCTCAATCCGGTTGGAGGAAGATTTTCTTCCTTCGCACAAAACCCACTGTGGAAGTAAAACCAGCCTTCCACCTCTGTTACACAAACGTACACCTATCTGGAACAACCCTGACATATTACAAAACAATAATATGATAAACTTTTCAGATTGGAGTGGTAAAGGAATCAAATATTTAGAACATATACTAGAAGGAACAGAATTTATTTCATTTGACAGACTAGTTACACAATATGGGATCAACAAGAAAAGATTTTTAGAATATCAACAAATTAAATCCATAGTAAAACAGAAATTTAAACCGGGTCAAGTTGAACTGCAAACACCACCAAGTGTGGTTCAATTTCTTACTCTTAAAACCCCCAAATTACTATCCAAAATATACAGAATGCTTTCTAAAACAGATGAATCAATATCACTTCCTATTGCAAAATGGGAAGCGGATTTATCAGTTAACTTAGACCTAAACTTCTGGTCTCAGATTTGCTTAAAAACCTTTCATCTAATTAGAAATTCCAGTCTTCAATTAATTCAATACAAAATATTACATAGAGTGCACTATACAGGTCATCGGATGTTCAAGATGGGCTTTACGTCTACCAACAACTGCTCACACTGCCAAACCAATTCACCGGACAATTATATCCACGCTCTTTGGTTCTGTCCACCAGTTCAGAAGTTTTGGCGCGAGATATGTGAAGACTTATCGAAGTGTCTGAAATGTAATATTCCAACTTCCCCCTTAGGGGAAGGGACAGGCTTAGGGCGTCGGGATGGGCCTGGGCCCCCTTTCCCTTGCGGGTCGCGGAGTATGGGGGTGCCTACTGGGGTCAGCGGGGGAGCTGGCCCCAGGGAGGGGTCACTTGCCCCTCCCTTCCTTCCCTCCCCATTCCAGCTGCCTCCCTCTTCCCGTTCCACCACAACCACCCACACATGCAGGACCTTGGAGTAGGGGTATGTCACCAGGGTGCAGAGGAGGCTACCCCCCCATCTGTCCCCTTCTGGCTTCATTACACATACATATAGGATCTTGGGGGTGGGCACGATACACGGAGTCCAAATTACCATCAGGGTGTACACCTCACCCCTGGCGTCGTTGCCCACCTCTCAATTTTAAATACACGTAGACATTGAGGGCTAGCAGGAGGGACCATGCGCTTACCTGCTGCTCTCTGGCAGGTAGCTCCATACCCTCCTGGGTTTTAAATGCACCTTAGAACACACATGCATCAACATTACAATGAGCGGGTGGAGGGAGGTTTGGAATCTTCTCTCACCCCCGTTCTCTGCGGCCTGCTGGAGCGGGGGGGCTAGGAGGAGGAGTTGGCCGTCCGACTGCGGTCTGGAGTGTGGGGCCTCCCTGCTTCTGCGGAGTCGGGGCGGTCTGCCTCTCCCCACCGCAGGGAAAAGGGAAACACCACCTGGGTCTGGGTGCAGTTCCCCCCTCCAGGGGCAAGGGTACCTAGACCCGGTTCGTAGAGTACGCTTGAGGAGTGTGATCGTGTGTACAGCGTCTCTTTATGTCTGTCTCCACGTTGGTTGAGTGTGGAGTAAGTGCATATGAGAGCATGAGGGTGGGAATGGATGTTTGTATCTGTGTGTGCCTGTATGTCTGTGTCTATATGTCAGGTTGGGTATCAGACGCCACCTCTCTGGGGACATCTCAGGCCCTCCAAGGTTTGGAGGCCTATCTCCCCCCACCACCACTTCCCCTGCCAGTGGCGGACTCCCTCAGACATCGGTGCGTTGGTGGTTCTTTGTGTCTGGGGATGGGCGTCCAGGTACACACCGGCTCACTCCTTGGCGGCCGCTTATCGGGGCCTGGAGCCTGGGGCTCGCTTGGGCCACTTCGGAGGTGGGGTGCCCCCGGCCTCTCGGCCTGGGGCTCGGTCACTCAGGCACGGCTGGCTGCCGGCGGAGCTCACGGGCGCGTCACTGCAACTCCCCCTGGCTTCTGCTCCGCGGCTGCTGAGTGAACCCTCATCTGGGACTCTCCTCAGCTCTTTCTGGGACAGTGGCGCGGCTGCCCCTCTGTTGGTCTTCCTTGGTCTCTTGTGTTCTGGGGGCCTCTGGATGTCTGGAGTTTTGATCTCCTCCATACCTGCTTCATGCCCTGGAGGACGGGGCTGTGGCCCCCCCACACCCTCTAGCAGATTATAACATGAAGGAACCTTTTAAAAAAACAAGCGCGTCCATGCTCACAGGTGTACACACAGGTGATCACACCCACAAACTACACCCTTTTTGGCTCCTACCTCAAAGCACACTGTGTTCTGTCGATCTTACGTGCTGCACAATAATGTTTAATATTTAGTATTTACTGTCATATTCCCATATATCATTGTGATGTTGTTTATTCTATTACTCTTGTTCTCTTCTGCTTGTTTTCTTTTTTCTTTCTCAACAGGTGATCCAGGTGATCGATATATGCATTTTCTTTTTCTTTTTTTTTTTGCTGCCCATTCTGTTGGTTTGTGTTTTTTGCCCTTCTCCCCCGTCCCTCTTCTCAGCTGTTTCTTTCTCCCCTTCTTTCCCCCATTCAAGTCTGTCCCGTATTCAGCAAGTGAAAATAAAATAAACAATAAAAGGTGAATCAAATGGACCATTATGGCAAGACTGGGATGGTCAATTTGGTAAAGTAAATCCGTTGGGCATCTTTCTTTGCCTTTAGACAACAATTCTGATGGCAAAAGAGCCAAACGGGACAGGCAAAAAAAAAAAAATTGATGATTTTGGCATACAGCTCATGAAAACCCAAAATTCCTAACTCAAAAAATGAGCATATCATGAAAAGGTTCTCTAAATGAGCTATTAACCTAATCATCTGAATCAACGAATTAACTCTAAACACCTGCAAAGATTCCTGAGGCTTTTAAAAACTCCCAGCCTGGTTCATTACTCAAAACCGCAATCATGGGTAAGACTGCCGACCTGACTGCTGTCCAGAAGGCCAGCATTCACACTCTCAAGCAAGAGGGTAAGACACAGAAAGAAATTTCGGAACGAATAGGCTGTTCGAAGAGTGCTGTATCAAGGCACCTCAGTGGGAAGTCTGTGGGAAGGAAAAAGTGTGGCAGAAAACGCTGCACAACGAGAAGAGGTGACCGGACCCTAAGGAAGATTATGGAGAAGGACAGAGTCCAGACCTTGGGGGACCTGCAGAAGCAGTGGACTGAGTCTGGAGTAGAAACATCCAGAGCCACATCCAGAGAGAGTACAGGCGTGTGCAGGAAATGGGCTACAGGTGGGCATTCCCCAGGTCAAGCCACTTTTGAACCAGAAACAGCGGCAGAAGCCCCTGACCTGGGCTACAGAGAAGCAGCACTGGACTGTTGCTCAGTGGTCCAAAGCACTTTTTTCGGATGAAAGCAACTTTTGCATCTCATTCGGAAATCAAGGTGCCAGAGTCTGGAGGAAGACTGAGGAGAGGGAAATGCCAAAATGCCTGAAGTCCAGTGTCAAGCACCCACAGTCAGTGATGGTCTGGGGTGCCATGTCAGGTGCTGGTGTTGGTCCACTGTGTTTTATCAAGGGCAGGGTCAATGCAGCTAGCTATCAGGAAATTTTGGAGCCCTTCATGCTTCCATCTGCTGAAAAGCTTTATGGAGATGAAGATTTCATTTTCCAGCATGACCTGGCACCTGCTCACAGTGCCAAAACCACTGGTAAATGGTTTACTGACCATGGTATTACTGTGCTCAATTGGCCTGCCAACTCTCCTGACCTGAACCCCATAGAGAATCTGTGGGATATTGTGAAGAGAAAGTTGAGAGACGCAAGACCCAACACTCTGGATGAGCTTAAGGCCGCTATCGAAGCATCCTGGGCCTCCATAACACCTCAGCAGTGCCACAGGCTGATTGCCTCCATGCCACGCCGCATTGAAGCAGTCATTTCTGCAAAAGGATTCCCGACCAAGTATTGAGTGCATAACTGAACATAATTATTTGAAGGTTGACTTTTTTTGTATTAAAAACACTTTTCTTTTATGGGTCGGATGAAATATGCTAATTTTTTGAGATAGGAATTTTGGGTTTTCATGAGCTGTATGCCAAAATCATCAATATTAAAACAACAAAAGACTTGAACTACTTCAGTTGTGTGTAATGAATTTAAAATATATGAAAGTCTAATGTTTATCAGTACATTACAGAAAATAATGCACTTTATCACAATATGCAAATTTTTTGAGAAGGACCTGTAGATTTTGTGTTACTGCTGTGTAAACAACTGATTACATTCAGCAGTCTTGCTTATCTACACTGACTTATCTGGCGGACACAGATCAATGATATTTTGCTAACCAAATCGGATCAACACCAAAAAACACAAGGTTAAACTTTTTTACAAAGAAGTGCAGAGCGTATCATCTGAAAGGTACAAACATTTCTGGATAAGTCTTTGTGAAGAAGCTGATGGGCCTTTCGATATCTGCAAAAGAACATCCGTGTTCTTATCATTTTGACTATGTGATGTGGTGATGCCTGCTCATAACCTTGACTATCAGTAACCAGGACAATACAGCTGTGGTTGCTGTGGATACGGACACGGGAAACCGTGAATCCATTATTATTCATTGTGTGTGAACTAGTTGCAGTGAAGATAGCGTCTACGGTTTCTGTACTTTACGGGGGACGAAATGTGACTCTGATAAATACAGGGAGTGCAGAATTATTAGGCAAATGGGTATTTTGTCCACATCATCCTCTTCATGCATGTTGTCTTACTCCAAGTTGTATAGGCTCGAAAGCCTACTACCAATTAAGCATATTAGGTGATGTGCATCTCTGTAATGAGAAGGGGTGTGGTCTAATGACATCAACACCCTATATCAGGTGTGCATACTGTAATTATTAGGCAACGTCCTTTCCTTTGGCAAAATGGGTCAAAAGAAGGACTTGACAGGCTCAGAAAAGTCAAAAATAGTGAGATATCTTGCAGAGGGATGCAGCAGTCTCAAAATTGCAAAGCTTCTGAAGCATGATCATCGAACAATCAAGCGTTTCATTCAAAATAGTCAACAGGGTCGCAAGAAGCGTGTGGAAAAACCAAGGTGCAAAATAACTGCCCATGAACTGAGAAAAGTCAAGCGTGCAGCTGCCAAGATGCCACTTGCCACCAGTTTGGCCATATTTCAGAGCTGCAACATCACTGGAGTGCCCAAAAGCACAAGGTGTGCAATACTCAGAGACATGGCCAAGGTAAGAAAGGCTGAAAGACGACCACCACTGAACAAGACACACAAGCTGAAACATCAAGACTGGGCCAAGAAATATCTCAAGACTGGTTTTTCTACGGTTTTATGGACTGATGAAATGAGAGTGAGTCTTGATGGGCCAGATGGATGGGCCCGTGGCTGGATTGGTAAAGGGCAGAGAGCTCCAGTCCGACTCAGACGCCAGCAAGGTGGAGGTGGAGTACTGGTTTGGGCTGGTATCATCAAAGATGAGCTTGTGGGGCCTTTTCAGGTTGAGGATGGAGTCAAGCTCAACTCCCAGTCCTACTGCCAGTTTCTGGAAGACACCTTCAAGCAGTGGTACAGGAAGAAGTCTGCATCCTTCAAGAAAAACATGATTTTCATGCAGGACAATGCTCCATCACACGCGTCCAAGTACTCCACAGCGTGGCTGGCAAGAAAGGGTATAAAAGAAGAAAAACTAATGACATGGCCTCCTTGTTCACCTGATCTGAACCCCACTGAGAACCTGTGGTCCATCATCAAATGTTAGATTTACAAGGAGGGAAAACAGTACACCTCTCTGAACAGTGTCTGGGAGGCTGTGGTTGCTGCTGCACGTAATGTTGATGGTGAACAGATCAAAATACTGACAGAATCCATGGATGGCAGGCTTTTGAGTGTCCTTGCAAAGAAAGGTGGCTATATTGGTCGCTGATTTGTTTTTGTTTTGTTTTTGAATGTCAGAAATGTATATTTGTGAATGTGGAGATGTTATATTGGTTTCACTAGTAAAAATAAATAATTGAAATGGGTATATATTTGTTTTTTGTTAAGTTGCCTAATAATTATGCACAGTAATAGTCACCTGCACACACAGATATCCCCCTAAAATAGCTAAAACTAAAAACAAACTAAAAACTTCTTCCAAAAACATTCAGCTTTGATATTAATGAGTTTTTTGGGTTCATTGAGAACATGGTTGTTGTTCAATAATAAAATTATTCCTCAAAAAAACAAATTGCCTAATAATTCTGCACTCCCTGTAAATGATAGTGTAGTAATGACACCCTTAGTAGACAGCGAAGTCGCACACCCTCTGTCTGTTTGTACACTGAACTTCTATGTTCTGCATTTTTACCAGTCAACCATTTAATCCTTGTTTCTACGTTGGCTCACTTCATCTCTTTGATTTCCAAAGCTATACTACAGACTACTATCCGATGCTGCCTAGCCATATTCTCCCCTGACACCTGACTGCATCTTCTTCATATCCACCTGTGACTTGTATAAGGCACCTGCACACATAGCCATTTCCATACTATTTGCAAATGACAACTAGTCAGGATTATTGACTATTTAATCAAATTGCATGTATCTGTAGTTATAATATGATTATTGGTCACTTATGTGCTTTAGACATGCAAAGTGTTTAAATGCATAAAGGTGATTAAAAATGATAGAGGGGTAAGACGCCCTAATTATCTGGTGTTTGGGTATTTTTGATGCCAGGATAACCAGGAAGAAACTTTTGTTTTCTTTTGTTTTCCAAGTTATTTGCTCATGTTTCAGCTGCTTTGATTTATTATGCAACAATTACATAGTTGACTGCAAATCTGGAGTTTGCAGACTCAAAATTTGTATATATTGCTGTCTGAAAAAAAAAACAACTAAAACATAGCTTACCAAATTGGCTTTCTAGATGCAGTTGTACTGTATTCATACCATAAAAAACAACAGCTAGTGATTGTATGAAAGTAGATTTTCTTAAAGGCAAGTAACAAATTGATGATACAAACAACAAAAGTAGAAGTTAACTGGCTCTGTAATAGTATAACTTTAAAAATGTCTTGTCATTACTCCTTAATGTGACCCATTTTTACTTAATCTGTAGGAGGTATGTGTTTGGAATATTAGTGGATATTAACCAGTGTCCTATTAATTATGGAGTATGTTCTCCAGCTAATGAGGGAGCAAGAACCAATCTGGCTGTAGCTGTTCAGTAACTATGTGCCCCCCCCCCCCACACACACACACACACACACATGCACAGAGTGGTGTTGGGGCTTAAAGTGAAAAGGGGGCGTCCAACCAGCTAACAATTTTTAAAAATGTCAAAGTAAATTAAAAAAGAGTTATATAAATAATATTCAAGTGTTTCTCCCTCACAGTTAAGGACAGACTTGGAGCACTTATTTATAGTTTCTGTTTCAGAGTTACTGGGCCCGTTATAGTGGTCAGGCCTCCCAGCACATTGCCACTGCAGTAGTTTAAACTGTCATGCTTCAGGTGACCCCCACTGTTCTGAGGTGCCAGTGAGGGTCACTGTCAGTTCCCGGCCTTGCTTGGTGACAAGCAGTTCCTCTGCACACACATGCACTTAACACATGACCACATAGAAACCCTGGCATCAGGAAAATATTCACACATTTTATCATGTTACAGCCTTATTGCAAAATGGATTCATTCATTTCATTTTCAAACAGGACAACAACCCTAAGCACACAGCCAAGATAACAAAGGAGTAGCTTCAGGACCAGTGTCTAAATGCTTTTTGAGTGGCCCAGACTTCAACCTGATTGAGGCAAAATGGCTGTGCACAGATGCTCTTCATCGAAACTGATGGAGATTGAGAGGCTCTGCAAAGAGAATATGAGAAACTGCCCCAAAATAGGCGTGCCAAGCTTGTAGCTTTATACTCAAAAAATACTTAAGGCTGTAATTGTTGCCAAAGGCTCTTCAAAAAAGTACTGAGCAAATCTTTAATCTTATGTTTCAATTTTATTTTTAATACATTTGAATTTAAAGCAAAATTTCCACATTGTCATTATAGCATATTGTGTAGAATTTTGAGGTGAAACAGTGGAACATTACAACAAAATGTGAACAAGAGCTGTGAATACTTTCAGGATGCACTGTACAGTGGGGCAAAAAAGTATTTAGTCAGCCACCGATTGTGCAAGTTCCCCCACCTAAAATGATGACAGAGGTCAGTAATTTGCACCAGAGGTACACTTCAACTGTGAGAGACAGAATGTGAAAAAAAAATCCATGAATCCACATGGTAGGATTTGTAAAGAATTTATTCGTAAATCAGGGTGGAAAATAAGTATTTGGTCAATAGCCCCCCCACACTCCCTAGCAGATCATTACATGGAGAAACCTTTGGAATGCAAGCATGCTGATCCACACAGGTATGCACACATGGGTATTCACAGACGCGGACTAAAGCTTTCTTGGCTGCTACCTCAAAGCACACTGTGCGCTGTCTATCTTGCGTGCTGCACAATATCGTTTATTATTTAGTAAATATTGATATCTATGGCTAGCTAGTTTATTGTGATGGTGCTTTGTTTTCTCTATTATTATGTTGCTCTTTGTTGTTTGCTGTCTCCTCTGTTTGTTTTTTTTGTTTGTTTTTTTTTTTTTCTCCATACAGGTGACCCAGGAGTTCTTTTTTTTTTTTTTCTCTCTCTTCCCCCCCCCTTCTCACCGTCTCTTCTCCCCTTTGGTTTTCTTTCTTTCTCTCCCCCTCTTTCTCTCATTCATTCCCCCTGTCCTATTTATTTAAAAAAAAAAAAAAAGACAAAGGATGAACTGAAGCTCTGCCATCACGTAATGTCGCATACTGCTGTTTCTGATGTCATTTAAAAACAAAAAAAAACAAACAAAAAAAACAAAAAACAAAAACAAAAATACAACTCAATACTTTGTAACGTAACCTTTGTTGGCAATAACAGAGGTCAAACGTTTACTATAGGTCTTTACCAGGTTTGCACACACAGTAGCTGGTATTTTGGCCCATTCCTCCATGCAGATCTTCTCGAGAGCAGTGATGTTTTGGGGCTGTCGCCGAGCAACACGGACTTTCAACTCCCGCCACAGATTTTCTATGGGGTTGAGGTCTGGAGACTGGCTAGGCCACTCCAGGACTTTCAAATGCTTCTTACGGAGCCACTCCTTTGTTGCCCGGGTGGTGTGTTTTGGATCATTGTCATGTTGGAAGACCCAGCCTCGTTTCATCTTCAAAGTTCTCACTGATGGAAGGAGGTTTTGGCTCAAAATCTCACGATGCATGGCCCCATTCATTCTGTCCTTAACACAGATCAGTCGTCTTGTCCCCTTGGCAGAAAAACAGCCCCATAGCATGATGTTTCCACCCCCATGCTTCACAGTAGCTAAAACTAAAAACAAACTAAAAACTACTTCCAAAAACATTCAGCTTTGATATTAATGAGTTTTTTGGGTTCATTGAGAACATGGTTGTTGTTCAATAATAAAATTATTCCTCAAAAAAACAAATTGCCTAATAATTCTGCACTCCCTGTAAATGATAGTGTAGTAATGACACCCTTAGTAGACAGCGAAGTCGCACACCCTCTGTCTGTTTGTACACTGAACTTCTATGTTCTGCATTTTTACCAGTCAACCATTTAATCCTTGTTTCTACGTTGGTAGAGTAAAATACATTTTTTCTTGCTTCTTGATTATGTTAACTTAACGAGTCTTTGCAAAATTTTCACATCATATTGCATTATTTCCGTGGCTGCTTGAAGTCTTTTGACATGGCACCAGCTGTGTGTCCTCAAAGGTTTATGACATTGCAAAAAACTCCAGACAAAATCACACTAATTAGATGCTGTGAGACAACTATAAATAGATTATTAGTTCTGTTTTATTCCTTGTTGTCTTCAGCACTGTTTTCAGGAAGGAAATAGGACAAGATTAAAAACAGTTTTCTTTGCTCTGAAGGAAAGGAAGCCAAAGGTTTAGCTGAAAATCCCAAAGCGATCTGAACTATAGCAGGATGAAGATTTTATTTCATTAATTTTTTTTTCACAACTACACAGAATTTTTTGTGCATAATGATCCAATTTTAGTCCTTTGGCTGGAGAATGTAGTGCTCTATGTGCCAGCATTTGGACATCAGTGATTTTTATTTGATTATATTGGCTCTGAAATCTATGAATATAAAATGATGAAATAACTGAAGCTTTTCCTGACAGCTTAATTAATGTAATACAAAATAAACTCCTCTCTGGAGGGGAGAGGGAGGGGAAACAGGAGGACAAAGGAGGGAACAACTAAGCTGTAGTGCCTCTTCACCTCACTGTGCAATACCTTTTGTGCAATACTTTTGTAAATAGTCAACGGTGCAATAGACTCAATACTTGAAATGTGCAATTCACTTGTATTTTTATTTTTATTCCTATTTATTCTATTTATCCCCTTCGTATATTTTATTTGTATTGTCTCTGTATTTATATATATGTGTGTGTGTATAACTCTAACTTCTGTCGGTGCTGTGCTTTTTTGGAAATCGAATTTCCCAGAGGAACCCACCCGAGGGATTAATAAAGTTCTATCTTATCTTATCTTAAAGCTCTGATATATGCCTTTTTCCATATGTACAAGCTAATAACCAAACAATACTGACAAGAGAACCTCCTTAAATTGAGCAAAGACAGTACTCAAGGCCATACAAAACCACTTCACTCTTGCTTGGGTTGTATGGGAGGTATCCCTTATGCTGCAAACTTAAGAGCAAAGATGAACACATATAATAATGTCCCAATCCTGGACATTGGTGTGCACCAATGGTAGGGCTCTGTCTTTAAACCACAACAGACCAATACAGCATCAATCAATCAGCGATCAATATAACACATCACAGCACACAGTGTCATCTCCTGCTCACTCTTCCACAATTTGTGAACAAGTTGTGGAATCCCCGAGATCCTTGAACCCCCGTTCTTAAGGTAGGACTTCATCTCCAAAATTGCTAATTGTCATTTCTGCCACTTTACACTCAATTCACATTCACACACTGCAGGTTACTGTTTCATGAAGTCAACAAAACCACATTATGTACAAATAGCAGGGAAAGGATTCTCGGAGCATCAAACCCCAAACTAAGTATTCTGAGTACCTGTATTTAAACACCCCAAAACAGGAACTTCTTGTTTGAGATTCAAAACTTTAAAAAAAAAAAGTTGTAGTTCCACATTGATTTTGTTTGTCGGTCATTCTCAGCAGAGAGGAGTGCTGCGCCAATTTCTGAGCAGATGTTCTGCGAATACCAATACCAAGACACTCTTATTCTGCTGGAAAACCTTTGCTGTTTCATCTCTCTGTGAAATTCCACAAAGGTGTTCTGTTGGATTCAATTCAGGTACATACTCTCATGTCAAAGTTTTCAGGTTTCTTTTTACTTCTTGTGTTTTGGTTTTTTTTGGCAGTGTGTTTTGGATCATTATGATGTTGGAATATTTCTCTCCTGGCAAGCCTCTGGAGCCTGGGAGTTGCGTTGTCATATCCACAGGGATTCATGGTATCATCTATAAATGTCATCTCCCCAAAACATTTTGCACTCATGCATACAAACCCCATATTGTCAGACCCCAACCTCCGCCCATCACTGTCGGGACTGTATTCACTGTGGCTGTCCTGGCGAGGCTCATAAAAAATGCTGGACTTTACCTCAACCAAACAAATTTATCGTATGAATTTATCTGGTTTGAAATAAGAATGTGCTTCCAATATTCATCAGGCTTCTTTTCGTGATTTTTTTAAGCAAAGTTAATCTTAGAGTTTTGTGCCAGACACCAACATTATGCAATGTCCTTGGTGCTGTCACAGAAATGCAGATTCCCACTGATAACCCCTGTGCCAAAGCATTTTTCCTCTGTTTTGCAGAGCTAAACATTGTGCAGGTAGTATACCGTCTGGGGTGTAATTTTGCTATGTAGGGCTGCTGCACCTAAGATTAGATGTATTATGGCCTTTTCTGTATCTCTTGATTACAACTGCAGCTGTGCCAGAATCTGTTTTTAGTTGGTGCCATATACCCATATTCTTTTCCATCTTTGTGAAGTCTGGTATTTAGATTTTTCATTTCCCAACCAGTTCTTTTCAGTGTGTCTCTGCATGTCCATGATGTAGAAAAGCACAACCCACAGGCCCAAAACTAAGAAAGTTCTGGTGTTCGATTCAAACATGTATCCAGTTTTTTTTTGTTTGTTCGTTTTATCTCTACCTCTGTTGCGAGTTTTGACTTTGGGGCCTGTATTTAAATACACTGCAGCCTTTTTAAATGATTATTCATAAGAGGAAATACCCCAGATGTCATTGTAGAAAAAATGCTAATATTAAGAGATGAAACTATTTTAAATCATTTGACCTTTAAGTAATATTGCACAAGGGTGTACTCACTTTAGATATCGTCTAGCCAACAAAATGTGTGTATTTTTTAATTGGGGGGGTTATTCCAATTTATAATAGTTAATTAGAAGTGGCAGCTGGGGATGGATTTTTTTTTAATCAGCAGGTGTGACAGTTGTCATAGTAAACAGAAAAGAACTCAGAGCTTCATTTAATGCAGGATGAATAATCTCACAGCTAGAGAGGGCCGGGAGTTTCTGCCAAAGAGGGGACAAACAATCCGAGTCCAGGTGAGTATTATACATTGTTTCATGGAATTGAGCAAACAGATTTGAGTCCTTACTCATTATTTCTCATACAATTACCACATCGAGGAGTTGACAAGAGGAGTTCAAAGAGAAATGAAGTGATGTAGAGCAGTGATGAGTAGTGGTAAGTAATAGTTTTCTTCCCAAGCAGAAGGAGACCAGTTGGAGTTTAGAGGTGAGTTTTGCAATGAAGGCAACAGGTTCGACTTCAAAACCTGGAAACTAAAGAGATAGAATAGAATAGAATTCAACTTTATTGTCATTGCACATGCACAGGTACAGGGCAACGAAATTCAGTTTGCATCCATCCAGAAGTGCTTTAGTGATATAGATATATTACAATGTATATTAGCAATAATATAGATATGTGAGTATATTACAGAAATGGGTCTATTATGGTATGTTATAATGTACACGGTATGAAGTATGTTGTGAATATTCTATAACTATAAGTATGTACAGGCTGTAGTGAGTACAAGCTATGTACAGGCTATGAACAGGATATAAATATGAAAAACTATAGAGATCCAGTAACCATCAAGTGATCTTCTGTTAAAAATAAATAAATAAATAAATAAATAAAAGACTAGATGATTATTCTTCAACTGTGCAGCTGTGTTATTGTAATTTTACTGTTTTCAGCATTTATATTAGATTCAGTCTCTGTTCCTCTGTCAGCAAGCAGCCCCGATAAGCCCGCTGTACAGTAGCTAAAATATTTTGTGTTCCCTCCTAGTGGCCAGAAAGCAAATAGTTACTGCTGTAATGTATATAGTTTTTGTTGTAACACCTGAAATAATCTCCTAACATATAATGTGTGTTATATCTCTTGTATTCAGAATCAAATTCCCTTTAGATTAGAGTTGAGGTCTGTTAAATGAAAAAAATGGTTTCCAAATGGCAAGTGGAGTTAATATGTATATGTTCACTTTCTATTAGATTCAGACTTTGTTTTATTATGAGCTTGCTCAGCCTGACAGGTGCAGTATATGGTACATAAAATGTCCAAATTTCCGTTTTAAACAGAGCTACACACAGCCATAGAGGTAAAAATGTTGTGTTTAGATTTTAAGATGTGCTGCTGTATGTATTCTTAATGTGCAATAGGTCTAGAAGCCAGAGTCTAAGTGTTTGGTATTGTGAGTTAATATGTAAAAAGCTACTGGTTCGGAAAAAAAAAAAAGATTCCTAACAGCTGACAGAATTACTGCTGTGTGTTTATATTCCCCACAGTGTTTACAGTCAATAGAGGCTTTCCTGAATCAGACTAACAAGATTTCTCTCATTGGATACTCCCCTGTCTGATTGGAGATGGGGATAATTGTCACAGCCACAGCGGAGAGATGATGAGAATACAAATTGTCGCTGGCAGAGCAGAGGGAGTGAGAAATGATTGCTATCGCTAAAAGAGAGAAAATTACCATCTTAAGCAGAACTGATTGGTGTCCCACTGAATGGAAGGCTTCACTTTAGTGATCAAATCACATCAACACTCAGAATTTAGTCTCAATGAAATCATATCAACAAGAGCAGAGACTAGTCAGTCCTCACTGTATGGAAATAACTGGCCACCAACAAGCCCACAGAAAATAGGGTTTCTAAGAGCCTTTTGAGAAATGAGAAAGGACAGTTTTCACCAAGGGCCCTTGAGTGTAAAGGCTTAGGAAGATTTCCCTGGAGAAATATTATGCCTTTCAGGCAAGTGTGATATGCACTTTGGCTTTGATTCCCAGTTGGCTGTGGGCAGACTGTCCTAAAATATGTGGGTAAAACTATTCATATTCATACATGGAATGCACTTAACTTGTGCTTCTAGGAATATGATAAAAAATGTGAAGGTGGTCAACTGGACTGCATGTACAATGCTATTTCTGGATTTTGTTAGTGTGTCTCTGTGGATGATTATTTTAAATTAATGATGATCAAACAATGTTGGTATGTTGTTAGGTTTGAAAAAGATGCTGATTTGAGACTAAAAATTCTCATTTGAAAGAACTGATTACTACTTGAACTTAATTATGGAGTACTGATACAGTTAAATATATGCAAGTACACAGTCCCTCTTCACACTGGAATGCTACTGTAACATTAACATTATTATTAATTATTCAGATATGCAACACAGATATTAATGGGTGATTAGTAAACGATAATTAGATAAATAATACAAGAAATAGCAAACTAAGAGCTACTTGTTAATTGAAAAATCATGATTTATTGATTATGACTTATTAATTTCATGTCTGTTAAAGTGTAGTAGCAGCATAACACAATTTTAAATAAACAATTTTGAGTATGATGGAACTATTCATGATCTGCTGTCTTTGGTGATGCTGCCTCTTTATTAATTACCTGGCACATTATCAGTTTTTCTCCATTTTATTCCTATTTATACATTTTTTATGGCCTTGGACATTGGTAAAATTGCAGACAATGTATTTCTACATTCAAAGCAACAGGGTAATTGCATCTGCATGCAGGTCATTCTATTGATTGTGTTAGTTCTTTTATCCAGGCTCTTGGCAACAGTGAGCGGTAATCTTGTGGCTTTGGCACAAATAGCCTTTGTGCGTTTACTTCAGTGGCTGACTTTACATGAGTGCACACCAGTTTACCTTCAGATGAAATTGCACATTTTACCTGTTTAAATCCAGGTTTCCTTAAACAATGAACACTAATGACTGGAGTGCTAGTACCGCTCGACAGTTTATATGATGAATTCATGGCTGTTGCACGTCACAAAATGCGTGCAGTAAAATTTATATTTGATGAACTGTAACAGTTAAGCCTCTAATGCACTTAGTGTGAAGTACTCCTTCACATGCAAATAGCAAAATGACTGTAGTGAAATATACAGCTGGGTTTTTTGCATCTGACAATCATGCTGTGTGTGAACACGTAGACATGCCACCTGCTACATAGCGTGTTAGAATTGTCACGGCAGCATTAGCGTTTCAAGCCAACACTGAACTGCATCCTCTCAAAGCTGCTAGTGTGGCTGCACACTGCCAGCCCTTTTTTTTTTTTAAAAAATCCTGCCAGGATTCATTCGTTTTCTTCCACAGCTTTTAACTTCGTATGCTACAATGCTACAGTACACCCAGCAGGCTGAACAGCATGAGGGTGACCAGATACTGATGAGCTGTAGCACAGTTCTGTGACAGACTGCTGGGGCTCCATTTAGAGTTTGTTCCTAACTTAGCACTGACAGATCAAAAAGGCTACACCAAGCATACGGTGTATTCAGAACTGTGTGCAACACAATTATTGCACCTCGGTGGTTAAAAACAGCATTTTATTCCATTGGAAAAGAAAAGAACAAAGCATTCAATTAATACTATACCATAAAGAGATAAACACGCTGCCGCTTCTTGTGAAATACATCACTTCTCCAACATGACTGTTTAAAAAAAAGGCATGTGCTTAATGATAAAGTAATGCGATATGTCAGTTTAAGACGTCAGTGACTGCCCCATTACCTTCACCACCCTCTTGGATAGGATGGCCCAGTAGGTTTATGAATGATGGTGAATCAAAAAGAACAGCCCCTCAGGGAAAGAGATGTAGTTCTGAGTTTCTGTTCCAACACAAGCCATCACCATGCAGGGCCTGTCAGAGCTCCAGCGCCATCTGAATATGTATGCCTGGCACTGATCCTCCCCGAGGGGCTAACTGGCCTGGACGAGAGGGACCCGTACTGGAGGTCATCTATGTGTCATCTAAGTGTGTGTGTGTGCGTTTGTGTGTGTGAGAGAAAGATGGCCCTATAAGTCGTGTTAGCTGTTAATATTGATTGGGTAATGTGAGAAAGAGGTGATGTGGGCTGCATTCTGAAACACACATACACTCTGCTGTAAAGCTACAGATATTTTCTGGCAGAAAATGGTCACATTAATTTGCCTGTTTCTTCATCTCACCAATAGTCTAAATGCCTATTTTTAACCTTAAATTAGTCTTATTGAGGAATGATGTCACATGGAAACGAACACCAATGTATGTGTGGGAGCACAGAACAAGCCTAACGACAGCCATGTGTCACAGAGCCACTGCTTAGTGTCACAAAAAAGGACAATATTGCTCAACCTTACAAGGTGCAAATGCACAAATAGACACGGCTGCCAAATGTGACTATTTATTTGGTGCTGGAGGGGAAAAAAGAGTTGGAGACCTGCCTTGTGGTCATGGATGATTTTAGGCCAAGGATGTATACAGAGAATTTAAAATTAAGATTATGTCAGCATATTTTACTGCAAGCCTCTTACTGCACTGACCTGACAGTCTCCCTGAGGCAGCAGAGTCCACAAACTTAAACTATTTCCTAAGTATCCTAAACATTTTTTTTCACCGAAAACCAGCTTCAATGGATCAAAATGTTTTCCATGAATTATAACAAAAAAATACTACAAAATTCGGCTATCTTGGTGTGTATATGTGTGTCTCTGTTGTCCAGTTATTCTGTACCCTGCCTCCTGGCGTCCTATGCCTCATTGCCTCCACACCTGCTATTGATTTATGGCTGCACATTGTTTCCTACAACCACAATGGATAGTTAAACTACACCCCTGTCTGTGTGTGCCCCAGTGTGTGTTTTATCACGTCCTTTTTATATGATCTGTGCTGTAGTCCCAATGCAGTTATTGATTTATCTTGCAGCAGAATATGTAGATTGGGACAGACAGGAAAATGTAATGAGAGGAAGCTCAGACAGAAGAAAGAGATAAATAGGAAGATTAATACAAGCAGAGAGATTTAATCATAACAGTGTCCTCCGCAGTGCACGAAGTAACCAGCTCCAAAGTGCCAGGTCACAACCACTTCTAGCAACAATGTATAACATTTTAATATGAACAGCTGTTGGTGTAATGTTGATTTATCATGTTCATAGGAGCTGCTACAATTCAGGATTATAAATGAAATTTTCATGCCTTCCTATTTCTTGTTTTTCCTTCTTCTGCATTTTGTTGAGACTTAACATTGCTTTTTTTCTCCTGAGACAGCTTTATATCCATATACAAATCAACATAACATGAAGTGTTTGGTGTTATGCAAACAGATCAAACCTAATTCAATGAAATAATTAGACATTTCGTTTGCAATTAAAGCTGAATGTAAATAAGGCTGTAAAAACTTCAGTGTTTCTCAGACAAGTTGAAAACTTTCATTAAACCAAATAAATGAATCATGACTGATAATGCTATGAAGATATTGCTAAGAGCAACATCTTAATACCATGGGTGTCAATTTATGTTTCTACCAGTGTGTGTTCTAGTTATTTTACTCACCTCCGGCACTAGTCTTATACTTTATAATGAAATTGTCTCTTCATGCAACTTGGTGCTTGATGAACTCATTTCTAACTGCATCCACATCCAGTTTCATGAAGCATTTTGTGACAGCTTACTCACACACCACATGACTCAGTTTTGGGAAATGCAGGATGTTACAGTCATGTTCCACTGGTCTGTTTAGCTCTGTCAGCACAGTTCTCACACGACTGAATGTCCACCACATCCTGAAAGGTAGCTAGGCAAATTCCACAAACCCATATCACAATGCAGACAGTGTCCTGTCACATGTGGGCTGTTAGCATTATCTGCGGTTGGCTTGAGCACAGGGATATCCAAGGAACTGTGTATTTATCAGTCAACTCTATAATAACCCCCAGAACATTTTAGTGACTAGCAGGTAAACAGTAGGTAATTAGCGGTGGAATCTGAGACAGACTAAACAGTAGATGTTGTTCTGTCATTTGTGATATTAAGTGTAACAAAAATTTGAATGACTCCTAGAATTGATGTGCAGCATCTTTAACAGAAAACTGCTAAAACAGCTACTGTAGCACTAAGGTTACCTTAAAATTTACACATCCTGTTTTTTGCCTTTGGGCTAACACAGGCTGCATGTCATGTCCTGTTTCCTGCTTTTGTTTTTCTCTAACACTTTTTCATGGAAGAAATTTTGACAGCAAGACAAAAACTGATTTAAGTCACAAAATTCATCATAACAAAAAAAATCAGTTGGATTTAGCTGCCGGGGTTTTCAGCTTCCTGATACTGCATGGTGGCTCACTGTCCTACAGTTTGCAGTTGCATATGTTTTTGCTACTACAAGTCAAAATGTCTGCTATGAAAAATGAGCAGTGCAGTTTTGCTCCAGCTTAAGTAAGGTATAAGGTTGATTAATATGTGCTTCAAAATAAATTATACTACCTTTATCTTTAATATCAGAAAAATCCCCTACAGAATGTGACCACATAATGCCATTGTAAACAAGTAACTAGTTACATTACACAAATCTAGTGAAAGATGAAAATCTAGTGTCTCAAACAGTTTCTATGTGATTTAACTTGGAGGATTTAAAATAACTGGAACAGAAATAACACAAAGAAATGTAAGATTTTAAAAGGTTTAACCAGTTTAACCTTGATTAAAAACAGAAAACAAATAAATGCAGTGTGCTATGTGTACTTTACAGCACAGTTCAAAATTGAAAACCTACTCTACCTTACTGAACAATATATTAGAACTCACCATAGAGGTTTTGACCCAAATTAGCCTTTGTTTGAGGAAGACATCTGAAGTAAAAAGCTGCTCATGCTAACTAAACCTTTAACAACTTGAAAACAGATCAAATAAAATGTACTTTTTTTTTTTTACTTACTCACAATAGGGCAAGAAAATAGGGACACCTGACTCATATGGACACAAATGTATTATAACACACAACGGAGATCATTCTTGAAAAAAATGTGTGTGTGTTTGAACCAGGATCTTACATTCCTGCCTCCATCAATCAGCCCTTCAGTTAACAAGCCATTTCAGAGCTTTGATTAGCTTGTTAAAGAGTCAGTTAAGCTCTACGGGTCCTTCTCTGGTTTGGCTTGATGGGCACCTTGACGCCATCCTCTCATTGGCTCAATCTCTTTATGGAAGCAGACAGAGTTCATTAAAAGTCTAGTTAAGACTTAATTGAAAGTCGCCTAGCACTGGCAGCCAGACACTGTAGCAACTCTGTGTAACTGTGTGTTACTGTGTGTATAGGAGGTATGGTGTGATGGACTGAGTAACTGTGACAGTTTAGGAGAAAGACAAAATTGAGAAAAACTGTTCTTTATATGGCTGTTTTTATTGTTTCTACCCGGTGCAAAGCCTTTTCTTCACTCTTACACATTTCATCAAAAGTGTATTCTCTTCTACATCCGACAATTAATGTATGTATTATAGAGTATGTGTAATATGTAAATGAAATCAGAGAAATCCTTCCACATAGACATGTGTAAGGCCCAAGTGATGATCATTTCCTCGATTAGTTCTTTTGTATACAAGAATATTAGACAATAATGAAAAATGTTCATAAATTCCAGGACCTCATTTCACTCATCCTACGCATAATCCCAAAGACGTTCACTGTAAAGTCATTTGTAGCCACAAAAGGAAAACATTTTTACATTTGAGAAACTAGAATCAGAGGATATTTGACACTTGAAAAATGACTATAATTAAGATAACTTGCCATTGCTGAAAAGTTTGGCATTCTTCGCAAGCCTCGCCACTGCATTTTACAGTGTGTTCAACAACACCGAATGTGGTGTCAAACAGTTAAACTGATTTACAGATCTTAGAAGGGGGAAGAGAAAAACTTCAGCCAGAAGCACAGACACTAACATGAGAAAAATGCATTCATTAATTTAAAATAAGAGTTTCTAGCATGAATAGTAGCAGACTTGATGGTAATGAATGCTTGCCACATATGTCATCTTAATGTGTTTTTGAAAGAGTTTTGTTTCAGACTCGCAGCAAAAAGTATGAATACAAAATGCCACAGATAATGTGTTCTTCTCCCTTATCCAGTGCCAGGTTACATTATCTGCAATGGAATTCAACCAAAGGTAGGGTTCTAGACGCCTCGTCATAACCAACTTCCAAAGTGGTGCTAATATCCATTCACAGCTGAGTGTCCATCTGTCTGACAGTTTGGGATAGATTGGGTCAGGCAGAGGGACGCTCACCCAACTGTCTCAGACAGACTGAAGCACACAAGATGAAGAAAACAAACACCGACTACTCCACCCACAAAAGTTCTATCAAATCATTTTTTCACAATGATCTTCTACACTGCATGAACAATTTAAGGGGTAGACATGTTTACTCTTTCCATTATAAGAGTAGATTGCACTGACCAAAACTGTAATGCTTTGTTTGTTTTGGGCAGATTATATTAAGAGGCAGAGCTGACTAGGGCTGCTCAATTAATCGAATTTTAATCACGATTACGATCTGGGCTTTCAACGATCATTAAAAATGACTGAGCCAATTATTAGCCCCTCCCTTGTGCTTTACTCTCGCGCTGCTCCGTGTGGCAAATCGAGCGCACCTCTCTGCATTTCGAACACGTGTCACAACAATTACAGTTTTTGCTCGTTGCTTGAACACTATAAACCCATGCTTAGACTAAAGTAACACAACTTGAAGCTTTTGTTACCATACCCCAAACACATGTACCCATACCTTAAATAAAAGTGCTGCTTTGCACTCTGGTTGCAATTATGCAACACACTTACTCCTTTATGCAACACACATGGTCCTGCATACTACACTCTATTTCATACATAAGACACTTCGTTCAAAAATGAAATTTCAGGGTGCCATTTGGAAAACACATGTATCCAAAATACAAAACACATCGGGTAATTGCAACCACTCAAATATACACCTGAAGGCACTTACTTGCAAAACTGAACACCAATTAGCCAGCCACAAAAAGCCCTCAGTTTAGCCAATTCAAGAACTTTGCAAGCATGGATGGAGGGAGAGCAAGAGGAAGAGGAGGAGGAGGTCAAAGAGGCCATGCACGGACCCATATTTCTGATGATATAAGAGCAACTTTGGTGGACCATGTCATCAACCACGGCCTGACTATGAGGGAAGCTGGGCAGAGAGTCCACCCACATCTAAGCCGCTTCACAGTGGCATCTGTAATAAGAAAATTCCGACTAGAAAACAGGTCTGTCTTCATCTCACTGCCTTCTACTCTACTCAGATGGTTTTCATAGTACTGTTCTACAGTTACCATATCAAGTGTACAGGGTATTGCAGGGTGCTAATGCTCCTTTTGCAGCCAAAGTGGTAGTTTCTGTGAAACATACCATGATTACTTATATTGAAGTACAGTGTTGTACAGTGGATGATACAGTATATACAGTGAAGAAAAATAAGCAAACCGATGACAATATGTGGTTGTATTTCTCTAGAATGACTCGAAGACCTTCTGGGGGAGGACGCCAACGCCTGTTCACACAACGGCAGGAACTTGCTGTTGTGGACCTAGTGAGGGCAGACAATGCCATCCGTCTCCACCAGCTACGACGGAAAATACTTGCAGACAGGCGAGTGTTCAGCAACATAGACCATGTGAGCATCACCACCATCAGACGCATCTTGGGTAAACACAGCATCACCATGAAGCAGCTCTACAGAGTCCCATTCGAGAAGAACAGTGACGGGGTCAAAGGACTTCGAGCTGAATATGTACGGGTACGTGTAACTGTCCCTTACATTTACAATAGAGTATTGGTGAAGTCCAGTAGCAGCTGAATATGTACCATATCAGTACCACATGGATCCATTCTGAGAGCTACACAGGTACCTGTGTGATGGGGTGAGGGTGCTGTATGTGTAGCACTGTAGTACAGTGATATGTTCCCCTTTTTTTCAGAGAATCTTGGCCATGGATGGAGCTGCACAGCCTCATGAATACATTTTCATTGATGAAGCTGGATTCGACCTGAGCAAAACAAGACGACGGGGTCGTAATGTAATTGGCCAAAGGGCAATTGTGCACGTCCCAGGGCAGCGCGGGGGAAACATCACATTATGTTCCGCCATATGCCTTCGAGGGCTTCTGCACCATCATGCAATACTAGGTCCATACAATAGCCAACACATACTCACATTTCTAGATGCTCTCCATGATATAGTTGTACAGAACAGACCAGATCAGCCCAGGTTTGTGGTGATATGGGATAATGTCAGTTTCCATCGGGCTGCTCTGGTCCAGGCCTGGTTCTCCAACCAAAGTCAACTTGAAGTGGTATGCTTGCCCCCTTACTCACCATTTTTAAACCCTATAGAGGAATTTTTTTCGGCTTGGAGATGGCGTGTATATGACCGCCAACTACATGCCTGCATGCCTCTTCTGCAGGCAATGGAACAGGCCTGCGGCGACATTCAGGTGACAGCAATCCATGGATGGTTTTGACATGGAAGAGGATATTTTCCCCGGTGCCCAGCGGGAGAAGACATTGCTTGCGATGTTGATGAGGTCCTGTGGCCAGACCCCAACAGACGGCGGGATCCATGAGCCCACGTATGCACAATTGTCATGATTTTTTGTTTACAGTATAGTGTTTTTTCTATTACTGTATTATGGGGTTTTTTTGTTTTGGTTTTTTTTGCTTTATCTGAATTCATGGTACTGCAATGTACAATATTGAGTAGGTCTATTTGCTTTTTTGGTTGTTTGCAAATGTGTCTCCTGAAAATATGCCTTCTGAATGAACAATGGAAATCAAAGACTGCAGTGCTTTATATAAAGTAGACTAGTGTGTTCCTCCTGCTCTGTAAGTGTTTGCATATGATGCAAGTATGTGTCATTTTGTCAACAGAGTTACATTTTGACAAAGGAATGTCAGGTTTTGATAGCAGAGTTTAGGTTTTGAGAGTAGAGTTTCAATTTGGTGCAGATGTGAATGGTATATTTCCCAGTGTTGTGTCATGTTTACTTGTGTTTAGGGTTTTGGCACAATGAGCAAAGTTTTGCAAAATGTGTTCAGGCAACGGGCAAAAACTGTAAGAGCAGCGGTCCCCAACCTTTTTTGCGCCACGGACCGCTTTATGCCCGACAATATTTTCACGGACCGGCCTTTAAGGTGTCGCGGATAAATACAACAAAATAAAACTAGTACCGGTACCGAAAAAAAAGAAGATTTATTCATAACACATGTGAAAAGACCAAGGAAAACCGAGTAAACGATAAAAATGATAACAAAATAACGCTGAAAACCGATAAAAACCCTGAAAACTATACATTTCACACCTGAGCTTCAATTCTCTCATACCAAACGACTCACGGACCGGTACCGGTCCGAGGCCCGGGGGTTGGGGACCGCTGATTAAGAGGACCCGAAGGAAGTTCGGAAAGCTAAGCAGAAGTTATTTGGAGAGGAGAGTGACAGCCGTTGGTTGAAAAGAGAGGTAAAAAAAACTTCAGTGGTGTGGAAACATTAGTCAGAACTCATTTTTCATTTATTTTTTATATTGCAAACATTTGCACTGTTATCAGTATTTGCACACTATTTTATATTATTTTTAACAATCTTTAAAGTCATTATTCAATACATTGTTATTGTTAAATAAATATCGTCAAATAATCGAGATCTCAATTTCAGTGAAAATAATCGTGATTATCATTTTTGCCATAATCGAGCAGCCCTAGAGCTGACAATGTTGTATAAATATAAGCAGGGGTTTGTGTCACTTTAGGGCACGGGTAGGGAACTCCAGAATTTTAACAGATTATCCCTTTCAATGGAAACATTTTCAAATTATTTGTCTGCTTCATCAAAGCAGAAAAATTCTGTCCTCCTCCTGATGGAGCATAGGGCCGCACCAACACCATGCCAACGGACTCTGTTCTGGCCCGTTCTCTTCAGCTGGGTCCACATCATTCCGGCGGCCTTTACTTCGCTCTCGACAGATCTTCTCCACGTCTGTTTGGGTCTCCCCACTTTCCTTTTTCCTTGTGGGTTCCAGTCCAGTGCTTGCCTTGTGACGTTGATTCCTTTTCAACTTTTTAAATTTCAGGTTAATTGTTATGTTAAGATTAAACTCTTCTTCATTACTTAAAGGGAAACAAGTTTACTATAGCTTATACGGCACTATATCCTGTTTAGCACATGTTTTTATTTTGCAAAGTTAGCAGGTATAGTTGATAAGCAATTATTACTCGAAATTAAATCTCAAGTTGAAGTTGGGGTCTTTTGGTGCTTGTCATAAAATAAAAGCAATGCTAATTTTGATGTTGTGCTTCAACTGTATGTCTTTTAAGGAAGAAACCATTTGAGGGAGCTGTTAATTGCTGGAAATCTGGACACTTGAAATTGTGATTATCACAACTACAGAGCTATGTAGTGTGAAACTGCCAAGTGGTGCAGTGTGAGCTACACAGCAACACTGAGACCAGTATCCACAGGGACTAATCAGGAATACACAAGTGTCTTGGCTGCAACAGTTGCAGTCTAGAATCGCTGTCTCTACAGCAGATAAATGAACTCAGAGATGGTGCTTATGAGATAAACAGCATGATCTTTACAGCAAACCAAAATTCAAACACTAAGTGGTTGTACATGATGATGACCTTGACCTGGAAAGAGGACTTGATGTACAGTCACAACTCACAGCAGCAAAAGGAAACTAGACAGAATACAGCTCGGAGTAATACAGCTGACAAGGACACTGTCATTATGTCATTAGCTATTTGAGATACAGATAGTAGAGTGAGTCAGAGCTCAGCCAAGAGGATTATCTATTTTTATTTTTGCTTACATTCAAAGTTGTTGTCTATCAGTTCACCTATGCAGGTCTGGAAAATTTGTGCGGTATAAAAAATATAAATATTATATTTAAAATATTCTTTGTGGTTTCTTTTTAAATTAATGGAAAAGCCAAGGGCTTCACAGTTTATTTAAACAGAACATTTTATAAGTACAAAAAGTTTCACAAAATTCAAATATAACACGGCTAAGGGAACAATTTCAAATTAGGTCAGATGAACTCTATCATAAATAAGAATGAAAGATAGCAAAACATAAGAGGAACTAACAAATCACACACATAACAAGGCTATAAATAGAAGCCAACCTAAACCTAGGAAACGTCCACAGGAGGGCTCACACATTATTTCTGTGACCAATGACCAGAGATACCCCCCCCCCCCAAAAAAAAAGATGAATTTTAAATCATAATTGCAAACAGCAAAAAAGATGAAATTTAGCCACAGTGTCAGTCAGCTTTTACTTTCATTTCATGTTTGTTTTCATGCAAACATATCACAGCTGTTATTTAGTGCACTATTGCCTATAAAGATGTCACCTAATAGCATGTACTCACAACACAGTCATACCTTGAGCATCCAAAAGTTAAATGAAATCTGTCATCAGTAGATAATCAGAGACGTTGGCACATTTGGATGGCTTGTGGATGGTAAAATTTACTCCGTTTGTAGCTCAGTTTTTGGTCTTTACCTACATCTCTACCCACTTTTTTATTGCTAGTTAGTTGTTAGCCTTGTCTGGTGATATTAGATACAAAGCTAGAGAAAGTTTAGAGCCCTTGACCAAAAAAGAATAATATTTGAATAATGGATTCACTGTCAATGTAAAAATATATTGACTAGTGCAGTTTTAAATGATGTTGCACTGAGGAGTAAACATGCATAACTAAATCATCATTAATCCCCTGTCAAGAGTAAGATACACATTTTTCTCCTATTTACAGCTATTTTCCCTTAAGTGTCCTTTTTTGTTTCGCAAATTCAGCCCTTTTCTCCACGGCTGATCCCCACGGGCAATGTGAGTATCATTCTATCCATGCAGCTTCGACTCCGATCTCTTGATGCAGTCACATTGTTCGCAGCTGCCTTTTCCTATTGGGAGCATGAGGAATTTTACAAAAGAATCTTCCTCTCCTGTGACATCCTGAATGAAACTAAATCTTCTGTGCCACTGAGAGGTCTTGTGTGAGCATAATGGCATATACAAGAGTGAAATAAAGAGTAAAGTTTTTCTTGTTGAGGGGAAATAATTTTTCAATGCTTAAGGGCAGAGACAGTTTTAACAAGAAGTTTTTCACATGAAAGATCCTTGAATTTTTTTTGTCATACTTCAGGTTTTTAAAATAACAATTGACATGCTCACGTTTTTCTCTGTTGCTAGGAGCTCAATGCCACGGTGTTTATGCTCTACGGGATGATAAAGTTCCATTATCCTTCCATATCCTTCCTATTAGCTATGCTGTATATGTTAGGAAGTATTAAGTTCTTTCCTAACTCCCAGTGGTTCTTAAATGTTGTAAAACGAGAAACAATGTACAGCAAAAAGCAAAATGTTTGGTTTAAGTTACTCAGTTCAAACATCTGTGGCAGCCATCTTGCCTATTAGGTAAACAGGAAGACTGCCTCAAATGCGGAATGCGAGCTGGCAAGAGTAGGCATTTGGTTGGTCGACCATTTGTGGAAATTCAAAGTAAATGTGTGAAATAAATTGTGTTTGTGTATACATGACATGTATGCTTTGTATTCCATTACTGACATATGGTTAATAATGTTGTGGTTATTTGTGAAAATTAAACTCCTTCATTTTTCTTTCTTCTATCTGGAATTATTATGTGATAGTCCAGTTTGAAGTAAAAAGGCAGGGCCTGAAAGTATATAGGTGGATGGTGCTGGATTTGGCAAGAGTAGTGTATGAGTTGCCATTTTGGAGGTTGCCGCTTGTGTAATGATTAGAAGACAATAAACTGACGCTGCTGTTTAGTCAAGCAATGTCTCCTGTTTTTCCCCACTACACCTTTCTGTGTAACAGTGTACTAAGTAGCAAGATGTTCTTTTTTCTTATTCTTATTCAGCTTCTGGTTTTTAGGGGTAAAATGAAGTGGAAATTTACAGCGCCAGTATGCAATAAATTCATAGAATAATATGTGAGTTATTAGAGAAAAAACAACTGATTCTGATTGGCACTGAACTACTGCAAAAACGGTCTCATCTATCAATGCTGATAACTTCATATTGTCATCACTTGTGCATAGCAAGTAAGATGAATAAAAGAAATCCATGGGAAGATGTTAAAGCCTTTCTTTTTAATGCAAAAAGCAATAAAATTATGCAAAATGAAATGAATGGTTTTGTGTGTTCTGGTATAGGTGTTTTTGTTTTGGGTTCTTTCTGTCAGAAAGAAAAGAGCAATACCCTTTGGTTTCCTGCCTCCATTTAATAGCCTCTCCTTGAAATTTGATTAGAGACCTCCACTCTGATTGATCACCCTATATGTTACAGCGATTAAGTGTGTATGTCCTAATTCTTGTCTTCTATGAGGTGCTTTTTGTGTCACATGACTATATAAATGTTTTTTTTGTCTCTGTGAGTTCACCCTCGCTGTCAGCTATGTAACTGATTGAGCTGTTGCAGGTTGTTACTTTTTGGTGTGTGCCTGTAAACCTGCTTTAGCCTGCAGATATAATACGGAAGCTTCACACAGTTAAGCCTCAAGACACAGGAACATGTAGCTGTGCTCAGGAGTCATCAATCCACAACAAGTGACAGAGAGCGAGTGAGAGAGAGAGAGAGAGAGAGAGACCACTAAATATTTGAGGTGAAAATTGCAAAATTGATCATTTACTGGAAACACAGGTTGTTATAAGAATTATGTTAGCAAATAGAGGGTTAAATATTTAATAGTGGTCAACTTTTCATGTTTTTGCATCTCCTGTGCTAGAAACAAGAGACAGATCTAAATTTTGAGAGAAATTTAAAGAATTTTAACATTTTAAAGAAAACATTTCAGTGCGTATTTTTTAAATGTGTGGGCTAGAGCTCATTATTTAGTTATTACTAATGACCTGTTTGTCCAGATTAAATGTTCTGATAATTGAGATCTTGTGGATTTCTCCTACAAAGAGAGGGAGCATGCAGTCAGTGCCGTTAGCTAACAGTCTAGCTTCCAAAGTTATCATGATATTATTTTCAAACTTTGTGTGATGGTAGATATAACAGCTTGAGCTGGCTTAATTTGGTGAAAAAAATCAAGGTCAAGACAACTAATGTGTGATATTGACATTGACCTTATATTACCCACAATTTTTTATGGATCATCTTCAAATTTCACAATAATATATTAGGCCATGGGGGACATGAGCATAAGCATAAGCATTTGACTTTCATTGATTGATCTCAAAGATGACCTTAAAATTTTTTACGGAACCATGTAGAGTAATATATCATATGAGAGAGCTACAACACAGTTATTACTTTCTTTAATACGACGTCCTACGATGTCACAACTATGCCATGACTAGGGATGGGTACCGGTATCCGGTGCCATTATGGCACATTTCGGTGGTTTATTTCGGTGCAGCCATCTTCTCTGCATGAGTAGCTTAATGTTGTTCGTGTGTAATTTATGTTGAGTAGGCTAACCACGTTATTACATTAATGCACGTAAGGTGAACTAGCAAACACCGTCGTAATTACATGCGGCTGTCTTCTTGTTTGATAGAGTGATACCATATATGAGGTATGTTGTATCTACAGAAAAGGCTAACTTGGTTATCATTTTGCAGAAAAAAAAGACTGCTAAAAATAAAAACACAAGAGGTTTTTGGACAAAGTTTGTGTTCTCCATTCTTTAAGCACCGGTTCGAGCACCGATTAAGCACCGGCACCGTTATCGGATAAAACCTAAACGATACCCATCCCTAGCCATGACAGGCTGACATCATTATATTGTAACAAAAACTTAATGGAATGTCATAGTTTTAATATAGCCCTGTCACTTCAGGGGCAGTTGCACTCTCTGAATACTCATGTAGTTCATGGATTTTATTTTCTTTGACATAATATGAACAGAGTGTTGAGGGTGGGAGGTAGAATCACCATGGTAACAGTGTTATTAACATAGAACCTTTGTGAGACAAAGTGTTGTACCACTTCCACACAGACATATACCATGTACAGGCTGATTTATTGAGTTTATCTGTTGATATTTTCTCATAAATGTCCTCTAATCTGGCCCAGAAGAAAGTCCAATCACCGATTTTCCACAAGGTTCACATCTGTGTTTCGCCAGGATTTATTTATACTGTTTTTTGGGACAATAGGCCCATATTCAGCTATTTCATTGTTCTGTTTCTCCTCACGGGTTGACCTCCTGTCTAAAAAAGGGTGTATTCTGCACATAGGTCAGTAAAATAAATTCAAACATAAATTTCAACACTACAAAGGTCAAACTCAGAAGAAAGCAAAATTCAGGGTCTTTTGCTCAAAATATATATGACCTTATTTAATAAAAGTCTGCACTCGACCTGATGTTGTATGCCAGACGATATGTTGCCAGCATTGTTTTTATTCAGGTGCAGTTTGCTCTAAAATATCATTTTTTGATATTCTGTTGCACAATTTTTTTTTATCTTGTCCTTTGTTGTATCCAATTTTTATGCATTTTCTTTTTACTTTTGGAAGCTTTCCACGTGTCACTTGGCAAAAACTAAAATACCAAAAACTATTCCCATATGAAAGGCAACAAATCACGCTGTCGGTGATGGGACTGAACCATTCTGAAGTTGTAATATTATGTTATGTTATTTTTACTTATATTATTCCTGTTATTTAACACATAACTGACTCACTTACAATGCATTTGTATTGGGATAAACATTATACTTTTTATATATCATTTTCAGAGGGATTTCCCAGCTTGTGTTGGCCATCATCACCACTTTGAACTGGCTTGCAATGTAAGAGCAGGCACATGCTGAAAGACAAACAGCAGCATACTCTGCTTCTTACTTCCACTCCATTGAGCTGTAATCTTTTAGCTTTTCCTTTGGCTGTGTGTGTGTCTAATATGTCCTTGCTTTGCTGACATCCTTTCTGTCTCTGTCATCTCAGCCACGCTTAATAAGCTGTTTATGCTTCTGTTTCTTTGTGATCAGTATTCTTTGACAGGGTCGAGCCTTTGTAGTCAGATAATGTGAGCTTCTCTAACATGTTGGCCTTCTGACGACATAAAAGGGCTAAGTTGGTCACGTGTGAAAGGCTTTCTGTGTGGCTCAGTCTGGGAAAGCCTTAGCTAATAATCACATTGAGAGAATATGCAATGCTAGCAGATTGAAAATAGGAGAAAGGGTACAACAGATCTATTTTAATTCCTGACCCCCTTGTTTGAGTTTGTGTTTCCAAATTAGCTTTTCAAAGAAAGAAAGACGGGGACTCCAAGATGCACATGTCATTAAAGATAATGGGAATTTTTTATTAAAAAAATAGTCTATTTTCACTAATTTGGTTTTAGTGAAAGGCTGTTGATACTTTTGTCTATTTTATAACCGATAGCATGTTAGCTTCTCTTATTTGGCTCCCTGTTAAATCCAAAATCAACTTTAAATTCCTTCTCCTCACATACAAAGTCTTGAATAATCTTATCTTAAAGACCTCATAGTACCATATGACCCCAATAGAGCCCTTTCCTCCCAGACTGCAAGCTTACTTGTGATTTTTAGGGTATTTAAATGTAGAATGGGAGGCAGAGCCTTCAGCTTTCAGGTCCCTCTCCCATGGAACAAGCCCCCAGTTTGGATTAGGGAGACAGATAGCCTCTCTACTTTTAAGATTAGGCTTAAAATGTTCCTTTTTGATAATGCATATAGTTCGGGTTTTCCCTTCCCACTGTTGCCAAATGCTTACTAATATGGGGCTAAGTATAGGGGCTTTCTCTGGGTTATGGTAGGGTCTGTATCTTACAATGTAAAGTGCCTTAGGAAACTGTTGTTGTGATTTGGTGCTGTATAAATAAAGCTTAAGTGAACTGTATTATTTATTTATCACATTTAAGCACATTGTCTGTCTAAAATTACATGAACTGGTAATTTAACATATCTTTTTTCTTCTTCTAGGTGCCGTATGCCTCTGTGGTGACTTTGACATCACAGTATAATTTTACCAATCCTCCTGCATACTAATACAGTGACAGACTTGCATCATCAAAAAAGTACATTTCATTTTTTCATATAAATTTGCAGTCTTACATCAGTCACAAATACTGGCTATGCTTTTAATACGATTTCTGTCACATCTCTAGTGAGGTGTGGTGCTGAATGTATGAATGCTGAGACATCAGCTGTCAGTCATGTATAAATCCAACCCTTTGATATGGAAATACCTTAGAGAACTTGATAAATTTGCAAAGAGAATGAAAACAGGTAGACTGTGATTGTGATATAATACGCGAGTTATTTTGATTCTTATAAGCATCATTTGTTTAGCCCTGCACCAGACTGGTGACTTGTCCATGATGTATATCGCATGGCAACTGAGATGGGCTTCAGCCCTCACCAACCCCCACATGTTAATAATAGCGCAACATCTCTTTATTCCTAAATGTTATTTGCGTGCACATTTCTGGCACAGGTCAGGCACACTCCCGAAGAACATCCTGGAATTTAATTATCTGTATTTCATTGTAACAGCAGGATTCCTCATTGACAAAAACACCAAATAACATGCTAAACCACAATGGGCTGATTTTAATGGCATTATGGCTCTATTTAGCATTTGTGTAACACATTTGTGTTGTTATATGTATATAAAATGTAAATGATGAATTTTAATTTAACTTGTGTCAGACCATAAAGTACAAATAAAACGGGGAACATGAAAGCAGGAGAAATTCCATTTACATTGCAGTGACCCCATTAACCTGGACTAATGACATGAATCATGGAGGGATTCATTAAGTTAATATCATTCACAGCAATACAGAAAAGCTTCACAGTGAATGGTATCAGCAATCATATGCAATAAATAAGGGCACGACCAACATGCTGAACATGTAATATAATGATTTAGAAAATAACGTACAAAGGCAGATGATTTCAAAAGCTTTAAAATGCACCCTTTAATTATTGCAGTTTATCAATTATTATCAACAAGTTATCTTTGCCTATCGCTCCAGTTTGCAAAAGCAATTATTGCCTTTATGTGTAAACATATTAGTATCACAGGATTATATGTTGATTCTATTCACAGCTACTTACTATTACCTACCTACTACTTACTATTACTTACTATTTACTACTTACCATTAGCACAACAGTTTAATATTCAACACTACAAACAACCAAAGTTTTTAACCCTTCTGTGACCAGAGCAATAGGAACACATCTCTAAGAAAACTAATCGAATCAGAGTCAGTTTAAACTGCAGAGAAGCTCAACGGTGAAAGTTTAAAAAATCGGCTCTGGTATTTTTGGTTCATGAGCTTCTATCTTATCAAGGCAGGGGAGGGGCCAGTGGTGTTATGAAATTTGGTTGTCCAATCTAGGATCAGTAAAAGAATTTACCAGTGGGCTGCTGCCAGTACTTCTAGGGATGGTGGATATACAGTGGGGCAAAAAAGTATTTAGTCAGCCACCGATTGTGCAAGTTCCCCCACCTAAAATGATGACAGAGGTCAGTAATTTGCACCAGAGGTACACTTCAACTGTGAGAGACAGAATGTGAAAAAAAAATCCATGAATCCACATGGTAGGATTTGTAAAGAATTTATTCGTAAATCAGGGTGGAAAATAAGTATTTGGTCAATAACAAAAATACAACTCAATACTTTGTAACATAACCTTTGTTGGCAATAACAGAGGTCAAACGTTTACTATAGGTCTTTACCAGGTTTGCACACACAGTAGCTGGTATTTTGGCCCATTCCTCCATGCAGATCTTCTCGAGAGCAGTGATGTTTTGGGGCTGTCGCCGAGCAACACGGACTTTCAACTCCCACCACAGATTTTCTATGGGGTTGAGGTCTGGAGACTGGCTAGGCCACTCCAGGACTTTCAAATGCTTGTTACGGAGCCACTCCTTTGTTGCCCGGGCGGTGTGTTTTGGATCATTGTCATGTTGGAAGACCCAGCCTCGTTTCATCTTCAAAGTTCTCACTGATGGAAGGAGGTTTTGGCTCAAAATCTCACGATACATGGCCCCATTCATTCTGTCCTTAACACGGATCAGTCGTCCTGTCCCCTTGGCAGAAAAACAGCCCCATAGCATGATGTTTCCACCCCCATGCTTCACAGTAGGTATGGTGTTCTTGGGATGCAACTCAGTATTCTTCTTCCTCCAAACACGACGAGTTGAGTTTACACCAAAAAGTTCTACTTTGGTTTCATCTGACCACATGACATTCTCCCAATCCTCTGCTGTATCATCCATGTGCTCTCTGGCAAACTTCAGACGGGCCTGGACATGCACTGGCTTCAGCAGCGGAACACGTCTGGCACTGCGGGATTTGATTCCCTGCCGTTGTAGTGTGTTACTGATGGTGACCTTTGTTACTTTGGTCCCAGCTCTCTGCAGGTCATTCACCAGGTCCCCCCGTGTGGTTCTGGGATCTTTGCTCACCGTTCTCATGATCATTTTGACCCCACGGGATGAGTTCTTGCGTGGGGCCCCAGATCGAGGGAGATTATCAGTGGTCTTGTATGTCTTCCATTTTCTGATGATTGCTCCCACAGTTGATTTTTTCACACCAAGCTGCTTGCCTATTGTAGATTCACTCTTCCCAGTCTGGTGCAGGTCTACAATACTTTTCCTGGTGTCCTTCGAAAGCTCTTTGGTCTTGGCCATGGCGGAGTTTGGAGTCTGACTGTTTGAGGCTGTGGACAGGTGTCTTTTATACAGATGATGAGTTCAAACAGGTGCCATTCATACAGGTAACGAGTGGGGGACAGAAAAGCTTCTTACAGACGACGTTACAGCTCTGTGAGAGCCAGAGATTTTCCTTGTTTGAGGTGACCAAATACTTATTTTCCACCCTAATTTACGAATAAATTCTTTACAAATCCTACCATGTGAATTCATGGATTTTTTTTTCACATTCTGTCTCTCACAGTTGAAGTGTTGCAAACCCAAACCCTGCTATGATGTCACAAGCCAGTATTTTTTTTTTAAATTTAAATTTAATGTTTTACATGGTAATTGAGGGCTGTAGAGTCTGAAATGTAGCTCTTGGGATTTCTGCTGTTTCTCTGAGCGTTGCACTGCAATGACCTTGGGGTAAAGTTGCTTGAATGTTCAGTCTTGGGAAGATTGTGATATTGTGATAACACCTTTTTGAGTGCCCCAACCAACAAACTCCTAAATGTCTGCTTTTATAAGGTGGAGAAACTTGCTAATGTTCAGTTAATCAGGTGTATTTGCTCAGCAGCCATCTCAAAGACAGGAATGGGAATAAAATTATTAAAACACACGCGCTACTGGTAATCACATGCACCAGATACCCACCTTGCGTAATAAGTCTAGCCACTGATGTCAAAACACAAAACTGACTTATGCCCTTGTATGGCGACCTTGAGTCAAGCCAGTCTTCATTGTCAGCTCAGTCTTCTGCCAGGACTGGCTCATTATATCCATACTACTCGTTATTGGTACCGCATTGGGTCAGCTGACATAGTAGCATTCTGTCAATTCCATGTTCTTAGTCCTTGTTCTATATAACTTGTTCCCACATCCCACTTCTCATCTTGTAAAGTTGATCACTTTGTTAATGTGTGTTGTTTCCACCCTGTTTTCTTAAAAAAAAAAAAAAAAAAAAAAGTAATCATTATTGTTAATGTTCTGAAGGCATAAACAGGCAGAGTTCTGATCTGAAAATGTCAGGTGAGCCTTACAAGAAATAATATCACACTGGCTAGTTTTCAGTTTCAAGTCCTTTTTATTTCTGTTTTTGTTGTTACCTTAATTATAACCACTACTCTTTACATTATTATTTTCCAGGAAAATATGTGACCGCATTATATGAAGTCCTTTTGCCTGATTGTTCACTGTTATCTGCTCTACTGAAGAACTTGCATCTGTAATTGCTGTGTGTTTGTGTATGTCAGTGTAAATGCCAACTGCATCATTCAGACTGAAGGCCAGACTTTTAAGCTGACCTTTAGAACCTCATCAACCTCTCTGTCTAAATATACACACTCTCTGTCTGTCTTTTTCACATGTATACACACAGTCTGACTGTGAAGCATCTGGAAAGCTTCTGTTAAACTGAACTGTTTTCACCTCCATTTAACCTGGAGGTAAATATCGCACAGTCCGCTAGCATCACTGGCAGCAATCTCTTGTCTTCTCTCTCTGTCTCAGGTGGGTTAATTTTTATTCAGTTCAGTTGCAAAAGCACTGAAATGTCATTCTTTGAGACAAAATACTGTTTATATTATTATAGGAGACACGTCTACATTAGTGGAGGTTCTCGAATTCCTTATTCCTGCCTTTTGTGTTGATAAATATGCTTCTGTCTAAACGGCTGACTGTAAAAATATTGGATCTATAAGGTTTAAATGGCTTAAGGGTTGTTAAAGATCCTGCAGCACAGTGAACAGTAGCAGCCAGGCTGTAAAAACTACCTAAATACAAGGAGAACTAGCACATCCTCTTGACTGAGGGCAGGGTGTGGTTCATGACGTGGCTGCAGGGGAGACTGGCATACAGGAGCTCCATTGGCTCATCATGTCTTCCCTGTATTAAATGTGTAGGGACCAAGATGTTGGGGTTTTTTTTGTGCGGGACGCAGCTGAAAAGCTGCGGCGGTGAGTTGTAAGAAGGAACAACTGGAATAAAGAAAGTGTGTAAAGTGCAAACTATGTGACCCGACCATAATCTGCTTCAATCAATGAATTTTCCTGTAGAGTCCTGGTGGAGCATAGGGCTGCAACAACACCATGCCAACGGACTCTGTTCTGGCCCATGTCATTCTGGCAGCCTTCACTTCGCTCTCGACAGATCTTCTCCACGTCTGTTTGGATCACTCCCACTCCGCCATTGCCTGGTCCCAAGTCCAGGATGAGAGAGGAGGGGGTTGGGCGTGGGGCTAGCAACCCCACCCTCTAAAAAAAAAAGAAAAAAAAAAAGAAGTTATGCTACAGAAACCGCAACATTATTCAAAAGTGAGATTAAAAAAGTTGAACTGTCTGAACTAAATTGTGACGTTAAGATTTAACCAACCATCAGTGATACACAGATTAAAAACAAATGTTAGGAGATAGATGCCACTGAGAAGGATGAGCTAACTGTGAACGGGACAGTAAATATGTCGTCCACCTCTCATGTGTGTCAGACTGCAAACCCTGATCAAACATAATGAAGACTTCTAACTGTTATAGAAAATCTTTCTGCATTTAGGAGTAATTCCTCAAGAATTAGAGAAACACATGGATGCACATATTAACAATGGGCATGGTTATCCATATCTGTTCATACATCCATGAAGTGTCTTTTATCCCCTCCTTCACCTACCCTTAGGACACATGTGTCCAAACTTGATGATCAAAACCTGAAATTGGTCCTCACTTTGTTAGCTATACAAGCTGTATACACTCACAAAGAGAAGGAGAGAAAGAATGATTTATCTGTCATCTAGCAGCTGTTGAGCTGTGAAACTGATTTCAGGGTTTGCAGTTATTTAATAAAGATCATATCCTACATAAAAAAAATAACAGTCTGCATTTTTACTAATAACAGAGCCCAATGTCAAGAAAAGCAGACAATAATTCACTAAATGTAGTGGAGTCTTATGAATAAGATGATCCATGTCATTTCAGTTTTTTGCCTTTAACTTTCAGCTGTTTGTGTTTGTTTTGTTGTTTGTTTGTTTCCAATTTCCAACTAAGAGTGTCTAAGAGACAGCCACAATAATGTTACTGTTACTGAAAAAATGTTATCATAATCATAATATCAAAGGACTTTCAAAATGTCATTTGTTACCTCTTTTAGCTGTCCCATTGTGTTGTGATAGCAAAAACAAAAAGTCCAAACCATAACGTATTCTGACTGTTGTGAAAATGTATGACATCCTAACTACACTTTGGTGCAATTCACTCGTACTTCCTCTTTTGGCTGCTCCCTTTTGGGTGGTCACAGCAGATCATTTGGCTTCTTTAGTTTCCATCACTTTCTCTCACACCAACTCTCCGCATGTCCTCCTTCACTTTATCCATTATCTTCTCCTTACATTTAAACATTTATACTCTAATCTCCACACTCCTACTTTGTCTGAAGATGGCTTCCACCTCCTTTGTCTTCACCCTACAGTAACATTTTTCCAGTAGCAGCTCGGCACATCAACAGCACTGGTGGCAGTCCTTTTTGGCCTGGGCTGCAGCTGCTCCCATTTGGAAATGTCATTCTTGATGATCTGCATATTTAATTTGGCCAAGATTGTTAGGGTCATTGACCTTCCTGACACAATGTTCTCCATTTCTCTAGGCTTGGGACTGGCTTGTGATGGCTCTGTGGCTGCTTTTGTGCAAACCACCCCCAGTATCCTTTTATCTTTCGTGTCTCATGTACTGATATGAGCTGTCTGGTAATATATGCCTGCAGGCTGCAGGTTTCACAAGCATACGGTACAATCTGTCAAAGTATGGTTACACTGCGTGTGTTACTTTGGAGTAAACATCAGTACTGTGAGCTTTTTAAAGCATTTCCTTACTTGTCCAAGTTAAACAGCAGAAGAAATCAGAGATCATCTCTGGGCTTTATAACAATGTACCAGGCTTGTTTTGATACCAAAAGGAATGTAGAATCAAAGGCACAGTTACATTTCACATTTTCATGACATGCTATTGAGCAACAGATATCACAATCATTCTTTCTATATTTATTAACCCTTTAAGACCTACCATAGAACCAAGTCCGCCAGAGCTTATATTATATTTTTACATGGTGTGGAGCCATTTTTGGGAGCATTTCAAGTTGCTATACATCAATAGAACCATTATAGCCCAGATTTTAATAATATGTATTCATTAAGTGCATAGTAATTACATAAATTGCAAAAAAGTGCAATAAACTACAAAAAAATTGAAAATCGTTTTTGCTTTTTTAACATATATTTCTAGTTAGAGAAATTTAAGAGGCTTATCCCTCAAAACTGTAAATACAAAAAAGTTGCACAAAATAGTTTCCCACCACAGGAAATTTATTTTGAGTGTCTTCATAGTTTTATTTTTGAAATACACCAATTTTTATATACTGCAGGAAAAACGAAAATAAATATTATACTGCAAATTTGCAAAAAAGCAGCATATGCATCAAAATAAACTATTTCCAGCAGTGCAATATGAGTCCTAAGCATCCCAGAAACGATACAGAAAGTCATAAAGTCAAAGATAGCTTTTAAAAAGACCAGTATAGGCCCTGAGGCCCTGATGGTAAAAAAAAACTACATTTCCGCGAAAATGACGTCACTTCCGGTTTCGGGCAGGTAATGGCGGAAATGCAAAGGTTCGCGCTGACGTCTATTCCAACGTAGGAAGTGTTATGAACAGCTGATCGGATCGGCAAAGCGTGTTTCTGGAATATTATGTTTTTGTTCCTGCAAGCGCTTTTTATGCAGTTTTTGCAAAGCTTTATGTGGAAGGAAACCGTGACCTAGGACAAGCTGATGGCATAAGATGTAAGTACAACTCCTCCGGTTTCATATGCAAAAGAAATTTTTGCGCTAGCTTACGTGGTTGCAGTGCTACCGGGATTTAAAAATAGTTACGCAAAACAGAGCGTGCCCGCTCCGATCGGCTCTAAAGGGTTAAACTACTCAGACTTCACTAAACCAGGTTTTTGTGGTACTTGATGTGGTGTGAAGCAAAATGAATAGTTTTGTATTTGTATTACATTCACTTTAATTTATTCCTCCTGTGTGAACAGCAGCATTTTAATCAGCAGTACCACCATTATTGCCATTATCTAGACAATTTTGAAACTAAAGAATAAAATAATAAATCCAATAAAAAGCTCATAAATAGGACAATGTTTCATCAAATGAGAAGTTTAATTTGTGTCAGCTTGGTGAGAGGAACATTTCTGGGAACCTCTTCTTTAATTGAATTTGGTCATGTCGTGCAATTTTAAATGCTGAATAAAAGTCTCTTCATTTGCCTTGAAAAGTTCTAAAAATAAATCATCTTTCTTCTTACTGTAGTCATCCACTTCCTCTCATGACCTCCATTTCAGTTTATCCATAACCTGCTTTATCAAAAAACAGCAAAATAAACCCCTAGTGTTAGATCTGTCTTACACACACACACGAAGAGAGACAGACAACCCCCCCTGAGAGGTATTTCTAGGATTGTTATACATTCGTGGCTCAAGAGTTGGGTGTTCATCTTGTAATCGGAAGGTCGCCGGTTCGAGCCCCGGCTCAGACAGTTTCGGTCGTTGTGTCCTTGGGCAAGACACTTCACCTACCGCCTACTGGTGTTGGCCAGAGGGGCCGATGGCGCGATATAGCAGCCTCGCCTCTGTCAGTCTGTCCCAGGGCAGCTGTGGCTACAACTGTAGCTGCCTCCACTAGTGTGTGAATGTGAGAGTGAATGAATAGTGGAATTGTAAAAGCGCTTTGAGGGGTCCTGAAAAGCGCTATATAAATGCAATCCATTATTATTATTATTATTGATCAGTGATATTGAAAATGGAGATTCGTGGCAAGGTTTAACAGAGGTTTAACAAGTTGAGCGCACACACACACACACACACACACACTTATAACTTCCATTCCTTCACACATAAAGGGACACAACAGAGTTTCCAGTCCTTACAAATAAGAAATGGCTTAAGACAAGTAGATTTCTTCAGGTTTCTTCAAATGAGGGATTACTTTAATTAACACTGCAATATCCCAAACCCAAATATGGTTGAGTCAGAAATTTTTAAGATAGTTAAATTAGCATATGATAGTTCTCTGAGAAAGGCAATCTCCAAACTACTGTATATGATGTGCTCCTTCAAGCAAGGAAGGATACTACTCAAAATGTTAAGATTAAATGGGAATTGGAATCGGGGATGGGTATAACAAACGAGAACTGGGAGAGGATTTGTAATTTTCATTGGTACTCAACAAGTTCTTTATCTTGGAGAGACCACTGTTGGAAGAACATTATTAGATTTTTCAAAACCCCTCATCAAACTAAATATAAAAATGGGACAGCAGAATGCTGGAGAAGATGTGGATCAGAAGAGGCACATCATTATCATATCTTTTAGGACTGCCCTAACTTAAAAAATTACTTGCTGGGAATCCATAAAACTTTGTGTGAGGTTTTTAAGATAAAATTTGACATCAATTTTGTAAATTTGTACTTGGGCTTGGTTGCTGGCTCGGTCCGGGGAGGGGACACAAAACTCTTACAAGCGCTATTAGCGGCCAGCAAAAAAATCAATAACCAGAAAGTGGTTAAATCCAACTCCACCAACACTTGAGGATTGGTTTAATGTGGTTTTCGAAATATTTAAAATGGAAAAATTGACATTCTTTTTAAAAATTCGGAAAGACAAATTCTACAAAATATGGAATAAATGGATTAGTTTTGTGTCCCCCATCTGCCCTGAATTTAGGTAAGACCAGCCCTGAATTGGTGTATCTTGGTGTATCTCCCATGTATCATACAATGTCAGGTTGACCCTCAAATTCATAATATGTACCTAATGTAGTTTTTGTAAATAAGTTAAACATGCTGCATTATGTAACACATTGTCAAGCCAATGAGTTAATTTTATTTTTTTGCTATCAGAATGTAAAACAAAAGGACTAAGAAAAAGGGTTTTGTTTTTTTGTTTTCTATTTTCCTGACTAAATAATGTCAATGCACTTTATTGTAACAAGTCCCTTTTTTTCTTCAATAAAAATATAATTAAAAAAAAAAGAAAATGGAGATTCATGGCAAGGTTTAACAGAGGTTTAACAAGTTGAGCGCGCACACACACACACTTATAGCTTCCTCCACAACTCTCTCTCTCGTCCTTCTTAATATTTAACTGCTGTCGGGACATTTTTTTCTTCCACTTGTTTTTCTTCTTTAACAGATTTAAACTTATTCTTTTCAGACTTTTAAGACCCTTGAGAGATGGCAATTTCTCAGCTCTGAAGTTTCTATGATGCTGAAGGGATTCATTTTTGGCTGTGTTTGATTCATCAGAACTTTTCGGAAACAATTGCCTTAATAGTTAGAGGCCTCATTGTCTCAAGTGGAAAAATGGGAAAAATATGGAATTACTGCACAGAAATTTTTCAGCTACTGTTAGATTTGAAGCAGTGAAGAAATAATGGTGTTAAACAATACGATTGGAATGGCTACATCAGTTGAGTATCTTCTAACAACTGTTAGCTGTATTTTCTTGTTAATTATTCAAGAACATGTTGAATGAATTTGAATGTGTCTGCTGCATTATAGGTTTTATACATATGTCACTGACCACATGACATTAAGGTAGCTGCCATTTTGGACATTTGACAATCATGGTGACAATATAGGATCAAGTGAAAAAGGTCTCAGTCACACAGGCCTAGAGACTGGTCTGCAAAATTAGTATCCCCCATCTAGTTGCGATTGGTTGCTAGAGGTTGATGGCAGTTGCAAGAAAATGATTGCTAAAGTCACAGTCATATTTTGAACATGTTGAAAAAGTACAACAAAATAGAATTAAAAGAGACAAATGAACAAAGGAAAACAAAAGGAAAACGAGCAACCACAACTCCAAATAACTTTCATGTTCAAAAAGGAGCAGGAAGAAGCATAAGCTTATTTAATCCCACCCCCTTTCCACAATCTAGTATCAATAGACTACAGAAATACCTCCTTGCAATTAAATTATATGTCATGTGTATTTTTTTTTTAATATATATATATATATGTTTCTATCTATCCATACATACGCATATACACATTTTCAATAACCCCATTAACACCTCAAGGATACACAACCTACAAATAAATAAATAAATAAATAAATAAATAAATATATATATATATATATATAAATAAATATAAATAAATCATTGTGGAGTTTGCATGTTCTCCCCGTGTTTGCGTGGGTTCCCTCCGGGTACTCCGGCTTCCTCCCACCGTCCAAAGACATGCAGCTTGAGGGGATAGGTTAATTGGAAAATCCAAATTGCCATTGTGTGAATGTGCAAGTGAATGTGAGTGCGAATGGTTGTCTGTCCCTGTGTGTTGGCCCTGCGACAGACTGGCGACCTGTCCAGGGTGTACCCCGCCTCTCGCCCTATGACAGCTGGGATAGGCTCCAGCGCCCCCCGCGACCCTGAAAAGGATAAGCGGAAGCGAATGGATGGATGGATGGATGGATGGATGGATATATAAATATATATTTAGGAAGACCAATTGTCACCTTTGCTACTGAAGATGAATTCATCCGAGTCACCAGCCTCACAAATCTCAAGTTTACAGTGTTGTGGGATTTCTCTTTAATGTATTGTCCTTTAATGTATTGTCTTGATGAAATGCTTTGAGGTAACTTAGTTTAGTATGTCTGGTTCACACCTCATTCACTCTGGGAAACAGACAGTGAGAAACTGGTGAATGTCTCCCAGGAGATGGAAGCCAGGAGACAGAAGCTCACACAGAAGCTTGCACAACTCTGTTGCTTGTGAAGCTCGCACACAAGAATTTCACTCACATGTACTGTACCAATGTACCTACACATGTGATGTGACAATAAAAGTGATTTGATCTGATTTGAGGAAGGCTTGACCCCAGAGTGGGGGAGATTCACACAGGTGATAGAGAGTTTTTCTGTTTAGAGCCAAGGTGTGAACTGCAACTGTAAAAGCCTTTTGTTCTGTGACTGTGTTTAAAAGGGACCTGAACTGTTCATTGTCAGAGACGACTTTCAGTGCCCCCTGACTGACGTTTCTCCTTATGCATGAGATAGCTGATCATCGTGTCTGCAGGCTTTGGTAATCAAATTTCCACAACAGCACCTCAGATTAGAGCCCAGATAAATGCCACATAGAGTTCTAGTAGCAGACACATCTCTACATCAACTGTTCAGAGGAGTCTGTGGGAATCAGTCATGGCTTCTTATCAGCTATTTGACCAGGAAAAGCAAAAAGCAGAAGAGATTTGTTTGGGCTAAGAAATACAAGGAATGGACATTAGACCAGTGGAAATCTGTGCTTTGGTCTGACGAGACAAAATTTAAGATCTTTGGTTCCACCCACCGTGTCCTTGTGCGACGCAAAAAAAGGTGAACGGGTCTCTGCATGCATTGTTCCCATCGAGAAGCATGGAGGAGGAGGTGTGATGGTATGGGGATGCTTTGCTGGTGACACTGTTGGGGATTTATTTACATTGTAGGCACACTGAACCAGCATGGCTACCACAGCATCCTGCATTGACATGCCATCCCATCAGGTTTGTGTTTAGTTGGACCATCATTTATTTTTCAACAGGATAATGACCCCAAATACACCTCCATGCTGTGTAAGGGCTACTTAAACAAGAAGGAGAGTGATGGAGTGCTGCGCCAGATGACCTGGCCTTCAGTCACCCAATGGAGATGGTTTAGGATGAAATGATGGGATGAGAAACACCTATTTTCATTTGCTGCACAGCCTCTGGCCTGAGGGGAGAGGGAAAAACAGTCCACACAGGGTGACTAGAGTCTCTTGTGATGCAGGTTGCTCTATGCTTGTATCAGCTGGTGTAAATATCAAGAAGAGGTGGGTGAGCTTTGTCGGAAGGTCCTCTGTGCAAACTTAACCACCTGCACTACCACACAATGATGCAGACAGTGAGTGTACTCTTCAATCATATATAAATACAAATATATTAATAAAATGTAATTGATTTACAGTCACATATAAGCAGTGTCCAGAGATGTGGGCTCACAATGCAGCCCTGGTGGGAGCCAGTTTTGAGGACAATGGACGAGAACGTGATGTTGTTGATCGTAACAGACAGAGTATATTAGTCAGTAAGTCCAAAATTCAGTTGAGTAATGGGGCTATTCCAAGTCCTGACAGTTTTTTCACCAGTGTGTGGGAGAGGTTAAAAGTGGAATTAAAATCCAAAAAAGAGAAGCCTCACATAAGAGTACTTGTTCTTTAGATGTGTGAGAGACTGATGGATCACAACAGGGATGGGATCCAGCGTGGAACATCTACAGGCATACTGGTGAGAGTCAGCTGTTATGTCAATGGACTTCTTTATGTGTGTCATTACCTGCCTCTTGAAGTACTTATCATTGCTGGAGTAAATGCGACTGGATGATACTCACTGACACAGGACACTGTCAAGGCCTTTGACACAGAGACAATAGTGGACACCTTGAGACACATTGGAACAGTAGTCTTAGACAGTGAGGTGTCATATGTGTTATGACCACTGATAGCTGGTATGTGTAGTTCTTCAGGACCAGGTAGGATTGGATTTATAAATCTTACTGGAACTGGCATACACACACGTGCCCTTGTTTGATAAACTAATCCAGTAAAAAAACATGAAAAACAAGGATTCACTTATAACCCTCTCAACTACAGTTTATTAGATACATCCGTTTAACTGAATCTTAACACATATACCGAATCAACCAATCACATGGCAAAAACTTTTAGGCATTTAGGCATGTAGACATGATCAAGATGACTGAGTATCAGAATGCAGAAGAAAGGTGATTTAAATGATTCTTTGGTATGGTTGTTGGTGCCAGATGGGCAGCTCTGAGGTGTTTTAGACACTCTTCATCCACTGGGATCTTTCAGGACAACCATCTCTTGGGTTGGGAGAATGGATATTTTCTGTTATTCAAACCAGACTGCTTTAAGCTGCTATGAAGGCAACATTAACTCAAATAACCATGCTATAACTGCTATTTGTTCAAAATAAAAGGTTTGAGTGATTGACTAACTGATTGACTGAACCTATTTCTGAAAGCTTAAAAAGGGTCCTACTTGTTACTGTCAAAGTGTACCTAATAAAGAGCCCCTTTTTTTACACGGTATGCAATTGTGTTTTACCGATATTATGGATTTTAGATCCATGTCCATTTGTCTGGATTTTTTTTTAATTGCTGAGTGAAAAGTTTCTTTCATAAAGTTTTAAAAGCATTCCAAAGGTGTGCAGTTATGTTTTCTGTGGTTTGTTTCCTCAGCTTCTAACAGAGAAAAAAGTACAAAAAAATTACCCTGAAAATGCATTCAATGTCTCACTTTACCTCAAGTTACTGCAAAATATTGAAATGATGACTCTTTTCTTTTATTTACAGAAGCAGTGATTCTGATGTTGATACTGCATTAATGGCAATATAACTTTCCAAAGTTTCTAAACTTTGGAAAGTGGAATTAAATTCCTAATCATTGCTTATCAGTGTGCTCCTAGCAACTCGCAAGAATTTATTGAATATGATATTGTATATTGCAAGTGTATGCCACACTAATAAACAAGTGCTTCCATAAGGCCTTCCTACTTGGTGTCTTCTTCTTCTCTCATGGCTTTTTGCCTGCATTACATATCCCCCACCCCCTTTCTTTAGTCTTTCTTTGGTTTGTGACTCTAATGCCAATTCTATTGTGCCTTTCCCAAATCTCCATGCATTCCTTATGTACTATGAAAACAGACAACAGTTGTAAATTTGCTCCCACTGGGCCCCCTTCTCCCCACCTTAATTACTTTCTTACATTCTATTCTACAATTCCCTACCTTCTTCCCACTCTCACTTCTTATCTCTACTCTCCACATAGCTCCCTCTTGCCTCCTTCCCACATCTCTCTCTCTCTCTCTCTCTTTCATTTTCTCTTCACCCACACCTAATACAAACTGAGGGTGTAGGAAGGTGTCGATATTGTTCTGTCATACTTCCAGGACACTCAAAATCCATTTTGGTCAGACATATGCAAGTTTGTGTATTACTAATGCTTTTTCTGTGCAGAAATATAGAGCTATCTTAATTAAGCCTGCTCTCATCTCTATAAAAGCCCAAATAAATTATGTCAAGAATGGAGGACACAGGAAAAAGAGAGACAGGATGGGTGAACAGATGATTCTTTTGAGGTAAAAGGGGGACTGAGCACAATCTGTGCTGTGCCTGATGTAGCAGGTCATGAGGTGTTGTAAATATTACTTTAGATTAAAAATCTGCAAGCAGTGGAACTAATGGGGGAATTTTCATGGAAATAGGCTGTTTTAAATTTGATGCTTGTCGCTTCCATGGTTCTCTTTCTCTTCTCTGTTGCTTGGTCAATCTCTGTACTTGTAACTAAGTAAAGTTACTAGTCTCTAAAATATATATTTTAAGCTCTTCATTTCTTATATTTGGGGATTAGACAATTTCCATTTTTATCCCGAACGATGGAAATTGAAATGATATGAAATTTTGTGCAGTCCTGTTTACCTGTTAAGCTAGCAGGTCTTCAAGTGTCTTTATAGTCCACGGTTATCCACAGTTACTCGGCAGCGTGGCAGCAGCACACAGTGGCCACTCCGGATCAGAATGGTGCCTTGTTTGTGTTTTGGTGCTTTCTATCACCTTAGCCACTTATCTGCAGAATCTCATACAGACTGTAACGGCAGTCTGGCGAGGAAGGAGTGGCTAGCAGGTCCAGCGGGCATGTGGTGTGGAGGTTAGCCGGATAACTTGAGGCCAGTAAGTTAAATCAAACAGCAGACCTTCATTTGACCTTAGCAACGTGAGACCATACAAGCCAGGTCTCAACACCTCTACTCCGTCCATACATACATGTGCTGGGATGGGTAGGTGCCGGTTCCAGCCCATTACAATGGTGAGGTCTCTCTTGGAACAGACACACGAGCAGCATGAAATGGCTGCCACTATACTCACACACCCACTAGGAGACTCCCCCAACTACTACAATAGTAGGTCAACTCCCCCTAGTGGTGCTATAACACAATAAGGGTTGTTATATCACACACGCGCACACACATAGGGCTTCATACACCAAGTGACTTTGCACAATACTCAGTCTTTTGCACATTTTACTGTCTTGTGTCTGTATTGTTCTGTTCTGTCTGGTGTTGCACTGTCTTTGTTTTGTTTTTTGTACATTGCACTTTATGTAGTTCTGTGTGGCAATTAAGCCATTTGATTCATGTTACAGCAGCTCATGAGTGAATGAACATGGTGCAACAAAAGTACTTTCAGAAGTACATTTTTCTAAACACTTAAATTTAATTGAGTAAGGTTAGGCGCTGCCACTTCAGCATGCAGTTAAGTTCTATGCTCTTGCTATTGACCTACTAATTCTATTCAGGTGTGTTGCAACAAGGACACATGGAAACATTTCAGGACACCGGCCCTTGAGGACTGGAGTTTAAGACCCCTGATCTACAGTTTATGTGACTGTGACAGCTAACATTTACTTCCAGGTTTCCGTCAGTGTATTACTGGCCTAAGCACCAAGGAAAAGTTATTGAATTTTTGTTGTTAATAATAATAATAATAATAATAATAATAATAATAATAATATTATTATTATTATTATTATTGTTATTATTATTATTAAGTTAATAAATTCGTTTTTATTTGAGTTTTTATTGCTTGAACATATTTAGTTGTGGTTTATTTTCCTTTGGTTTCACTGGTATTTTTTCATTTTTTTTTAAATATTAGAGGATGAAGATTTGTCACAGGAAAGATTTAGAAAAAGTCAGAATATGGTTGCAATAAAAACACACCACTTTGTGAAGACAAAAGACTCACAGTTATATAAATAACTCAAATCTAAAGCATGTCCATCACACCCTCGTCATTCAGGTACAAGCAATTAGTTCTGGTGACTCAGACTCAGTCAGGAAATTGATAGAAATATGTTGAGAAAAAAAAAAACAATAAAATACACACTATTATACACACTATATTAATGCATATATTGATGTATTTTACCTTTATTGAATACTTTATATTAATTGTTATACCTTTAGTAAAAAAAGAACCATTTGTAGATTCCACTGCAAAAGTGATCCAATTACATTTGACTGTAAAAAGAGATGGAAAGAACAAAGACGATGGCCAATGGAGCAGAACATATAGAATAATGACCCAATCTTAACAAAATGTACAAATAGACACCCACAAAGGACATTTCATAGAAACCTTTGTATTGCTTTTAATTTCCCACCTTTTTGTGTTAGTACTTTTTGTCTCTTTGCCCTTCTTTTCAGAAGCACCACTGTCTCTGTAATTGGCTGTCATTGTCAAATCACGTCAGTGTAGTAGATAGCTGTGAATGTGTGTCCATGTGTTCATAGTAGGTGTTGCTGTGCTTGAATCCTTAACTACAGATAACCCACTAACAGTACAATACCAACAGTAACTGGGTTTATTTAAGTTATTGCAACGTAAATCTTTTTTCTTTTACTGAAAGCAGTTCTTGCAGAAACGTCTGTCTGGAAAGAATGCCCTTTTGAAAAGCTGACACTAAAATATGACACAGCTAATGAGTCTTGACAATGACACCATTGCATTTAAGTTGTCAAAAGACAACAAAGTGAACTTTTAATCACATACCGATCTGTCATTTCAAACGTGATATTTCAGACAATACAGCTGACAGCACATTTGTTTCTCCTCTGTTTATTATTTGGTAGAACTAATAGATTACATTATGGTTAAATTTGAGAGCTGCCACGCTCATGACGTTTGTTTCTGGTTCCAATTAAAGCTGTCAGGCTGTCGTTAAATAGATACAAATTTTTTTAGTTTAACAAGCAAGATTGGCAGGTGTTGGACAGGTCTACCCATATGGAAAAGATGTATATAAATCTTGTAAGGTTTTTATCTGTCTTGTGTGACACTTGTATGAAAAATATACAAGAGTGAAAATACATATAAGATCCCTTAAAAAATTATATAAATGAAACTTGCATGTTTTGGATACTTCTTCAAAAAATATATGACATTAACCCGACATATATTATCCTAAGAAGAAAAATGTAATATCATACTTTTATGAGTTAGACAATCATGAGTGAAACTAAACTATTGTAAGTTTTTCATAGAGAACAAAAGATTTACTTGTGTTATCACAAACAGGAAACAACTAACAATTAACATTGAATGACAAAAAGATGTGGGGGAAAGCCACAAATTTACGAGAAGTTTGCTTTGAACATGTGATTAAATAAAACCCCACATTAGAATTTCCCTCTGGGATTGATAAAAATGCTTTTCATTCATTTGTGTAAAGTTTATTTATTTCTTTGTTTAGCATTTTTGCAAAACTAGGCATCCTATTCCTGACTTTCAAATAATGTTTTTTCCCATTATTGCATTGACATTTAAAGAACAAACTTTTACAATAAGTTTGACAAATGATTAAATCAACACAGTAAATATTCAAAATACATCTCAAATGTATTCTATATAGATGGAAAAGATATTAGACAATATTCATATTGTAGAAATATTTTTAATTTTGCACAGAATCAGCAGATTACACAAAGATGTAGATAAAATACATTTTATATATAATATATTTCTGTCTTTTTACATGACCCAGATTCATTATGACAGTGCTTTAAGGACCATTTAAACACCACACCACTAGCTTAATGGAATTACATTGAAATACATAAATGTTGTGAACATGCATTGCAAAATGTTTTGACAGAATTTTTTTTCCCCCCCAAGTCAGAAACCCATATTTCAATAAGAAATATGTTCAGAAATGACAGCGTGAATGCGCCACCTTTATGAACCGCTATGGCTTTAGACCTTGTTAGCTGCACATTTCACTCTTAATTAGAATGACATTTGACACAATTGAAAGCCTTTGAATCTCTCCCATAATCAACACCATAATCAGTAGCTCCACCTTCACATTTGGATTGAATCATTTACAATAAGATTTAAGATTAAATTATTTACAATAGTACGTATTCAGTAGCTGACATACAATTGAGGTAGAGTCTGGACACTGTATGTACATACATGGCCTAACTATCTGAGTAGCATTTATGGCTTTGTAAAAGCCTGTGGGAAAGTGAACAGTTGACATATAGCTCAGCTGAGTTCTGATAAGAGAACCTCTGGCTAACTTTTGCACTGTGCAATTACCATATTTTCCTATAGCATATAAACAATGACTATCCATTTCAACAAAGTGTGAGACTGCAAAAATACTTCCATTTTTTAAAAGCACCACATAATTGTTTCTTTGTTTTGTTTTGCTGTACGTGTAACCGTGAACAATGTCTCCATTCACAGAAATTCTCTTGTAGTAACTCACCACAGAGTTTGTGGGAACCTCTCTAACTGGGTGGAGAGCAGCTTGATCTCTCAGAGATATTTGTCTTACATTTGGTGAACCAAGGGCAGTCACCTGAGTAAACTTTACATGCTTCTTGACATGCTGGGTTCCTTGTCTCATTTCATTGCAGAACTGTTTAACTTCTGCAGCTGCATTTGTTAAGAACTGCTTAGCTAAACGAGGAAAGGCACGGGAGACTGCCACTCGTTTGCATATTTGTTGTGGTACAGCTTGACTACTTTTTATTTGTTTCAAGAGGTACCCATTGAAACTTTCAAACATAAAGGCTGAGTGAGCCCATAAAGGACCCCATTGCACAACACTTTTACTCAAATGCAACAATGAATGAACATTGAATGTCATGTGCTGTTTTCCATACAGAGATTGTACACCTCCAACAAAGTACACTAATGCGTCGTGTGCGTGGCTTATCAGTTCAGTATTTAATTCGGACCCCAAGAGAATGCTTATCCCTTCTACCAGTAATGCCCAATGACAGTGATACTTCTGTGGAAGTATGCCTTTCAGAACTGGCAAGCTATAGTACAAAAGCCAATGCTGCCACTCATGAGCTTTCCAGAATTTGCGTTCAATTAAAGATCTTGGAACTCGAGCGACGATACCTGGAGGTTTAATAGACAAGAGGTGTTTGTCTATGCTTGCTATTTGTACACCTATGTACCATGGCTCAGAAGTGTTTTTAGAATCCATCCATAAAGATGCCATGTATCTGCACACACCAAGCAGTACACAGTGCATGTAGTCAGGGACCATTCCATTGATAAGATCAAACAATGGCAAATCTGCAAGAGGAGATGAGCCCTTTATCCCCAAAATAGTCTTCCCTTGTCTTTCAAGTATTTGTCCTATTTCTACTGTGGTTTTATGATTTCTGTCACTTGGCTTTTCATCAGGACATGCGTAAACCCTTGTTTTTCCATTCCCTTTCCTTGTTTGCATCCCAGGATGAAGGCAAACTCCACAGCCATATTCACCATTAAATTGCTTGAAATTTTGTAACAATGGTCTTGCTACAGCATCACACACACAGCACAATGTGTGTACTTTCATGTGTCTCCGTGCCTGATTGTTAGGATCTTGCCACTCAAAACCAACTTGAGAAAGATTTGTACACTCCTCGACAAATGGTTTAAAGAAGCAGGACATGTCTGGCTTTTTGGATCCAAACCATAAAGCACATAGAAGTACATGTTTGTCTCTACTCTCCGGTGGTATCTCATTAATGCAACACAATATTGGCCAAATACTAAATTTGGAAGACTGAAAAACTGGTACACCATCACAATTAAAAGTGAGGGACAGAAAATCATCTTTACTGGTAGACTTTAAGGTCTGATACAAGCTGCCATCACATATGTCCTTTATTACACGGCTACCACTGGGATCACCTCTGAAACATAGATCATGCACATTGTGGTTCTCAAGAATGTCTTTTAGCTGATCTTTTAATGGTATACTAATAAAAAAGTTACCTTCCTCTAAACTGGCTTTCACTGTTGTGAATGAAGAACATGACACACAATTAAGTGTTTCCTCCAAAGATTGTGAAGACCCAATGTACTTAGTACAAACTCTACAGTAATGATGTCGTTTAAACTGTTTTGTAATATCAGCGAAGGGTTTCTCCAGAAAATACCTGCTTGATGGAACTACAGTAGTCCCAGCAGAATGTAACTTGAGCAGTTTCAGCAAGTCCTCCATTAATACACCTGTAGTGTTGTGTCTCAAAGCAAAGGAGAGGATTGACATGATGCTTTGAATTTCTGTTAGTCCACTGGAGCAGTTCACATCAACTCCTGCTTCAGGGGCGTTCTCCTGAATGGTTGAAAAAGAATTGTGTTATATTTGAGCAGGTTTCACTTATTTTCATATGTAGCCTTGTTTTTTTTTTTTTTGCAAAACTGCATTTACAACATAAACAGCAGTCATAGCGACGTTTGTCATAGTTAAAAATGCAATTAACCGCAAGTCTTACCTGCACCATTGTGACCATTTCTATTCTTTCCTCCTGTCTTTGGGTGGCATCTTCATTGTTTCCCTGAGAAGTATTCAAATTAACTACTCTTTAAAGAAAAGAGAGCCATAGAAAGGGAACACATCTTGCATTTGTTTCTTACCAGTGAAACCGTTTGTGGTTCTGGTATCTGCTCATCTCTTTGGGCAGCATCTTCACTTTCCTGTGAGGAATACAACCCAAGTATTGAATATATATATGAATTAAATATCCGAATGATATATTCCAGAACAAGTAGTGAGTCTGTCACTGACATATTTAAACAGCTTAATGGTGAGCTGTACTTTTCACTTTTACAATGTGATGGAGTAGCGTAGAAGAGACATAAGAATGAAAGTAATGCTTTATTGTGGCCTTTTTTCTGTATGTTGCTTTTAAAAGGAGAGAGAAAGAGAGAGAGAAAGAGAGGGAGAGAGAGACTATAATAATGTATTTTTATTTACCATTGGAACTGTGAAAGTTCCTTCTCTCTGGCTGTCATCTTCACCATTGTCCTTGAAATGATACAAATGAACAACTTGTTTAAGATACATTTTTCACAGCTCCGCTGAAAACAGTCGGGATGAAATTTCCATGTTGTTATTATTGTGATTGTTATTATTCTTAATGTTTTTATTGACCTTTAAATAAACACAATGAAAGAGGTTGTCTTCTAAGTAAAAAACTACATTTTTTTTAATTATATTTATCATCTCACAATTACTTAAGTAGCACTTCAGATTACTTTCAATGCAGAAACATTATGAATATAGTCTAGATTCTCAAATACTTTGCATTTTCTTATCATAACTAACCTAAACAGAATTTATCAGTCATTTGGCAAACACAATAAATTATGTTGCATAACTTATCATTGAAAATAAATATCTATGTAAGTGTATGGAATTATTAGTTTGTTAACCTACTTAGTACACACAACACAAAAATATAAGCCAAGTTATGGGTGTCAAATTAGAACTGGAATGTTCCACTTAACCAAAGTATTAAAACCCAAACACTTTGTATCAAGTGCTACTATGGTAGCTGATAAGACATTAACGATATACATTCACTTACTTGTTGTTGTGTGTTGTGCTGTCCGATGTCAGTCAAAGCTCTGTCGATTTTTCTAAAAAAATTAATAAATTCTTGTAGCTTTCATAACAATGACAGAAACTGACAACTGTTAACTTATTGGCAAAGGTGCACATACCGTTTTTTCCATCTGGTCAAAGTACGTGAAGGAACGTTTTTCCGCATCCAGTCTATTTCACTTGTGTCAGATCTATAATGTTTTCTTTTCGGCATCACTGGCTCTTAAGTTACAAAACTCAGTTGGAATGTCAGTATAGTCTATAATCTGTGAAAAACATATTCTACCGCCAAATAGAGAAAATACTGACGTAGAGCATGAACTCAAAAATTTGTTTTCAGCTGTGAGTGCCATGATTGGTTAAGTGTACGGTCAAATATGAGGATACACCAATCAAAGGCAAAGTAGGGCGGGCCATGCTGCAGCGTACAGGTGGCCAGCTTTCACCGCGAGACCTCACACGGTCCTCATCAGGTAACGGCTTCCTTACGTAATTTAACAACAAACGGGAAATCGGTCTAATAAAGTGTGTCTTGCAAAGATGGAGACTACGGAGACGAATAAAACTAATATCAGAGGTAAGTCGCCTAAATGTTTTCGAATTTGAATGACTTAGCTTAAGCTAATAGCTTGCTAAAAGTGGTTTGATGTTTTACGGGTCACATAGAAACAAGTGACCAACGTGGAAATGCTCTCTTCAGAGAATTATGCATGCGACATAGCACTTGGTGTCATTAAAATGGTTCAAACGGTAAAAGTATGCCTATAGAAACCATGTCAAATAGAATATTTTTTGATAAGAAAAAGCCTTTATTAGCATATAGCCTGTAGCATTCTAGCTAGGAAAAAGCAATTCTTTTTTTCCTCCCCCCTTCATTTACTACAGAACACGAGGAGAGGAAGTTTGCAGTGGTGCAGTGGAGTGAAGGGGAGGACTATGGAAAGCTTAGTGAAGTAAAAACTGTTAACATACGGGGGTATGATGACTCCAAGATGGACCAGCATGGGAATCCCATTTCCACTTACTCGGCAGTTATTGAATGGCGCCATGGGAAGAAACAGCGAGGAGGGTGGCCACATTACAGGGGCACTGTTGTTTTTGTCTCTGGTAAGTAATTGTTAATGATTTGAAATGTAGAATGTCCTTCTCTACTTGAAAGTAGTTCTCTAAAGAAAAACTGAATTCACTCTTTAAAGTCATGTGCTTACTTCGTTTTTCCAGGGAGCTGAAGACTGTACTACATGTTTACTTAATATACATTAAGTATACATTACATAAAGTCGCAACAGTTTTGTATTTTATCACTCGTCTTTACTCTGCTCTAAGTAAAAGTTTACATATTAACACAGTAAATCTCCTAAATGTGGCTCCTACTCCTTTTAACCCTAACCCCTGACTAATGAGATGGTTGCTTTTAGATGTTGAATAGTTGTATATTTTATGTTTCACATGTATGGAAATTCTGTGAAATAGAAATTGTTTGTTTTTTTGCTAAATGCACTATGTGAATCACAACTCAACACAAAACTAGACACTGTTACTGCTGTCTTCTTCTTCTCTTTCTCTATCCCATATACAAATGTTCTCTTTTCTTTGTTAGCTCTCTCTTTCACACAGGTCGAAGAACCATTCCAGTGTTCAGTTGTGTTTTTAGTCAGGAGTAAAAAATACCATTCATTACTGCAATTACCTGAAAACAGGACATAGTCTGGTGATTTAAAAAAAAAAAAACACCTGTGGAGTAATGAGGGGATTGTTGTAATGTCTTTTTGTTTCCTCCTTTGTGCTCTAGCTACTCGTTTTGAGGCAGCTCGGAAAATTAATGCACTGCTGAAGGAAAATGAACCAGAGGACCTGACCAAGAGGGTATCTGTCCATCCTGAAAACTATCAGGATGATTCTGATGACTCCGATCCAAATGAGACTCTGATTCTGTCGCAGCCATTGCAACTCAAGGTGACATTTCACTTGGAACCATTTTGTAGTATCCGTGTTTTACATGTTATCTAAACACTCCATCTTTAAATATTGGCTTCTAGGCTAGTGTCAGTCATTAGGAAACCATTATATACATGTTTTCATGTGGAAAATGAAACATTTTAGGTGATGGCTCCTTTAAAAAGTTGACACTATTGTATTGTACATCTACCATTGGATGGAGTCTATGCAGGCTACAGCCTTATGAAACGGGACAGTGTAGCCTGCAAGTAGCATTTCCTGGTTATGTCTGAACATCCTCACCATCTTTCTATTATGTTACACACCATTTCTGTCACCAAGCAATGACTGTAGTACTTCTCTTTCCCTAAAAAAATATATATATTTTACTGATTTTTACCTTTTTCAGATCAGATATAATTTTAAAACTGAAACGTATTTACATTTAAGAAAAGGAACTCCACCAGTGGTCCCCCTATTCTACTGCACACAAAGGTCATTTGTATACAATGATTGTCAGGATTTGTTAAAGGAAAAAATCACTTGTAGCCACCTAAATTGAATTATGGTAAACTTTTTTTTTTTTTAACTGTATTCAAATGAGCCCAATCTTTGGAACAGGCCTAGTTACAGTTCTGTGATGTGCAGTACCAGTTAAAAGTTTGGACACACTTTCCCATTATATTTAATTGTAAAATTGTACAAACTTTTGACTGGTACTGTATGTGGCTAAGAAATCAGCTCTTTGAAGTATGCACCCTACACTTTGTGGCACAGCTATTGAATCTGTTGTCTTTACACTTTAGATTCATAACTTTTATGGCAGCTTTGACTATTTTATGTAAATTCCTCTTCTTTCTCGCTATCTTTTTTCATGTCCAGAAGTCAAAGGCTCCTTCAAAGAAAGACCCTGCACAGGAATTCCTTGCAATGTACAGTCATTCACCACCTTCAGTCACTTATGGTGAAAAAAGTCCAAAAAAGACAGTAATTGGTCTAAAGCGGAAGATCCAAGACCTGAAACAAGAGAATGATAAACTGAAGGAGTTGCTTGTCCAAGGTATCACTTCCTATCACTAATTTAACAATTAAACAGCCAATATATTTGAAAAAGTCACTCTAGCCTATGTATAAACCATTCTGGTAATCATTTTTTTATTCATTTACTATATATAGATGTGCCAGAACTCATGAAGACGATGAAAAAGGTGATTAATTTGGCTGAACCTCTTAAGAGATCCAGTTTTGAGCTTCCCCAGATTTCTCCGCAGTCCACGCCCGGTTCATCATCAGATGGTTCGCTGCTGCCCCCTCCCAAATCTACTTCATCCTTCTCAACACCAGCATCTGTCATTCTATCAACAAAGGAATCCCAGTCATCAAAGGTAATGGAATTTTAAAGAATAAATAGATGAAGTGCATAAATTGGATCTACTGTCTTTCTACTTACAGTTGATCCAACCTTGAACACAATACCAATAAAAGTTTTGACGGACTTTCCTATTAGATTTAATGGGAAAATATGTCAAAACTTTTAAATTGGTACTCTACTTATTAGTATGATGGATCTAATTCAAGTGTTAAATTCATTGACTGTGTTTCTGCTGTGAAGTTTCCCTTCTTAACAAAGGAGTCTATGGGGATTGACTCTGTTTTAGAGCCAGCCCCTGGTGGAGCAGAGGCAAACTACAATTTTTCTACAAAAGCTTCACTTTTGCATGGGAATGCCTGTGCGAGTAACAAGTGATGCAGAAAAAAGTTTTGCAATCCAGTAGCTTAGCATCCGGACATTGCAGGTGAACGACGGCTCCGGGAATATACATAAATGTCACTGCCTTCAAAACTAGACGAGAAACAGAGTTTTAAGTCTGGAAAGGTATGTAGTTGTTCTTTACGTCTCTTATATTGATCAAAATGTCTTTTTGTTGGAACAGGTGGAGATTTATCCTGGGACTGGAGTCATGGTAGAGAAACTGGCCTGGGCCTATGCTACTAATGCAAATTCATCTACAACCTTTGTGAGGCATCTGCTCACAGCAGTCTTCCCTGTGGAAATATTGCTAGTGAGCAATCTTCGAGGGGGAAAACGAGGCAGAGGACATGCACGTTTACCGCTCGACAAAAATAAATTGGATGCCATCTACAGTAAGTTTTTAGCTTTTTATGGCATGTTTTCGCAGTTGTCCACACTTCTGGCATTTAAAGATAACAAAGGACCAATGAAAAACAAGGGCCACACATATGAAGAATATCTTCTTAACATTTATGCATATATTATTGTTGATGAAGAAAGGCCTCCACCAAATAGAGGATTCTAGTTGATCTTTTTTGAGTTATATCCAGATGAATGAATGGTCTTTTCATGACATACTATTGTAGGCCTTAGATTTCTCTGTAGGCCTTTCATTTCCTTTATGGTGCATTTTGTTTGTCCAACTACAAAGTAACAAATGATGGTAGATAAGTATTTTACATTCTGGATGTTCTTGCATTTGATGTATTTCAGTGACTGCGTTTACATGCAGCCGATAACCCATTCAAAACTGGAATGTTAGCAATAACCCGGTCACACATGGCTTTAAAATACCGGCAAAAATCCAAATATAAATCTTGGAGTTACCAAATATTTTTGTGAGAAAAGGGTCATGTAAAACCTCTATCGGCATATCGCCATCAGAATGAAAATGGATTTGTGTTTTGCACATGTTCTATTCCCGCGGAATCCTGGTCTTTTGAGTAGAGGAACTTTGTGTATGTGCCGTCTGGCTCTCTGTGACTCTCTCATCTCATGCATGTGAATGAGTTATTCCGAATGTTTCAGAACCCTGAATAGTGAGCCTAACTCGACCATAACCTGAATATTGGCTGTATGTAAATGTAGTCAACCGCTCCATGCATCGTCTGCAAATTTCAAAGCTGGCACCATTAGATATTAAGACTGATTAATGCAGGATCATTGCACTATTGTTTAAGATCATTGGGTTCTTTTACACTACTAATTCTGTTCTTGTCATCACCCCCCCCCTGCATTTTTGTACATATATAGGTGCAACCCTTGAGAAGTGGCCTGGGACCCATCCTTCCAGCATTGGTACTACAATCAATGCCAAGATCACAGAACTCCGGGCCAGAAATAAAAATGTCTCTGTCACAGCATCCCCATAACTTGACTTTCGATGTCTCATTTGGCATGTTATTATAATGCCAATTCATGTTTTATCTATTAAAGATAGTTTGTTTGTTTTGTTTTTTAAGTGGGCAGGTTTTTTGCCCTCCAAAGTTTTACTCATGTTAGCAGGTAAAAGTTCCACAAATTTGCAGCAAAAGGTATGCAGCTTAGCATGCTCTTTAAACAATAGAGCTTAGATTAGGTTAAATATTTCTGTGAAATATTAGTATGTGACTGTTATATCAGAATAATAAAAGTTAATTGAATTTAAAGATTGCCCAGTATTCATGTTTTTTGTTTTTGTTTTCTTCAGTATTACAATACATTGACTGCCGACCTGTCAAAGAAAGTTATGTTGGCTTACGAGTTTGTCTTTGCATTGCTAGTTTTTAACTGATGTTGGTCAAGCAGGGGCAAATGATACTGTTGTCTTTTTCATATGTGATAGATTTTTTTTTTTTTCTAGTAATGTTAATTTGTATAAAATTAATAATTAAGTTTATAGGTTTTTTATGAGATGAGATTTAAGAATTCTTAGAAGAAAAATGTAAAAAAAAAGAATAGTTTACCATAAAAATGTATTGCCGGAACATAAAGTGAAAACATATGTAATCTAACATATTCTTAGAATATATGTATAAAAAGCATTTAAAAAAAAAAAAGAGATTATTGCCCTGCAAACTACATTTACTTTACATATAAAAAAAATTTATCTAACAGATTTTGTTCATATATGTAAAGCATATGTCTTTATGACAATTATGTACTAAAAACTATGCAAATATTATATGGAACATCTATGGAATACATACTTTGACATGTACTTTCCTTATATAACTTATACTTAGTTTTAACATGATCCTTATGTGATCCACTTTATTATCATGTATGAAAGTAACCCGAAAGTGGCCACTTTCAGGAGTAAATCATACAAGCCTTATATGATTCACTATATATGGAGCAAACTAAAGCTGATGCAAATCTTTTCTAAGTTTTTTATATTTCTTTAACATATGGGTTTTATACGTTTTTTATATTTCTTTTCCGTATGGGTATGTAAATTGCTTCCAAGCGTTTTGTACATTACAGTTTTAGGGGTTGGAAATGCTGTTGGTCCACTACACTTGAACAAGAGTACTACCCAGGGCCGGCCTGTGGCATAGGCCATATAGGCAAATGCTAAGGGCGCCGTCCATCAGGGGGCGCCACGCCAGTGCCACAAATGTTGAGAAGAAAAAAAAAAAAAAAGTTGGTACTATTATTTCTAAATACAAAAAATAATCCCACGTTAATTAAAATGCAAAGTAAAGCTTATTTAATAGAAATATTATTTGTTACAACATTACGGTCTTCCTGTTGCCTCCACCTCAGCAGCACAACCCACCAGTTTTGCAGCAGCATCAAGCGGTGTTCCTGTTGCCTTATTTATATTGTATTTTTAATTTATTTTATCCAACTTGTTGACACGTTTTATTGTGTTTATGTATGTAAAATTTATTGTATTTCATATATTCATTTTTTTATTTTTTGTATTCATTTATTTATTCATATATTTTTTTATCTTGTTAATTATTCTGATTGTGAATTTGCTTTCTTTAAGTTAAAAAAAAAAAAAAAAGGTCAAAGACAAAGCTATTCGGTTTCTTGTGAGTACATACACTACACTGCCGATGTAGGGGGGCGCCACCTAAAATCTTGCCTAGGGCGCCAGATTGGTTAGGGCCGGGCCTGGTACTACCGATAAACACTGGATGCATTTGCATGAAAATCATGGTTCCCTGAGAGTAAATTTTGCTAGTAGTAGTAAATCTTTGAAATTGTCTCTAGTGTCATAATTTATTAAGGGAATATATTAACAACTCTTAGATGAGTTCAATTCAATTTAATTCAATTTTATTTATATAGCGCCAAATCACAACAGTCACCTCAAGGCGCTTTATATTGTATAGTAGATTGTACAATAATAGATACAGAGAAAAACCCAACAATCATATGACCCCTATGAGCAAGCACTTTGGCGACAGTGGGAAGGAAAAACTCCCTTTTAACAGGAAGAAACCTCCAGCAGAACCAGGCTCAAGGAGGGGCGGCCATCTGCTGCGACCGGTTGGGGTGAGAGAAGGAAAAACAGGATAAAGACATGCTGTGGAAGAGAGACAGAGATTAATAACAGATATTAATCAATGCATTCAATGTCTATTAACACATAGTGAGTGAGAAGGTGACTGGAAAGGAAAAACTCAATGCATCATGGGAATCCCCGGCAGCCTGTCTATTGCAGCATAACTAAGGGAGGATTCAGGGTCACCTGGTCCAGCCCTAACTATATGCTTTAGCAAAAAAGAAAGGTTTAAGCCTAATCTTAAAAGTAGAGATAGTGTCTGTCTCCCGAATCCAAACTGGAAGCTGGTTCCACAGAAGAGGGGCCTGAAAACTGAAGGCTCTCCCTCCCATTCTACTTTTAAATACTCTAGGAACAACAAGTAGGCCTGCAGAGCGAGAGCGAAGTGCTCTAATAGGGTGATATGGTACTACAAGGTCATTAAGATAAGATGGGGCCTGATTATTTAAGACCTTGTATGTGAGGAGCAGGATTTTGAATTCAATTCTGAATTTAACAGGAAGCCAATGAAGGGAAGCCAAAACAGCAGAAATATGCTCTCTCTTTCTAGTCCCTGTCAGTACTCTTGGTGCAGCATTTTGGATTAACTGAAGGCTTTTCAGGGAGTTTTTAGGATTTCCTGATAATGATGAATTACAGTAGTCCAGCCTGGAAGTAATAAATGCATGAACTAGTTTTTCAGCGTCACTCTGAAACAGGATATTTCTAATTTTAGAGATGTTGCGCAAATGGAAGAAAGCAGTCTTACATATTTGTTTAATATGTGCATTGAAGGACATGTCCTGGTCAAAAATGACTCCAAGGTTCCTCACAGCGTTACTGGAGGCCAAGGTAATGCCATCCAGAGTAAGAATCTAGTTAGATACCATATTTCTAAGATTTTCAGGGCCGAGTACAATAACCTCAGTTTTATCTGAATTAAGAAGCAGAAAGTTAGCGACCATCCAGGTCTTTATGTCTTTAAGACATTCCTGCAGTAAAATTATCACATGTCATATCTAGTTCATTCCTGCAGTTTAACTAACTGATGTGTGTTACCTGGCTTCATGGACAGATAGAGTTGGGTGTCATGATGAGGTGGTGTAAAACTTTGCAATCCACATCACCTCTGTAATTCCAGCACAGTCAGTTGCTAGAAGAATAAGGTTCAATTCAAATGTTCTTGACAGCTTTTTTTTTCCTGGATCCAGGATTCTGTCACCCTCCAGTGTCACCTTTCCCTCCTTCCTTTAAATGAGTTAGGGGGTAGAGACATGAGACATAATGGTGGCCTACAAATGGAGAAGAGGTAGAGCCTGTCTTACAGTTTGACCCAGTAGCAAAAAAAGGCTTCAAGCCTTTATGGATGTCAAAAAACTTTAGCTGCATGCCACACTGTCTCCTGCAGACCTGCAAAAGATAACTGCTGATACTAGAGGTATCTTCGACAGTGTTGCAGAGAAGTTCTATTGGAGGGTCATTTATTTATATTGCTTGGAAAAATAATTTCCTCCTTGGATGAGACAATGTCTGAGATTCTGCAAATATATGGTTTTGTTTTTCAGAGGATTTACTGTAATGTTGACTGTTGTTCTCCCTCTGTAGCTCCATTTAAATACATGGTGGGGTATTGTCGTAGTCTTGGTGTTGGACATAGACACCTCAGTTTGTGAATGCGATAACTCGAGAATGAGGTGATATAGGAGATTCAAATTGATACCACAGGTGTATCTTCTAAAAATCTTGGATGAATTGAATTTTTCTGCATCCTTGTCGTAGAATCCACTACATTGAGAAGGTAGAGTAACAAAATAACATTAACCCTTTAAAACCGGTCAAAACAGGCACGCTTGAGTAACTATTTTTAAATCCCGGTAGCACTGTAACCACGTGAGCTAGCGCAATAATTTTTTTTGCATATGAAACCAGAGGAGTTGTACTTACATCTTGTGCCATCAGCTTGTCCTAGTTCACAGTTTCCTTCCACATATAGCTTTGCAAAAACTGCATAAAAAGCACTTGCAGCAACAAAAACATAATATTCCAGAAACACGCTTTGCCGATCCGATCAGCTGTTCATAACACTTCCTACGTCCATCAGCGCGAACTATCGCATGTCCGCCATGACCTGCCCGAAACCGGAAGTGGCGTCATTTTCACGGAAATGTAGTTTTTTTTACCATCAAGGCCTCGTGAGCTTATACTGGTGTTTTTAAAAGTTATCTTTGACTTTATGACTTTCTGTGTCATTTCTGGGATGCTTAGGACTCATATTGCACTGCTGGAAATAGTTTATTTTGATGCATATGCTGCTTTTTTGAAAATTTGCACTATAATATTTATTTTCGTTTTTTCCTGCAGTATATAGAAATTGGTGTATTTCAAAAATAAAACTATGAAGACACTCAAAATAAATTTCCTGTGGTAGGAAACTATTTTGTGCAACTTTTTTGTATTTACAGTTTTAAGGGATAAGCCTCTTAAATTTCTCTAACTAGAAATATGTGTTAAAAAACAAAAACGATTTTCAATTTTTTTGTAGTTTATTGCACTTTTTTGCAATTTATGTAATTACTATGCACTTAATGCATGCATAATATTAGAATTTAGGCTGTAATGGTTGTATTGATGTATAGCAACTTGAAATGCTCCCAAAAATGGCTCTACAACATCCATCTATCCACCCATCTTCATCCGCTTTATCCGGGGCCGGGTCGCGGGGGCAGCAGCCTAAGCAAAGAGGCCCAGACCTCCCTCTCCCCAGCCACCTCCTCCAGCTTATCCGGGGGAATACCAAGGCGTTCCCAGGCCAGCCGAGAGATATAATCTCTCCAGCGTGTCCTGGGTCTGCCCCGGGGCCTCCTCCCGGTGGGACATGCCTGGAACACCTCACCCAGGAGGCGCCCAGGGGGCATCTTTGTCAGATGCCCGAACCACCTCAGCTGGCTCCTTTCGATGTGGAGCAGCAGCTGCTCTACTCTGAGCCCCTCCCGGATGGCCGAACTTCTCACACTATCTTGTTAAGGTTCAAAATTGAGGAAGGAGAGTACACACCACCCATGGTCCAGAGGATCTTGGTCCAACAATGATTTTAATGAACACACGTGTGGGAAGACACTCTGTACGCAGACAGCCAGTAGTCCTCGACTCAATCAAAGCATGAACAGATATTTTATAGCATCAGGGTTTGTTTACTGACGCCCCTTCATGCGTCACCGGTACATTTTATACATAGATCAGATCAACACCAGAATGACTTTTCACCTAGAAAATCATCTTCTATTTTCATGGCTTGGTACTTTCCGTTCTTATCTTAAAATGAATTGTTCCTCTTTCTTGCCGAGACAGTTCTGCAAAAGGCACACTCTGCAAACCTGCAACTTCCTGTCAGCCTGCAACTTAGTCTTTCTGAAAGACACACACTGTTCAACCCCTGAATGCAATATAAACTCCAGATTATATTATTAATGCAATGGTAATGATGACAATTATTTAACAATAGCAGTAAAATAATTTCCCTGCTCCACACTCCCTCTCTCGACCTCTGGAACACCAGAGGTCGCAATACATTGTGTCCTCGCTCAGACCCTCTCTGGTGGTCTCGGACCTCGAGATCTCCAGGATCCTCGCCCCTCCTGTGGTCGCCGAGATCTTCTGTAAAGGAAACAAAACACCTTTTCCTGCACCTCCCTAACTTATCCTATCTGGGACTCTTTAATCAAAAGCCTGATCCTAATTATCTTCTTAACTTATTGACTTGTATTTATATATATTCTTCAACGTTACTCATCACCTTAAAACTCTTTAAGCCCTGCTTTTACGTCCGGTTGCTCGCTCTATTTTCCCTTATCTGATCATCAACATCCCGTGCACAAATTGTCGCTGCTGCAAGTTCCTCTACTCCAAAAGAAAACAACCACTTTAATCAATTAAGTTTAAGCATATAAGCAATTACTCCTGTATACATTTCATCATAGCTAAATGCTGCCTTAAAACAATTCCTATGTGTTAACTTCATTTTAACCTCACATTTCCTATGTTATCACCTGTTTTTTGGTATAGCCTTTTTATTTCATTTGCTCCCTTTAATGTAACAATACCTTCTAATTCTAATTTATCAGACTTAACCAAAATATATGCTTTCCTTCCTCTTTGGTCCTTCTTTTAAGTTCAGTTAAAAGCTAAATGAATTTGAGGCCTGTTGCCTGGAATCAATACTGTCATGTGTGTTTCTTAACTCTGTGTCTGTAAGCGTGTGCAATCCTTCATGAACTCATATTATCCTCACAGTAGATTGGCTAATCATAGCGCTAGCCAAAGGCTCGTGACCCTCCAGAGACAAATTTGAGCCACAACTCCTTTAAAAGCACAAAATGCAATATGTATAAAAATCATTTCTACGTAGAAGCTCCCCCTTTATCCTAAAAATACCTCCTATGTAATATCTGTATGTGTAAGCCTACATTATAACCACTACTTCTAGAAATCAAAAAGAACTCAAAGCTGTTCTACCCCTTCAACCCTCACTAATTTTCCCTCTAAGAATTATTCACAGCTTTGAAAAACCGGCATTGTATCTTCTAAACAGGATTCAGTTCTGTCATGGTCCTGGGCCATGTTGGCCCAGTATTCTTGGTTCCTTGTATTTTCGCTCCTTATTTAGGCCAGGTTTTCTGAGGTGTCCTGTTGTGGTGTTCCCTAAGTGTTTTTTCCCTTTGTGACTCTTACCCCCTTGTGCCCCTCTGTGTATTTATGAGCTCTCGTCTCTCTTTGTGTTTATTCCATGTTTCCCCCAGCCTGTTATGTCTGTGTTCTCCCCGTGCTTTCTCTCCTCCTGTCTGAACCTCTGTGTACTTCCTGTTTTACTTTGACAGTCTCTCGTCAGTATGCGTAATGTTGTGTTCACTCCTGCCCTGTCTCGTTATGTTTATCAGTGTCACCTGTGTTCCCCACCTGTGTGTAATCTCCCTGTGTTCTCTGTGTGTATTTAAGTTGTCTCTTCTGATATTCTAGTTCCTGGTTCGTCTATATTGTTTCCCCTCGGTCTCCCTGCGTCTCTTGTGTATTTCCCCGGACCTCCCTGCATCCTCGTTTCTGGTTCGTGTTATTAGCTTACCCAGTTTAGGTTTCCGGTTTCTTGTTTTTCCACCAGTGCTGTTTTGTGCCCACCGTTGTAAATAAATATTCACCTGCACCAGAGCTGCCGCCTTTTGGGTCCTTTTCTACAACTCCACTCGGCTTGCCTCGCAAACCGTGACAAGTTCACTTTTAATCCTTTAACCTTAACTTAAAAATAACAGTTTCAGTTTTACCATATCCAAATGATCAAAAACCCAAAAGGTCCTGAAATGATCCTAAATTATTAAACAATTAAATTAATAAACCCTAAACCCCCCTTTATCTTGATACATTTCATGTGTCAAGATACTATACAAAACTTAAAAATGCTCAGTTTCCCCACTCATGATCCAATCTATGTCATGAAAATAAACTTAAAACAGAACAGTTATCAGTCATGTGTTTCTTCAATTAATGATAACTGAGTTACATCAAAAAATATTTCCCCTTTAGCATTTGGCATCCTCCCAACAATATACTATAATCCCATAATCTAACCCCAGTCAACAAAACAAAACAGAAATTTTCTCCGGTAAAAACAAATTGTTTGTCCACATTAATTCATCCTCACTCACATTCAGTCACACATTCACTCACATGCAGTCACACCATGTATTTGCTGATAGTGGAGCTTCCCGCACGATCAGATACTCCACCCTCAGCAAAATGAGCTCAGTCATTTTCTATTTTCCATAGGAAAATATTTCTTTATGCTTTTGGACTGGATTGACTCGCATAAAATCCTTTTACAGGGACTTACGACCTTGATCAGTCCCCACAGGTAGCTTTCCTTAGCCAATTGTAATCTGGAAAGCCCCCTTGTATTTGCTCTTCCCGAGAATTTTCAGCGCTGTTGCAGGCCTGCTTAAAACAAAAATGGAAAAAATAGAGCTGATTGTTAGCTCATAAAAACAAAACAAAATCACCTGACAGGTTTTCTTTAAGTGCACCGTTAAAAAATAATGGGCCCAATTTTTTAGACATGTCCATGTTTCCTAAAACTCCCTCTATTAAAAACAAAAACACCAACCCAAACCTAACTGACAAAATCAACCCCTCACCACAACAACCTTAAACACACAAGTCTTGCCACCACATAATTTCACCTCCTCAATACACCGAAAGTCTCATTAAAACCACACAATGTGCAAACAAAAATCACCCCCTTTAACATACTTAAATTCAGCATAAAACCCCCTTACGACAACGTATAATCACTTAACTATAAACTATTTCCTACCCCAATCTGCACTTTTCGTCTGCCATGCTTCCTCGTCTGAAAGTCACTTCCTCAGTCACACACACACACAGGAAGTTCCTTCGTCATATGGCTTCTTATATTCCTCAATTACAAACTCAAATGTATTTTATTAAACCTTCACACCATTGTATCATTCATACAAAATAGCAAGCTGTTCTTCATTGCATATGTTTGTGTTCTTAGCCAGGTTTAATCTGTATCTATGCATTAATTTCCATGAGCTTGTCTTGTCTTCATAAAGTTAATGCATTTCCTGCTTGTGTATGTGAATTTGCATATGTTGCTTTTGCAGTGTGTCAGACTCCTGCACAATTCTCCACTTAAGCCGTCAGTTTCTTTCCCAAATTTGCTAACCCAAATTTTAAGCTCCCACCTTATTAACACCATTCCTGTTCCTTAGCCAGAAGTTAGGGCCCACTTGTCAGGTTTATGGAGACATGGCGCTGTAAACAATTCAACCAGAAACTTGCCTTGGCATGTCCAGTCAAGTTAACCTACAGGTTTCTTCCGACCGCTGCACGTGGAAAATTGATCCAGATCTGTTTCGCCCCTATAGAAACACAACTGAGACATTTTCATTATTTTCATATATACTTAAACTACCCGTTTCCCTCTCTCTGGTCAGAAATCCCAACTTATGTCATGTATATACGTGTAAGCAGGTCTTCATTGCTTTTCCTATGTATTTTGTTAATGTTCAGTAAGTGTAAGCTGCTTTCTTCATTGCCTCTATATGTTATAGTCAGGTTTAATTCATGCATCTTTTCCCTAATTTCTTAATTCAAAACTATCTCACTTCTGATTCTTTCCAGAAATAATTTCACATGTAACACTTTGTCTATGTGTGTTTTCTATTCTTGTTTACCTCTTTGTTTGTGACGGTGGACATCTCTAAACCATCATGAGTTCAAGCTTCACTTTCAGTCCAATTACACCCTGTATTCTCACAGTCGAACTCGTCCTGCTTCACCTTTCACTGGTCCCTGACCTCTTCTCTCAGTGTCCTTTTGTTGTCTTGAATTCCAGCAAACACAGTCTGTTTCTTCTCTGTTTCTCTTCAGTATTTTCCTTTTGGATCAAGTCCCAGCCTGGCAAAATACCACATTCAGTGCCTTTAAACAGTCATGTCACACTGTTCTCACCAGCCTGCTGTCCACCGTGCATGTTTCATCACGTGGTTTCTTCTTTCCTGTTGATCCTCTCAGTCATCTCTTTCAAGATTACTCCAAGCATGGCAAATCTGACAATCAATGTCCAGTGCTTTACCACCGTTCATTATCCCACTGTTCAACTGCCCAGCCTGTAATTTACAGTACATGTTTCCACCTCGTGGTTCCTTACATGCTGCTGCTGGTGTCGTCAGTGTGGTTTCCGTTGCACTGTCTTTTGCCTGCTATTAATTCTTCTCAAGTCCACGATGTTCTGTCTGTCTTCATCAGGAGATTAACTGTCCTTTGAGCCTCTTCTCAGGATGGGGACAAGTGGGAGGTCAAGCTGTAAAATTTTAAGCCAAAATCTGGCCTGTTTTCTCCCAATTATGCTACTCTAGTGGTTTTGGCGCCGTACTCAAAATTCCAGGTTGAGAGAAGTCCACCTTTAATTATCTGTAATCTGTGTTAACACACTAAAACATACAATTAATATCCTTTTCATTTCTTTTCTCAAAACCTCCATTCGCTTTATCTGCCTAGAGTTTAACTCATCTGTTTCTCTCTCTGGGTGCTCACTCGTCACCTTATATGGGCATGCAAACTTCCTGTCACCCACACCATTTCCTGTTACACACACACACACGCAGCTGCTCTGCTGTTTCTCCAGGCTAATCAAACTTATTTTGTATTTACAATCTACAAACCCTCTGTAATTCTACTAACTTTTGATCTAAAATGTAGCATCATTCACACAATGATTTCATAATCCTCTCACACACGCCTTTTAAATAAACTAAACTCTTATAACATCACTCATGCATCTCTTAATTTAAAAACACTTTCCAACTTTAAAACATCCTACTTTACATCACCAAAGAAATACCTCTCTCACCTTTATTCATCATTCAAAACCTTCTAGTCACCGCATTCACACACCTAAAGTGTGACCAGAGTTGAGGAATCAAAAAGAGCAAGTAAAAAACAAACAAACAAAAAATTGAAACCTCCATTAATTCTCACCGCACACACAAGAAATTAAAAATAAAACACACCAGCAACTAATGCTGGAGAAAAGTTACTACTGAAAGTGATGTGTTCGTCTTAAGTATATACAGTGCACTCAATATATTTATATATCTGCATCCAAACTCAGTCAATTACTATACATCCACTACGGCAACTCAAAACTTTATTTATAGTCCTCTAATAAACATAAATGGCATTTTAAACACACACTCTACAATGTTTGCAGCAGTATTTGTAAAACCAACTGTGGCTTAAACAGTTCACTGCTTACTCATTTGCATTTTCACTCACACACACACATCTAAAAATAGCAGCAGGCAGTCAGTGCATTACTGACTCGACACACAGAGATCTCTCACACCAAATTTTCTTCTTCTATATTACAACGACGTCTTATATTTACAACCACTGTCAGATCTGTCAGCTTTAGCGCCTATCCAATTTCGACAAATTTAAAATAACCGCCCAGCGGATAAACTCCCTGAGTTTTTTGCGACCAATTAACCAGTATCAAGACTTTAACTGTTTCTGGCCTCATCTCTAAAATCCCTAACTCAATTTAAAAGCGTCAACCAACCCAAACTTTGAAGTTTTAGGTTAAAGTTACACGCCCGAAGTCCAACTTCTCCTGTCCAAAAAAGCGCAGGTACCGTTCCAAACGGTAAGGAGACTAACTCCTAGCTTAATTCCAGGATGCCCTGTACCCCACAGTTAAGCCAAACTGAACTAACCCTGTTCGCCGACAGGTCAATGTCGCGCGTCCACGACAAGGAGGGAGCGTAACCTCCGGGCTCTGCGCTTCCTAGCAGACTCGAACTGCCGTTCTAGAATAATTTATAATACTTTGAAACAACAATCAACACCCAACAAAGTGTATGACTGAGGCAGATCGACCCTGATGGACAATGGGGACTCTAACCCACAAAATGACCAACCAAGGTCTGACCTAATGACCAACCGGGACTTTAACCCACAAAATGACCAAATACCCTACCAAACTACTTGAGACTCTAACTCAATTTCTTTGGGACTTCAACCCAGTATTTAAACTTTTCCTGGCAGACTCTAACTGCTTTAGCAGACTTTACTGCTTTCATTTCTTCTTAGCAGAACTCTAACTGCTTCAACTCATGAAATTTTCATCAAAATCAAAACAGACATCCACCAGTAACTTCAGTGAGTAGACTTAAATTTTATCATGTCCAATTTGGCACACTTTGGAAATAATTCAACAGGTAGTGCCTTACCTTTTGGATAAGCCGGCTTATGCCCACTCACTTCGACCACTGGAATTCATGTCTGCCCGTCAGACCACCTCAGAGACCACCAAATTTCTCCATCTAAACCTCCAATCCTCCCTCCTCAACCACCGGACGAAGCCCCCAAATGTTAAGGTTCAAAATTGAGGAAGGAGAGTACACACCACCCATGGTCCAGAGGATCTTGGTCCAACAATGATTTTAATGAACACACGTGTGGGAAGACACTCTGTACGCAGACAGCCAGTAGTCCTCGACTCAATCAAAGCATGAACAGATATTTTATAGCATCAGGGTTTGTTTACTGACGCCCCTTCATGCGTCACCGGTACATTTTATACATAGATCAGATCAACACCAGAATGACTTTTCACCTAGAAAATCATCTTCTATTTTCATGGCTTGGTACTTTCCGTTCTTATCTTAAAATGAATTGTTCCTCTTTCTTGCCGAGACAGTTCTGCAAAAGGCACACTCTGCAAACCTGCAACTTCCTGTCAGCCTGCAACTTAGTCTTTCTGAAAGACACACACTGTTCAACCCCTGAATGCAATATAAACTCCAGATTATATTATTAATGCAATGGTAATGATGACAATTATTTAACAATAGCAGTAAAATAATTTCCCTGCTCCACAATCTCTAAGGGAGAGGCCAGCCACTCTTCGGAGGAAGCTCATTTCTGCCGCTTGTATCCGCGATCTCGTTCTTTCGGTCACTACCCACAGCTCGTGGCCATAGGTGAGGGTAGGGACGTAGATCGACCGGTAAATTGAGAGCTTCGCTTTTACACTCAGCTCCCTCTTCACCACGACGGACCGGTGCAGCGTCTGCATTACTGCAGCTGCAGCCCCAATCCGTCTGTCGATCTCCGGCTCCCTTCTCCCATCACTCGAGAACAAGACCCCGAGATACTTGAACTCCTCCACTTGGGGCAGGAACTCATCCCCGACCCGGAGTGGGCACTCCACCCTTTTCCGGCTGAGAACCATGGCCTCAGATTTGGAGGTGCTGATCCTCATTCCCGCTGCTTCACACTCTGCTGCGAACCGTTCCAGTGCGAGCTGGAGGCCCTCACCCGATGAAGCCAACAGAACCACATCATCTGCAAAAATCAGAGATGAGATTCTGAGGCCACCAAAGCGAAAGCCCTCCGCCACTTGGCTGCGCCTAGAAATCCTGTCCATAAAAATTATGAACAGAACCGGAGACAAAGGGCAGCCCTGGCGGAGCCCATCACCCACCGGGAACGAGTCTGACTTATTGCCGGCAATGCGAACCAAGCTCTTGCAACGGTTATATAGGGATCGAATGGCCCGTAGCAATGGGCCAGACACCCCATATTCCCGCAACACCTCCCACAGGACACCCCGAGGGACACAGTCGAATGCCTTCTCCAAGTCCACAAAACACATGTAGACTGGTTGGGCAAACTCCCATGCACCCTCAAGTATCCTGGAGAGGATAAAGAGCTGGTCCAGTGTTCCACAACCAGGACGAAAACCGCATTGTTCCTCCTGTATCCGAGGTTCGACTAACGGACGAACTCTCCTTTCCAGCACCCTGGCATAGACTTTCCCAGGGAGGCTGAGGAGTGTGATCCCCCTGTAGTTGGAACACACCCTCCGGTCCCCCTTCTTAAAGATGGGGACCACCACCCCGGTCTGCCAGTCCACAGGTACTGCCCCTGATCTCCATGCAACATTGCAGAAGCGTGTCAACCAGGACAGCCTTACAACGTCCAGAGCCTTCAGGAACTCGGGGCGGACCTCATCAACACCAGGGGCTCTGCCACCAAGGAGTTGTTTAACTGCCTCAGTGACCTCGCCCCCGGAAATTGGCGGGTCATTCCCCTCATCCCCAGACTCTGCTTCCTCCTCGGAAGACGTGTCAGTGGGATTAAGGAGGTCCTCGAAGTATTCCTTCCACCGCCTGACAATTTTCTCAGTCGACGTCAGCAGCGCTCCGCCAGCACTATACACAGTGCAGGTAGAGCACCGCTTTCCCCTCCTGAGACGTCTGACGGTTTGCCAGAATCTCTTCGAGGCAGTCCGAAAGTCTTTTTCCATGGCCTCTCCGAACTCCTCCCACACCCGAGTTTTTGCTTCAGCCACTGCCCGAGCCTCCCTGTGGGGCCTCCCTGCTGCTGCGGAGTCGGGGTGGTCTGCCTCTCCCCACCGCAGGGAAAAGGGTAACACCACCTGGGTCTGGGTGCAATTCCCCCCTCCAGGGGCAAGGGTACCTAGACCCGGTTTGTAGAGTACGCTTGGGGAGTGTGATTGTGTGTACAGCGTCTCTTTATGTCTGTCTCCACGTTGGTTGAGTGTGGAGTGAGTGCATATGAGAGCACGAGGGTGGGAATGGATGTTTGTGTCTGTGTGTGCCTGTATGTCTGTGTCTATATGTCAGGTTGGGTATCAGACGCCACCTCTCTGGGGACACCTCAGGCCCTCCAAGGTTTGGAGGCCTATCTCCACCCACCACCACTTCCCCTGCCGGTGGCGGACTCCCTCAGGTGTCGGTGTGTTGGTGGTTCTTTGTGTCTGGGGGTGGGCGTCCGGGTGCACACCGGCTCACTCCTTGGCGGCCGCTTGTCGGGGCCTGGGGCTCGCTCGGGCCCCTTTGGAGGTGGGGTGCCCCCGGCCTCTCGGCCTAGGGCTCGGTCACTCAGGCGCAGCTGGGGGCCGGCGGAGCTCACGGGCGCGTCACTGCAACTCCCCCTGACTTCTGCTCCGCGGCTGCTGGGCGAGCCCTCATCTGGGACTCTCCTCAGCTCTTACTGGGACAGTGGCGCGGCTGCCCCTCTGTTGGTCTTCCATGGTCTCTTGTGTTCTGGGGGCCTCTGGATGTCTGGAGTTTTGATCTCCTCCATACCCGCTTCACACCCTGGAGGACGGGGCTGTGGCCCCCCCCACACTCCCTAGCAGATCATTACATGGAGAAACCTTTGGAATGCAAGCATGCTGATCCACACAGGTATGCACACATGGGTATTCACAGACGCGGACTAAAGCTTTCTTGGCTGCTGCCTCAAAGCACACTGTGCGCTGTCTATCTTGCGTGCTGCACAATATCGTTTATTACTTAGTAAATACTGATATCTATGACTAGCTAGTTTATTGTGATGGTGCTTTGTTTTCTCTATTATTATGTTGCTCTTTGTTGTTTGCTGTCTCCTCTGTTTGTTTTTGTTTGTTTGTTTTTTTTTTTGTTTTTTTTCTCCATACAGGTGACCCAGGAGTTTTTTGTTTTTTTTCTCTCTCTCTTCCCCCCCCTTCTCACCGTCTCTTCTCCCCTTTGGTTTTCTTTCTTTCTCTCCCCCTCTCTCTCTCATTCATTCCCCCTGTCCTATTTATTTAAAAAAAAAAAAAAAAAAAAAAAAAAAAAAGACAAAGGATGAACTGAAGCTCTGCCATCATGTAATGTCGCATACTGCTGTTTCTGATGTCATTTAAAAAAATAAAAAAAAAACAAAAAAAAAAAACAATACAGTTACAATGCAGATGTCTACATATTATGTCTGACCTGTAGCTGTGATTGAGGTTTTTTATTTTTTTCTCTTAAGTAAAGATTTCTCATGCAGGTCAGTGGTCAATTAACTGTTAAAACTAGCTTCCATGAGAAAATACAAAGTGTTTGTCCAAATGTATTTATTCATTAGGACAACGACCCTTAGCACACAGCCAAGATAACAAAGAATTGCACTCTCTGAATGTCCTTGAATGGCCCAGTCAGAGCCCAGACATGAACCTGAATGCACAAATGAGGCAAACCTTTTATAATAAAAATGATAATTTGCAGTCAGTCACATCTTGATTGTTTGATTTAATATCCACTATGGTGGTGTACACAGGCAAAATTACAACAAATTGTAGTAATTGTAATTAACAGTTATCTAGATGAGAAACATGTTACTACGACAACTCTGAATTATGCCACATTCAGAAGTTTGCAGACGACACAGCCATCATGGGGTGTATCTGGGATGATCAGGAAGAGGAGTACAGAAGTCTGGTGAGGAACTTTGTCGCATGGAGTCACACAAACCACCTGCAACTCAACACCTCAAAGACTAAGGAACTGGTTGTGGACTTCGGGAGGTCTAGAGCAGGTCCACTGCCGGTTCAGATAGAGGGGGAGGAGGTGGAGGTGGTCAACAAGTACAAGTACCTCGGGCTGTGGGTGGACAATAAACTGGACTGGTCATGCAACACAGAGCACCTGTATAAAAAAGCCCAAAGCCGACTGTACTTCCTCAGGAGGCTGAGGTCTTTTAACATCTGCAGGAAGCTCCTGAGGATGTTTTACCAGTCGGTGGTTGCTGGAGTACTTTTCTATGCTGTGGTGTGCTGGGGGAGCAGCACAGCAAAGAAGGACTCATCCAGGCTGGAGAAACTGATCAGGAGGGCTAGCTCTGTGGTCGGCATGAAGCTGGACACTCTGGTGACAGTGGCAGAGAAAAGGACATTAAAGAAACTGATGGACATTATGAACAATGCCAGGCATCCTCTGCACACGGCCATAAACAATCAGAAGAGTCTGTTCAGTGACAGGTTGCTTCTCCCAAAGACAAGAACTAACAGACTTAAAAACTCCTTTGTCCCACACGCCATCAAACTGTTTAACTCCTCTCTGGAGGGGAGAGGGAGGGGAAACAGGAGGACAAAGGAGGGAACAACTAAGCTGTAGTGCCTCTTCACCTCACTGTGCAATACCTTTTGTGCAATACTTTTGTTAATAGTCAATGGTGCAATAGACCTCAATACTTGAAATGTGCAATTCACTTGTATTTTTATTTTTTATTCCTATTTATTCTATTTATCCCCTTCGTATATTTTATTTATATTGTCTCTGTATTTATATATATATATATGTGTGTGTGTATAACTCTGTAACTTCTGTCGGTGCTGTGCTTTTTTGGAAATCAAATTTCCCAGAGGAACCCACCCGAGGGATTAATAAAGTTCTATCTTATCTTATCTTACTAGATGTACATGCACACAGTACGTGGTGGAAGTCCTGTTATAACTTCATAAAAAGCTTGTTGAAAATGCAATGAAATTACCCTTTACCAAAGGGACTGCCTTGATACAAGAGGATAGAGTGAACCTCATGACTATGTTTAACTGTGCTGGTGTACAGTCTGAATTCATGTGAACATCACTGAAGGGCATCTTGATGTTGATGAACATTGGGGACGCTCAGTTTCTTCAGTTACGACCATTTTTGGTCAAACAGGCTGTTGCACACAAGTGACTCATGAACCAGGAGCAAAATGCATCAGCAGAATAATTGGGAAAGGTGTCATGCCATTAAAACACTGCTAGCGGCCACAGCGTAAGCATCTGTTGCAAGAGTTGCAACACAGATGTTTTTAATGATTCACAGCTGCCTGCAACCAACTACTTTGCTGCATTGTTTCAGAATATAATTGCTGAGCATGACTGTAGAGGAATGACTTAAATGCTGAGTTATATCAGGGAAATTTAGATTCAATCTAATCTTTGAAAGCAAAACTGCAGAAGTGTGTGTGTGGGAGAGAAGTCTATTTAAATATTGCACTATTGAATAATTATCACAGGATGAGAAACATTCATGCTGAGCTGAGCTTTCTGCTGCTGATCAACCATCCTGAAGATGGAAAGAAATAGAGAAACCAGAAAACTGCAGAGGAGGAGATGAAGAGACATTGTTGGAGGGTGGCGGTGGTGGTGTGGGGGGTGTAAACAGTAAACAGAATTGAAAAAAGATTGATAGCATGAAAATCTGTCAAGACAGAAAGACAGAAAGCAGAGTGGAAACGGAGCCGTAGTAATTAGAGTCATCTCCTCCCCTCAGCTCTTTGGTAAATAAACGAGCACCAATTAGCCACAAAGGCTTCCAGTTGCCTCACTGATGTGCCACTAATTAATTTAATCTTTTTTACTCTTGTTGCTCTTCTTTCAGTCAGCCAGTAGGGCGCTAGATGATAAGCTGACATTTGAAGTTTTGAATTAAATGTCTTGACAACTGCAGTGTTATAAAATGTATTACAAGTAATTAAGTCTGCTCTCAAACTGAATTTTAATGCCCTTGGCGACCCTTGCAAACTTGTGTGTTTTACTAAAACCAAAGTGGCCTCATTAAGGTGCTTACATTAGACAGTATACAGGTTCTTCAGAAATGATGATTCATTAATATATTTAAAAAGCAGAATACAAACGCAGAGTTGAGTTATATAATCACTGTTCTCATGATGACAAGTTTACATACAAATCGATCCATAAAAATTGGGCTGATATCAGATTTTAGATCATCTTTCAGGCATGTCCAGATAACTTGTGGTGCTGCTTCTATTTTTAGATTCCTCCCACCAAGTCCAGTCCTGACTGCTTGCACTGCACACTTCATCGATGAATCATCAATTTCTTTCAAGCTGACCTGTATTCCGTGCGAAGGATCATTGCTGGTGAGAGAGAGCTGGGCCCACAGCTACAACTGAGCAGTTTTCAAAAGGTTTCAGTTGAGAAGTAAACAATTTCCAAGCTTAAAGGCAGCACTTTGGGTGAGGGATGAGACCAGAAACACGTTCAGCTATTTTTTTTCCGAACATTTATCGGGTTGTGCAATGTTAACTTGTCCACCAGGGAGAATTCTACTCTGACGTCCCAAGGCATTGAAGGGACAAGAGTCAAAAAGCACCTAAATTGCATTGTGAACTATCATGCTATCTTTTGTCGGCTCAGAGCACAGTTAAAAAAAAAAAAAAAAAAAAAAAAAAATTTCTTCTTTTTCTTTTTTTTTTAGCCTGGACCACTCAACTTTGCCCACTTCCCAAAACTGACAATATAAGATATCCACTGTATATCATGGAGACACCAGTCCAAAGTGATAGAACAGGACTTGAGGCTGACAGATCCCCAAACACTTCACTTTGTTTTTCTGCTCTTTCTCCGTACACTTGAGCAGATTTTCACCATCTTAAAAAATCTCCCTCTTGCTCCCGACAGTTAACAATTCTTCACAAGGATTTGGTTTTAACTTCTTGAAAACATCACGATTCTAAGACTTTTCTTAGAATTTCATCAGAAGCAAAACTTGGATGTTTTGTGAATATGGGCCCTAATGATTTCTCAAACAGCTGCTGGATAACGTTATAAAGTATGCGTGTGTGCTTTATTCAGAATGAGTGTCCTGAACAAACAAGTCAGATTGCGTTTAATATAAAATTTTGTGGGATGTTTATTTTTATATTTACATAATACATGTCTGACGGGGAACTTTCTGCCTTTACCAAATACAATTACCCTTTCATCAAGTCTATGCTGAGTAGTTCAGAGACCGTTTGGGTCATTTATTAATAATCAGTTCTTAGTGCCAGTTTTAGCTAATTTTAAGTCTGGGATGTTAGCATCTCCAGCTCACATTTCTTAAACTCAAGCTGCACTTGGGGAATAACACGGAAGTATCAAAACCAGATGGGCTATCAGATAACTGTTTAAAGTGGGGTTGTGGCAGATGTGACCCATGCTACATCAGCTCAGTATTCCTGATTGCTGAGCTCTGGAGCTAAAGGATGAACTCCTGCTGGTTTATTGAACTCAAAGCAGGATTTCAAAAGAGGGTAAAAAGGTAATCATTACAGGTAACATGAGTTGTGACATGGAGTTAAAATATATTTTCAAGATTTTTAATGCAGAGATTTTTAGAACTATGAGTAAACACTGTGTAGCTCTATTACAGAGATATATCAGCAAACAAATCTTCTGCTGATGTTGCTTATAGCTGTATGCTTAATTGTAATATGAAGCTTTCAAGGAAAAATAAAATGACATCACACACAGGATGTGTCAATAACAAGAGTACTATAAGCATTCATTTAAGCACAGCTCTCACAAAGCTCTTGCCACAAAGTTCTGGAGTTTGATTGCATTTCCACTGCAACACCTTCTTTCCTCAGACATCCTGTTGTAGATTCAATTCTTTCCAAATGATCATGGTCCTGTTGCACGACCCAGTTTCATCCATACTTCAGCCTCTGCTTTGTTTCTACAATACTTTGGTATATAGATGAGCCACATGGTCTGTTCTCTGACTGTACAATGCCCAGGTGCTGTTGTTACCAAAACCAGAAGTAAATGCTGCATTTACGTTTTGTTATATGTGGCACTATGCATCCTCTTTGGTTCCATATCTCTAAATCTGAATCCGTTCCAGAAAACTTGTGATTTTATCAAATGCTTCCAGGTCTCGAGTGGGATAAAAAAAAAAAAAAAAAAAAAATTGGCTCAGGCATTTTTGGTCCAAGGTACCAACCATGATTGGTCAAAACACTTAAAGCAATGAAAAAGCTATACATGTGAAAAGTATATATAGTAATTAGTCACATTATTTTCTTTTTAAACGATGAATGACTAATATGCTACTGGTGGTAGTACTGCTGTTGTGATTTGGCACTATATAAACTGAATTGTGAAAAAATAAATTACTAGTTGCTGCTACTTCTGATGGTGCAGCTGCAGCAGCCCTGCCCATATGGAAAAGATATATATAAATATTATAAAGTTTTTATCTGTCTTGTATGAAACTTGTATGAAAAGCATACAAGAGTGAAAACACATATAAGATCCCTTGAAAAATTATATAATGAAACTTGTATGTTTTGTATACTTACTCAAAAAATATATGAAAGTAATGAGAAAGTGGCCACTTTCATGAGTAAATCATATATGTTTTTACTATTTCTTTTCCATATGGGTGACAGCTGACATGCTGATTATTTTTACAGATTTTGTTCTATTTCTTGTTATAGCACTTCAGCTCCACCTTTTTTATTTTATTTGTCTGTCTATCTTCATCAACCTTTTTTTCCACAATAAACTCTGTTCTACAAGTTGCATGAGTGCACAGGAAAGGTGCTGGTTAGAAGAGATTTGATTGGGCAATGTGGTGTCAGTGGTTGTAGGGCTGGTGCCCAGCAGCCCTTAAAGTCTGCCTGTAACCTGTATAATTATATTGACAAAGAAAAAAAAATATATTGACCCAGATGTGTGTCACCCCACTGGGCATATTCCCAGTACTCACCAGTCCAGCCCTGCATGCTGGCATGCTTTTTTGTTTTTTGAGAAGATGCTTTACCTGGCAACGCTTCAAAACAAGCTGTGATTTTCAGTCTTTTGCTAATTCTAGTAACATGAAGTTTGACATTCAAAATGCTGTTTCCAAAATGTAGCTCTCGTGTCTTTTGCTTCTTTTTCTCTGAGCATTGCATTGACCATTTTCCTGTAATTGAGCACTGGGGTCACATTGCTGAGATGTCTGCATCTGGGAATATTGTGACAGCTAAATAAGGAGTGTGAATGTGAACGATCCGCGTCTGTTTTCATGAAGGTGGTGATACTTTGGCCTCTTAATGGAAGCAGTATGAAGTCCTGAGAAAACTTTCTTTTTCACTTTCAGCTGTGTTGATATGATTATGTTGTCTGTCTCACAAATCTGAGAGATGGGTTATACGGTATGAAATTACCCTACCTGTCATTAAAATTATTTTCAAAGTAAGCTAAAGGTTATTTTAAAGGTTTTATATTATTTGCCATTTAAATGTTTTGAAATTGTTCTCCAGTGCCTTTTGATGTAACGTATTAGTCCAGTGCACAGTCCTCCTCCCCTCAGGCCAAGTGTGCATGAGTGCGTTTCATCAATGTTGTTCCCAGTTTGCCCTTCAATGCCAAAAATGCATAAGTGATGTTTTGTGTACTCACTCATCTTTCATTTGATCCATCTGTGTGTGAGACAAACATGGCATCATAGAAACCCCACATGTCCTTGGCAAAATGTTATAAACCCACAGTGACTTTGTGCTAGCCAAGGCCTCCACACATACACAGCTGGCACAACACACATTTGGCTAACTGTCCTCTCTCATCTAGTCCTCTGACACTTCCATTGAGAGTGACTGTTTGTCTCTCCTGGTATTACATGGATTGATCAACCCTGCCATATTCAAGACTCAAAGTCTCTGTAGAATTTCCTTTTGACTGTGTTTCCTTCTTTTTAGCTCTCATTAGCTCCTTTGCCTTTTATAGTTTAATTTTCACTTTATGGTAGGAATTGAGAAAACATAACTGAACCTGGGATCAGATATGTGGCTTTTGACCTAGTAGATTTTGTGAAGCCATTTCCTTCAGAACTGACCGGGTTTGTACAATTTTAATAGCAAACAAACCCAAATGTCCTTCCCTGCCATTTGCTCACCATTTATTTACTATAAATGTTTGTGTTAAGCTGCAATGCTAAAATACAGTAAAGTCATGATTTGCAGTGCTCCTTTTTGGCATTGCACATCATAATGGCTACAGGCTCCACTAGCTTGAGGACCTGCTAAGAGAAGGATGGAAATTTGTTGTTGTTGCTTCTGATCTAATAAGAATCTGTCACTAATATCCATTTAAAAAATATATAAATAAATAAAACACTTCTCACACTGCAGTAAGCATCTGATGCTAATGGCAACTGCAGACCGTGTGGAGGGAGCACTCTGCAGGGGGCTGCCTCTCACATAAGCTTTTTTATGCTTTTTCAACCCTGCAATTTGTTTGCTTACAAGGCTGTGAAAGCAATCCATGAGACCAACCATGTTATTCATGTCCTGTATAAACATTAGAATATACGACTCACCAAGGGATGAATCAAAGTAGTGGTATAGACAGTGTGTGCAGGTGTGTTATCAACACAGTGTTGCAGTCAGTGAGTCAACAAGTAATGAGGAACAATGACCTACACCATAAACCTCAAGTTTATTAATACACACTTATGTTTGCTCTTGGACTAACAGTCGTTTAAACTGCTACAGTGTGCCGAAATCCTAAATCATAATCAGGTACAATACCTGGATCTTCAGTTAATCAATTTACTCTTACCCAGAGTCTCATCCCAAATGGGATCGGTGAAACCAGGAGGAGAGATCTCAAATTACAGTAACTTGGCTGAAAATCCGTGAAAATAATTCTTACTAATGGATGAAGGTCAGGGGAGATGCCAATCAGATCCTTTTCAGATGACTTCATTTTTGAACATGACAATGATCCCAAATGCATTGCCAGTGCAGCTTAAGCATACCTGGCTAGAAAGCATATAGTGGAATTGCCTCCGTCGAGCTGGGGCCTCAACATTATTGAAGCTGGATCTTGTAAGACAATAGAGCAAAAGGCAGTCAACAAGAAGAAAAGAAGACTACTTAAAGATATTATAAGAAAGCCTGAAATCTCTTAGGTAAGCTGTGTTGAAGAATAAAAGTGGTCATACCAAATATTGACTTTCAAGCTTGTAAGAATTACACAGACTGCTTTATATGCTTTATTTCCATGTCTGTTTGCAAATGTTTCAATGAACCACTCCACCTTCCATTTTCTTAGCAACAGAGAAATGAAGGGCTCTATGCACACAATGTTGCTTTATTTTATTTTAATTTAATTTAGTTAGACTGAACTATCAAAGCGCAGCTGTTGGTTTGGCGAGGCAGAATTGACACAAAGCTGTGGGGCAGAACTCATAGGCTTAAAAAGCAGTATGTTGCATTTGAATTCAGTACAAATTAACAATAGCCTGGTGCAGCATATCCTGGTAGAGAAACCTTGATTTAGCCTTCAGCCTGCCCTGAGGTGAGTTTATAGATATTAACAAATGAGAACTGATTGCACATGTCTTAAAGTCAGTACTTTACAAAGGTTGAGGAAATTTAGTCTACAATTCTCCTGCATGTTGTTGGCATTCAGGTCAAGCCTTTCTGTGGTTTACCTACTAACTTCAAGACAGCTCACAGAGAGGCTGGATGAAATGTTCTTTTTTTCCTACACCTCGTCCCACGGAGTACAACAAGACTTGTAATTAGAGCCCATTTTCTTTTCCCTATTTGTCCTTTCTTTGGGGTCCATTTACAGAAAGTCTGCTATCTTAGACTATTGATTCCCCAGGTGTGCTTCCCACCACTTAAGTCTTGTGATCTTTGTCACAAGGATGTAAATTCCTAGAGAGAGAAAAGCATCTATAGTTTATCTATAGATAGTTCTGCCACCACAATTAAAGCTCAACCTCCTGTAATCAAATTAAGCCTAACGCAAGAAAACTTGGATTCTCATAATTTTTGATAAACAATCAAAAGAGTTTATATTTCCTTTTTAAATTTTAGATGGCCACAACTCTCCAGAGATAAAGTCAGCCCACACCATGCATGGAGCTCTGGTTCACGATTAACTACAAATTTTACCAAATTCAAAGTTTTCCCAAGCCCTATCTCTGTAAAAATTTTCATGATAATTAATTAAAAACTTACAGTAATCTTGTTAAGAAACAAACATGCAAACTGAACCATTTAACCTTAGGAAAGGTCAAATTGATCATTCATGCCACTGCCTACATTCTGTGCTTTGAATTTCTGTTGCCTTAGCTACTGTAATTCTCTCAATAGTTGGTGGAAATCAGACCACATCTCTCTTAAGTGCCTATCAATGACGTACACAATAGATTTCTTTTAAAAAAAAAAAAAAAAAAAAAACTTTGCGTAGTGCAAACAAAGTTTTAAAAACCCACAAATCTCAACTGTTCTATTGATTTAAAAAAAAAAAAAAAAATGTTATGCAGCAGGAACATTTGACCTAAAAACCCTTTTGACATATTAGTCAGCAAACTGAAAAGGGTAAGGTATCAGAGGGGTTTGGCTGAATAGCGTGATGAGCTACTTAGGAAAAATGTAGCAATTTGCAAAAAAAGGTTAATACAAATCAACCTGTTTCGATATATATTGTGCAAGTTCCTCAGGGGTAGGTCCACTTTTATTAGCATCTGCTGGAGATCTCATCCTGTTAAAAGGGAGTTTCTACCCATATACAGAGTGAATGAAGTGTAGCAAAAGGGAATAATCAAACAGCACAGAAAATGGGTGTAATAATATATATTTTAACTATACAGAGATAGATAGACAGACAGACAGACAGACAGACAAGGTGCGGTGACTCCCAAGCTAGGCGAGTGGCTCCAGCAGATCCCGGGAATAACATCGGAGATCTCTGTCCAGAAGAGCGCAGTCCTGGGAACAGCTAAGATACTGCGCAGGACCCTCAAGCTCCCAGGCTTCTGGTAGAGGACTAGAGCTTGAAAGATAAACCGCCCGCAGGGGCGTGCTGGGTGGTTTTTTTTTTTTTTTTTTTTTTTTTTTTTTTTAAATATACTGGCTGAAAACATATTCCTAGTCACAGCTAATAACAGAACTTATCTGGCCTGGTTACTTCCTCCCACCATTAATACACATTCAGAAGTCAACAGGGATTGCTAGGCCCTCGTCTTCTCCGCAGGGCTCTCATTTTAAGAGCAGCAGCGCTACACAACATTTACAGGCTGTCATCATGTCATGACAAAAAGAAATGATGGAAAAACATTAAGGTGTTTTTCAGAAGGTACAAAAAAAATTTTTTCATGACAATCTATTTTGATTTTCATTTCAAAGCACCCACAGAGAGGAAGACAGTATTAAAAGCAAAATTGAAATGCTGTCAAGTACTGGTGTAGAGAGTCTTCGAGTGATTGTTTATAATGTTTAATGCCAGTGTGCCCTTCTCTCTCATAGCAGGTGTCTTTACAGCCTTTGTTTATTGATTGACACTCAATAGCATGTATGTCAATGGGAGAAAGCAAAGCAGCAACAGTGATGCACTTGGCAGTAGAAGGTGAAGCTGTGTGAAACCTTTCACTTGTTCAACTGGCCATGCCTGTGAAAACCACAGCAATCAAATTTGATTAAGAGGCTTTCACCAGTCCATCATTCCCCATTTTTATTCCTCATCCTATAGATAAAGAGAGAGAGAGGGAGAGAGACTAAATGAAGTACCCCCTTAAATTCTACTAGAATATGTGAACACATCATTATGGACAATCTCTACTGCAATGATCTGTAAAACCAACCAGCTGACCTACACCACAGCAGAGCTATCCTTGAGATACTTCGCTGCAAGATGAACAGCTACAAGATCCTTCATGGAGAAGGAGACTAGAGGCCAAGATATAGACAGCACAGGTGAAAGTCAGCTGCAGAAAGGTGTGAAACCAGAGGTATACCAGACAAAGAGAAGCCAGGAGAATAAACCAGCTGTTCTCCACTGAACCATCCAAGTTGTATGCTCAACAATAAAAACATGAGCAACAACAATATGAGAACCGCCCCATCAGAGCAGGAGACAGAGCAATACTGGAAGATTATATGGGAGGAGCTTTACGGTCCTGTACAGTATCTTTGTCTCAGGACTGCTCCTTGAGCTACTCACCCAGTTTGGGGAGCACTGCCACAAGTGCTCTGATTACTACAATGTTGCCTTAACCCTCCACATCAGCAAAGAAAACATCTGACTTTACACATTTATTCATTCTCTAAAAGTTCTTAAAATATTTTATGCAATGTGCTGTTAATAATCACGAAAGCCGTTAATAAATTAGCCACTGACAGAGGACAGGATTGGAGAAGGTTTGACAGTCCTGAAGTGGCCTGCAAAACTCGATGAGGCCTGGAGGATGTGAGAGCCTTCATCTTGTTGTGTAAAGTGCTTTGAGTTTCAGCGAGACTAGAAAAGCACTATATCAGTGCCTGTCCAATTCCATTCTATTCTTCTAGACACCTAAGGAGGAATAGTCCCTTCTACAGGCTGTCTGGTAAGAGATGTGTATTTGAGAGAGAAATCTGATGGCATTGTCTGTTGTCCAAATGGCCACCGTTTCAAGGACGGACACACACACACTTTCAGACAGACACTTAACAGTAGGTGAACAGCCCCTCTGCTGACTGCGGCCATTTATTTCAGTTACCCATCACTGGTCTTAACACAAACAAACACACACACGCTCATGTACAAGAGGACTAACTCGAGATGATCTATAGCTTTATTTTCTTTATGTGAGTGACAAAATGTTTGTGGAGAAGGGACAGATAATTCAAATAAAAGGTCCTTCTAAGCTTTCTGAAGTTGTAGCCTCCAGCTGTTTTAATATGTGGGAGAGGAATCAATTTATTTTTCCAAACAGGATTCAGTTTTTTCTATGTATCTAAATGCAGGCATGAAGAATATTATTTTTTTGGGATAAAGATTGTTATATTTGTCAGTATCCTTGCTGTTTAATATCAAATTTAAATTTTATATTATAAATATATTTATATTTAAATAAAATCATGAAGCTGAATCAACAAATCACTGATACATAGTCAATAAAAAGACAGCAAAATACTGCTTACTAAATGAGTGTAACGAGTCTGTACCCTCTGGAATCAGCAGGTACAATTGTTTAAAAGAAAACAGTAATAGTGGCCAAAAGGCACTTTGACAAAACTAAACTGGTGACCTCTTCAATACTCTTCAATACTTATTTTAGCTGCACACCTATAGAGTTGATAGAGCCACAGCACCAACAACCTGTGGAAGGACAGTTTTGCACCAGTAACCATACCTTTCTACTTTTTTCTGTCCATGCAAATACCTCTTTCAGCCAGTAACAAATACAAGTAAACAATACAAGTTTTAGATTTGTGTTCTTCATATATTTTATCTTCATATTTCATTCTTTACCTCCATACAACTTTTTAAATGCTTTTTGCCTTAATTGAACCACAAAAAGACAGTCCTTGCTTCCAATATCCTTGAATTATCCTCGTTCAGAATCACAAACAGAACAAATGAAGTGAAAGAATTGAGGAGAGAAATTGCATTGAGTTCTAAACAGAGCTGATACATGATGAAATTGCCTTTGCAACAATGTGAAGTTCTGAATTGGTAATATTAATACATTATGCACACCAGTACTAAAATAATAACAGGCGTCTAGCTGAGTTTTGTACTGATTAGGTCCTATTGTTAAAGCTTAAAATTTTCACTTTGAAATCATTTTTTTTTTCTTATTCTCTTTTTTTGTCTTGCATGTGGAGCATAAACATTGGAATTAAAAACTTCATAACTTTTCTTTTTATATTTGAATGCATGTGTACACACACATATGTGCATTTGCGTCAAATCTTTTGTCACCTGTTGTCACAGCCCAGAGGCCAGACCAGGTGAGAGCACTCAAATGCAAACACAGACAGAGGCACAGATTAAAGTGGAGACAGTGCTTTATTTACAAAGTGAAACAAAACCTTTGGATGCTGACTATGAACTGTGAAATGAGACAACCTGAAAAGTCAAAATGTGAAGCTTAATCTGTGAGCTAAAGTTTATACTGAAGTCCATGAAACAGGGCCAAGGGGAGGAGGGACTGTGGCTCGGGTGAAGGTGTGCAGAGTCACTGCAATGAAAGGAGACAGAGTCTGGGTTCCAGTGATTAACAGTAAGTACGGTTTGAAGTGTTTCTAATGGCTTACTCTTTGCAGGCATGGAATGACATGGAAGGAGGGTAGTCCAAGGGATCCGGGAGAGTTCCAATCCGGGGTGAGTCCATAACGTACTGTACCAAATGAGTTCCAGAAGCTAAAACAGGGAGGCAGGCAGGCGGTGTGCAGAGAGGAAGCGAGTGTAACCAGACTGCGTGACTGCAGGAAGACTGGCGTCCTAATGAAGGTAAGTATTGTTGTAAGTATTGTAGGGGAAGTGTGATGACCAGCTGGATTACTAGAACAGAAAGACACATGGTAAGAATACTACTTTCAATGAAATCACAAGAGAGCCAAACCCTAACACCAGTTCACTGTAGATGTGGCAAAGACTTGTTGAGTGTGCTGGTCTTAAATACCACTAGCTTGATTGCAGACAGGTGAGACTGCTGAATGGAGACTCCTCCCAGAGGTGGAGCCCCAGGTCTATGGAAAAACACCACACTCAGCCGGACCATGACACCTGTACCAAACCACATGAATTTATATCCCTAAGTCAAAGTCATGATGGAGACACATACGTTTAGAAATGGCCAGTCATTACAATTCTGTATCTTCAGTTATGTAATTTGTAATGATATCTAAAAACTTTATAATAACTACTGCACTTTGTTCTTTTGCTTTTTTAATATGTACATATTATATAACTGGAAGAAAGTGTGGCATTCAATAAATGTTATAAAGATGTTAAAATTAAATTAGCAGATGTAAGGACTAGCTATCACTGCTAGCAATATCCTGTGTCAATAGACTTGCCAAGCAGAAGTGTTAAATAATCTTTTCTTTTGTTTTTTTGACCGCTTTTTTGTGTCAGTTACACAATATCCAGGAAGCCTGAAAACGCACATGAGATGTCCTTCTGGTAGTTTCACCCGTCCAAACCCTTGATGCATGGATGCTTATGTTAATTGTGTTCCCCCTGGCAAGGAAAATCAAGGGCATGAAAAGCACCTGAACCATTTACCTTTCATAACACATTGGGTGGCAAAGAAAAAAACAAGGGAGTCCATTGTTTCGTCTATGGACCATCAATCTGTGTGCGGCACACCACAGTGAGCATGAGTCAGAGAAGGTGTGTGTGAGGATGAACGGGTAGTGAGACAAGCTGACTGATTAGATCTATCAAGTGGAAATCATCAGCAGCTCCATTGAAAAGCAACTCCCTCTCCTTCTTACCTCGCCTCTCATCTCATCCATTGCAGCTCTAATCCTGTATTTATGTCTCCTCCCTGTAACTTCTTGTCATTCTCTTCTTCTGTTCCCCATCAGTACTTCAACACACTTTCCCTCCACTTTTGCAGAGCTGTCTCGTAATCTTTCTCTTGACCCATTTTTGACTGCATCCTCATCTTTTTCCTTTTTTCATTCTTCACCTCCCTTTCTGCTATTGTCTTTAATAAAGGATTTCTGTCTGCAGCAGAGGATGTTCACTTTGTTCATCTGTCGCCTGTCACTTTTTTCCTCTCATTTTCATATAGCGTGTCTCTTTTTTTCTCTGCCCATAACTTTCAGCCATTTCGGCTCTTGTGCTGTCATGCTGAAATTTTCCCACTTTTCAATTCATCCATCTAGTTATCAGTCCATGCTTCCCTTGTACACTTTTCCTCTCCTCACTTGTTCACATCTCTTTTTACTGCCCATGGTGACTCTTGCATGTACTCTCAAATTCACTTTTCTTTCACTTTTCCAGCCATCCCTTTACTTACTGGGACTTCCTAACTTTTTGCTTATCCCTTCTCTCTTTGCCAATTAAGCACAACATTTAATTGCTTTACATTTCTTTATTTATTCAGTTTCAAGGATATGGAAAATAGATCATTTAAATGTATTTTACATTGATAAAGTAAATGCATAAAAAACATGCAAACATAAATATAGTTATTCTGTATTTCTTTTTCAAGTGTTGATTTTAATGGGTTTAAATACTGTAGTATTATCTCTAAAATAGACATAAGATTGTTGTGCTCCATTTCCATTCCCTATTTAGAACAAGCTTACAGGGTCATTGTGAGTCTTTTTATTCTTTAGTGTAGAATGTAACTTGAGCTGAAGCTAAATTAGGTTCCTAAAAGAAGCTAGTAGCTAGTGTTGGTATGAGACTCAGAGGAAACATGATTGTCTGTCGTCAATATAAATGACTGTGTGCAAACATAGACAATATAAAAGATGAACCTTGCTGAGCTACCATGACTTCTGCCATTGGGTTCTGAAGTCCCATTTTGAAGTCGGAAGATGAGCCTTACAGTCATTACCATATTGGTTACAAAAACAACGTATGTAATAAGAAAGGGCACTGACTGTAAAAGCACATAGAGATGGGTACATCCATGCAGTTTCACACCACAGATAACTGCCCATTTTGAAATATGGTATGACGAATACTGACAAAACTTACTTCATTTTATTCGTATAGTCTAAATTGAGTCACTGGTGCTATAAGATCAACAGGAAAGAGTCTTTTTGCAACCACAACTTCTGCAATCTGCTGGCGATAGCTTCTCATAGAAGCTATCAGGTATCTCCGCACTGGCTTCATTTTCCCTTTTTTGGAAGCCATGTCCATGTTTTATACTTTCTATGCACGCAACAGTTACAGTCATTGTCAGGTTGAACAGTATTGAAATGACTTTTTGCACACTAATACCAGATGGAAAGAGGGCTATTGGAATTATTTGGAATGTAGGAATGAACTGAAGTCATTTTGATGTGTGAACAGCAGGCTTATCTACCGAGCAGCTGTTCTACCTTATTTACCTCAAGCACCACTTCACTTATTTCTTACTGGTCTACACCTGAGCATCAGCAAGAGAAACTCTGGATTTTATTAATATTGTCACATCACCATGAGGAAGAAGGTTAGGCTTTCCTTTGCTCTGCTTGGGCAATTTCTTGAACACGAACACACACACACACACACACACACACGCCAAATTTTGATATAGTTTAAAAGCTTTGCTTTCTCCTTTTGGCAATAAAAGTTCAAAAGTAGGAATACTTTGATATTTTGCAGCTGAGACAATCTTTCTTTCTTCCTTCTCAATCTTCAGTGATAATATCTGGTCTGTCGTGGTTAATTCATGAAAGACAATTAGAAACATCATCCCGCTACCATCTCAATAATTAACCACAAAGAACAGCAGAATGGTTGTGTGCCCCGACTTCCTGCATTTAGGACGCTATTTTCAAGTTTTGTTAATGGGTAAAATAGAGCTGAAGATCAGATAAATGTGCTATGGACATAATGTTATGTCAACAAAAGTGTCACAGGTGGGCAGGAAGAACTCAAATTAAGGACTCACAGATGCACAATAATGAACTAAAAACAACCCTTATATAGGATATTGAAGTCTATGAGTATAATGGAAAATCCATAGTCTTCAAAGCAGGAAAGAGGAAACAGACTGAGGACTGAAGCAGTTACTGAAGTGTCACAAGAAGGAATTAGGGAGAGTGGAAACACCTGGGGTAAAAAGACACAGCTGAAACTAATCAAGAAAATGACAACAGAAGTAAAATTCAGCACAAGAAACAAAAAGTATAGCTACCAAAGCTACTGGAATAAAATGGGATGTACGGCATAACTAAATAGGATTAAGAAAAACAACCAACCCCCCCCCCCCCCCCCCCCAAAAAAAAAAAAAACAAACCCCAACTTAACACTTGGAACACTGAAAGACAAAATAGGGACTGAAAGTTAAAATGGAAGTAAGTGGAAACAAACTCCACAAAACGATCTGGAACTAAAACTAACAACTAAAGATGTGCAAAGGAATACCATAGAGATTAGCTTAAAGCAACAAAAAAGAACTTATAAAGAACCTAAACATAAATCATACTCAAACCAAAATAACTATCAATCCACAAAAAACTCAAAACCCTGGGACCAAGACCCAAGGGCCATGACAGAGATAGGCTGTGAATTGAGGGAGAAGGAACTAAGCTGAATAAACAGCATTCATATGAGAAATAAAATTATAATAATGGTTATGTAAAGATATTACATTTGAAATTTAAATGTGTATACTGTATATTTAGATCCTGAGCTCAAGCATTGTAAAACTCAAGTTTTCTTGAAACTTAAAGTTGCTGTAAATTACTTTAAAATCAAGTCACATTCACATTAATCAAACATGTAAAATACTGGGAAGATTGGATTGTCTGTCATGACGATTTCTACATCCTAGTATTGAGGATTGGTCGAAAAAAATGAAAGTAGAAAACAAAATAAATGGTAAGTGCACTGGTACTCATATAGTGCCTTTCTACTCAACTGGGCAATCAAAGCACTTTCTACTGGAAGTCTCATTCACACAATCATACAGCACTTTTATCTGTATGTTTTCTAACAATTGCATACACGCGCGCGCACACACACACACACACACACACACACACACACACACACACACACACACACACACACACACACACACTCCAATGGATGCATTGGGGGGTGGTCACATTTCCTCATCTTGTCCGAGGATACTTCAGCATGCTTGGAGGATGATTCAGCCACTGAATCTCTGGAAAATGTCCGCTAAATTCAATTTAATTTTATTTATATAGCACTAAATCATGACAGCTGCCTCAAGCGCGTACTACACAGCAAAAATGCCAGTGTTGATTTTTCAGTGTTAGTAGAATTCAACAGAGTTCCGAGTTATTTCAACACTTAATCGAGTTAAAATAACACATCGGGAGTTGATTCCTGAAAAGTGTTAGTGTGGATTTTAGTCGTTACTGCATTTTAACACTGTGGGTGTTAAATTAGACCACACCTTCATTTCCTGTGGAGCTCCGCATTTCAGAATCTTCGGTCGCCATTTTTTCTTGCTGCTGCGGTAAGTTTTATTCGGTTAAATATTAAGTTTTAGATTGATGTTAGAACAAGTAACATGATAACTAGTAAAAAAAATAGTATTTATATCAAAATACATCATCTTTAAGTGTCATATTTGAATTTTAACTCTTTTTGTTAAGCTAGACTACTGCTAGCTAGAAAGTACCAGTTACTTTCCTAATATTCATTTAGCATAATCTGGCTGTTGGCAGGCTGTAATGAATATTACTTGTTAATATATGTCACAGTTTTTATTAAATGCCTTTTATTTATTTTCGAATTAAACTGCCAAAGCCTTAGGGTCAGTGGTCTCAAACTCACGGCCCAGAGGCCACTTGCGGCCCACGTCAGGTGAGGTGAAGAAGTATAATGCAATTTGACCCTTAAAGTGACTTTTTTTGTCATTAGCCAAAATTAATATGAAGGCAATATGGGCAGAGTGTTACGGGCCCTCATGGGCAGCGTAGTCCATGCTGCAGGGAGAACGTGGAACTGCCCCTCCCGTTGTGTGTTTGAGCGCGAGAGAGGGAGAATGTAGGAGCTGTTACCGAGGAGAAATGGAAGAAGAAAGCATGTAAATATAATAATAACCACTGCCGCCAAAATGAGTGCCTGGTTGTAGGAAAGCTGTTAAGACTCGACTGTACACTGACAACCCCACGTATTAGCCAGAGGTGTCATTACCACGGTTCAGAGCCGCGGACCTGGCCGAGGTAACAAGAGAGTACAAACATGTGGAGGGATTGGCTTTGTTAATTCAGTGAGAGTCAAAAACTAATGTGTACACTTATTTCTGCATTTTTATTTTGTTAAATATGAACAAAATTACAGCAGAAGTGCTGCAAAGTGTCTGACCAGAAAGAGAGGACCATTGTGTTAATTTTGTAGTTCAATTAAAGGTTAGTTAAGAGTGAGAGGGGGGGAAATGCGTTCATATTTGCAGTTTTGTCTTGTTATACAATATTTGAAATTTAAACCAAGGCACTGGTAAACTGCCTTAATTGAAAAATTATCAGGTGTCTAAAATGTACATACATAAGGTGGAAAAAATGGCTGCTGGGGTCCTTTAAATGACAGTAATTGTGATCTTAATTCCTATTCTGTAGTTTGGGACTGCGAGGCGGCTGCCATCTTTTGCTGCTTCACTTGTCCAACATCTAAGGGAAGGACATCTTCAAAGATTAGCACATCAGATGCTGCTCACCACCTAATGAAATTCATCAAGGTATGATTTTTAGAATTGTATATTTCTCTTTTGATGAGAACAGATGCAAATTATCAAGGGCTGATATTTTAAGATGGCAAGGTGATCCAACCTGCAGCAGATGTATCTATCCCAGACAGGCCTGGTGTTGCAGGACTGACATGTCATTGTTTCTATTAAAACTAAATGTACACATTGAAACAAAAATAATTGGGTGCGTGGAGTGAAACATTTTAATATTGTCATAACTTCACGCAGCAATGCCTCAACATCAGATTATCAATTTTGTTTAATGTGAATCACTTGGTTTCTTTCTCTCCCTCAGGTGGGGGATAGCACGGAGGCTTTTCTTAAGGCTGGCCCCACTCAGCCATTCGTCCTGTGTGTTGGAGAAAGAACACCATCCAGAGTTTCTACATTGTCCTAGATCAAAAGGTCATTCCTTGTGTGACACAGATGGGAGATGCAGGTTTTGACAAGGCAAAACTTTTCAAGGCACATTTTTTATTTGCCGTGTCCTTTGATAAGGCATTGGACAACTTCTACACATTCATCCAGACCACCGTGTATGGCACTGATGTTGGCAGCATGAAGGACAGTCCTCGGGTCAGGGAAACAAGAGCAAGTCTTCACTGTACTGTTTAAAAATATCCACTATTCAGCACTTTGACTGGAAATGTTCACCTGTTACTTTTGCAAGATACACCACTCAAGTTGCTCAGTGTTATTTAGACATTTGAAGTTCCAGCATGGTTTGTACCCAGGAAGGTTTTTACGTTTGACCTGTGGAGAGCCTGGATGTTCATTTATCTTTCGCACGTACTCTGGTTACAAGCGGCACTTATTCCGAGCACATGGAGACTGCGTTCACTCTGAGGTCATCAATAATTTTGAGCCTGTACCTAACGATGGAACCTCTGTTTCACAGCCTGTAAATGTGGCTCATCCCATGACAATAACTACACAGGTTCCAGTTGAAAAAAGGCAAATACTGAACATGTGCAGCTCTGTTATTGCTCAAGTATCAAGTGAGATGCCTTTGTTCAGTAAGATTGTCAATATAATTGTTAGAGATTGCAATGCTTATCTTCTAACTTGTAAAGTCTCAACAGACGATCACAGACTTTAGAGGGAAAACCAGCACACCGCAGACCACGGCCTCTCTGTGTGAGGATCTAAACGTATTTTACGCTAGATTCGACACAGCGAACACCATGAGACCGGACAGTGTGCGCACCGCGGATGACGTCAGTGCGCACACTGTGTCTGAGGAGGATGTGCGGAGGTGCTTCAGGAAGGTGAACGCACGCAAAGCTACTGGTCCGGACGGGATTCCCGGCCGCGTCCTCAAGTCATGCGCGGCTCAGCTGGCTGGAGTGTTCACGCACATCTTCAACCTTTCCCTCTCTCTGTCTGTAGTCCCAGCCTGCTTCAAAATGGCCACCATCGTCCCTGTACCCAAATCCTCCACCATCTCCTCATTGAACGACTGGCGACCTGTAGCCCTGACCCCCATCGTAAGCAAATGCTTCGAGAAGCTGGTCAGGGACTTCATCTGCTCTGCACTACCCGACTCACTGGACCCTCTACAGTTCGCATACCGCCACAACAGGTCCACTGATGATGCCACAGCCCTGACACTACATACTGCCCTGTCACACCTGGAGAAGAGAGACACGTATGTGAGAATGCTGTTTGTAGATTACAGCTCAGCATTCAATACCATCGTTCCCTCGAAGCTGGACAGGAAACTACAGGATCTAGGACTGAGTAGCACCCTCTGCAGCTGGATCCTTAGCTTCCTGTCTGACAGACGCCAAGTGGTCAGACTGGGCAGCATCACCTCATCCCCCGTCACACTGAACACTGGTGCTCCACAGGGGTGTGTACTGAGCCCTCTCCTGTACTCACTCTACACCTACGACTGCACGGCCACTAACAACTCCAACATCATTGTGAAGTTTGCGGACGACACTACAGTGGTGGGTCTTATCACCAACAGTGATGAGACAGCTTACAGGGAGGAGGTCAGCGCCCTGACCCACTGGTGTCAAGACAACCATCTCACCCTCAACGTCGCAAAGACAAAGGAGTTGATAGTGGACTTCCGGAGGTGCAGAGAAGTACACACCCCCATCACCATCAACGGCGCTGCTGTGGAGAGAGTAAGCAGCTTCCGGTTCCTTGGTGTACATCTGGCTGAGGATCTTACGTGGTCAGTACACACAAACAAAACAGTGAAGAAGGCGCAGCAGCGCCTCTTCTTTCTCAGGAGACTGAAAAGATTCGGCATGAGCCCCCGCATCCTCAGGACCTTCTATCACTGTGCCATTGAGAGCATCCTCACTGGATGCATCACCACCTGGTATGGCAACAGCACCGCCTACAACTGCAAAGCTCTCCAGCGAGTAGTGCGGTGCTCTGAACGGATAATTGGAGGTGAGCTTCCCTCCCTCCAAGACATCTACAGGAAGCGGTGCCTGAGGAAAGCGGGGAGGATCATCAAGGACTCCAGTCACCCCAGCCATAAACTGTTCAGACTACTTCCATCAGGAAGGAGGTTCTGCAGCATCCGGTCCCGAACCAGCAGACTGAGAGACAGCTTTTTCCATCAGGCCATCAGACTGCTGAACACTTCATAGACACCTCAGCTTCACTACTGGAACTTTAACATTATGCACTCCATACTGTACAGTAACGCCACTGTTTTGCACATGTCTCACTCTGTATATTTTATTTTATATATTTTATTTATTGTTTACTCTATTTAATTTGTAAAATATGTGTACACACACACACACACACACACGTAGAAAAATATTTAGTATACACATCCAGAAATGCATATACTATTATATATTGTACATATATTTATTAGTTTCAGATGTAGCCATTCTTGTATTTTGCTTGTTTACATTATTGTATTTTGCACAACTCTGTTGCTTGTGAAGCTCGCACACAAGAATTTCACTCACATGTGCTGTACCAATGTACCTGCACATGTGATGTGACAATAAAAGTGATTTGATTTGATTTGATATTTCAATGACCACTTAAATGCATTTGTTATTGAGGATGGATTAGACTGATCTCTGTAGATGATCTGGTGTACTATAGACCTTCTGATAGGCAATTTTCAAATGGCACTGATGACAAAATGTACATTGTCCCATACTGTAATTTTGTATAACTTGTTTACTTGTGGTGTATCTGAATACAAAGTATTTTGGAACGTTAATGTCTTGTATTTCTTTGTAATGGGTAGATGTTGGGGGTTAATTGTAGCAGTAGAGATATCAGAGATTAATGAGAGTTTATTGTAATCTGGTGGTATTAATGATTTGACTGACACTAGTGTTAGTGTTAGAAAATTAACACTATTCAGAGTTGAATTTTTAAACACCCGGGCTAGTGTAAAGTACTACCAACACTATTCGGTGTTAATTTTTTTACACTTAACACCAGTGTAGAATATTTTTGACACTGGTCAGTGTTGCTCAGTGTTAATCTTTAACTCTGTGCAGTGTTAAAATAACACTAGCTCATTGTTAAAAATATAACACTTTGAAAAGTGTTAATTTAACACTCAAAAGAGTGGACACATATAGACACTTTTCTAGTGTTAAATTTAACACTCACAGTGTTAATTTCACACCAGCGATTTTGCTGTGTATGCCACACACACTATTTGCCCTTCAATTTCTCATATTTGACAAAAGTCAAAGACATCTGAACATATATCATACGTGCTAATATGAATTATAAATAGTGGGCACTGAATGACAGAGCCTCCATGCATATTACTGTATGTGCAAAAAGGTGTAAGGTCCTCTTTCAGACCACTTTTAGCAAAAAAATTTTTTCACAATTATAGACAAAATGACATTGAAATTAGTTTTACCTTTTCATGCATGATACATTTCTTCTCTTGTATTTCCCTCTTCTGTTCTTGGTCTTGAGCTTGCCTTTATCCAGTTATCTTTCTTCCTCTTTTTATATAATCATTCTTTTATCAGTCAGGTCATTACCTCATTTCTCCTCTGTTGCTTAATATTCCTGTTTGTTTGTTTTTTCCCAGCTGTTTCTGATTAGTTCTTGCTAATTTAAATGGAAAACTTTATTTTGATTTTTTTTTTCCAGCTACACCACACAGTATTTTATGCATTTGTGATCAGATTGTTGAAGTATCTTTAATTTATAGCATGCCAGTTTGCCTTTTTTTTTTTTTTTTTTTGCACTTGGATCCATTTTATTCCAGCTGTGGTGCTGACCTTGACTCTTGTTGGCACTTAAATTTGGCTCCACATTTCACGTACTATTACACTGTAATCCCTAACAGTTGTTCTAGCTCATAACTAATAAGCTCATAACACTCAAATGTCGTTTTGTAGTTGAGCAAACTATAAAGTATTGAGCTCTGTTGGCTTTTATGCAACTTTAATTGAATAGGGCTCAATATCTTTTAGCTAATTTGTTTGGAACGCTCAAAAAGTTTAAGAAGCATATATTAGTGACGTTCTGGTGGGTGGAGTCTTGTCGCTCCCTCAGGAAAGCTGAGTCAGCCATCTTGGATTTACCTTGATACCGGGAAGATTTGGCCAGCCCGTGTGGATTAAGAGTCCCCAACTTCAACCCACCACGACCACCACCTTATTTATTTTCATCAACTGCTCTAAATTTGGTAAGTCTAACGTGTTTTTGTTTTGTTTAAATTTAATTTCGATAAACATTCTTTTATTTTTTACTGGAAATATATTCGTACTTTGTGCACAGTGAATGTTTGTTATAAATGAATTCGAATCCAAGTAATTGTAATTTTAGAAGTTTTCGAATGTGACAAATACGTAATGTTATTTCAAATTAGAATGGTGTAACGTTTTGGCGGTTTTCGGTTTTGACGGTTTTTTGGTGGGGGACAACATTTCCCATAATGCATTGTATTCTTGCCCGGGAAGTTGACGGTGGCATTTTTAGCTCCATGCGTTTGAACTTTCTACTAAAACTTTCTACTGTCCATTTCTACCGGTTGTCGTATTCGCTGGTAATGCACGTGCGTATTGTGAGTATACTTATTTCAATAAGTGTCCGTGTTACACAGTCAGTAGTTTACGCTGTTGAGCTATGTGTGTGTGTGTGTGTGTGTGTGCTAGCATGAAGCGAACAATAATAAACAACATGAGTGTGTTATCATGATGGTAATTAGACACGTTTGTATTTTTTCGTAGTCTCAAATGTGTGGTTGTGAGATAATCTCGAAATCCTTTTAGCAGTTTAGAGGGGTATTCCACTAAGCGAGCTCGAAAAAAATGCATCGCCTGATTCAGCCTAACATTACACACTGGTCGAACTCGGTGCTACGAACGAAGTTCAGCTAAATTGTTCACGCTAATTCGACAAGGCTCAACCAGCCAGACTGAGGCGCCTCCTTGACACCTTTAAGCCAGACCCTATCGATCTTTGCTAGATAAATTGAAATGAAATGAAAATAAAGAGCCGCGTTCTGCTCCCAGGCTAAGAAAGAATCATTGATGCAGACTGTGTGGATCACAAATACTCCCTAACCTGTAAGGCACTTGTGTCAAGCCAGCCTCCAATTCGAGACTTGCAGTCAAGCCAGCCTCCAGTTTGTTTTACATTCCCTGTGTATTCAAAGTATTACGGGAATGGATGTGGAAACCGGATTTCAAAATAAAAGCCAACTTCGAGTGAATTAACAGATATGTTAAGAACATATAATTTAGGCTTTTTTTTTTTTTTTTTTTTTTTTTTTTACAAACTCTAATGTTAGATCTATATGACACAGCCTTGTACCCTAATTGTGCCCTGTCACTATCAAGGCCATCTTATTTTGGATTTCAAAGTAAAAGCCCTGTGAATCTTCATTTTTGAACTACTCTTTCAACACAGCAAAAACTGGAGTGTTAAAATTTCAGGGTTAAAGATGTTAGAGTTGATTTCCACTCTCAAAGTGTCATATTAACACATTCTGATTCAAATAGTGTTCAGTGTTGGAGTTATTAAACAGTGTTATTCAAGTCCAAGCAAATGAACTCTGAAGAGAGTTATTTAACTTGGTAGGCCCCTGGGCTTCTGCCCAGGTAAACCCGTGGATCAATTAATAGTTTGCTCTGCCGGGCCGATTTTCCATGTGCTTCTGCTGGTTACACCGTGGTGGATGCCTGCCGTGCTGCTTGGAGTATTTTACACAAACGGTAAGTTATTCAAACTTATATAAAATTCACGGTATTCTATCGGCGCAGTGAGGTTTTCTTGATGTTTCTTGGTGTTCGGTTGCTGAAAACGAGCTTTAATAGAGGAGGAGATTTGTCGAAAATTCTATTTAGCCTCCAATGCTAATGTTAATGTTGCAGTCTTTTTACTCGTAAGTGACGGTAGACACTGCACGTGGAAGCGCCGCGCCACGTTCAGCTTTTCCCCTGTTCACACAGACACGTCTTTCTCCACGCCAGTTCATGAGCGTTTTTGCTTCTCTGTTTATTCAGAGTAATTTTTTCACAATTGATAAGTAAATAACATCCCAAAATAATTGAAGAGAGCTTGTTTTAGTCACTCCTGCTTTTACTTTGACATCGTTCATCGCTGACTTGTCTCTAATCTGTCTCTCTCTCTGTCTCACTCTCTTCTCCCTTTGAGACACCCGCCCCAAACATAGTCAGTTAGGCTGTCCCCTCCTTTGCTATGTGTTCATTTTCATCTCTATTGTCTCTTTTCATACACAAATCTGATCGCATTTGTCAATCGCAGTATTTTATTTTGGAGAATAGCTTTTATCTTCAGAATTGCCTGGATTGTCTTGTGTGTCTTGGTGTAACTTCCTGCGGAACATGCGTGGCCCACGCAAAAAATAGACCAGATACCGAAACAATCGCTTCGTAGCACTCCGTGTCTGGTGTAAACTACACCATAGATTAACGTGTATTTTGTATTGTGTTATGTATCAATTGGACTCCTGCATGGACAGACACAGGTTTATTTGATAACATTAAATGTTATTGCAGTGAAATTCAAACGCATGGTCAGTATTAATCACCATGTACGGTATATGTCAGTGTTTTAATCATTTGTGCTTGAATTGCTCTAAATGTCAAATACTATGCCATCTTTGTTATTATTTTATCCCAGTAAAATGCTGGTCCAGGTTCGATACTGCCAACAGCAGAAGTATGTGAAGTTGGAAGAGGTTGATGGGCGTTTTGAGTTTATGCAGTTTCATGAAAAAGGTTTGTTTATATCTTACCTAATTTTAGTTGGGGGGACAGAATTTTTTGTAGGGCGTTTCGCCAAGTCTCTTGAATCATACAGTGGTGTATCACTTTAGTGAATGTGAGGCAAGAACAGTTTACTTAAAAGGTGCACTCAGATATATCTTATCTTTTCCAGTCATCGAGAGATTTTGCCTGCCACCTGATGCAAAAGTAGTGTACAAAGATGCAACAGGGACAGAAGTTGATGAAGTGATTTTCAGTGATCTTATCAGCCAAGGCACTGTGGTCCTAACAGTTTTCTCAAGTGATGGTGAGAAATTTAAAGGGGCAAGCTCAACACCAGACATGGGGAAGGGCTGTGTGGCTGCTGGTTGTTCCAAATAATCAGGAGCACACAATTTGACCAATCAGCTGTTTGAACATTGAGATCAGTTAATTTAAATGAGTCAGGTCTGCAGTGTGATGTTGCCTTGTTAGTTAAAAATCTGCAGCCAGATTTGTTTTTCTACACCTTACAGAATAATGTTGTTTTTTCCTTTTAGAATTTTCTGATTACTCCTTGTCTTCTGCATCTGATTGTTCTGACTCAAGCTTCAGCTCAAATGCAAGTACATCAACTATACTTCTAGATGAGGGTCCCAGGAAGAAAACAAGAGTTGAGGGTACTGTTGATGCAGCATCTGCTAAAAAGGTTGTGACAAAACTCAGTTCTCATAGTATTTTTTCTACTTCATTATTCTTAATATGTAGAAAAGCTATTCCTCACTTTTTGCATCTTTTTTTTTCTCAAGTTAATTGAAGGTGTACTTGGAACCAATTCAGGTGGTGAAGAGGTTCTCCAGGAATATCACACAACACAAACTCTAACAGATGCTACCAGAAGAAAAATGGTCAATATAATAGTGGCTCACATGATTGATTGCCATGGGTATGTGTGTTCTATTTGTGCATTTTATTTTTTTTTAAATACAAGTTACTATTTTGCCATTACTTAAGCATGTTAATTTAAAATCGTTTTTCAGGCACCTCCCCACCAAAGCTGTTAGAGAACAGTACGCGCTAGGGGTAGTGACATTGTTCCCATCCCTGAAAGACCCATACTCCAAGAAAGGCTATGTATAGTCACTACTATTGCACTTTGTTTACATAATTTTCATGCTGTGCATCATTGGGATTTGTGTGCGTTGACATTTAAGTTCTAAAAATTTTCAGATTGACAACACATTATTTTTGAATGTATTTACATTTTAGGAACACTTCTATGATGCTGCAAGCAGCACTGGATACATTTCTTGGCGTTTGAAAACGATAGAGAGAAAGACTAGAAGAGGATCTGCACCACCAAGTAGCTCCACTAGCTTTACTCAAGGAGGTAAGAAATTAAGTGTCCACAAACTAGATAATGTGCTCATTTACATTAGATACTATTTTGTTTTCATTTACCTATCTGATCAGCACCTATGCTTTTATGTTTGTGTGTTTTTCTTCAGGGGGCCCAAATTACCAAAGGCCCATTAATGTCGACATGCAGCTTGATGGAGATGCTTGCCAGGAGGCCATCTCTTTGCTGAAACATACATCCGACACTTCCTTGATTTTCCAGAAGATGAGAGAGACCTTTCAGCATCGTCAGAAGGTCATCAATGATCCTGACAAAAGTCTTGATATCCTGTCTATCTTCCCAAGATTCTTGGATACAAGAGGATTGGTGAGAATATTCAGTGGAATTTTTAATATCACTTTAAATTTCAAGATGAATGTGGCAGTAGTAGATTTTCTTTCTTAAAGGTGAATCAAGACTTCACTCTCCTGTTTGATGATGAGATATCTACCAGGCTGCTTCAGAAATGGGATCCAATCTTTAGGTATCAAATCATCAAAGAGGCCAAGCAGCTCACCTCAACAGTAGAGTTGCGTCAATTGGTGCAGTCAGCAGAGAGTCCACCAGGAAGTGATCTTGATGAGGCAGCAAGTGAGTTTGTTAAATATGATTTGCTATAAGCAGTTAAAGTTCAATAGCATCAGGATTCTATTAATAAATACCAATTCATTCACCTGTTAGCTTTGCTTCATCAGTTTTCTTTAGCTGTTAGTTTAATGTTTATGACAGCACATTTCAACTTTCTTAGGAAGTGTTTCTAGTTCTCCTTAAAAATTGCATTTGAAAGATTTGCTGTCAATTGATTCTTGTGACTCTTTGGCCGCAGCCTTTGACCAAGACATGGCCTCCCTGTTGTTACTGTTACATCTACTTCCGCCACCCCCAGGAGGACCAAAGTATCAAAAAATCAGCGCCTCTGATGCTGTTGAGAGACTTGTAGTCTTTCATAAGGTAATTTAATATTTATAGTTTTTGTCATAAGTTGTCATGTCACTGGTTAAGAGGTGAATGAAACAAATTACAGTTGAGCTTACAAAGGAGGTTTACATACTCATTTCTGTGATGCTATTATCTCTGACTTGCTCCTGTGTCTAATGCTCAGTATCTTTGTCTCAACTCCAGTCTTGCTGCAGTTTGGAAGAGCATCTCCAGAATCAGCAGAGTCAGCAGCCATACCTCCTGGCTGTTGGGCGCCAGAAGAGGAAGGTCGACAGCTTCTATGTTGCCATAGACAAGCGTCTCATCCCCTGCCAGGCCAGCCGCTCCCTTGGGGCATTTAATGAGCTTTTTAAAGCTCATTTTGTGTTCAATGTGTCTTATGATGCTGCACTTGTGAATTTCTACACATTTCTGCAGACAACAGTATACAATATTGATATGGGGAAAATGAAGGAGTCCCCAAGAGTGCGTGACTTGAGAGCCAAAATCCTTAACCAGGAAATTCTTCTCACAACCTAAGTAAAAATCATTAAAATGCTGACATGTTTTTTGTGTAAGAGAGCTTATCTCAGCAGTCAGCAGCTGATTTCACATTTAAGAGGTGAACATGGTTATTATCCTGGATCTAAGTTTAAGTTATGTTGTTGGCAGCCAGGCTGCAGGCTTCAGTTCCAAACTTATGCAGGCTTTAGGAAGCACCTCAGTTTTCACAGCAATGTTGACCACAATGATCGAACTTCAGCCATTGCTTCTTTTTCTAATGACACAGTTTCACCTGCTTTGGAGGACCAGTTTAATTCCTCTTATCTTCCTCACAGTTCTCCCAGTGTTCTTCCAGAGTCTAGTTCTTCCAGTGTTCCAGTGAGCATTGATTCAGTACTTACAAGGGATTCATCCAAAGAAATCTGTGCATCCATTGTGGCCAAACTGCAGGGTAGTGGCCTTTCTAACAGTTTAGTATCCTCACTTGTAGGCGATTTGGAGGAATTAACAAGTGAGCTTCGCTCAGAAGCAAAGCAGGCCATTCTTTCTGCGTTACCCACAAAGGACTCCAGCATATCTTTAATAAATGAATGTTTTGAAAATTTTGAAAACCCTTTCACCAATCTGAACACAGAATGGAAACGAAATAAATACTTCAATCTAAAATGGGGAGTTGTAGAACCTAGAGAAATAACACTTGGAGTGAGGTATGACATCAGGCGAAATCAGAAGTTTGGTACTTATGATCAAGTACCTGTGAAGGATACTTTTATATATGTACCTATTTTGGAGTCTTTGAAGTTCATGTTTAGAAATCCAGAGATTTGTGTTTTCCTGCAGAGAGAGTGTAGCTCAGAGCCTGATGCTTATCATGACTTTTGTGATGGAAGTTACTTTAAAACTCACCCTTTGTTTTCAGCCAAAAGGCATGCATTACAAATTCAGCTATACTATGATGACTTTGAAACAGCCAATCCTCTTGGCTCTAAACGCGGAATTCACAAAATTGGCTGTATTTATTTTGTTATAAGAAACTTGCCCCCAAAATTTAATTCCATTTTGATGAACATTCATTTAGTGTCACTTTTCCACACACCAGATCTGCAAAAGTATGGTTTTGATGTTATACTGGAACCACTGATAAATGATGTCAAAAAACTGGAAAGCCAAGGGCTAAGTCTTCCATTTTCTGATGAGCAGGTATATGGCACAATATCACAGATCACTGGAGATAACCTAGGGATGCACTCAATTCTTGGTTTTAATGAGTCGTTCAGTAGCCGTCATTTCTGTCGCCTTTGTTTGATTGAGAAGAATGATTGTCAAATGGTGTACAGTGAGGATGATCCTAAAATTATTCTTCGTGGGAAAGATTTGTTTGACATACATTGCCAGTCTCTTCGGGAAGATCCTAAATTGAAGTCACTGTATGGGTTGAAAAGAAATTCTGCACTCAATTCATTGCAGTATTACCATATTTGCAATAACTACTCATTTGATATAATGCATGACCTTCTTGAAGGTGTGGCTCAGTATGAGGTCAAATTGCTTTTTGAGTATCTTACGCAACACTTCATATCAGAACAGAACTTGCTTTCTAGGATTTATGGTTTTGACTATGGATTTTTAGAAAGAAAAAACCGGCCCACTAAAATCATATTGGACAGTGCTGGCAATAGCATTGGTTTGAACTCTATCCAGACATTCTGTCTTGTGAAAAACATCCCACTTTTGTTTGGTGACATTATTCCTGCAGGGAACAGACACTGGAATTTGTTATTGTTGTTACTTCAAATAATGAACATTGTTTTTTCACCTTGTCTCACTCTGGGAATGACTATATATTTGAAGAATTTGATTATTGACCACCACAAACTATTTAAGCACACGTATCCACACAGAAACTTGATTCCTAAGCATCATTTTATGATTCATTACCCATCCTGTATTCGAAAAATTGGCCCTTTACTGTATATGTGGAGTATGAGGTTTGAAGCTAAGCACAAGTTGTTCAAAGATTATTTCAAAAATTTCAAAAACCTCACCAAATCGCTTGCTAAACGGCATCAGATGGCCATTGCTTATCACTGGGAAACCTTTTCTCTTAAACAGAAGGAGTTTGGGCCAATTAAATCATTTTCTTTAAGAGGTGAAAGTGTGGTCAATAGTGAAATGCTATTATCAAAAGATGTTTTCTCAACAAGTTGGGTTAAAATTGATGGTGTAGAGTACAAAGCTGGACTCGTTGTTTGCAGTACAATGGAGGAAGACATGCCAGTCTTTTGTCAAATAATTGATACACTTATGGTTGAAAATGACATTTTTTTGTTGACACACAAACTCTTTACTGAAAACTTTGATGAACATCACCATGCATTCAAAGTAGTACAAACTGAAGAACGGTGTGTCATAAAAATAACTGAACTCAAATGTCACAGACCATTTGATATTCAAAACTCATACAGTGCTGCAGATGAAAGTTTGTACATTATATCTTCATTTATTATGTTTTGATTCACTTTCTGGGAAAAAGAAGCATGATAATAAATGTTTTTGGACAATGTACAGTTTTCTTGAAATTATTCTCATGATTGTACTTGTTGTCGTTAAAAAGTTATGTTAATCTATTACATAGTTCTTTTAGGGATTAAAACTACCTTAATAAAAGATTAAAGAGTTAAAGTAGTGTTATTTTTCAATCTGTGTAGTGTTAATTTAACCCAGTTTGGTGAGTTAAAAATTAACTCAGACATGGTGTTAATAATAATTTGCTCAGTGTTAATTTAACCCGGTTTTAAGAGTTAAAGAAGGAACTCTGACAAAGTGTTAAATAATTAACTATTTTGAAAATGTTAATTCAACTCTGTAGAGTGTGGAGCTATATAAACCCTGAAAAAATGTTAAAATCAACTCTGTGGGAGTTGATTCAACACTACAGTTTTTGCTGTGAATGACTTGATAATGCTCTTAAATGCAAAAGTCGTATTTCCAAATACTATTTGAACTTTATATCAACACTTTCCAACCACAGTCTTTTTCACAGTGATACCATATCAATATCAAGTCAGTCTGATTTTGCCTTTCATAGTAATGGCCCTTTGAAATTGCCGATATTTGACTTAATCTTCTAATGATTCAAAATGCTCTAAAATGAAAAATTCTTGTTTCCACAGGGTAAGTCCACTTTAGATCAACAGTATACAGCCCCACAGTGATACCATATCAATATCAAGTCATTCTGATTATGCCTTCCAAAATAAAAGCCCTTTCAAATTGAGCATATACGACCTACTTTTTAACGATTTCAAAATGTTCTTAAACAGAATTTTGCTATTTCCACAGGATGAATCCATGTTAGATCAACAGTATCCAACCCCACAGTGATACCATATCAATATCAAGTCATTCTGATTATGCCTTCCAAAATAAGACTTTTCAAATTGCCAAGATACGACCTATTCTTTTAAAGATTTCAAAATGCTCTAAAAATGAAAATTGCTGTTTCCACAGGATAATTTCACTTTAGATCAACAGTATACAACCTCACGATGTTACCATATCAATTTCAAGTCATTCTGATTATGCCTTCCAAAATAATGGCCTGTTGAAAATGCCCATAATTGACCGAACTTTCAGTGATTTCAGAATGCTCTAAAAAGGAAGATTTCAGTTTCCACAGAATAATTTCACTTTAAATCAACAGTATACAACCTCACGATGTTACCATGTCAATTTCAAGTCATTCTGATTTTGCTTTCCAAAATAAAAGCCTTTTCAAATTGCCCATATACGACCTACTCTTTTAACGATTTCAAAATGCTCTTAAATGAAAAATTCATGTTTCAACAGGATAATTCCACTTTAGATCAACAGTATACAACCCCACAGAGATACGATGTTAAGATCAAGTCATTCTGATTTTGCTTTCCAAAATAAAAGTATTTTCAAATTGCCCGTAGACGACCTACTCTTTTAACGATTTCAAAATGCTCTTAAATTGAAAGATGCTGTTTCCACAGGATAATTCCACTTTAGATCAACAGTATCCAACCCGACAGTAAAACCATGTAAATTTCATGTTGGTCTGATTTCGCCTTTCAAATTAATGGCCTGTCGAATTTGTCCATATGTGATATACTCTTTCAATTATTTCAGAATGTTTTAAAAATGAAAATTGCTGTTTCAACACATATTGAGTTTTCATTTTGAAAAACAAAATCAGACTCAATTGATTATGACAGAATTGAATCATAAAGATGATGTAAAAGGAAGCTGAAATTGCCAGTAAGTTATAATTGATAGTACGCTCATATTTCAAGTCTGTGGAAAGATGTCATCCTAAATAAAGAAATTACAAAACAGCTTGCAAACCATTTCCAGGGCGATTATTTTTAAATCCAAAACAAGAAAGACTTGATTTTCACAGTGTACAACTTTGAGGGAGTATATTATTGATTTAGAGGAAAAATTATTGGAATTATTATTGGATCTAACATGGATTCATCCTGTGGAAACAGCAATTTTCATTTTTAGAGCGTTCTGAATTCTTTAAAAGAGTAGGTCGTATATCGGCAATTTGAAAAGTCTTTTATTTTGGAAGGCAACATCAGACTGATTTGATATTGATATGGTATCACTGTGGGGTTGGATACTATTGATCTAAAGTGGAATTATGCTGTGGAAACAGCATTTTTCCATCTTAGAGCATTTTGAATTCGCTCCAAGAGTAAGTCATATATGGGCAAATTGAAAAAGCTTTTATTTTGAAAAGCAAAATCAGACTGACTTGAAATTGAAATGGTAACATCGTGAGGTTGTATAGTGTTGATCTAAAGTGGAATTACCCTGTGGAAACTGAAATCTTCATTTTTAGAGCATTCTGAAATCACTGAAAGTTAAGTAAATTATGGGCATTTTCAACAGGCCATTATTTTGGAAGGCATAATCAGAATGACTTGAAATTGATATGGTATCACTGTGGGGTTGGATACTGTTGATCTAACATGGATTCATCCTGTGAAAATAGCAAAATTCTGTTTAAGAACATTTTGAAATCGTTAAAAAGTAGGTCGTATATGCTCAATTTGAAAGGGCTTTTATTTTGGAAGGCATAATCAGAATGACTTGATATTGATATGGTATCACTGTGGGGCTGTATACTGTTGATCTAAAGTGGACTTACCCTGTGGAAACAAGAATTTTTCATTTTAGAGCATTTTGAAATCTTTAAAAGAGTAGGTCGTATCTTGGCAATTTGAAAAGTCTTATTTTGGAAGGCATAATCAGAATGACTTGATATTGATATGGTATCACTGTGGGGTTGGATACTGTTGATCTAACATGGATTCATCCTGTGAAAATAGCAAAATTCTGTTTAAGAACATTTTGAAATCGTTAAAAAGTAGGTCGTATATGCTCAATTTGAAAGGGCTTTTATTTTGGAAGGCATAATCAGAATGACTTGATATTGATATGGTATCACTGTGGGGCTGTATACTGTTGATCTAAAGTGGACTTACCCTGTGGAAACAAGAATTTTTCATTTTAGAGCATTTTGAATCGTTAGAAGATTAAGTCAAATATCGGCAATTTCAAAGGGCCATTACTATGAAAGGCAAAATCAGACTGACTTGATATTGATATGGTATCACTGTGAAAAAGACTGTGGTTGGAAAGTGTTGATATAAAGTTCAAACAGTATTTGGAAATACGACTTTTGCTTTTAAGAGCATTATTAGAAGCTGGAAGAACGGCTCTAAGCCAACGACCCTGCGTCAGTGTGGAGGGGCCTGCAGGAAATCACCAGCTACAGACGCCCCCCACCCACTATTGAAGCAAACAAAGACCTGGCCAACGAGTTAAACACTTTCTATTGCAGGTTTGAGACGGACAGACTCCCACGCCCCACCCTCCCCTCCCCAGGGACATTGCTTCAGACATTGACCCCCAACACACCTTCCACCTCTCCCCCCCTTCACCCTGCCCCTCCCCAATCAAGACTCAACGACCACCCCCACCCTCCCCAATCCAGACTCAACGACCACCACCACCCTCTCCAATCCAGACTCAACGACCTCCACCACACCTCTCACCCCCCTTTCCTCCTCCCTGAAACTAAGAATACACACTCAGGATGTGAGCCGACTATTCCAGAAACAGAAGCCCAGGAAAGCCCCCGGACCAGATGGCGTCTCACCCTCCTGCCTCAAAACCTGTGCTGAACAGCTGGCTCCCATCTTTACTCGCATCTTCAACAGATCCCTGGAGCTGTGTGAAGTTCCCTCCTGCTTCAAACGCTCCACCATCATCCCTGTTCCCAAGAAACCCACCATCACAGGACTGAATGACTACAGACCTGTCGCCTTGACGTCTGTGGTCATGAAATCCTTTGAACGACTGGTGCTAGCCCATCTGAAAGACATTACAGGCCACCAGCTGGACCCTCTGCAGTTTGCCTACCGGGCAAACAGGTCGGTGGATGATGCAGTGAACATGGGGCTGCATTACATCCTGCAACACCTTGACCGCCCGGGAACTTATGCCAGGGTCCTGTTTGTGGACTTTAGTTCGGCTTTTAACACCATTGTGCCTGAACTTCTTTCCTCCAAACTCTCCCAGCTCAGCGTGTCACCAGCTACCTGTCAGTGGATCACCAGCTTCCTGACAGACAGAAAGCAACAAGTGAGGCTGGGGGAGATCACCTCTGAAACCCGGTCCCTCAGTATTGGTGCCCCTCAAGGATATGTCCTCTCACCACTACTGTTCTCCCTCTACACTAACGACTGCACCTCCAAGAACTCGGCTGTCAAACTCCTAAAGTTTGCAGATGACACCACTGTCATTGGCCTCATTCAAGATGGTGATGAGTCTGCATACCGGCAGGAAGTTGAGCGGCTGGTACTCTGGTGCAGTCAGCACAATCTGGAGCTGAACACTCTTAAGACTGTAGAGATGACAGTGGACTTCAGGAGACATCCCTCAACTCTGCTCCCCCTCACCATATCAGACAGCCCTGTGTCAACTGTGAAGACCTTCAAGTTCCTGGGTACAACCATCTCCCAGGACCTGAAGTGGGAGACCAACATCAACTCCATCCTCAAAAAGACCCAGCAGAGGATGTACTTCCTGAGACAACTGGGGAAGTACAGTCTTCCACAGGAGCTGCTGATCCAGTTCTACACTGCGGTCATTGAGTCTGTCCTGTGCTCCTCCATCACAGTCTGGTATGAAGCAGCCACTAAACAGGACAGGAGCAGACTGCAGCGGACTGTACGGGCAGCAGAAAGGATCATCAGCGCCCCCCTGCCCTCCATCCAGGATCTGTACCTCTCAAGAACCAGGAAACGGGCAGGGAAAATCATCGCAGACCCCTCACACCCTGCACACAGACTTTTTGATCTGCTGCCCTCTGGCAGACGGTACAGAAGCCTGCAGACCAGGACCACCCGACACAGGAACAGTTTCTTTCCCCTCGCCATCTCCCTTCTTAACAGTTGACCTGTCACACTGCTCCCACTGCCAGACTGCAACTGCACCTTATGTACATTTTGTAGTATTCATTCCACCTCATTCATTTCTGTATTTTATGTATATAAGTTTAGATTCGTTATTTATAGTTGGTTTACACAGCTTTGTGTATGTATGTGTAATGTGTATATATAGACACGTGTGTGTGTGTGTGTGTGTGTGTGTGTGTGTGTGTGTGAGTGAGTGAGAGAGAGATTTACATTGCTGTGCTTGAGAGTTACCATCTACCGGAACCAAATTCCCTGTATGTGTCTGCACATATACTTGGCCAATAAACACGATTCTGATTCTGATTAAGTCATTGAAAGAGTAGTTCAAAAATGAAGAGTCACAGGGCTTTTACTTTGAAATCCAAAATAAGATGGCCTTGATAGTGACAGGGCACAATTAGGGTACAAGGCTGTGTCATATCGATCTAACATTAGAGTTTGTAAAAAAAAATAAAAAAAAAAAAAAAAAGCCTAAATTATATGTTATTATGTTCTTAACATATCTGTTAATTCACTCGAAGTTGGCTTTTATTTTGAAATCCGGTTTCCACATCCATTCCCGTAATACTTTGAATACACAGGGAACGTAAAACAAACTGGAGGCTGGTTTGACTGCAAGTCTCGAATTGGAGGCTGGCTTGACACCAGTTGTAAGGCAGGGGTGTCCAAACTTTTTTCACTGAGGGCCACTTACTAGAAATTAGGTAAATAACCTTAACTTTAGTGTATTAAAGTGTATTAAAGATCACAAAATCACTTAAAAGTGGTCGAATATGTTATATTGTTGAATATAATTAAAGGCAAAACTGCCTTCATCACAGCTTTCCATAAATGGATCTTTATTGATTCATTCAAAAAAAGCTTTGGTAGCTCATTTTCAGAACACCAGCCTCAGATTTCTTCTTAGACAGAAGATTTACAGCACAGAGGAAAAAACAATAAAAGGGAAAATAGGACGGGTAAATTTCAAGTTTGTTATTTAAGTTATTAAGCTTAGCAACACACCTATTAACATTAGTTTGAAACGGTTAACATTAACAGACTGAACTGGACTTAATAACAGGAGTGCATATAATCTTAGTAAATTATTGTGGTGAGTATCAGATGCGCTGGGTATGTAAATCGGGCCATCCAGCTGCGATGCTGATTCGACGTCACTCGTGCCAAAAATCTGGACAAATGTCACTTGATCAAGGAGCAGATCTGCATCAGATGAGATCAGCTGACTACGTGTGTGTGCTGTGCAAAAAATGTTTTTGAACATTAATAAGTTGTCTTTGTGCACATATTGTTTACAGATATCAGACTGCAAAGAGCGCTACAGAGAGTCAACATTTCACCAGTTGTCAGTGGGTGAGTTTTATAATTTGTGTCCTAATTTAAATAAAAAATAAATGCAAAGAAACTAGAGAATTTTGCCATGAATTATTCAAAATTTTTAGATTTTTTTGGGTTAACCTTCTAGATTGACAAGTTTAGCCCATTACACAAAAAGTTTGGACACCCCTGATCTATAACATTGACAATCAGAACATGGCTATCCAACACTTTGTTTTTACTCTGCATTTGTGTAAATACTATTCTAATAGATATTGTATGTTCATCTAGGAACAGCATGATGTAAATACAAGACGGGCCCTCGTCCTTCGTGCACTTCCTGTGTACCTGCGTGAAGATGCCTCCACATTATTCAGGACTTGTGATGTAAGTGTACTGGCCTCAGCATCAACCCCTTTGCCTAGCTGTTCAGTCGAACATATGACATCGCCCAGAACTCAAGGAGAACCAGGGTGTATATCAGGAAGGAGGTTCAACATCTGACTTGTTTTCTCCCACATATCAACTATTGTTGAATAAGATTGCAAGAAGATTGTTACGCATAAACATGAAAATAGTTGAAAGATTATTAAACAAAAACAAATCCACAGATAAAAACTCCCTTTTAAAATTCAAGTGTTCTATTTTTTTGGAGGTGCCATGTTGTGGTCAGAAATGTTTGGTAAATAACAAAAACAAATATCTTGGCATATATTTATTATTGAAAGCATTTATTTAAACATATGTTTTGAAACCAAACCCAAATTAAGATTATTGTAATGCATCATGATGTATCGCCATATCAAATTAAATCGTTGACATTATAATCCTAAAAGAAACGTGCGACTTGTGAAGATTCACACCTCTAATCAATAGCATGATTTGTGTCCTTGTGGGGCTGAACTCATTCTTGTATTATTTTTGTTTTGCAGTCAGCAGATGGTCCAGACCTCACTGACACTCCTGTGGCTCTGCTGTCAGTTGTCACGGATGACACTACTGATTCGGCCCTCTTCAGTCCCGAAAGCATCTGCATTGTCGTTGAGGATGAAATACTTGTGAATGGTCCCACAAATCTGGCTGAGTCATTTCTCCTGCTCTTTAGGTACATCTATGCACTAGACCTACAATACCCAAAGAAACTTGAGCTTACATTCACATTTATCCAGAAGGTTGTGATGTGCCTTGAGGACAACAAACCACTGAAAGGGCATCTACTGATGCTGAAGAATGATTTGTTCAATGAGTGAATCACTCAGAATGGGCTACTTGTTGAGCTGAGTATTGAGGAAGCTTTTTTTTTTGTTTTTTTTCCTAATCATTTGGCTTTTCTACTTCAAATTTAAAGTGAATGACTGCTCATTTTGTGTACTATTCATGTTTAATGTTGTGTTGCCTAATACCTTAATGCACTACCTGATGTTTGTTCCCAGTTATGTACAGTTGTATAAACCAGTACAAATCTGGATGCCTCATTTCTCCTGCTTTTTGTTCTGTACACTAGACCTACAATACGCAGACTCTCGAGCTTTTATTTACATGTATCCAGAAGGTTGTGATGTGCCTTGAATACAACAAACCACTGTTAGGTCGCTTACTGATGCAGAAGAATTTGTTCAAGTGAATCACTTGGAATAGACAACTCGTTAAGCTAAGTATTGAAGGTTTTTCTTTTTGTTTTGTTTTACTTATACCATTTTTTTTTTTTTTTTTACCATTTGCCTCTTCTACCTCACATTTAAGATGAATGACTGTTCAGTTCATGCACTATTCATGTTTAATGTTCTGTTGCCTAATACATAAATGCACTGCCTTGATGTTTGTTCCCTATAAGTACAGCAGTGGAAACCAGTACTGTTTTTTTTTTTTTTAATGTATTTTTAAAAAAGAAAGTGAGCTGCAGCTGTCAAGGTACAGTAAGTGTTAAATGCCTCAATGTTCTAATAGCTGCAATTGCTGTTAATACTGAAAATGTTATTGAATTTTAGAATTGAGATGGAGACCCTTGGAGTCTTTTTCTCTTGTTTTATTTATTAAGCACTTTTTTATGAGTGAGCTCTGTTGTTTGTGCCTTTTTAAAAGCACATTGTGTTTAATAAAAAGTTGTTAAATTGGTAGTGTTGTTACTTTCATGTTTTCTAACACTTTTAGCTGATTATAATTTACTGGGCAAACAGTTATTTGTAAGTGTATTTCCCACAGTATTTTAAAAATATTGAAGATTAAGTGTTATTTCCCATATTATAAGTTAGAAAATATGAAAAAGTTTGAGTTTATTTCCAACATCGTATGAGTTGCAATATGTAAAATATTTTGAGTGTATTTTCCACCTTAATTAAGTTGAAAAATATTGAACATTTTGAGTTTATTACTCCCTAATTATAAGTTGAGGAATATCAACATTTATGAGTTAACATTGAGGTAATTTAAGGCAACTGCAACTATAATTTTTATTTTAGTTAAACTTAAAACTTTTAAAAACATCACTAAAAAATTGCTGTGTAATCTGTTACACAACAATTTTTGAGTTCTGTGAACTTATTAGGTTTTACAGTGTACCAGAATCAAAAAATAAAGGGTATGTCTGGAGTTTGAGAAAATATTGTGCAGCTCAGGTGATAATTTGAGTTTGGATTGGTTATCTAGAACCAAGTACAAACTTTAATTAGCCAAAATGGCTGAACACCATTTTAAAACACAGAGAAATCTCTCAAAGAAAGAACTGTTGCTGAACTGAATGAACTGGAAAGCTGACTGTTTTTCTTTTCGTGATATCTCTCCCTGACTGTTACACATTTGCATAATGCCACAGGCTATTTTGGTATGATTTCAAGGATGAGCAGGGATGTGGTTTGGGAACCAATCTTACTGAAGACCTGGAAAACAGTTTTATCAGTTAGTGATGAGCTATGCATATTCTCTTTGGCATATTCTTTTTTTTTTTAAATTACAAATTTAAAAATCTGAAAAATAAAAACAGAAAATTGTAAAATTTGGTCAAATTAGCAGTGCAAATTACCATAACACCAGAAATTCAACAAATGTTCTAACGGGAACGAAAAGTTCTGAGGGTGATCGACTAAAAATGCGTTAATGTCACGGTTCGGGGCAGCGGCCGTGTGAAGAGTGGAAGGAGGACTCAAATGCAGCACTTATTCAGACGTGAAGGGTGATTTATTAACAATACCAGACATAAAGTGGAGATGGCAAACAGAACTAAGGACGAACTAAACTGGGATAAACTACACAAAGGAGTGGCAAACCTGAACATGAAGGGAGAACAGCAGGGAGAGCACGCAGGGGATTTCACAAGGTATGAATACAGATGACGCGACGAGGAACAGAGGTAACACACACCATAAGTACACAGAGAGACACTGGGAAATCACACACAGGTGGGAGACACAGCTGGACCCAATTAACCTGACGAGACAGGGGAACACTAACACCAGGGACCAACAGAGGGAGCACAAACCCAGAACCCAGTATCTAAAATCCCAAAACACAAACCATCCCAAAACAGCCCGTGAATAATAAAGAGAATAATAACAATAAAGAAATGGTAAATGGCCTGTATTTATATAGTGCTTTACTAGTCCCTAAGGACCCCAAAGCGCTTTACATATCCAGTCATCCTGGATATGTAAAGCGAGGCTGCCGGACACTGGCGCCACCGGGCCCTCTGACCACCACCAGTAAGCAACGGGTGAAGTGTCTTGCCCAAGGACACAACGACCGAGACTGTCCAAGCCGGGGCTCGAACTGGCAACCTTCCGATTACAAGGCGAACTCCCAACTCTTGAGCCACGATCGCCCCATAAAGAACACAAACACAAAGTCACTGAGTCATGGTCGCAGGACCATGACAGTTAATTTACAAAGCAAAGAGGCAGCAGTTCATTTCTGACCTACACAACTTACCAACACTGTAAATTAGTACATCAAAAACAAGCAGACTTAATGTGTCAGTGAAAAATGGACCAAAAAAATCATTTTAAATTTTATGGATGACTTTCTGTCTGGAAACATGACAATTTAGATCAGGATATGAGAGGGTGCTGAAGACAAATCCAAATGTTTTTGATTCAAAGCAAAATTTGGACGGCAGAAATTACTGGTGACTGTGTATAAATAAATAATGTGTATGATCCCCAGAAAGGTCTGACAGCTCACTAGAGGGGCTGCCTTATTTTAAACATACATTATGAATCAACTGATTATGTTTGTTTACAACAAAGAATGTTTACAAAATGGTAAACTCGTAAACATTCTTTATTGTGAACTTGTAGAAATTTGGTTCTAGAGAGAAGTTATGGAAAGGTTAACCAGTCTTTAGTAATCAGAGTAACCATGCAGTTCCATATCATGCTCAACATTTACAGAACTTGTGCTCCATTTCATCAAAAGCTGAGTATTACAGAAGACAAGAAATTTAGGGCGCTGACTTCTAAACATCCAAGTATGACATTACAACACCAAGGCAAATGTTTGGTACATCTCTTGCAGGTCTGAGTCATCGATCTATGCTAATTACCACTCGTTAAAAAGAAAAAGTAAAGCAATCATGATGCTAACGATCATACATTTTTATTAAGTCAATTTCCTGCTGCAAACCTCAGTAAATCAGGTTTGCATGAATCAGATAAATACTGTGCTGGCAGGAACAAAGCAGACACTTTTACACTGGCACAGACTGCTAATAAATCTGACCCTTGGTCTGATTTAAAACAGAAACAGTTTTTTTCTTTTTTTCTTGCTGCCTTTTGTTAATGTAATTTATGTCAGTGTTAATTAACTACACAATTTTAAACATAAATGATTGGCGTGTGTGTGTTTGTGCGCGTGTTTTGATTTATGTAGTATAGTAATGGCTTGCTTTTACAACAGCTAGTCTTTCAGAGTCCCTAGACATGATAATTGATTTTTTTGCATTGAAAAAGGAGATGGCAACCTACCACTGCATCTTTTATTTATCACACATATTTTAAATTGTTAGGTATCAAAATTAACACAGTAAATTAAACTGTTGTGTCTCTCACTTTCAAATGTGTGAGATTTTTTTTTTCCCCCAGTTGTCATCTGTAATGGAGTCACTAACACAGACACATGCTCAAAGACATTTTGGTATCCATTGCATTGAAGTCTAGCTTGGTTGTGAGCTGGCGTTAAATCCTCCCATTCTGCACACAAATGAATATATTATTTGGTGAGGATTAGTGTTAAATTGCTCTTTCTCTCCTTCTCTCTCTGTGTAGACTTAATAGAATGAGAGAATTAAACGCCAACTACCATCCAAACAATACTTAACCAGACTGGATGGCACCATGTCTTATTTTGTATGTGCTGCCAGCTGTTTGTGTCTGAACAGAATAATTTGCCTGTGTCTGCACATCTTTGTATTATATGTTTGTAGACTTATGTATTTAATAGCAGAGTGATAAAAACTAGATGTAAAAATATGTGCAATGAGTAAAACATTGCGCTGCATTCAAGTGAAAATGAGTAGAACTCAGTCCTCAGATGGAAAAATAAAGAAATAAATCACCACCAAAAAGTGTCATGTCAGTGTCAAGTATATGTGGATTAATGGTATGTTAAAACATTTATTGGCACCTTCAGCTGTAATGATTTATCACACAGGTCTGAAATTGAAGCCCTGGGTTTCAGTAACCTGGTATTAACATTTAAAGCTCCAGTTTCTAGATATGTGAGCTGGATGAATAAATATTTTTTATGTTAATACTTTATCACACACTTGAATGATATTTAAAGAGGACATGAAACACTGCATATATAGAGGTTATTTACATCCTGGAGCCCCAACCACCAACCAACCACATGACTTAATGTTCAGTACTAACAGAAGATCGCGCTACACGTGTTTTAAAAACCTAGCACTTATCTTGTAAATCCAGCTTCACGCCCAGTGTTACATCAGTTTTTGAGAGCCGGGCTCCATGATGTAAATTAACCTTTACATGTATATGTGTAGCTTTTCACATCCTCTTTAATGTGAAGAGTCACTTGCTGTCACAAAAAAAGAGAATAAAAAACATAGCCAACTAACCAAGTTTTTAATCATTTGAACACATTTTAAAGCTATTATTATTTATAAAGAAGGAGGAGGAGAGGGAGAGGGCAACACGCCCACAGCCTCACAGGATGTAACAAAAAGGAGCAAGTAAGGTGGTTTGATCACCTGGTTAAGATATAAACAGGATCACTCCTTTTGAATTTTTTCTGGGGATACCCAAGTAGGAGGAGACTCTAAGACTGGCACAGAAACCACTAGAGTGTTTATATATCTCAACTGACCTTGGAAGGCCTCAGGTTTTACCAGGTGGAACAGGGAAATCTGGGGAGAATCATCTGGAATACTCTGCTTAACCTGTCATCAGTATAACCTATGCAGAAGATAATGGATAGAAGTAAGTAAGATAATAGGGAAAAAAGTTATAGTTGTTTTATACATTTTGTGTTATGTTATACAAACTCACTTATACAGACACTATTTACAATGCAGTAATGACTTAAGAATCTTTCCTGCATTCTAGCCACTATGAGCAAAGTAGGAAGTGTTATTATGAAAAAATAAAGAATATCAGGCCAGAACACAAAGAAGAAAATAAGTGGATTACCAGGAGCACCTGATCTCCCAAAAGAAAGGAAGAGCGGAAATAATTTTTAATGGATGACAAGATAGGATGCACTTATGGATATGGTTTCAATATACCAAGTATTAGCCTCTTAAGTCTGACATCATTAGCTATTTCCAGGTCCAAACTCTTCTTTGGTTCTCTAACAAACACTATACCATCACAGAGTTAAAGAATAGCCCAAATACTTTCATCTTCACTTATCAGTGTGGCTGCTTTTTAACATCACGAAAAGGGGAAGTTAGCTAACTGAGTGCTATCTAAAACAACAGCTCTACTATCACTTTGGACATAAATGAAGACAAAAAACTAAAGAGCTGCAATGTTTGTATGGTTATTGAAGTTGGGCTAACACTTCTATATAATGGGGTGCTACCTGGTGGCTAGCTACAGAGATATAATAATAATAATAATAATGGATTGGATTTATATAGCGCTTTTCAAGGCACCCAAAGCGCTTTACAATGCCACTATTCATTCACTCTCGCATTCATACATCATATGGTTAGGCTAATATAAAAACTTGTGCAGAGCTACGATTAAGATGCAATCATATGACAGGGAAAAAAATTCTGAACAGAGAAAACTCAGTCAAGAAAAGACCTGAGAGTCGTGAATATGCTGCTGGTTTGGATGACTCTATTTGAAAACTTCCTGTTGCTAAAGCTTCATGTACCCATTGAACTTTTAGCCTCATAGTGATTCTTTTCTAAAGAATTCAGATATTTGGTGTCTTCCAAACCACAATCATGGCAGTGTTAATAAACACTGGACTCTGCACAAAATATGCATATGCACTTTGTATAAATGAGTCCCATTGTTGTCTGAATAGTTAATACTGCAGTATAAGTAATAAAGTTTTGAGTGTGGACAGTGAACATCAGCAATTGAATCAAATATATGTGCAAGTTAAGAAATGATTAAAAAAAAGTTTGTTTGTAGGAACATGATGTAACTATCTGAACAACCAAACTGGGATCAGAAGTCTGTCATTACGGATTTTTGAACTGTTCTTTTTGATAGCGAATATTTGGATTAGAGGACCGTGTCCTCCAATAGACTATTGTTTCAATGCCTGTGTTGATATTGAATTCAGAAAACTGAAAACTGAATCTGAATATTATCGTCACTTATTCGTCACTTCTGATTCTAGCACTACACACAATAATGATATGAAAATGCTCATATTTCACTGGTTATAAACACACAAAGGCACTTAAGCTTATTCACCGCCTAAGAACAATCTCAAATCCAAATATATTTGGCCCGTGCAAATAAATAATAAACAACAAAATGCTAACGTCATTCACTATTATTGTGATTTAACTCAGACTTATGTATTCCATTATGTAATGTGATAATATAAATCCTATACCAAAAAACATTTCTTGAGATGTATTACTTGTTTTTCTGTCCCTTCTCTGCTTCTCTCTTCTTGTCCTATCTGTGTCCCTCGCAGAGCTGCAGGCAGATGATTGTTACCTCTCCTCCTTCACTTCAGTAACCCAGTCATTTAATCTCTTCTACTCACCTCTGTGACTGCCATTCACACTCCTCTTTGCCTTCCTCGTCTTTTGTCTCTCTGTCAGTCACATAGCTGTCCTTTTCTCCCTCCTTTCAACATCTTGTGTTTCACTCTCCTTCTCTATCATTTATGAACTTTATTATCAAACTTGAATTCAGTGATTTATGTCACCTTCACTCCTCAAAGTGTACATGTTAATGGACAATACAAGACAGCTGGAGATTTACATGGACACTTATGTTAAGCAGCGTACATTATACTATGCATACCTTAAGAGTTTTTCTACATGTCAAGTCTACAGTAGTCTTACACTCATAAATTTTATATCTATCTATCTATATAGATATAGATATATCTCTATATATCTATATCTATATATCTCTATATCTATATATATATATCTATGTCTATATATTTATATATATATATATATATATATATATATATATATATATATATATATATATATATATATATATATATATCTATAATATATATATATATATATATATATATATATATATATATATATATACACATATATATATATATATATTAGGGGTGCAACGATACACAAAATTCACGGTTCGGTTCGGTTCGATACTTTGGTGTCACGGTTCGATATTTTTTCGATACAAAAAAATGTTCATGCCTTTTTAATTTGTCATTTATTAAAATTATAAATATATATTTTAACTCAAAAGTACAGTTTTTAAATTTAACCCTAACCCTTGTGCGTTTTTTATTTTGACAGCGAATGCGCACCTGCGGACCACTTATGTGCAGCCCTGGTTATTTAGCTCATCATATTGCAGCCACAGAAATTATTTTGTCCATGAAACCATAAAGCTGCACTTTCTTTTTGCCTTATAGTCTGATTTGTCATAACTTCTCCGTTTTGTGGTAAGCTTTTCTTTGGCTGTCACTTCTTCACCCTGACCTGTCTTATTTGGCTCAGCAGAACTAAAATATATATACTGCTGCTTTTACACACGCACTCACATAAGCTCAGCGATTCTCTGCGCGATCAACCTCTCACATGTTTAAGCTTGCTGCGGGAGATTTCACTTGTCATGTTTGCATAGTAAGCTACCAATTAATAAGACGATGTCAGAGGAATTGGTGCACAAATTATCATCACTCACAGATCAGTGCTGTCGCTCTCTATACACAGTTCCTGCGATTGCAAAGTGAAAGCAAAAAAACAAGCGCAAATTCAAACGCGATTTCAATATGTCACATATTGACAGTGGCTCACCGATGCCAATGACATAATAACCCAGCTACATTTCCGAAAGAATGCAAAAGCATTGACATATATTTTTCCTTCCTACAAAAGCCCGACGGGCAGGGCAGAGATAGATTTTGGTAGCCCGACTGAAAAAATCGCTAGCCCCGGGCCGTCGGGCTAGCGATATTGCGAGCCCTGTATCTGATTGAGGAATCACTCATCTTTGGAAAAGAGAGTTTATTACAGAGAAATGTCTCTTTCCAAAATAAAAGCTATACTATCCGCTTCTTCTGGGCTATATTCTCAGCAGCATATTAAACAGCTGTCTAAATGACTCGGCTAAAGTTAGTAGCATGCTTGCTTTTTTTTGTCTGCTTCCACTTGTCTTTGCACTAGGATGATGTCGGCGTAAATGTGCAGTCATATTCGTTGTGTTCCCACTAGTGCTTTCAGGTTAATCTCGTTGAAATGACCTTAAAGCCACAACACGGCAAATCTCCGTTAACGAGCTACCGCCGATCGCCCGTGCATGGGGCTAGACGGCCAACACGTTAACGAGCTAACTGCGCTAACACACTAGTTCCCACCCATGTAATTGAGCATTGCATGGCACATCCAACATACTGTTTTACTTTAGTCCATGACTCGCTTACCTTCAGGGTCATACGTCACATGAAAACCAAAATAATTCCAAACGCCAGATCTGAATGAGAGTGGGGGAGGTCCATGTTGTAAGGAGAGCTTAACTTCTGTCTCGCTAGCTTGCCCTGCGCTCTTCCTTCTGACGATGCTGTCTGTGTTGAGCGCTCAGTGAATCTGCGTTCGACTACTCCGCCTAGGCTGCACTGTCGAGCGCAGATTCACTGAGCGCTCAACACAGACAGCATCGTCGGAAGGAAAGTTGATAAAATAAATTACAAATGTTGTATTGTTCGATACATATGCGTACCGAACCGAAAGCACTGTATCGAACGGTTCAATATCGATACGAATATCGTTGCACCCCTAATATCTATATCTATATATATATATATATATATACACTCAACAAAAATATAAACGCAACACTTTTGTTTTTGCTCCCATTCCCCATGGGATGGACGTAGAGACCTAAAATTCATTCCAGATACACAATATAACCATCCCTCCCAAACAGTGGTCACAAATCAGTCCAAATGTGTGGTAGTGGGCACATCTGCTATATTGAGATAATCCATCCCACCTCACAGGTGTGCCACATCAGGATGCTGATCTGACATCATGAATAGTGCACAGGTGTACCTCAGACTGCCCACAACAAAAGGCCACCCTGGAATGTGCAGTTTTTTGCGCTATTGGGGGTCTGGGGACCCAGAACCGGTCAGTATCTGGTGTGACCACCATTTGCCTCATGCAGTGCAACACATCGTCGCATGGAGTCTATCAGATTGGCAATTGTGGCCTGTGGAATGTTGGTCCACTCCACTTCAATGGCTGTGCGAGGTTGTTGGATATTCGTGGGAACTGGTACACGCTGTCGTATACGCCGGTCAAGCACATCCCGAACATGCTCAATGGGTGACATGTCCGGTGAGTATGCTGGCCATGCAAGAACTGGGACATTCTCAGCTGCCATCTGCCCTGAACAATGTGAACCATGATTCATCCGTGAAGCGCACACCTCTCCAACGTGCCAGACGCCATCGAATGTGAGCATTTGCCCACACAAGTCTGTTACGGCGACGAGCTGGAGTCAGGTCAAGACCCCGATGAGGACGACGGGCATGCAGTTGAGCGTCCCTGAGACGGTTTCTGACAGTTTGTGCAGAAATTGTTTGGTTGTGCAAACCAATTGTTCCAGCAGCTGTCTGGGTGGCTGGTCTCAGACGATCTTGGAGGTGAACCTGCTGGATGTGGAGGTCCTGGGCTGGTGTGGTTACACGAGGTCTGCGGTTGTGAGGCCGGTTGGATGTGCTGCCATATCCTCTGAAACGCCTGTGGAGACGGCTTATGGTTGAGAAATGAACATTCAATGCACGGGCGACAGATCTGGTTGACATTCCTTTTTTTTTTTTTTTTTTTTTAAATGACATCAGAAACAGCAGTATGCGACATTACGTGATGGCAGAGCTTCAGTTCATCCTTTGTCATTTTTTTTTTTTTTTTTTTTTTTAATAAATAGGACAGGGGGAATGAATGAGAGAAAGAGGGGGAGAGAAAGAAAGAAAACCAAAGGGGAGAAGAGACGGTGAGAAGGGGGGGGAAGAGAGAGAAAAAAAAAAAAGAACTCCTGGGTCACCTGTATGGAGAGAAAAAAAAAAAAAAAAAAAAAAAAACAAACAGAGGAGACAGCAAACAACAAAGAGCAACATAATAATAGAGAAAACAAAGCACCATCACAATAAACTAGCTAGTCATAGATATCAATATTTACTAAATAATAAACGATATTGTGCAGCACGCAAGATAGACAGCGCACAGTGTGCTTTGAGGCAGCAGCCAAGAAAGCTTTAGTCCGCGTCTGTGAATACCCATGTGTGCATACCTGTGTGGATCAGCATGCTTGCATTCCAAAGGTTTCTCCATGTAATGATCTGCTAGGGAGTGTGGGGGGGCCACAGCCCCGTCCTCCAGGGTGTGAAGTGGGTATGGAGGAGATCAAAACTCCAGACATCCAGAGGCCCCCAGAACACAAGAGACCATGGAAGACCAACAGAGGGGCAGCCGCGCCACTGTTCCAGTAAGAGCTGAGGAGAGTCCCAGATGAGGGCTCGCCCAGCAGCCGCGGAGCGGAAGTCAGGGGGAGTTGCAGTGACGCGCCCGTGAGCTCCGCCGGCCCCCAGCTGTGCCTGAGTGACCGAGCCCCAGGCCGAGAGGCCGGGGGCACCCCACCTCCAAAGGGGCCCGAGCGAGCCCCAGGCCCCAGGCCCCGACAAGCGGCCGCCAAGGAGTGAGCCGGTGTGTACCCGGACGCCCACCCCCAGACACAAAGAACCACCAACACACCGACACCTGAGGGAGTCCGCCACCGGCAGGGGAAGTGGTGGTGGGTGGAGATAGGCCTCCAAACCTTGGAGGGCCTGAGGTGTCCCCAGAGAGGTGGCGTCTGATACCCAACCTGACATATAGACACAGACATACAGGCACACACAGACACAAACATCCATTCCCACCCTCATGCTCTCATATGCACTCACTCCACACTCAACCAACGTGGAGACAGACATAAAGAGACGCTGTACACACAATCACACTCCCCAAGCGTACTCTACAAACCGGGTCTAGGTACCCTTGCCCCTGGAGGGGGGAATTGCACCCAGACCCAGGTGGTGTTACCCTTTTCCCTGCGGTGGGGAGAGGCAGACCACCCCGATTCCGCAGCAGCAGGGAGGCCCCACACCCCAGGCCGCAGTCGGACGGCCAACTCCTCCTACTAGCCCTCCCGCTCCAGCAGGCCGCAGAGAATGGGGGTGGGAGAAGACTCCAAACCTCCCTCCACCCGCTCATTGTAGTGTTGATGCATATGTGTTCTAAGGTGCAATTAAAACCCAGGAGGGCATGGAGCTACCTGCCAAGGAGCAGCAGGTAAGCGCATAGTCCCTCCTGCTAGCCCTCAATGACTAAGTGTATTTAAAATTGAGAGGTGGGCAACGACGTCAGGGGTGAGGTGTACACCTTGATGGTAATTTAGACTCCGTGATTGTGCCCACCCCCAAGATCCTATATGTATGTGTAATGAGAGTATGAATAATGTGAATGTCTAAGTTGTGGGATAAAATTGAGGCAGAGGCAGCCAGAAGGGGACGGGGGGGGGGGGGGGGGGGTAGCCTCCTCTGCACCCTGGTGACATACCCCCACTCCAAGGCCCTGCATGTGTGGGTGGTTGTGGAGGAGCGGGAAGAGGGAGGCAGCTGGAGATGGGGAGGGAAGGAAGGGAGGGGCAGGTAACCCCTCCCTGGGGCCAGCTCCCCCGCTGACCCCAGTAGGCACTCCCACCCTCCGCGACCCGCCAGGGAAGGGGGGCTCAGGCCCATCAGACCGGGGCCCAGTGCAGTAGCGCCCCCCGGCTCCACAGAGCCCTGGACAGTCCACCCAACCCCACCACAGAGAAAACTGCACCCACCCCACCATCCACACATCTTCCAGACTACATAAGACGGTAAACGCCCAGGCTGAGATCTTGGTCCACCTCTCCTGTATCTCCCCCTCCTGCAGAGAGTTCCTGAAGAGAAGAAAGCTCTGGTTGACATTCCTGCTGTCAGCATGCCAATTGCACGCTCCCTCATTGCTTGTGGCATCTGTGGCATTTTGCTGTGAGACAAAACTGCACATTCCAGGGTGGCCTTTTGTTGTGGGCAGTCTGAGGTACACCTGTGCACTACTCATGATGTCAGATCAGCATCCTGATGTGGCACACCTGTGAGGTGGGATGGATTATCTCAATATAGCAGATGTGCCCACTACCACACATTTGGACTGATTTGTGACCACTGTTTGGGAGGGATGGTTATATTGTGTATCTGGAATGAATTTTAGGTCTCTACATCCATCCCATGGGGAATGGGAGCAGTAACAAAGGTGTTGCGTTTATATTTTTGTTGAGTGTATATATACCGTAATTGTCGGGCTATAAGCCGCTACTTTTTGCACAAGCTTTGAACCCTGCGGCTTTTAGTCAGGTGCGGCTTTTCTATGGATTGTCCATGAGCGGATTTGTTTTTGTTTGTTCCGCTGTTATACGGCACTACGTTGCCTGGCGGAAGGATCGGGGTTCAAGAGTGGTATGTTGGTCACATGTCCGTCCGCCAGGCAACGTAGTGCCGTACGAAGTAGCACGAAAAACAAACTTCAAAGTAGCACTACGCGTTCAGCTGGAGGCGTGGATGATGAGCGGCGATAAACTTGCGAAAAGCAAGTTATGCCCAACTCCACCACTGGATTCTGACAGCGTGGGAAAGTGTGAAAGCATCCACGATCACCAACGGATTTCGAAGGGCTGGACTGCTGCATGATGGAGAGGAGGACACTGCCACGGCCCTTCTGAGGGTGTTCGACTCCGACACTGACAACGAGGATTTCTTTGGTTTTGAAAGTGACAACGAAGGAGAGAAGCGGAGAGTGGATGACGAAGCCATCCTGAACCTGTTCGTTTCCAACACTGGAGGAGAGGACTTTGGTGGTTTTAGTGCGCAGGAAGAAGAGAAAGATGATGATGAATGACTGACTTTTCTTCTTGTTAAAGCCATGTCACTGCACCTGAGCCCAAAAGGTAGGCCGAATCTATTTTTCTGGTGTGCTGTAGGTTATTGTTATGTACTACATTTGTTACTCATTTATGAAGCACAGTACATGTTTCGTACTTGTAATTACCGGTACTTGTACATATACCCTAAAAAGTTATGCAAATATGTACCCATAACTTGTTTTTCAAAATATTAATAAAAGTGATGTGTCTCCAAACAGCCGTCTCTTTCCTGACAATTCCCTTTGTGCATATTCTCTTACATATGATAAGTCAACATTGAAACACCTGCGGCTTTTAGTCAGGTGCGGCTAATGTATGTACAAAACAGGATTTTCCCCTGATTTTAGCTTGTGCGGCTAATATTCAGGTGCGCTCTGTAGTCCGGGAAATACGGTATGTATATCAGAATCAGAATCAGAATCAGAAAGGGTTTTATTGCCAAATGTTGAGCAGGTTTACAACATTAGGAAATTGCTGCGGTGCTTCAGTGCAAACATACTGTCATAAAAATATAAAAATAAGAATAAGAATTAAAAGTGCTAAGTGGATAGATATATACATGATATATACATGAGTGCAGGTGGTGATCAGTGCCAAACATGGAATGATGCAGTGAACACAGCGTAGGGTCATGTGTTAGTGGTGGGAACAGTCATACGGTTATTGTTCATGTGTCCGACAGCAGAGGGGAAGAAACTGTTCTTATGGCGAGAGGTTCTGGTGCGAATGGACCGGAGCCTCCTGCCTGAGAGGAGCAGGTCAAACAGACTGTGTCCAGGGTGAGAAGGGTCAGCTGAGATCCGAGCTGCACGCCCCAGTGTCCTGGAGGTGCACAGGTCCTGCAGAGATGGGAGTCTGCAGCCAATCACCTTCTCAGCAGAGAAGGTATATATATATATATATATATATATATATATATATATATATATATATATATATATATATATATATATCATAATCTATCTGGGGGGAGGGGGGGATAACTAAAGTCCTTATTATACATGGTAATTTTAATATTTCCCCAGGGCAGCTGGAAATGGACAACTACTGTAGAGCTGAAATAATTATTAAATTAACGGAAAATACAAGAACATTACACTTTTAAGTTAATTTATCATTAAAATTATTTTCAAGTGAAAAGTACAACAATGTACTAATATCTGACATATCTGTTGACATCCACCTTTTCTGCTCTTTTGGGGAAACCCCTCAGTGTTTCCCAAGCCAGCCAAGAAATGTAACCTCTCCTACATGTCCAAGGTCTACACCACAGCTTCCTCTTGGTTGGAAGCACCCAGAACAACTTGTTGAAATCCTGATAGGATGCCTGAACCCCCTCAGCTGGCTCTTTTCAATGGCAAAGCATAGCGACTTCAAGCCTCTCCTCATCCTATCTCCTTCAGAGGAAGCTCATTTTCACCACTCACATCCACACACTCATCTTTCACTCCCTATCCAGAGGGCATGACGATATGTGAGGGTAGGATTGTAGATTGGCAAGTTTGTTTTTATGCTCAACTCTCTTCACCACAACAGACTGATGTCGTGTCCATATCACTGCTGATGCCACATCCAATACAACAGTTAATCACTTAGTCATGAACACGACCCCAAGATACTTAAATTCCTCATCTTAGGACAGTGACTCATTTCCCACCCACTCCACCATTTTCTTACTAAGCAGCATGGCCTTATAGTTTGAGGTCTTAATTTTCATCCCAGCTGCTTCACAGTCTGCCACGAACCTCTCCAGTGCCACTTTGAGATCATCATTCAGTGAAGCTAACAAAAGCACATCATCTGCAAAAAGTAGAGACAAACTCCTGAGACCACCAAGTCAGTCACCCTCTGCTTCTTGACTGCACCTAAAAATGTGCAGAATCAGTAGACAGGAACTTTGTTCCCCTCCCTGAGGTCACCTGATGGTTTGCCAGAATCACTTGAAGGCTGTCTGATATCTGCTCATATATGATCCTTCGTGTAAGTTAGTAGATTATAATATCATTTACATGTATTATTTTTGATATAAATGTAAATAAAAAAACTATGATAACTTTGGCTTCAGAAAATGATAAAAAGTATTTGTTCTTTCCACAATAAATTACTAAAAAGACAAAACAAAAACAATGACATAAATTATTTAGAGTAAAAGAAAGTGTTGGTTGTAGTTGTCTCTTTGAAATAGTTAAGATAAAAGAAAACGTCAAAGTGGTGACATACTATCATAAGATCAGAAGGCGACAACATAAAAATAAATGATAAAGGTTTTCAGGAACCAAAGATGGAAGATTTTGAGTTGATGTTATGCATCACTAGTGTCTGACAGATGTGCAACTGAGCAAGTTATGTTAAAAGTTATGGAATAAAGGGATCTAGAGCCCCTCGCCAGTTGTCGGCGCATCGTAGGAAGTCACAGTTTTCAAGATTAAAACAGATTTTGAATTGTACCTTCAAATTCACTGTGAAATTTATGTTGGCAATTCCTAGTGGTGATATAGCAAGCACAAGGAAAACAGTTACAGGAATTGCTTAATCTTTTTAAAAAATATAAACATAGAAGGGCTTGGTACATTTAAACAACTCTACACGTGTTAAAAAAAAATGCTGACTTTCAGTTCTTTGTGATGTTCAGTATTTGATTTCTAGTAGGAAATTTCAGTAGTCAAATCTGTATCCATGCTTAAATCTCTACCAAAACACACATTTAGATTGATTATGAAATTGTGTGAATGCATACGTTTTAATGACATTAATCCATTCCATACAGAAGCACAAATACAACAGCAGCTCCATATCTCATGTCCTTAATGCTTGTCATTCAAATTTGTTTGAACAAACAAAGACAGGAACAATTTTCAAACAAGTCCATTCTTGACCTCAATCTGTTAGTCAGTCACTCCTCAGCCTGCCAACTCATCCGGGACAAATTTACTGACTTGACCAACCCTCTGTGTATACTGCAGAAATAGCTTGTGTCTCAAACTGGATGTCACCTCACAAATTACAAACAACACATTAGTGGAACTTGCACATGGAAAAAAAAACGTGCTCTGAGTGCAGAGGCGTAATGGTGGATGGATAAGGCAGATTTGAAAATTTTATGAGATGACTGCGATGACTACAAATGAAAGCTGATTTAGTTTTGTTTTTACCGTCAGTGTGTTACTTGAGTTGTTTTGTCTGTAAAATTAAAGCTCAACTGAGTCTGTCAGCTAAATACAAATGTTCAGCCATTACAGACGCATTATGTTAAGCTAATGACCGTAATATAAAAAGAGAAGCCAAAGAAATGTCATTAGAGGCACTTTATTTAACAATAATGAAAAGTGACATATAAGTCAGCTGGAGAAGCTTTGGAAAGAGGTCAGAAGAAAGACAAGACCCCAAAAAAAGTTTATGGAAATGCTTGCGATATGATATAAACTGAGTGAGAAGCACTTTGAGAAAAGCCATAACAGCTTGCTTTGTGTGTGCCAAACACTGAGTGGCTCTTTTATTATTGATTAGCAATAGTTAGAGAAGTAGATTAAAAATGACAAGTACAATTTTGACTCAGACACAAGACACGCACAGGGTTCTCAGTATGAAATAGTCTCATAAATATGCATAAGTCTCGATATATTTATAGATCAGTATTTCTGGTGTTGCCTGTGTATATGTGTACAGCAAGGCTGTAGTCATGTTCATTGGATCCACCCACACAGTGACCTTAAACATCTCATATTAATCATTTTGAACACATTCTTGTAAATTCTTAAATGAGTAATGTCACATACACACACTCATACATACAACAATGAAATATCAGTGTTGACAACATGGCTTCCAGTTGCATTTACCTGTCTCCTTTTGTCACTGAAACGTTGTGTAGTGTAGCATAACATCTCTCTGGCTGTGTGTGTTTGTGCGTGCGCATGTGAGTCAGTGCACATGCCTGTCTGTGACTGTATAATTTAATAAGTACAGACAAAAAAATTCTCCCTGCCTCCCAAGTTAACCTGTTCATCTACAACTTTAGCTATGATTGTGTTAAATGTCAAGTGATTTAGCAATTTAACATTTTGAAAATTGTGGATTTTATGCAGTTTGTCCTAGTAAGATTTACGAGTAACAGATTAAAGCGAGACCTAAAGCCTTCACACCTGTACTGGGGAGCTCAGTGGTCTATGTTTTGCTGTGGAAGGTAACAGGTTTATTTTACAGCCCTCTGCTGCAAACACCCTGCCTCCACATACCCTCATTATCTTTATGTTCAATTCAGTTCGATTCAATTTTATTTATATAGTGCCAAATTACAACAACAGTCGCCTCAAGGCGCTTTATATTGTATAGTAGATTGTACAATAATAGATACAGAGAAAAACCCAACAATCATATGACCCCTATGAGCAAGCACTTTGGCGACAGTGGGAAGGAAAAACTCCCTTTTAACAGGAAGAAACCTCCAGCAGAACCAGGCTCAGGGAGGGGCGGGGCCATCTGCTGCGACCGGTTGGGGTGAGAGGAGGAAAATAGGATAAAGACATGCTGTGGAAGAGAGACAGAGATTAATAACAGGTATGATTCAATGAAGAGAGGTCTATTAACACATAGTGAGTGAGAAAGGTGACTGGAAAGGAAAAACTCAATGCATCATGGGAATCTCCCGGCAGCCTACTGTCACGGCCCAGCGGCACTAGGTAACGGAGATGGACACAAGTGCAGAAACCAAACCGGAAGCGAGACGGTAAGTGAACAAAGGATTTATTTCCACCCACAGTAAACAAAAGCGAACACAAAACAACGCCACCACGCTAGTGGCGCGCAGAAAAACCTCCAGGAGCTAACTCTGAGAACAAGAAAGACAGGTGAGTTGTCACACGGGTTCAGGACAGAGCAATCTCTCTTCACTTGACTAACATGGGATAGCAGATACTCAGGCGGTGAACGGTTGAGTGCGCAGGTCTGATATACTGCCGGAATAATTGCCCACAGGTGGTCAGCCAGGGAGGAGCAACCACTCTCCGCTTAAAGGAGGAGGAGCCGCTGTTGGAGACCTGAAGGTACCCACCCAGACCATGACACCTACGTCTATTGCAGCATAACTAAGGGAGGATTCAGGGTCACCTGGTCCAGCCCTAACTATATGCTTTAGCAAAAAGGAAAGTTTGAAGCCTAATCTTGAAAGTAGAGATAGTGTCTGTCTCCCGAATCCAAACTGGAAGCTGGTTCCACAGAAGAGGGGCCTGAAAACTGAAGGCTCTCCCTCCCATTCTACTTTTAGATACTCTAGGAACAACAAGTAGGCCTGCAGTGTGAGAGTGAAGTGCTCTAATAGGCTGATATGGTACTACAAGGTCATTAAGATAAGACGGGACCTGATTATTTAAGACCTTGTATGTGAGGAGCAGGATTTTGAATTCAATTCTGGACTGAAGGAAGGCCAATACAGGAGAAATCTGCTCTCTCTTTCGAGTCCCTGTCAGTACTCTTGGTGCAGCATTTTGGATTAACTGAAGGTTTTTCAGGGAGTTTTTAGGACTTCCTGATAATAATGAATTGCAGTAGTCCAACTTGGAAGTAATAAATGCACGAACTAGTTTTTCAGCATCACTCTGAGACAGGATATTTCTAATTTTAGAGTTTTTGCACAAATGGAAGAAAGCAGTCTTACATATGTCTGTTGCATTCCTCCTCTTCTTCACCCCCAAATGAAATCTGTGGGTCTGACTCTGACAAACACCTCCTGCTTGACTGCGATATGTAACCAGCTTAGGAGACAGATGAGAAAACTGCACCAAAGCAAGGCTGCAGGCCATCATAGCCTGAAACTGTATCTGAACCAAGAGAATGAAATAATCTCTATACACTCTGCAGTTTGCAGATCAACCAAGTCTGGGAGTGGATGTTGCAATTACATACATAAGAACTCCATAGAGCTCACTCCCATCAGGATGGCTGTGTCTGCATGGTGATAATCAAATTATTTGGGTCCTCCAGTGCGTTCATCACAATCCAACCTCTGGTACTGAGAAAGAAGCTATGAGGAATGTCAGTAGACCATGATATGGTGACATGTCTATTGACTGATTTCAGATAGAAGGACAGCTACATGGCCCATTTCTTGAGAGGAGATATTGATGTGGTGGAGGGATACAAGTACATGGACACCCACACTAGCAACAGGAGAACTTAAACACCAGCAGAGAGGCTGTATACAAAAGGGGATGGGCATCTCCTAGTGAGATTGAGAGTCTTTGTAATTTGCATTTAAATGTTCATCTGTTTCTGTGTGTTTGTTATCACAGTATTCTTACATACTGGGATACTAACATACTGAATAAACTGATGAGGAATTCTTGCTGCAAACTGAATACATTTGAAGCTATGGTGGAGAGCATGGCACTAAACTGTCATTCACCTCTTGATAATCGTGACTACACTCTGCATCACTCACTGAGCAGGTGGCTCTTTTTCTAACAGTGATTGAGCTTCAGTGCTGCAAGAACAGAAACAGGAAATTTTGCACATCTTATGTAAGTCATATCTACAGTGCAGCACATGTATTGCATTTTTTATACACTGTTATAATGAGCCATTTTATTGTTTTTTAATTTTATTGTGGTGTTTTTATTAGATTTAGTAAGCTGTTTTGCTGTATTGATCTTTTTTACTGCCATATACATTATTATCTCATATTCATATTTCAGTTTGCAATTATGTTATTACTTGATAATTTTCTTATTTATTGCATTTTTTTTGTTCCCAAATTAGTTTTGCCCTATTAAGAGATTTGATTTGCAATGTTGGGTTTTGAGATAAATTAATCTAAGCTTAAATGTCATTATATGACAAACATATGAAAACACAAAGGAACTTCCCAAATTTGGGATAATGAAAGTGTAGCTTACCTTATTTCATTATTTGTTATTTGAATTCAGCTTCCCCTGTAGAGAGAAGGTCACTATATTGGGGTATGACATGCAGCAACGGGCTAGGATGCTGTGATAAGGCCTCAGCAATAAGTTGCGTGCTCTGTACCAACTGAGCTTAGGAGGATGCTTGTCACCTGTCTTGCTGTACTGTGTACGTGGCATTTCAAATCCATTGTGAATATTCTATGCACTGAGTACAGTATGCAACTACAAATTTTATGGAAGTTGACAATTTACACCAGCAGAGTATGTCACGCAAGTTAAGAGTGTAAGAGATGTGAGCAGGCTTTGAATTCATGAGACTCTTAAGGGCTCTTAAAAAGGGCTGGGGCTACACTTCTACCAGTTTTAATTCAGCTCAAAAGGAGGAATTGTAGAAGATTGAAGTATAGGGAGAAATTTGGATAGACCAAGAAGACTAAATTGAGTGGCTTTCAATATTTGACTTTTTAATTAGCCTTTTTAACTTTTATTTATAAAGTTGTATCTGTATCTGATAAAGTGCAGATATGAAAACTGAATGTTTCAAAAGTGTCTAGTGCCTGGAAAAACATTGCCCCAATGATTATGAATTGTGTTGTGGTCTGGGTGAGAATCCAAATAAAAAAATAATAAAAAAAAAACTACTTTGAAGCACCATTTTCTTTCATAATATTTCAGAACATCACCATAGGAGTACCAGCTCTGTCTGTCATTTGAGTCTCGCCTTGCATACCTATTGATTTTTTTCATTGATTTTTTATTAACTGCTCCTAGAAGAAGCCGAGGATAGGTCATGTCCATTGCAATAACTGCCATTTGTTCTCCCACAGTCAAACTTAAAGAACAATCAGTAAATCGGAATAAAAATTCCGATTTAATGATCCTTGTGCTGGTGTGTAATAAGCATTACACCTTCTAGTTGCTTCTAGCAACCTTCCCAACTTGTGCACTGTTACTTCACAGAAAGTTATCGATTCATTTGCAACTATAAATCAGACAATGGACTGAATTCACAATGGAAAATTTGTTTTCTATGCAGTAACACTTTGCTTCACACGATTCAAACAAGTATGAAAACATTCTGCAACTGAGAGTCTCACTGTAACTCTTTCACACTATAACTAATGTAATTGTGTATTTGTGTGTTAACGATATACATTTCAAATACCCTGATCTTAGAGCATGCTTGGTCATGGATAGAATTGCTTTAGAATTCTCTCTCTCTCTGACTGTGGGATGTATTTCTCTAAAGCTAATCTTATGAGAGAATGAAACAGAGGACCAAATTGGATTTCTTAGCAGTGAGGCTGATTAATTAGTAGCATCAATTAACATGAACACTCATTAGCATGGAGAGTTAGCTTTGAGGCATTTGTGTCTGCTGAAAACAGTTTATTCCTGCCACTACTCAGATCATGAAAAGACCAGTGTTTTTCTTTTTTCTGATCAGGGTTGGACATGGCGAAGCAAAGGAACATAAATACAACGTTGACATATCATTAATTTAAAAGCAAAGAGGGAGAAATCAAACATGACTAGACCAAGGGGAAGGAAAACTAGAAACACTGACATGAGACAAGGGACCGTCAAAGTAAAACAGGAAGTATAACAGACGTGGACTAAAGCCTAATCTAAATCTAAAGCCTAATCTATTTTTTTTCTTTTTTTTCTTTTCTGATTATAAAGAAGCCTTAGCTCCATTGCATTAAGGGTTAGGGTTCTATATGTGTTTTGTATTCTGGTATGAATACAAAACACATCTGGGTTTTGCTTTCTCTGTGCACAAGGTAGGCTATGTCAGTTTGAGCTCATACTTCTGTCATAGATCCATAAGCATAGAGAGATCCAAACTTCAAGTACTGGTGTTTATTCAAACACATCAAAACAAACACAAGTGGTTATTTCCAAGTATAGGATTATTTGCAATCGCCATAATGACTATATGGGTTACTTGGTCTGCAGTGAACATGCTTCCTCTGCCCCCAGCATCTGGTCATCTAGCAATTCATAAGCATAGAGAGATCCAAACTTCAAGTACTGGTGTTTATTCAAACACATCAAAACAAACACAAGTGGTTATTTCCAAGTATAGGATTATTTGCAATCGCCATAATGACTATATGGGTTACTTGGTCTGCAGTGAACATGCTTCCTCTGCCCCCAGCATCTGGTCATCTAGCAATTCTGTAAAGTAGCAATTTCAGTATTTTTACATCAATGGTATTGGTGTGTTTCTCATTGGCATATGGCAGTGCTACAAATCTTTGTGCGAAGTGACTGTACTAACCGATTCTCATTTCAAGATGTCCTTATGGTACTGGCTACAGTGTAGCGGCTCGAGTTAGGCTGGACCCGTTGGCCAGCTACCCTCAGGGTCATCCCACGGTTGATTACATGGTCCACTATTGTAGCTCTGATGTCATCAGCAATTCTATTTCTTACTCTTCCTACCCTTCCTCTCCCCCCTCCTCATCTTCCTCTTCCCCCTCGTCTTCCTCTTGCTCCTCCTTGTCCTTGTCGTCCTCTTCATCCTACTTCTTCACCTCCACGTCCTCTTCCTCGGCCTCCTCTACTTCTCACTCTTTCTGCTCCCTCCATTGTACTCCGCACACACAGCTTACCTGTATTATAGTGCTTAGGCTGATTGCAAAGTGAACTAATTATCTAAAAAAGTTTTCACATGTGAAAGTGTGCCAGACAGTTGGCAAATTAGTGTTAATGATAGCCATACATGTGTATACTTTTGCTAGGAGTGTGTTGGAAATTTGGTAATTGAGTGTTGTGCAGTGAATTGTGCCTACAGTTTTGCAAAGTGTGTGTTACAAAATTGCAAACTGAGTGCAAAGCAGTTTTTGTGCTTTTAGTTTTGCAAACTCAGTGAGTGGTTTTGCTATAAGTCTGAATAGTTTTAGAGATTGTGCTACAGGAATCACAGTTAGGGTTTAAGCATTCAGAAAAAACTGTAATACATCTGTAGTCCAGGTCCCTGCGTTTTTCCCTTTCCTGTCCCTATGCTCTCCATTTTCTCCTTTGTCTCCACCTTTGTTTTGAAAGTCTTATCCTACACAAAACCTAATGCAACATTTCATAGACTGTCCACTACTAAATAATGAATCAATGAATGCTTGAACATATTAGAACATAGGAAAGGAATATCTTTAAGGGAAGAGCTGAAATGCTGAAACTGAGGCCCTGGTCATTCACTGTCCCAGTGCACATTATTTAATTGCATTTCATTATTCACTGCTAATTTATTACGCTCTGTGAAAGAGAAAATTAATGCACCAGTTTAATTGAATTGTTATGTCTCTACACAAGTGTGCTTGTTAGTGGGCCCTCTCACTGTGTTTTGCTGTTCTGAATATGCGCTGTATCTTCTGGCTTAAAATGAATTGTGACAAGAACTTATTATACTGTCAGAGGAAAGTTGTTTTGGTTTTTTTTTTTTTTGAAAACTTTGACAAAGTGCAAAACGAATCATTAGCGACTCTCACAGGATTTTGTCTGGAATTCTTTTCTGCTGCCTTAGACAGTTTCAGGCAGTTATTTTTATCCCAATTAAATTGGCATACCCTATAGGTGTTTAGCATTTTACTGCAAAGCATGGACCTGCCTCAGAGAAAACAAAAAATAAACTAATAAAATAAAATAAAAAACTGATTTGAAACAATGTGTCACAACAGCAGTTAACCTAAAAAATAAAAACACATAATTGTACCCACTTTATATCCATAAATGAACAAGTGTAAAGTAGAAACTGGCAGTAGACGTGTGCCTCCATGAATCCCACTGTGCTGGGATCTTTTGTTAACGCGACAAGAACACAGTGCAGCAAAGTAAAGCTCTCAGTGGCTTTCAAGAAGTTTCTTGACTTCTCTGTAGCAGTTCTGATGTTTGGGTTCCTCTGTTTTAAAAGTCTAGATATCAAATGAGGCAAACTTTTTACTTTACTTCTAAAAATAGTTGTGTAGTGCACCCTTTCCACTAAAATAAAAGACTCATGGTTCTAAGCAGATTTACTTTGCAGCATTGCACGGAATGAAACATGAAACCAAGAGATAACAGAAACAATCATTAGTTGGAGTCGATAAGATTTTGAATTGTGCCTTTGTTTGTCACTACGGGTCATCATGTCAACCGCAGGATATGCTGTGGTTTATGCAATTGTCTACAGTGTAGAAAAAGGGTGGCTGCATGACTGTAAAACTGATATTATGGCAGACTGGGACTGATTAATTACTAGCCTCAATTAACACAGAGTCTCATTAGTGTGTGGATTAGCTCTGTGACTTCCTATCCAATGTTCCCTCTAATTTTTCACGTGTCTGAGCGAACACACAAACTCCCTGAGCGTCCCTTGGACCACTGTGAGCAACAGCAGACGTGTGCAGTATGGTCACGCCAGCATCGAATCCATCCAAGTCACATGGTTTATTAAAATAATCAAATTACAGCGTTTATGTTAGACTACTTTTAATTAACTGCTTTAGCCCACTTACAGTGAAAATTAAAAAAAAATCTTGTTCATGACCTGTGTAGCATGTTAACACTATTGGAAGTAAAATTAACTTGAACTCCAATCTTGAAAACACAACTTTCTTTTTTTCTTTTTTCTTTTTTATAAAGCTCTGACTTGTATTATGAGTATGAGTCTGTGGTCTGGGAGAGAGTCCTGTAACTCTGTCTTCAAAATACAGTAAATAATGACCAATGCTGGGCAATTAATGATATACCGTAGTTACTTCTTCAAAAAAGTAACAAAGTTTTTTGCAGCTGTTTACCTAAAAATGCAGCCAAGGCGTTTTTTTTAAACAAACATTTCAAACTATTCACAGAACAATCACACTGTAAGACCGAATAGTAATAGTTTGATAAATGAAATGAGTTCCAACTACTTAAAAACCTGTTATAAGTTCATACACCTTTATTTTTTGAGTAGTTTGAACAAGTTTGTTTTTTCAAGTTATCAGTACTTGAATATATTGATTAGTTTCTGGCATTGCCCTCAAATAATTTGAGTTTTAACACTGACGTCACTTACGTGCCTACGTACGTACCTACGTGCGCCACCTGTTTCTTTATGAAGTGCTGGCAACCATCTTGGATTCCTCGCTTCGAGTGCGAATGCCCGCTCATTACTCCGAAAGAAACTTGTGGAACGTTAATATCCGAACAGAAATAAAAACATTTGTCAAGGGGTTTTTTGCGGCATTGCCTTTGACGCTGGATAAAGGAGGGCATGCTATGGTATGTTACGGACTTTTGAACTGGAACAGCTAACGCTCTGCACTTGGCTAGCTGCATTTACCGCCTTTGCAGCATCTTCAGGAGCGCTTTTGTGGTAAGTTTTATTTTTCTGAAACTATAGTTCTCCATTGTAATATGGGTTTTTATCGTCATAAATGTACAACTCTAGCAGGCATTTAAGAATTACATGCATGCGTCGTTTTATCCATGTTGGCTTGGCCCCAAAGTGTTTTGCATGAATTATGCTAATACGCTCATATTTAGTATAACACATTATTAGTCCCTGGGACTAATAATGTGTTAATAACTTTTCTAATCTCTTACTATTTTAAAAGAAGTCTTTAGAAGGCGTTTCTGGATTTGCAGATTATAAACTGCCTTGTGGTTAAATTGTTGAATCAATATGCACTGCTGCGCTGCTTCACACTTAGCGCATACGTGGATATTGACTTTGGCTAACCCATTTGCTAACTGGTGGAACTTAAAACTTACGTTTAGTTCTCTGGAGTTGTACATATTAAAACTGGGGCAGCAAAATTGTAGGCACAGGACATACTTACAAAAGCAGTGAATAATCATTACATAATTACGCGGTAGAACTTGGTTTACATTGCAAATAGTTATGTATACCAAGTTGAAATGTAGAATCTTCTGAACTGTAAAATTGTTGTGCCTGGTCTATTTTAGGTTAGCTTAAGGGTGAATCCATCAATAATATATTTACCAAACAGTTATTTTTTCGTTTTATTTTATTCTGATGCCCAGTGTTCATTAGTGAAAGACTTAGTTTTTTATCTGTCAGGGGCTGGGTCTGTGACACAGCATTTTGAGTTTATTTTGTATTTTTGCTTTCTTATGTTATATTGAAATGAGGTGAAGTTCTTGTATTGTTGTTATTATTAGTTAAGGTTTAGTTGAGTTCTGGGCTGGTTATGTTTCATCTGTGTCTCCTTGGTTATGTGTCTTTTCTGTTCTCTGTGTAGTCTGTCTTGTCTTCTGTGTTTTACTGTTATGTCCATGCCAGGGCAGAAGTAAATTTTCAGGGGTGAAGATGCTGTTTACCTTGACCAGCTAAGACTACAGATTGTAGATGAAGTCGAGAAAAGTGAAAAGAATCCTGATTACAAAGCTGATGCACACAACTTTGGCCTTGCAATGCAAAGAGATCATCAATGATGACCTACCAGTAGGTCAGATCCTGGATTGCTGGCCTACTCTGAAATCCCAGTCCCAGGTATGAATGTATATAGATGTATCTAACAAGGTGTATTTTATATCAACTCCTGTTATCTGGCCTGTCTGAACAAATTATGCCTTTGGAGTGTAAGGATTTTGATGTATTTTGCAAAGATTTATAGACTAATTGAAACTTGTAAACACAAATGTATCCTGTGTGTTCAGATCTGTGCAGAATTCCACAGGATTACAAACCTCCACCTGAAGAACCACTTTTATGCTGTGCTGGACCAACATGCTCCCCGGCTCCAGAGCTTATTCAGAAAGAAAGCTGTTTGCACAGGGAACGTGTCTGATGTCCTGTCTCAGCTCTTCAGAAGCTATAATCTCCAGGTTAGTGGGTTTTTGTCTTGTTTTTGAGCTTTATTTAATTTGATCAATTTTTCCAATTTTAATTACCATTCTTGACTAGGTTAGCCAATAATTTAAAATAAAAATTTTCTTGTGATGTAGGAACAAGCTGATATCCATGCCCAAAGTGCTGGTGTGCTTCATGCCCTCTCTGCCTATTTGTACGAAGACACCTCTACCTTCATCAAAACATGGGATGTAAGTTTTGGACAAAGTTGTGAACAATATCTTAGTAGCATCCTTGTTTAGATTTCTCAAAACATTATGACACTTTGAGAGTTTGAGAAGCATCTCCATGCTTGGATCTGTCTACAACAGTGTCCATGTCACATAATGGAAACACTACATGTTTTTAATGTGCGTAGACCTTCTATAATGTTCCTAGCCCAACCATACATCACTGTACAAATGAAAAAAGATATATAACTCCTATTGACTTTCTGTTGTTATTGCTACGAAGAGGTATGACTTTGCTTTACTAAAAGTACTATTTTTGTCAGTTTGTTTTTTCAAATCTTTGGTGTGTTGTGGCTTTTTTGTTGTTCAAACAATTGATTTCTGAGCTAGTAATAATCCAGAAATGTGACTTGTATAGATGAAACTAAGAGAAATAGGAATGCACTAACATGAAGTAATTTTGTTTTCTGTAGATGATGCATTCTGATAGACCAGATATTAGTGAAGTGCCACTTGGACGACTCCTGATCAGAGCCAATTCCAGCGATGCAACATTCTTCTGCCCTGAGAAGACTGCAGTTTTGGTCGAGGGTAACATGATCATTGTTTTCACCACCCTGGCTGATGCATTTCTAGTGATATTTGGACTCACCTACGCCCTGCACCTAAGCTACCCAAAATGTTTGGCCAACATTTTTGACTTCATTCAGAACGTTTTGATGGGTCTGGAGGGTGGGAAGTTGAAGCCCAAAGTGCTGAGTCTTAAAAATGATCTTTTGGCAGCAGAATAATGTCCAGGGTTCCTACACAGCCCTCAAGTGCCTGTTAAAGCAAGTAATTCAGTTTATCATGTTTCCAAGTCTGGATAAGTTTGTTTTTTTTAAAAAGAGAGAATAGAATAAAGAAATCTTTGCAGACTCTGTTTCATACTTCATTATCTAAAAGCCACATACAAAGTAAAAGGGGTGATTTTATTTTATTAATTTATTTTTTTCCCCCAACATCACTTGTGTTTTAGTTGATTTTGATTGTGTTTTTAGTCAGATAACTGTAAATCTATAGAGAAAATGAAGGACAATCTCACTACATTTCTGGCTTCTAGGTGGGATCTTGAATGTCACGTAAGGAACGTTCCTCCTGAACTATTCATAACTGACATAAGGCGCTAAGGAGGTTTATAACACTTTGTTTTATGTCTCTAAAGAAGTATTTTTCTATTTAATGTTTTATTGCTTTGTTGTTGAGACTGTGATTGCACTCTACAAATGTGCATTTTGCATAACCACAGTATTGGCATATTAAAAAGGTTACCAATTATATTTCAGTGTATTAGCTGCACTATACTATTACTTTCATTCGGTTTTCCCACCTAATAATGCAGGATTTTCTTTTCCTTTTGTTTGTTTTTTAATAAACAGGCCATACTCATGTGTTAATCAAATTTGAATACTCTTAAAACATGTTGTGAATTTCTTTATTTCTAATATTGTAACCTTGTGCCAAAATTTCCGACATTATTCCCTATAAAATGTGGTGGATTTATGTCTTTGGGGTTTTTGTTAGAAAGGCTATGTGTTAAAGTAACTCAATAAATTTGTAACTTGAATTTATGTTTTCTGTCTTATGTTTTTACAAGTGTAATTATTTTGGGCACTTTTTTTATATCAAATTCAAAACACAGTAGATTTGGATATTACAAGCATTTGTTTTTTAAATTTTTGAGTTGTATTAGCTTAAAATGGTTAACATTTTGAAACTAAAAATTAATTCCTTAAAGTTACTTGAGCTAGATTTGTACTTGAAACTCAAAATATCAAGTAGAGAGTACTAAACCAAAAATGTGGATATAACATAAAAACATTTGTCAATGGTACTTAAAAATATTTATCTAAAGCTAATAAATAAAGTGTGTTTATTTAACTTTTATTTTTAAGTTTTAGTTACTTAAAATATTTTATGTAATCAGTTTCACCAAAAGTTTTGAGTAAAATTAACTTATTGGGTTTTACAGTGCAGCTGTTCTGCATCAAATCTGATGCCACACAAATGATTTGTGCCACTCCACACAAATGATTTGTGCCACTCCAAAAAATAATTTCTGTCCACTATGAGATAAAGGAGAACAACAGCCTGATACCCGCAGGCCTGACAACAGGAGATGTATCACTGCTGTAACACCTGTAACATTCAGCAGTCGTCTCATTGCTCTGACACACACAACAAAACTAGTGACTACACTGCACACTAACTACACAAGATTTGCGCTAAACGTTGCAAATCTCTCATATCTCAAAACACCTCCATCACTCCTAACACTTCCCCCCTTACTTCCGTTTTCCTTATAAAACGCTATGTACTGCGGAAAAAAATGGTGAAAACAAACAACGATAGTAATCAGGGAGAAAACCAACCATTGCACATATTTTTTTATCATAACTCTGGTTTTACGTGGCCTATCAACACAATTTAAAAACTGGTATAAAGTCCACACTTTTTCTGTCAATTGTTCCGTCTGTCCTGCTCACATCTCCAATGGTTGTACACGTTGTCATTAACGTGGCTTCACTCCACATCAGCCGCTTTGCTAGCTAAAACACCGGTGTCGGCACATAAGGACGCTGTCATAGCCTGTGTATATATGGATGTGATTCGCATCATTGGCTGGCCTATGGGATAAGGTGGCATCGTTCTAATCCCATACGGGAGCAGCCAGTCACTTACTGACTAACACTGCGAAACAGAATTGATAATGTATTTATTTTCATTTCAATTCAGGTTAGATTTTTTTTGTGTGTGCAATGCAGATTTTCTGTGCGCAGAGACCGTGCCAGCAGTGCGCAATTGCGCACGCCTGCAGCTTAGAGGGAACATTGTTCCTATGTCTTGTGTGGGTGAAGTTTTTATTGCTTACACCTTCCCAACTCTACTCTTTCTCTTATGATTTGTCTTTCTCTTTCAAACCTCTGTTTCTGTCTCTTTCTTCCCTCTTGTGTGTTTCTAACCAACACTAACTGTAATTAGTAGCAACTGTTCATCATCCCTGTAATGCATGTGTGCATGTGTTCTTATGCTGCGTGAGGGCAACTTTGTGTTTGTTAACGTGTTTGTGTCCTTATTCTCTATTCTAATTAATGAGATGGTCTTTGAAATTGCTAATTGCTGCCTTTTTGACCCAGCTAAGGTTTTATTAAGGTGTGCAGTTGCTAATGTGAATGAGTCAGAGTTGTGTACAAGAGCTCAGTAAATCATTCTAATAAATTGAGCATCTGAAAAACTGGCAGCCTTGTTCTTCTTAAAATATCATCAGCAGGAATCTGTTTACCATTTCCTCCATTTTTTATTCACACTCAAATCAGATTTCATTGCTCTCCCACTTTGTAGTGTTTTCAAAACGAAATTGCCATAATAGACATGAAAGCGCAGATTGTAGTTCTCACAGTAATAGCTCTTTTGCACTTTTTTGTCTTGAAACAAGAGTTAACCTGATGGTTGTGCTTTGACAGTTTGCAATTCTCAACAGTCCTGACAGCTGAAGGTGGTGATGCATTGATGTGGGGAATGTTTTATCAGCTTGTGACTCAACAAAACCCTCAGAAACCCTCCTTTGACTACAAACCTTTAAAGTACTAGGCTGATATCAGACGGATCCGTCAACCCAGACTCTGAAGGCTATTCGGTTTTGGCTAACCAATCACTGGATCAAATGTATTCATCTGAATATTGCCATTTTAAGGAAGCACCAATGTCATGTACAAGTTTTGATTTTGATGTGGTTTTAAGAGTGGACCAGAGTAAAGAAAAAGCTGTTTCTCTCGTCATCATTTCCCTCCATTTGTCATTCAGTTGAAACCACAATGGTCTAAAAAACCCTTTTGTTGAGTACAGTTTGAAAAGCTGGAATGAGTAATATTTTAGGACGTCTAGGTTACAGGCTGATTTTCCATTAAACATGCAACAAAGAGATGCCTCGTACTTTTTGTAGACAGTTTAATATTTGTCAGTAAACCCATACCTTTAAGGCTTTGTTTTTAATTAGTATTTCTTACTGTGAGAGATGAGATCTGGGCCTGAGAATTGCCCCTTGTAGGGAGGACTGGGTTGTTTTCCCATTTATAAGCACAGGTGCAGGTAATTAGGGTCTTTCTCTTGTTGTTTAAACCCAGAGTCTTGTGCGGGAATTCCTGGTGCGAGTAGTGTGAGTCGTAGCATTTAGCCTTCTTAATCTTTCTAAAGGTGGATTGGTGGGGGGTTCATAGCCCCCTGTTGGAGAGGCAGGCTATAGAAAAATGTTCTGCTCGAGTCTCTGTGGAGTGTGATGGTAAAATCAGTTTTTACCCTTTAGGAGAAAGCTTTGTTTGATCCCCATATCTGTAGTGGACTGTGCCACCTCTTTTTGATACTTATCAGAGTGGAGTTCTAACCTGGAGACGGATAATTGAAAGACAGCTGTATCGTAGAGCAGGAGGGATATTCCTTTCGAGGTAACCTGCACAGTATGTTTATATCTTGCTTTAATTTACATATCGCCAAGCTTTTGCTTGTGGATTTCTGCTTGGCCATCAAAGACTTTTCTTACATCCTTTTTTTGCCCCTTTAGGGCTGCAGTGTAGATTGCCTGCATTCCACCTGTGACACAGGGCAGCTTTTTTTCCTTTTTATATTCCCTGCAGTGCTTGTCCTTCATTTACGTGTCCGGCTACTTACTGTTTGGGGTTTTGATTTGGTCTGTGTAATAACTTTTTAGAGAATCCTTTAAAATTATGGAACGCCAGGACTGCCATAATGAATTAATTAAATACACCATTAAATAATTAATTAAATGTGGCAATAATTAATTAAAATTGGAATTAATTAATTAAATAAATAGTTATGACACATGTAATTAATTAATTATTGACACATTTAATTAATTATTTATGTATTTCACATTTTAATTAATTATTGACACATTTAATTAATTATTGACACATTTAATTAATTATTTATGTATTTCACATTTTAATTAATTATTGACACATTTAATTAATTAATTATTGACACATTTAATTAATTATTTATGTATTTCACATTTTAATTAATTATTGACACATTTAATTAATTATTGACACGTTTAATTAATTAATTATTGACACATTTAATTAATTATTTATGTATTTCACATTTTAATTAATTATTGACACATTTAATTAATTAATTATTGACACATTTAATTAATTATTGACACATTTAATTAATTATTTATGTATTTCACATTTTAATTAATTATTGACACATTTAATTAATTAATTATTGACACATTTAATTAATTATTTATGTATTTCACATTTTAATTAATTATTGACACATTTTAATTAATTATTGACACATTTAATTAATTATTTAATGATATATTTATTTATTTCATTTTGGCAGTCCTGGCGCCTGGCTCTCATCATGAAATAATTTTATCTGTCAGCCTCACCCATCAAACTCAGGGGGCGGGGTTAACGCTGATCGAGTCAAAACCATTGCTTTGGCCTGGTGGCCATTGTTTCTAGCACACAACAACCGGCATGTGGAAGCTAACAGAACTGAGCTTTGAAAAACCCTGTTTGTGTGTCACCAAATACCGTTTTAATATTTTTTTAGCCGAGAATGTAGTGGTTTAATCTTCATGTGTCTGGTCAGTTTGTCAAGATACAGCCTCTTTGCAAAAGTGTTTCGATGATTTCGGAGATGTCTGCCCAGTCTCACGGCAAAGCGTGGGATAGACCCGCTCGCCTCGCAAGCAATCCCACCGACAAAGCGCAGGCCCCGGTACACAGCTGTAGTAACCCCCGCTGACTTCTTTTACTGAGGTTATATTTATCGGTGTTTTATTTCCTGATGTTCTTATGTGTCCTACGTGTTTCAGTCGCCAATTCTGAATTATAACTAACATTAAAAACATGTTTAAGGAGGAGAGAGAGCAAATAAATCTGTTTAACATCTGATCTTTGGGTTTTTGTTCAGTAATCAGCGTGACCTGTGTATAAACACATAAAAGAGATAACGTTGGTGTTTCCGTCATGTAGTAACTGCTGGCTTTAACTGTACAAAGGTTGTTCGACACTATGAAACACATACAGACTTCATGATGTTCGGCTAATATTTTTATTGTGAATATTAATCATGCTGACCTCGCTCTGTACACCACGCAGCGAGGTCAGCATGTCCACGATATCCTCAGCTCCATGAGTTAACACAAAGTTTCCCACCTGACTATCTAACTTCCAACTATTCCAGAGACGTGAAAATATACAGCATAAAGAAAAGTGTAAGAGACTCAGCAGCAGATTAGAATAACAGTTATAGATTTAATAAATCACCAAATGAATCCAAGAAACGAGCAAACCTGTTCCGACAATTTGAGTTTGTATTCCCTCAGCTGCAGACTCGCTGCTGTTTAAATGTTTGAAAAGGAAGATTAGATATAAAAAACGTCAAACATAGACTCAGTCTGCCTTCACATTTGATATGAGGCCAGCACGTATAGTGGCCTCAGCTATTACTGAAATACACGTGCTATATCATAAACTATGATATAAATAGGGAGGTCCTATTAACATGTTTAGTTTTAAAGGACACCTTCCTGCCTTTAGTCTCATTCATGAGCAGTATTAGTTTTCTTCTAACATCCAGAAGTCTGCACGATGTGTTTCATAGTTTGTAACAAGCCTTTGACAGGTAAACATAACATGACCGAAAAAGCAAAAAAAAAGAAAAAAAAAAAAGAGAGAGAGAGAGAGTGTTGACATAAGAAGAGAAAATGCTCTCAATTATGGAGACAGGCAAATGGTTCATTTATGTTTGATGTGTGTTTATTCCTCCCTAAATATCGTCGGTGAAGTTCACCATGCACGTCAGATTTTCCTGCGCATTTTTATACCTCTGCCAACAGAGAGAGAAAAAAAATCACATTCTAACAGACAGCTGGTGCTTAGAATACAGTTGAATAACTATTAAAAAACAGATGATATTTAGATGATAGTTCAGTCTAACACATGTGCCAGTGAACCATTAAACGTCTGTGAAACTATGCAGTTATGAAACGTAACTTTAACCTCAGCCAAACCGATTTGCTCAGTTGTAAATAAAACAGCGAAGTAAACGTGACCCGACAGACAGAACCTGAGTGAATGAAGTCCAGCGTTTAACCACTGAGAGCTAAAACTCAGCTGAGGTTTCAAAGCTGTGTGCCGGTGATTGGACATCAGCCGCTGATGAAGCTGTTCGCCTATAAAGTGCTCTGTAAGGAAACGAGCTCCAGCAGCTCTGCGCTCGGGGAAAACACTATATTTACTTATCTTGTGCAGAAAAATGCGCTGACATTGCTTTATATCGAGCACCGGCTGCCCAGTTAAACTGTGACTATCACCAGGTAACGTAGGCGTGTTTCTTGAATTAGCAGCAGGTGTTAAACAGCTGACAGATGAGGAGGAGGATGCATGCAGGTAAACTGAGGGTCTGTTGAGCTGATCGCTGGTTTCGTGAGAAAAATGTCAGCTCGTTCTTTATGTTACAGAAGCACAGAGACACAAGACCAGGCGGAAAGAGACGATCGTTCGGTGAAAATGAGAATCTGCGAATGCAACATGTGGAACACGGAGAGTGGAATATGTAAACAAACTGGTTAACTACCCCCTCGGTGCACTCTGCATGCTAATTGTTAGCAGAGCTAGCGAAATCTCTGAAAACATCTGAGCACTTTTGCAAACATATTCTATGTTGACAACCTGACCAGACATACGGCGCGACATTCGCGGCTAAAACACTGTTAAAAGTGTAGCTGGTGACAGAAAAACGGGGTATTTTAAAACTACACCACCATTGCTGCCTGTGATTTGATCTGCATTCTGGGATACCTGGCTGCCCCAAGTCTACACAAGCAATCGATTATCTAGGATCGACCTGTTTTGACTTACTTTGCACGGCAACCAATCAAATGTTAGAGAAGCTGCATGGGCAGCGTTAACCCCGCCCCCTGAGTTTGATGGGTGAGGCTGACAGATAAAATTATTTCATGATGAGAGCCAGGCGCCAGGACTGCCAAAATGAAATAAATAAATATATCATTAAATAATTAATTAAATGTGTCAATAATTAATTAAAATGTGAAATACATAAATAATTAATTAAATGTGTCAATAATTAATTAATTACATGTGTCATAACTATTTAATTAATTAATTCCAATTTTAATTAATTATTGCCACATTTAATTAATTATTTAATGGTGTATTTAATTAATTCATTATGGCAGTCCTGGCGTTCCAAATAAAATGACCATTTAAATCAAAGGAAATTAATACATTTATTTGATCAAAAGAAGTTGTTATGTATAGCTGTTAGTCACTTGCACTAAGACCAGAAAAACATTGTTAAAAGCAATGTGACGAATACTGTACAGAACTTGGGCGTACACTTGTCAATCTATCCTCCACCCGTTTAAAGCATGAAATATTGAAATCCCTTCTCGGATGGAAAAAAAAAGTAAAATGTGACCAAATGGCAAAATTGTAAAGAGCTTTGAAGGTCTCGAAAAGTGCTATATAAATGCGATCCATTATTACAGGGAGTGCAGAATTATTAGGCAAATGAGTATTTTGTCCACATCATCCTCTTCATGCATGTTGTCTTACTCCAAGAGTATAGGCTCGAAAGCCTACTACCAATTAAGCATATTAGGTGATGTGCATCTCTGTAATGAGAAGGGGTGTGGTCTAATGACATCAACACCCTATATCAGGTGTGCATAATTATTAGGCAACGTCCTTTCCTTTGGCAAAATGGGTCAAAAGAAGGACTTGACAGGCTCAGAATAGTCAAAATTTGTGAGATATCTTGCAGAGGGATGCAGCAGTCTCAAAATTGCAAAGCTTCTGAAGCGTGATCATCGAACAATCAAGCGTTTCATTCAAAATAGTCAACAGGGTCGCAAGAAGCGTGTGGAAAAACCAAGGCGCAAAATAACTGCCCATGAACTGAGAAAAGTCAAGCGTGCAGCTGCCAAGATGCCACTTGCCACCAGTTTGGCCATATTTCAGAGCTGCAACATCACTGGAGTGCCCAAAAGCACAAGGTGTGCAATACTCAGAGACATGGCCAAGGTAAGAAAGGCTGAAAGACGACCACCACTGAACAAGACACACAAGCTGAAACGTCAAGACTGGGCCAAGAAATATCTCAAGACTGGTTTTTCTAAGGTTTTATGGACTGATGAAATGAGAGTGAGTCTTGATGGGCCAGATGGATGGGCCCGTGGCTGGATTGGTAAAGGGCAGAGAGCTCCAGTCCGACTCAGACGCTAGCAAGGTGGAGGTGGAGTACTGGTTTGGGCTGGTATCATCAAAGATGAGCTTGTGGGGCCTTTTCGGGTTGAGGATGGAGTCAAGCTCAACTCCCAGTCCTACTGCCGGTTTCTGGAAGACACCTTCTTCAAGCAGTGGTACAGGAAGAAGTCTGCATCCTTCAAGAAAAACATGATTTCCATGCAGGACAATGCTCCATCACACACGTCCAAGTACTCCACAGCGTGGCTGGCAAGAAAGGGTATAAAAGAAGAAAAACTAATGACATGGCCTCCTTGTTCACCTGATCTGAACCCCATTGACAACCTGTGGTCCATCATCAAATGTGAGGTTTACAAGGAGGGAAAACAGTACACCTCTCTGAACAGTGTCTGGGAGGCTGTGGTTGCTGCTGCACGCAATGTTGATGGTGAACAGATCAAAACACTGACAGAATCCATGGATGGCAGGCTTTTGAGTGTCCTTGCAAAGAAAGGTGGCTATATTGGTCGCTGATTTGTTTTTGTTTTGTTTTTGAATGTCAGAAATGTATATTTGTGAATGTGGAGATGTTATATTGGTTTCACTGGTAAAAATAAATAATTGAAATGGGTATATATTTGTTTTTTGTTAAGTTGCCTAATAATTATGCACAGTAATAGTCACCTGCACACACAGATATCCCCCTAAAATAGCTAAAACTAAAAACAAACTAAAAACTACTTCCAAAAACATTCAGCTTTGATATTGAGTTTTCTGGGCTCATTGAGAACATGGTTGTTGTTCAATAAAATTATTCCTTAAAAATACAACTTGCCTAATAATTCTGCACTCCCTATATTATTAAAAGGTTTTTGCAATCAGTAAAATAGGGAATAACCAGGAAGTAATATTTTGATAAGATAACCAAATTATATGAAATCTATCTAATGAGAACGTATCTGTCACAGGAGATCAGTTTGACATCTTTAATAACCGCAGTTGCTGTGATAAATGGTGTATTGAGATGTGGCCATGCTTGTATAACAATGCTGTGTGCTGTTATATACGGGGCTAAAATAATTTTGGATTTTATCAGCAATGATTGTACCATACTTGGAATCGGTGTTTCGCTGCTTAACCCTTTCATGCATGAATTATGACAACCTCAATCAGGTTTTTTTTCTTAAGTATTTTTATGTATTTTCATTTATCTTCAGGCATGAAAAAAAGATTTCTGAACTTCATTTTTTTTAAACATGTATTTTTCAAAGAGTTTTTTTACATGTCTACTTAGGTGGACAACATACATTTTGACTGGGTGGCAGGGTATGGAGGGACACAGTGTCCGATGTAGTGGTTTGTGTGCAAGTATACCATCAACACTGACACAAATGCAAGAAAACAGCCTTTGAATAGCTGTCCACTGTAGCGACCACAATGCGTGAAAGGTTCAATTATAATGCATAGTTTGTGGATCTTGATCAGCACTGCATCTTTACTGCAAACTTCCTGTGATAAACTAAATACCAGAAACATACCACCAGACTTTGCAGTTGTACTGCAGCATTTTAGTCTCGGTGCTTATTGTTTTTGGTTGTTTTTTTTTTTTTTTGGGGGGGGGGGTGAAGGGGCCATTGTGGCGCGAGAGTTGGGAGTTCGTCTTGTAATCGGAAGGTTGCCGGTTCGAGCCCCGGCTCCAACAGCCTTGGTCGTTGTGTCCTTGGGCAAGACACTTCACCCGTTGCCTACAGGTGGTGGTCAGAGGGCCCGGTGGCGCCAGTGTCCGGCAGCCTCTCCTCTGTCAGTGCGCCCCAGGGTGGCTTTGGCTACAATGTAGCTTGCCATCACCAGTGTCATAGCTGGACTGACCATCGGGCATACCGGGCATTTGCCTGGTGGGCCGCTGGCGATTTTTTGTTTTTATGGGCCGATGGATTTTTTTTTTTTTTTTTTTAGGAAGGGTATATATAATGAAAGGTGTTGGATTGGCCAATTGGTCATGATCGACTCTGGGCTGGACCAATTACAGCCGAGGAGGCCGGATGCACCCTCTCCCTTGTTTAGCAATCATGTGATTTTCGCGCATTGCATGCCGGGAACTCATGGCAAAACAATCCAAGTACCGCATCAAATGCAAGCATTTGCATCACCGCAAAACGTTCATTCTCCGGTTCCAATGCCTTCTTGTTTTTTCTTTGACGCACAAAAAGGAATGTACAAAAACAAAAGGAGAACAATGCCGGTCCGTACAAAGACAGACTCGACGAAAAGACAAAGAAAAGATACAAGGAAAAAATCAAAGGAGTGAAAGGGTTAGACCCTTACGAGCACACAGAGTGGACAAAAGACGTTAGCGTGCTGCCCAACTTTCACCACGCTCATATTTATAATTATACGGTTCTTGGAGTGAGTGCATGCACTCATGAAGTTTAGTAAATTCAGGTCACTGCAACAAGCCCAGGTACAGTTTACCGACGGATGAGTACAGGACCTTGAAATGCACCGTGTAGAAAGAAAGACCATCGTACGAACAAAGGTAAGTTTACTAGTCTCACAAATCGTCGTCATACATACACATTTGTTAACCGTTTATTAATATAACCTTTGAGCTCAACGGTAATTAATTAGTAGTGGAAATAATTTCTGGTAGCATTACAGAAATGTAGCAGTGACAATAATATTGTATGCTGTAATCGTACTGGACAATTAGTGATACAAAACAACTGTTTTATCCTGTGAATAAAAGTATATATTTTTGTCAATGTACCATGGTAATAACAGAAGCGAAACGCAATATTGTGTCAGGACAATTCACTATTTATGCACAATAAACACAATAAACAAAGGAGCATAGCGCAACAATTTCTGTTCAGCGCCAAACTTGCTTGTAACCTATATCACCAATTATGTTAAGAAAAATGACGTATTAACTACTACAAAACTCTGACCTTTGAGGGAATGCTTGGAGCAGACTAACATGTGAGCTGGAGTGTTCTGAGACGTTATATTTGGTATATCCAGACCATCCGTCGGCTCTTACTTCGGAAACATGGCTTAAAAAATTTCTCTTCAACGACTTAATCCGATAAAAAAAAAAACGATCTCTTTACCCGTCGGCTTCCCATGGCTGTCATGCGACCGGCTATTGCAGTTAATAATACAACAGCTTCTTGCCATTTTTTGGGTTTCTTTTTATCGCTGTGTAACTGAGCCTGCGTGCGCTAGTACCTCTTGCCACAAGTTCCCAGAATCCTTTGCGGTTTTACCCCTGAATGATGTCACATTTTCAATTTTTATCCTGGTGGGCCGGTCTCTAGTCAAAATGCCCGGGCCGATTTTTTGTCCCAGTCCAGCCTTGACCAGTGTGTGAATGGGTGGCTGACTGGATGTGTAAAGTGCTTTGGGGTCCTTAAGGACTAGTAAGTCAAGCCATTTACCATTTAATTTTTTTTATCCTGTTTTACGTGCAGTATAAGTTACAAAAAGCCAGGGCCAAAAAATGACATGGGAAATGAAATATATTCATTTGTTTTCTAGTGTTTTTGTTGGTAAGTTTGGAGCCAAAGTAACAAAAGGAAAATGTAACACAGGATTGTCTGTGAAGGTTCTCAGTCATCCAGGTCATCGTAGTCAAAGGAGCACCGGGATGTCATGCTTGGAGAGTTTTCACCAAGCATGACAGTGCCATTTCAGACCCAGCAACACGCTCAGAAAAAAACTGGTTCACCCGAAAGACAAAACTCCAAAACACAGACTTAACAATGTGCTGTATGCTGTACAGTGCAGCGAGGAATGCCCAGACCTCTACATTGGAGAGACCAAACAGCCACTTCACAAACGCATGGCACAACACAGAAGAGCCACCTCCACAGGACAAGACTCACCACTCCATCTGCATCTAAAGGACAAAGGTCACTCTTTCAAGGATGCCAATGTTCACAGTTTGGACAGAGAGGACAGATGGTTTGAAAGAGGAGTGAAAGAAGCCATCTATGTCCACTGTGAGCGACCATCTTTGAACAGAGGCGGTGGTTTACGACATCAACTGTCTGCAATCTATAATCCAGTCCAGAACGGAAGAAACGCAGCTGGGACAAATCTGATATAATGAGATGAGGGAAGGTAAAACTAGATATATTGACGTAGGATGCAGACTATCAAAAATAGACAGGAAATATGACACATACACACCACCACCATCCTCTCACTCCTGCAACCCTGGATCTAAAAAGGTCAGGGAGGGTGTTAAAATGAAAATTGATTTGCAATAACTGAAAATCATTTTGTGAATTTTTTTCTGCACTTCTAGTATCTACAGAAGGCGAAAGCAGGTCTCAGGAAAACCTCTTAGAAAACTAAATGTGTAAATCCAAAGTGAAGGTGAATCAAAATGAAGGAATATAAAGATATTTTCAGGCCATGTAAAATCCAGTAATAAATCTTTAGATGTATTGTATTACCCTGTGTTCAAAAGCTGCAAACTGCATTTTCTAAAATCTCACTAAAAGCAGTTAGCTGTTCTAACAAATGTCTTTTTCTGTCAGTGTTGGGAAGGTTACTTTTAAAATGTATTCCATTACAGAATACAGAATACATGCCCCAAAATGTATTCTGTAACCTATTCCGTTACGTTACTCAATGACAGTAACGTATTCTGAATACTTTGGATTACTTAATATATTGTGGCGAGTTCAGACAAGGAGGAGACGGAGGTATCGTTTGGTCTTGCTTCCCGTGAGCTAGCCAGGGAGCACAGCCGTTTATTACATTTGCAGAAGAACACACTGCCACTAGCTAACTGCTCAGCGCGGCAACCACAACACACATAGGGCGCCCTCTGACCCCGGAAGGACACACCGTCGCATCGAGAGGGCGTCACCCGTCACCATGGCAACATACACAAAACATAACTGTACAAGCAGAACCCCGAACAGCCCTGACCCGCTACAATATTATCATGCTTTTTACAACAACGTGAATGTACTATTGCTGTGTGATTTATTACTATTACTGAAGGTCCGCGACTCCGAACTGTAGTAAAGGGACCTCTGACTAATGCTGGGCTCACACTGTGCGATTTTTGGCCCATTTTGAGCCGATTTTTGAGTCGTGCGATCGTTTTGGCGATCGGCCCGATTTTGGCCTTCATCGTGCGTCGTGCATCGTGTAGTATACGTGGGGTAACGAGAAGCGATTGACACCTCACGACCAGCTCCCGATCATCAATCGCTTGGTCGTGAGGGTGTCACCGCAGTTTGCCACACTGCGCACGCGCAAACACAAATGTCAGCGAAAAAGACGGCGTAGCACGGCAGTGCAGCGTGTGATCTGGACACAAGCGATGGAGGCACAACCTGTAGAACCATCCGAGCCCTTTCGATGTGGCCTCACAAAATTATCACGACCACAACAACCGTGAAAATAGTTGGATCGACACTGCTGCTCAATCACAGCTGCCTGACCAATGTTTTTCATTAGCAATTTAGCAAAGTTGATGGTGGTGGTGTGTCTGTGTGAGTGAAAGACGGAGAGGGAGAACGAGCGACAGAATTTCTGTTATAACCTTCATTTTTATGGACGCACAGTGTGAGCACTCAGGTCGCATCAGAGCATCGGGCCGTATAGTGTGAGACCCTGCATCGTGACCTATGAACTTCTAACCCCTACGAGTCAATCGTACAGTTTGAGCAGGAGCTGAATCGTGCGACTGAAAAAATCGCACAGTGTAAGCCCAGCATAATACGGCGGGGTCCCTGTCGGCTGGTAGCCGAAAAATAGCTCTACTTTGTTGTGTGGGTCAACTTTTCTTGCGACAGACAGAGAGAGGCGTTGAAAGGCTGCTCCAACGGAACTTGTTGTTTTCGGAGGAAAACACGAACACAGTGTACAGTCGAGTCTTAATAGCTTACTTACAACTGGGCTCGTCAGGCACTCTTCTTGGCTGCAGTGGTTATTATTATATTTACATGCTTCCAGCTCCCGTTTTTGCTCGATGACTGCTCGTACCTTTCCACTCCCCTTTTTCTCCCTCCTAGCGCTCACAGACACATAACGTGTATGGCAGTCCATTCTCCCAGCAGCACGGACTACACTGAACATGATGCTACATTCTTTAGAGCTATGCTTGTAGCATTCTGCCTGTTAGCTTAGCACAACAACAACAACAACGAAAAGGCGCTCTCTCACCCAGGAAACACACAGTCGCAGAGAGAGAGAGCGTCGCCCTGTAACCATGGCAACCGTAACGCTGCCGCCTGGAACAAAAGAACGTAGCTGTCGAACAAAACCCAAACAGTCCTGACCCGCGACAAAATGAAACAGGAAAGTACCGCAGTGTATTCCATTTATTTCAACAAAGTAACTGTATTCTGAATACCACCTTTTTAAACGGTAACTGTAACGGAATACAGTTACTCATATTTTGTATTTTAAATACGTAACGGCGGTACATGTATTCCGTTACTCCCCAACACTGTTTTCTGTGCATACTCTTGTCATATTACTTTAGTCTTCAGTTAGTTATAGACTAATAGCAAATTGTTGTGCTTGTAGACACGACCTGATTTTTCTTAAGTTCAATACAACAGAGATGATCTACTACAACTAAGCCGTGGAGATCTTCAACTAACATCCGAGTATCTCATCCCCCCGGAGATCGTTAAGCAACCCCCGGGGCTACCCGCAACAGCAAGCCGCAGGAGGAGACGTTGCGAGCGGAGGCAGAAGAGAGGCAAGCGGGGAGACCTGTGGGCACGGCTAAAGACTAGTCCGTTTAAACCACCACTCCCGATCATATTCCTCTCCAACGCCCGTTCAATCCGTTACAAACTGGATGAAATACGACTGCAGATCGCCACTCGACGGACTTTTAATAACTGTTCGTGCATGATTTTCACTGAAACCTGGCTGGACAGCGCCATTCCCGATGCGGCTATCGATCTAGCAGGCCGCACCGCCTATCGAGCCGACAGGTCTGCGGACTCGGGTAAGAAGACTGGCGGAGGGCTGTGCATCTATATTAACAACCTTTGGTGCACGAACGTCACGGTAACGGAAAAACTGTGCAGTACAGAGGTAGAACTGTTGGTGTTAAAGTGCCGTCCATTCTATCTCCCTCGGGAATTTTCTGCCGTTTACATCTGCGCTGTTTACATTCCACCAGATGCTAATGCTAAGCTAGCGTTAGCACAATTGAGCAGCAGCATCAATAACAGCCTGGTAGCACACCCGGACAGTGTCTTTATTGCGGCTGGGGATTTTAACCACGCGGACCTGAAATCTGTACTTCACAATTTCCACCGTAATGTGAAGTGTGCTACCAGAGGAGATAGAACGTTGGACCAGGTGTACACCAACATGGCGAATGCGTACAGAGCCCAGGCTTATCCCCACCTGGGTCTGTCAGACCATCTCTCCCTTCTGCTACACCCAATATACACACAAAAGATCAAGAGCACTGGGATTACAACCAAAACCGTGAGAACATGGCCGCAGGACGCTATTCCGATGCTTCAGGACTGTTTCCACTGCACAGACTGGGATGTATTCAAGGTGCAGGACACTGACAATCGTGTCGCATTGGACAGTTACACCTCCACTGTCTTGGACTACATCTGTTTCTGTGTGGACAATGTAACAACTTGGAAACGATTCCGTGTGTTCCCTAATAATCCACCCTGGATGACACACGGAGTTCAACAACTTATTCGAACAAGGAACAACGCTTTCAAATCCGGGGACCAGGAGGCATACAGTGCTGCCAGGGCCAACCTGAGAAGAGGCATCAAGACTGCCAAGCAGCAGCACAGGAGGCGTATCGAGGCCAGGTTTGAGAACAACACAAACCCAAGGCAGGTCTGGGAGGGCATCAGGGCTATCACGGACTACAAAAGAAGAACACCATCACCCTCAGCCAACAGTTCTACTCTGGCTGAGGATCTAAATCTCTTTTATGCCCGTTTTGACAGGGAGAACACCGACCCTGTCCTGTCCCCTCTCCCCTCAACCGACCCTGCTCCGGTCCTGAGCACTCATGAGCTGAGGCGTGTGTTCCGGAGCATTAACACCAGGAAGGCGGCCGGGCCGGATGGAGTGCTGGGCCGGGTGCTAAAAGACTGTGCTGCGGACCTGGCGGACGTCTTCACCTCTATATATAACACCTCGTTGTCCTGTTCACTGGTACCATCCTGTTTCAAAGCAGCAACCATCGTTCCCATCCCAAAACAGTCAAATGTCACATGTCTGAACGATTTCAGACCTGTGGCACTCACCCCCATTCCCGCCAAATGCCTGGAGAGACTGGTCATTAAACACATCAGAGCTGCTTTTCCACCATCCCTGGACTCGCACCAGTTTGCATACAGGGAGAACCAGTCAACCGAGGATGCGATCGCCACAGTGCTGCACACATTACTGAAGCACTTGGAACACAGGAACACCTATGCACGGCTCCTCTTTGTAGACTACAGCTCGGCTTTTAATACCATCCGGCCATACAAACTCCGTCCCAAACTCCACCAACTGGGACTTAACTCCTCTCTGTGCAACTGGATTGTGGACTTCCTCACTAACCGTAGACAGAGTGTCAGAGTGGGTAAGAACACCTCTTCCACCCTTGTGGTCAACACCGGTGCCCCTCAGGGGTGTGTTCTGAGCCCTCTGCTATACACTCTCTTCACCCATGACTGTATTTCCTCCTGCGCGTCCAATCTCATTGTTAAGTTTGCAGATGACACTACAGTGCTCGGACTTATATCCAACAATGATGAGACAAACTATAGGACAGAGGTGCAACAACTAGAGTCATGGTGCCACGACAATAACTTGGTCTTAAACACCAAAAAGACCAAGGAGATCATTGTAGATTTCCGGAAGAGGGGTCATAACAACCATCTGCCTCTCTTCATTGGCAGTGAGGCGGTGGAGAGGGTGAGCAGTTTTAAATTCTTGGGGGTAACTGTGACCGAGGACCTGTCCTGGGGCAACCATATCACCTCAGTTGTACGGAAGGCCCAACAGCGCCTCTACTACCTGAGGAGACTGCGGAGCGCACACATTCCCAGATCTCTGATGTTGAACTTCTACAACTGTGCCATCAGCAGCGTTCTGACGTATGGATTTCTAGTGTGGTTCCCCAGCTGCACCAAGGCCGATCAGCAAGCACTCCAGCGGGTGGTGAAAGAAGCTGGCAGAATTATTGGAACAAGTCTGCCAGAGATCAGTAATATCTTCCCCACTCGCTGTCTGAGGAGGGTGCACAGTATCCTGCGGGACCAACATCACCCTGCGCGCCACCTTTTCCATCTGCTGCCCTCAGGGAGAAGGTGCAGGTCTATACAGGCCAGAACATCCAGACTGGCCAACAGCCTGTATCCACAGGCTGTGAGGCTCCTGAACTCTCTGCCCCCCTCTCACGGACAATAACCATATCCAACTTCTTAATAGCAATGAACTGGTCTGCATTGGTGCATCATATCTTTATTCTCTTCCCCCTCCTGCCCCCCCCCCCCCCCCCCTCTTTCTTAAATAGATAACTATCATATCTGATATCATATCTCACAGTACAATAATATTGAATGGGTTGCATTGTTGTATTTTGTCATGTTTCTCAGGTCTTTGTCTGAATTTCTACGAACATTATTGCTAAGGATTGTCTTATTGCATTGGAGTCACACTGGGTTAAATATGTACACTTGGGTTTTAAGGGGTATTTATTATTTTCTTCTTTTTTTTGGGTTGTATGGAAGCCCCAAACGCAATTTCATTGTTCTTGACAATGACAATAAATAAATAAATACTAAATACTAAATACTTAAGTTGCTAAACAGCTCTACAGTAAAGTAGGAGACAAATCCAAGTCTATAAATGTTTGTTGTGATTTTCTTATTGTAAAGTTGGTTATTACAGTATTTCTTGTGCAGTTCATAAATCTCAGACACATACAAAAGCTACCACTGTGAAGAAAGACACACTAGTGTCAATAATAGAGGAAGGAAGGTACAGTATCAATCAAACTCATAGTTTCCAGTAAAAACGCACGCATGCACACACACAGAGACAATTCCACATATCCAGACAACTACATCCACTTACACAACAACAATGGTGATGGCAGCACTGTAAAATGGTCTATCACCAGATTATTGTTCATCACACAGCAGCTATGGGGATGATAGTTCTTTCTACTGAGCACAGAAAGAAATGAAAAAGAATGGACAGAAAGAAAAGGACATGTGACAGAATAGCAGGAGTTGCATCATCTGTGAATCATCCTGCATCCTGGAAAGAATTGTGCTATTGTTCATGTGCATGTGAGAGAAGGGAACAGGAAGCAAGAGAGAAAGGAAGGTAGACCAAGATAATGAGAGGCAAAAGGACAAAGGGAAGGGGAAAAGATGTAGATAAATAGTGGATATAAGCAATTTTTCTAAGTGCTGTGACCTTGGGCTTCCTGTATCTCTCCGCCTCATAGGAGAACGTTCTCATAAGTATAAGTGGATTTTTAGTTCCCTTGAAATTACATTCTTCTAAATATAATAAATCATCAAATGTATTTTGTCCAGCTCCTTTAAGTCTAATAATTAAAAGTAAACAGACTCATTGCACCCTATTTTAGCTCTTTGAGTGGAATCTGGAATCTAACAATGCATGTAAAAGGTTTACCAGTTCTTTTAATAAATAACATTATCAATGTGAATTCAGATTATTTACTTGAGTGCGGCATGTTTAATGAATTGGCCGAGGAAAATGGATATGACATTATTCTGAAATTGTTTTGACATTACAAAATAGTCTAAATAAATTGTTCCAATTTGTTTTTTCCAGTTGTTTGTTGACCAACTAATCAATTAAACAACACATTTTTAGATGTACATTTATACATGTATTTACATTATGGAATTTTTGCTAGCTTTGTGTTAGCATGCTCTTTGTGTATATGATTGCAAAGTTAGCAAACCCAGTTGTAAAATTCTGATTCCTTTAAACTGTTCCCCACTATAACTGTACTGCTAAAGCAGAAGAAGAAAAGGCGTGTTAGGTTTTTTTTTCTATTGCCCGGTGTGCAGATAAGTACACTAACGCTTTACACTGAAAAATGTAATGTGATTACATGACACAATACACCAACAACTCTCCAGTAGTTAGTAGGTCACCTCAACCTACACTGAAAAAAATGTTTTGTTCAATTTACTCAATTTTTTTATGACAAGTGGTTGCACGAAATAAATTTGTTTGAATCCAGAAATATTTTTTAAGTACACTGAATTTAATTTAAGCGAGTAAAACCAACATATATTTTTAAGCTACTTTAACTTAACTGTTGTGGATACGTCTTAGTCAAATATTATTAGTAAGTCCAACTAAGGTCGTGTTAAATGTACCAGAATAATTTGTTTCCTTTACACTTATGTCCCAAACTTATATTCAAATCAATCAAATTGTTAATTTCTCTCTATTTCAATTAAGTTAAGTTTACTTAAAAAAATATTGCTTACCCTGATTTGTAGTTTTTAAAAACGTCAATAATGAAAACTACAACATTCTTTCACATCATTTATTAATGCAAAATTTGTTGCAAACAGAATAAGAATCCACATCTCTAAGGGAAATTGCTGCAATTTGTATAATACAAATTACAAAACTTTTGCCTATGAACTAGTAGCTTTAAAAAGCTGTATTCAAACAAAACAGAAACAACAGACAAGAGAAATGTTAACCAATGTTTCTCTTCCTCTAAAAAAGAAAAAAAAAAACAAACTCCTTACATAAAAGAATAAAACACTACCAGCAGTATAATGTATCACAATTAGAAACTGATGCATCCACAAACTAACCAGTTTCAGACTTGCTGTTCTGCGATCCATATTTAGAAATTGCATTTTAATAAGGTAATTAGACTTAAAATTAAACTTGTGTTTTCCTTACTGCTTATTGACCACTGTCTTTCCATTCTAGTCCTTCCTTGAAGATTCTGAATGTTTTACATATTTTCTGACCTAACATACTCGCTTCAAAACAATTAATAGTCTTTAAAGTGTTACCAGTGTGCTGCAGTGTGGTAATCATGAATGGTTTTTTTTGTTTTTTTTATCCGGTTGAGTTAACACTGATTATACGCAGGGCAGCAGCTATAACTGAATAATTACAAAGTTGCTCTTCAAGCTACTCAAATGTACCACACGTGAAACATTCATTATTGAAAGTTAAAATGTTCAATCGAAACATAACACAGAACAAATGATGGTTGTACAAGAGTTTCACTCCTATTCACAAGAGCACCAGTCATTGGTAATTTACATAACAGCATTCTCTTGATGTGTTATTTTAGAAATCTTCCTATCCAGTAGCAATTTTGTTCTTCAGCCCAAAGACTTTGGGGGAGAGCTTTTCACCATCGAATCCCATCAACACTTTCTAAATGAATTCATAATAGTCCTTCAATTCCTTGGGGAAGGCTAGGTTTAGTGCATAGATTACTCCAAGCATCAATGCACAAGCTTGCGCCAGAGATCCAATGTTGTCCATGACTATCTCCCCTTCAACAAATATTCCAATGTCATCATAATGTCCATTTTGTCCATCCTCCCTGTTGATGACATAAATGCCCATGGTGTGCTTCTTCAGGTCTCTCTGGATATCATCTCCTTCAATGTCCTAAACATTTAATAAAAAGGTAAAAGAAAAAACAATTAACTCTACAATTAAATTCCAATCTAGTCGTTTGTGTGTGTGTGTGTGTGTGTGTGTGTGTGTAATACACACACACACAGATATCTATCTAAAAAGTGTGTGTATAGATGACTTGCTTACAATGACTTAAATGACTTACAAAGAACTCCCGAATAAGGCTTCCGTCCTCTTCACCAAGGTAGAGGCAAAGTGCCCTGAGAACTGCTTCCCTTTTCACTTTAACATCACTTTCAGCCTGTTTAAAGAGAGTTGCTGATTAAACCAATTTGGAAAAAAGAACAATGTCTGACATTCGCAATAAGTAAATTTTATCATATGTCAGTTAAAACATAGTAAATAAAATTTATATATGAAATTTCAAAATTTAGATTGCTTGGCTGGTCACCTAAAACGGCTTATTGGACTCACCAGTGACCTGCCACTTAAGACAAAAGAAATCCAAATAGAATTTGCAATATTCAGATTTACCTCTTGCATGATCTGCAAGTGGTGGGCAAGTTTCTGCCCAGAAACACCGCCCTTCTTCTGGAAAACTGTCATCAACTGAGGTGTAATTCTGTCTAACTGTGCCGCGAAGGTCATCTCCAGTTGAAGTGTTGTAATACACTGGAATTCAGCATTTACCTGTATCTCACACACACACACACACACACACACACACACACACACACACACACACACACACACACACACACACACACACACACACACACACACACAGAAAAAAAGAAGACTGGTGCTTAATCATTGGTATGATTATTTTGTTATTTCTTCATTAAATGCTACAATGCAATTGCCATCACTTCATAAAGCATGATTATCATATGGGTTAGTATACAGTGCATGAAGGATGTTACTACTGTTAATCAAAGAAGAAATGAATGGCATCAGTCCATTTAACGGGTTTAAAGGGTTTTAAAAAGCAGATATTTGTCTGTTTCAGGTGGTTGGCAACACATTTTCCTGTGCTCTTTGTCCACTGGTGGGAGTGTCTCACCTGTGAGGTCAGCGGGGCAGAACTCTGCCATCAGCAACAGAGAGCAGAGAAAATTTAGATGTGCAACTAAAAACATGCTTGCCATGTAAGCCCCAAACATCTCTGAAATTGCTCTGCAAACTTCAGAGTACTTATACTTCAGGAGTCCTGTGGGTACCGTAAAGACTCATGTATGCAAACAAACCACATTTTTTTTTGCAATCTGATCCTTTTTCTCTTGGCTGTTTCCTTCAGGGATCACCACAGTGAATGATCCACCTCCATCTAACCCTATGCTCTGCATCCTCTTAACTCACAAGAACTAAATTCCTGTTTTTCATTTCACTTTCGCAAGTTTTTTTTTTCTTTTGTCCTGGATAAAAGAAATTTAATCATATATATTAATTGATATTAATTAATATCAATATTAATAATCACAAGAACCCTTAAGATGAGATAGATAAACTTGTCCCTGCAATACTGTGACAAATACTGTTGTGATAAATATGTAAGGAATTTGCATGTACTTACCAAAATAACACCATCTTCTTGAATAAACAGTAACACATAAGGGGAAGAAAATCTGCCAGAAAAGGAAGACAAATAAAAAAAAAAATAAACTTTAGAAAGACAAACAATTACCGTTTCCAAGCCATTAGTGCATTACTTCATGATACTCCCTTGTAACAAAACAAATCTTACTTGTGCCTCTGTGCAAACTACAGATGGCACGATACCACTTTTTTATGTCCGATACCGATATCATAAATTTGATTATCTGCCGATGCCGATATGAATCCGATATAGTGTATTTTATAATAAATAAAACTGTTTTTATAAATATTTTGCTGCATTTTGTATAAGTTCATACTCAGTTTTAAAAACAAAACATTAAAGCTATTCTGTTATACCTGTATGCAAAAAATACACTGCACCCAAAATATTTTATACTTCAGCAATACTGATCAACCTAAAAAACTTACACCATCCTCCTTATTCAGGTATTCTAAACAGTACATAGAAATATTAAACTAACTAATAGGACTGCCAACTCCCAGCAAAAATATTAGGAAACCACCCCGCACCCTTCGCCTGATAATGCTTAATTGACGTAATCTACTTTAATGCACAGAAATCAATTATTTTTCTATAATAATTTGATTCAACATTTTTCTTCAATACAGTTGCAGACAGCGCAGACAGCGTACCTTCCCAAAGGAAAAAGTGCTATATGTACTACTATTACTAGGGCATATATTAGACTTAATATTTACTACATACAATAATGGATCTCTATACATTTAACCAGATCACCACTTTGGTAGTAAGATTTAGAATAATTATTTATTAAAAGCTAGACATTTTAAATGAGAATAAGAAAGAAAATTATGTCTTTGTGTCTCCCTTTCCCTGTTAATGCCCTACCTGGCCCCCTGGCAAAACTTTGCTAGATCCGCCCCTGCACAGTTACCAGATGTCAGCTACATAGAAAAGGATCCTGGTGTTATTTGTCTCTCATAAACAGTTCATAACTTCCCTTCAACTCATTCATGTGACCTAAAATGTAAACCTGTTTCTTCATTACCTGTTCAGCTCTAATGATTCAGTAAAAACTTCTCCTGGTTTCACCTTCATGTTTCCTTCTCACCACATATCCAAACTATCATGACCAGCAGCTATTACGGCTGTGGCTCCAGAAAACATAAGCGGATACTAGAAGTAATATTAAAAAAATTCTAGCAACAGCTTATCAAGCTTAAACGTGCTGCTGTTGTTTATCTGCCGTTTTCCTCTTTCTAGCGCAAACTGGGTGACTAACAAATGAGAGAGACTAGCGACAGAAAAGCCGATCACCTGATAATCGATCAGTTTCATGATTGAAGTAGCAACAGGAGAGGGAGGGGGGAGAATGAGGGAAGAAGTTTTAGCTGTTCAACATGAAGACACCGAATAACTCCAGCTTTGTGTCTTTTTTCATTCTAGCTGAAGTATAAAACAAATCGCTTCCTTTCCCCCTCAATACAAAACTCCGACAGCCAGTCCAGCTGTGGCTCCATACATCGGTTGTTAAGCTCAACATGGAAATACTATGCAAACATAAAGAGATGAACTTACACACTTGCTTTACTTCTCTGTGTTAGTTTTCTCTGAGATTAAATGCAGCGGTTTGGAAGCACGTAGCGAGGCTTTAAATGCTAAACCAGACCGCTGACAGGTCTTGCACTCAACAGCTCTATCAAGTGAAGCAACTTCTTTTCTGAGTTAATTTCAGTTCTGACAAACATCACTCTCAGTGCCTTTTGATCTCACATTTTTGGCAACCACTGAGTTATTCTCCTCCACAGTTTACAACCATTATTTTTTTCTGCACAAAAGACGTTGTGCAACGCCAATCCTACTTATTTCCTACCGCACCCCTGACTGTGCAGGTGCGTTCAGAAGCCCCCTCCCCCGCCCGACTATTCCTTAATGCCAATGTTGTGGCGGGAGGGACGATTTCTCAACTTAAAACTGCAGGCGACTGTACAGTGAACTTTACAGCTAACTACAGAGAAATTGCCTCGTTCCATAATTTGTTAGTACAAAGTGTGCCACAAGAACTAAGCTAAAAACATATGACATTTTAACGCATCAATACAATTACTCTTTTAATAGAGCAGTAGCTAATAGAGCACATAGCTAGCTTAAGTCAAATTCATGACAAAGTTCAGAGGTGTACAACTACTTAGACTTCTTTCTCCATGTGCACACGTCTTAAAGAGTCAACATGCTTTGACTGAGGTAAAAAAATAAAACAAAAACGACCGTAAAAGGTTTACTTACCGAAGCTAGACCACCTTTATATGAAGTTGTGCGATTAACTTGAGCCCGCTTGCAGCACACAAAGAGTCCGCTTCTTCAGTCCGCGTGCAAAATGGTGGCCTGTCCTAACGCATGCGCAAAATGGCCCAGCAGGAGGCTATGAAAAACATACTTAAGCATTTTGAGCTACATTTAATTAACTAAAATTAATTGGATTAAAACGCAGGGAATGTATTCTGGAGTTACTCGAATTATATATGTAGACAGGAATTACTCATTTGAATTGAAAAGATATACCAAAATATAATATGCTATATTTAAAAGGAGACAATATCACTTTTTTCAGTGTAATATCACAATAGACATGCTGGTCCACTGTGTCCATTTCATGCATTGCCTCTCCAAAACATGAAATGTACACTCATGCAGAAGTTGCAGTCATCTGCAGTAACAGCAGAGGGAGATGTTCTATTTTTAAGCCAACATGAAAATAATAACGGGAAAGGGATTAATAGATTCAGACAATTAAGGCTCCTGGAATGTACTTAATATTTTTTATGCTCACTACTGACTTTGTGGCTTTAAATATATTATCTCCCCCTACTGGTAATGCAATTTCTGCATGCGTGTCCATCTCACGCTTAGGAGAGACAAAGCATGTCTTTTACACACTTTACAGTCAATTCACAGAAAGGTTTCTTCTGGTTGGCTCTTCTCTATTTTGGCTCTGATGGATGGACACCCTTATCAGGGCAGTAATCTGTTAAATTTGCCAAATTTAGAAAAACAAACAGTAAAATTATGACTCTTCTTTTAATCTCTTTTTTAATATGGATGCATCAATTTTATTACCAAGTCATGCTTCTTCTTGTTGATGATCATTCTATGAGCTTGGCAATTAAGAAGCTCAAAATTGTGAAAGTAAGCATTCCTGCTACTCTTTTTTTTTTTTTACTATTTATTTATCTATTTAAATTGTCACAATCAAACTTAAAAATTGAATAAATAAATACTTTCTGATTAACAGAGCCCATGTTTCTCCTTTTGCTGCCCTCAGTCTGCCTCCCAACTTGCATCCTTCCTAATTTGTCACCCTCTCTGTCAACCACTGTCTTTTCATTGTTTTCTTTACTCTTCCTCTCCACTTTAGAGCTCCTTAGTAACCCTACTCTGTTTCTCCCCCTCCCTCCTCTCAGTCACAGTATGATCCCTTCTTCTCTTCTTTTCATTTTTTCTCCCCCCTACTCGTTTGCTCGCTGGCTCCTTCCCTTCATCTCTCTGCATTGCAGTATCTGTGTCAGCCATCGGCAGAATGTCTGGTGTGTGTGCATATTTGTGTGTGTGGACACTGCAGTCCTTCCTACTGTAAGCAGCTGGACAGCAACTGAGACTGATAGGAGTTGTTCAACACTCTCTTGTCTTTTCCTGTTTTTGCTTTGTTATATCTTTCAAATCGTTTACCTCCTTTTTATAATGCACTTCTTATCTTTTTTTCTGCTGCAGTATACATTCTATATTCACATTGACATTTATTCTCATTTAACTGTCTAATTCTTTTTACTCTTAACATTTGTTGAACAGACATACTGCACAAAGCCTGACAGCTCATCTCTATTAATAGAATGGACACTTTTATCACAGCTTTCACATGACCATTGCTCAGTAGGACCACCCAGAGTGCCGACCAAATGAGAATATGCATCGTTCCCCTTAGCAAACAGACAGTGATCTCACCTCCTGGTGGTAGTAGACACTGGTATCTTTGTCTTCCTCCTGCCTGGCCAACTTGCTGGGTCCTGCTTGGCCTCCTTAGAGCTACTTCTCTCATGCAGTGACTAATTAACACCCCAAAACGCCTACATTTTAACACATTGCTACATTTTCTGCCCAAGAGCAAGTTTATTGTACTGTCCTTTGTTGAAACCTGGCAGACATCTGCTATACTACTACTACTAAATGAAATGCCCTGAGGTGAGGAATTGAATTATTAATGAATAAATGTTTCTTTACTTTAAGCCGTATGCCAGAAAAGGAAATAGGAAATGTCATTATTGCAAGTCGTGGATGATTTTGAATTAATAATATATATTATTATTATTATTAAACAGATTTTCTATATTCATTGTCACTTTTTTGAGTAGCGCTCTTTCAGCTGGGACATCTTGACAATCATCTGGAAAAGCAACACCAGCTGCTTATTTCAACAACTCACCTTCTAATATCTGGATAACAGAACAGCTCGGAAAGTGTGAATAACAAGCATATTTCAATTGTTGTTGTTGTTTTTTGCCCAGTTCAGTTTAATTTACATGGAAATGTACCCCTGGGTATTTTTTAATTTTACTGTCATTAAAAGCAGTCTTTTAAACCTTTTAGTGCTCCAACTTGATGATGTTTAGCACTAAATCAAAGGAATTTCAGTCTAACTCAGAAGAGCTTTTTCCAGGACCAGCAATGAGGTTTCCAGTCACATTACACCACAATTTTAACCCAAATTCCAAATAACTGGCAAAGCCATCTTTTCATTCAGTGTTGGTCATTTGATTATCATAAGTTAAGTCATCAACATCAACAGTTGCAAATAAGCAGTATTATATGTGAGGATATGACATTTAATTAACTTAAAACAGTGCAAACACTAAAAATGTTACATTCTTACCTGTCTGCCATGTTTATTGTCAGAAAAGCAGCTTCTGCATGTTGAAGATTGGATGACTATTCAGAGTAACAATTATCCTCAGGCAAAAGTAACTACAGTGATTATTATCCTATTGTATGTTTAGTTCTTGTCTGTTAATAGCCAGGAATGGCATCAGATAGTGTCTTGACCTGACTGTTTTGCACCTTAAAATGTTTTTTGTGCAATTTGGATGGTTAGCAGGTTGAAGTTATCTTTAAATATTCAAATTGTTAGCAATCTGCTATTCTTTTCTGCTCCATCTCTCCAACACTGAAGCTAATTTCATGTCCAATTATGTGTTCATTATTTTTGAAATCCTGCTGCTTTTTGTCTCACAATCTAATACATGCAGCTGCTGAAGACCCATCAAACCCAGCTGGAGTAAATATAGCTAATGATTAATTTAGCATAGAATTCCCCCATTCCCATCTTTTTTTTTTCATGCTGCTGTTTTTTAATGACTGGCTAAGTAGTGCAGGTAGTCATTAATAAAGAAGTGAATGCATACACTCCTACCTATTGATATATAGATGATAATGATGGAAAGACCTGATATGTGAGGCTGGGTCAGGTATAGGGCAAAGTCTGAAAACAGGCGTTTGCTTTTTTCTTCTTCTCATTTTAAAAATAGAAACTGTTTCTAATTCCTTGACATGGCAAGGCAGACTGTTTCTATAAAATGAAATGACCTACCACCTGCTCACATTTTGGAAATGACAGGGACGGTTAAGAGCCTGGCATTGCTGGAGCCAAGTGTAAAGTTGAAGTAAATTGGTTGGGTATTAGAGTGCAAGTCCATGTAATGACTTGCTGTAAGGATTTTAAGATATGCTGTAAAGCTCACAGCCTGCCAGTGAAGTGATGATCCCTCACCACCTCCTCTCAGTCTAAATGTTCTGGAAAGGTTGCAGATTACTCTGGTTGATGTTTATGCAGTTTAAGCTTTAAAAAAAAGGGTCTTGTAATCAAGAGTGGAAGAAAATATGTGTTTTCATGTGCCATGGGTCAAATATGCCAGATAACACAAAAAATGCACACACAGGTCATTAGTCATCGAATGCTGCAGACACTTAGACAGCATATTGTTTATAATTGGTCACAGTTTGTCTGTGGAATAAAGAAAACAATTGTGACCACTCACGAGACAAGAGAACAGTTTTGATTTAATTTGTAAGAATTGTGCCTTTCAAGGTAAAGAAAATAAGGAAAATATCAATTTATGTGGGAAAAATAAGCAAGTGTGAAAGCCAGAGTAAGACTGAAACCAGAGGGAAGCGTCAGGAGGGCTGTGGTTTCTATGGTTTAGTAAGTCAAGAGCATATAAGACAAGAATAGTGGTGATAATAATAATAATAATAATAATATATATATTTTTTAATTTATGAGCGGCTTTCAAATCACCCAAGGACACTTTACAATAGGATAAAACACTTAGTAAAACAATGGCAGAATAAGAACAATAAAATAAAAGCACAAGATAAAATGAACAAACAGTGGATTCACAGTGAATATGCAGATTTGAAAAGATGAGTTGGGATTTAAACTGGGGGAGAGAACCAATGTTTCTTATTTCTGGGGGCAGAGAGTTCCACAGCCTGGGAGCAGAGCAGCTGAAAGCTCTGCTTCCCATGGTGGTGAGGCGGAAGGAAGGTACAGCAAGCTGGATAGAAGAAGAAGAACGAAGTGAACGGGCAGAACAAGTGGTGGTTAACAGGTCAGAAAGGAGGAGCGAGGTTATGAATGGCCTTGAAGGTGAGCAGAAGAAGTTTGAAAATTATCCGGAATTTCACAGGGAGCCAGTGAAATTCCTGAAGAACAGGGGTGATGTGCTGGTAGGAGGGTGTTCTGGTGATAATGCGAGCAGTAGAGTTCTGAACCAGTTGAAGCTTATGGAGGGATTTTTGGGGGAGGGCATGCAAAAGAGAATTGCAGTAGTCAATACGGGAGGTAACAAGACTATGGACAAGAATGGATGTAGACTGGGTGGAAAGAGAAGGAAGCAATCTTTTAATGTTACGTAGATGGAAGTAGGCAGAGCGGGTGAGATTATTGATGTGAGATTTAAAGGAAAGTGAACTGATATGACTTATAAGATGCGGTGACTGTACAAGACCTCTGAAGGTGCCTTATGGTTTATGCCACCAAGTTATTAAGCTGATGGAGTTTCAAGCACCCCGACAACCTGCCACTGGTTTACAGTATTTCAAATCATTAATGTATATACTTTATAAAACTGCTTCGGATTTATTGTTTGTATTAATTGTGGACTTTTTGTCATAAATGTGTAGTCTTCAAGTTGAGAGAAAAGTCATGTTAGAGCAAGACTTGACTTAATCTCAATTGCTTCCGCAGTTTGTTCTTCTCATGACTTGGTCTTCATATTCCAGATTTGCTTAAATGTAAGCTCTCAACCCAATATCACAGTGAAGTGTTAAACAGACATGCTGGTCCAACATGTCCATTTCACACGTTGCCACACTTATTGCCTTGTTGAGCCTGTAAGTGGGTGCTGCAAACTCTTGCAGCAATTTAGCAAATTTACATTTGCCCAACAAAAATATTTTATCATTAGGTCTTAAGTAATGCTTGCTTATATGCCATTAAAGTGTTATGATCTGATTGGGCAGGAAAATAGATTCATGCAGCAGATGTGAAATGAACTGCTATGGTCTCATATTAAGAAACTGCTAACTCACTGTAGCATCAGATAACATTACCCTTGACAATAGACTGTGTGTTCTGATGTCTGATGCTGAACACGGAGCTGTGAGCTGTGGGATTGCAGAGCATCTGAACTTCTCTGGGTATATGGATCTCTTCCTGCTATAGCCAATGTTTTCTCTCTGCATGTCAAGTCACTACAAGACTTCAAATAAAAACTGACAACAACGTGAAAAATTCAAGACTTTATCCTATTATGTTCTTATCTTTCCAGTCAGTGTTGTCAGGCCATGCTTTTAAATTAGTTTGGGGATAATCTGTAGTTGTTCTGCCTGTTATGGACTGGCTTGATGGTTGATAAATGGAGACAAGTGAACAACACATAATGTTACAGATCTGATCGACACAAAAACTGTTGCTTGTAGACACATTCATGAAAATTTGTTCTTAACCTACCAGAGCCCTCTCTGGAATTCCTATCAGTCAGTCATTCTTTGTCGACATCCATTTCGCTCAGTTTTCCAATCCTTTTATCCCAAACGTTCTATAAACCTGGGGAACCATCTGTATTGGTTCTATTCATCAATCATTGCAACCTTCTCTGTATCCCAATCCTTCCACTGTAGCTCGTCTTCCCCCTGTCAGTCAAGGCCTATTGTATGTGCAGACAGGCAGCTAGACAGATCGGTAAAGTGTTCAATTCATCTATCATTCAATCACTATCCACTTCTACATTCTCTGACTTGAATCTGCAAAAGAACTTTTTTCCTGAAACAGAATAAATGTCACTAAGACTTGGGGATCCATCTCTCAGTTGGCTAACAACTCATCATTTCAAGTCAGAGGTTTCTAAATTAGAGTTCTAAAAAATACTTATACCAATTATAAATATTCTTTATGACATGGAAAATGACCAAACATGTTAGTGACAAAAATTTTGCTTAAACAAGTTAAGTTTGTAGCTGTGATAGGGTCCAGGCCCCCAGTGAACCTTAATTGGAAAAGTGGAAGAGGATAAATGGATGGAAGTTTAATGAGTCTGATCATATGAGCTCTTGTTGTCGTTTCTAGAAATGGCAGTGCTGGTATAAGGATTGTGTTAGGTCATAAAAATCCTTTTGGATTTTAAGATTTTTAAGAACTTTGAGGAACTTGAACTTAAGAAGATCAATCATGTTAACTTTAGGAATTGCTTGAAATTCTTCTCCTATCACAGAAATTGCGTAAAAAGGCACTGATATTTTTTTGTTTTCTTTTTAATGGAACTGATAGTTCCCAGATGATGGACTTGGTGATTTGTTACTTTACAGAATCAATAACACTAATGTGTCTAACCCCCCCCCATTTACTCAAAAATGAAAGCAAATTTGAAGTAATGAATGGAATGTTATTTTGATTCTGGATTATCACAAATTCCAAAAAAAAAAAAAGGGGGGGGGGGGGGGGGGGGGGGACTGGTCTATGCTCAAATGTTACTATCTGCTCTCTCACCCACCCAAAAATACACAAAGTGTGGTATATCCAATTACTCTAAGTGTCTGCTGTGGTCTGACTTCACTAACATAGGACTTTGCTGCTGCAACTGTATTGGTCCCATTGAGCTAGATAAAATCCATCAGTTCACCCACTGTAACTGAAATGGATTGCGTCTATTTTCACCAGCTCTCTTGACACATTGTGCAGTGTAATCTGACAAATAGGCTTTCATTTCAAAAAAATACTTCAACCTTAAAACCTTAAAAACAAACATACCAAAAGTAATGGGGTGTTGTGAGATGTGGTAATAGTCGAGAGTTTTCTGCAAGATTGTAATTGTGTCTCATAGTGTTTTGTCACATTTCTCTTCTCTCTGTGTTTGCAGGAGACAACTTCAGGGGGAATAGTGGAAAGCTAAAGCACCTTGGGCTAACAGAGACTCATACGTTTTACAGGAAATAGACTTGGGGGAAAGAATGGGGTGAAACTCTACCTTGTCAACATATCTTAACACTTCCTTTTAATGAACTTAATCTGCCTCGCTTTTTGCTTTCTGTTCACAAGGATATACCGTCACAGCGAGGTGGGCCGATGTGTTTGTTAAACAGACCCAAGAGCAGATACTGCAGGAGACGGAACTCAATTTGAACCCAAAACAAACCTTTATTTGGGCTGATGGCAGACGCACACATGAAAACTAAGGTGAAAATGATACAAACGCTAAACTGAGAAACTGGCTATGAAACTGGTGAAAACTAAATACAAACAAGGGTTAATCAGGGGGAGTGGAAACACACGAGGAAACAGCTGACACAAATGAACCTAACGACATCACAGGGGAAGTGAACCTAAACACAATGACAAAGAAGAAGACAAAGAAACCAGGAAACACTGAGAAAATAAAATAATCAAAGAATAAAACTAAAATACACAAAACGCTGGGTCAAAAACCTGTGACATATCCATCCATTATTATTATTATTATTATTATTATTATTATTATTATTATTATTATTTACTGTATCTTGCATTATGTATGCATTTTTAAAACATCAAAAATAGGAGCTTGATCAGTCTCATACTGTCAAGTAAATATATTGTATTATTTTAAGATGGGTTATATATTCTTTTAGATCTTTGGTCAGCTATGACAACTGGACTGGAGTGCATTAGTGGAAAACACACCATAAATTAGGCTACATATCTAAATGCAATGTTAGGCAATGTTAAGCTATATCTGCCGGTTTATAAGCACTCAAAAAACTCATTGAGAGCGATGGGTTTAGAAGTGCATGTAATTCTGAGTCTGGGTTAGTAGTTTGGAAACTTGAGCCTTCAGATCTACTGGTCCAAGGTAGAGGAAAGGGGGCTTCAGTCATGAATACATACCTCAACACAAGGAAAATTGTAAAGCAGATGAAAGAAAGCACTTAAATCCAGAGTCAGATGTTGCTACCATCTGCCTTCAGCCTGTCAGTGACTCACTGTCACATGTCACAGACAAGCCGATCATTCACACAGCATTTTATTCCTCAAACCAATTTCAAAAGACGATGGTGCAGAAACACCCTGACTGAGAGCTAAGAGAAAGGGGGAACAACACAGGAGCTTTATTAGAGAAAAGAATAGGTTATACATATGCTTAGCAGACACGACCAACTTGTCATCAGTTAAAGTTCAAAGCAGTTAATGACATCTCTCTCCTGGTCTTTTCCTCCTTCCTTGCTATCTCTTTTTCTCTGGCTTCCTTTCTAAAGGTTATTGAGAGGAGACAACACAGAGGAGACTCTCGACAGCAATTTCAGTCTAGTATCTTCATTTAATATTACATGAATTTCCCCCCCAAAGCAGTCTTAATTAGATAATATTCTGCTTTTAAATATAATTTCCTTAAACACAGCAGGAGAATTTGGGATTTGAACAGTATTATTTGGATATGCACAGAAGCCTTTGAATCTGTAATAATACACAAAGATCTATCTTTAGTTTTCTGATGCAGTAATTTGTACAGTAATCCAAATGACTAAAAAGTGAATTTATATGGTGAAACACATGCTGGATATACAAATTTTTGTAGAGAAGTGAAAAGTTTCGGCAATAACTTTTAATTGTAATTAGCATAGGAGAGACTTAAAAACTATCTGTTGTAATAATTCATGTTTGCTCATTAGAAAGATGTGAACTTTGCTCCAGGAAACTGCCCTCCAATTAAAGACAGACCCCAATGGATGGATGGTTTACCAAAACACTGGAGACTGCTATCTGTTTGCCTCTGAAAGAACTGGATAATTACTTTCCAGTAAGACAGGTGGAAAAAATTATGGCCTTGAAAGCTGCCTTTTTTTCCAACCATCTAAAATAAGTTCCTCAAAAAACTTTTGGACCTTGAGGAAATCAAAGTTCATTATTTCTTTGTAATCAACACTGGAGTGGTTCTTGCACTTTCGCTGCATTAGAGATGCAATTGAAGATGGAAAAGGTTAAGCCAGTTGGTGTCCTAACAACAACAACAACTCGAGAAGAGAAGAATCTCAAATACCAAGTTCATATTATAAGTTTCTCACCATATTTTTCATACTTGCATCGTGGTCACATTTTGAAAGCTGAACTGCCAACACACTTGTCTCGATATTGAATATTTACAGAAATATGAGTTCATGGGAGAGAGTATAAACTGCAGAGGCACACAATGCACAGAGCAGAAAGAGATCATCTGAAAATCAGCTGTTTGTGATGATGTTGCTATGACTCACTCAAGTTGCCTTCAAAACCCTTTTTATATTTTGTTGTATTACATATACCAAAACACACCCAGCACGCCCCTGCGGGCGGTTTATCCTTCAAGCTCGGGTCCTCTACCAGATGCCTGGGAGCTTGAGGGTCCTGCGCAGTATCTTAGCTGTTCCCAGGACTGCGCTCTTCTGGACAGAGATCTCCGATGTTATTCCCGGGATCTGCTGGAGCCACTCGACTAGCTTGGGAGTCACCGCACCTAGTGCTCCGATTACCACGGGGACCACCGTTACCTTCACCCTCCACATCCTCTCGAGCTCTTCTCTGAGCCCTTGGTATTTCTCCAGCTTCTCGTGTTCCTTCTTCCTGATATTGCTGTCATTCGGAACCGCTACATCGATCACTACGGCCGTCTTCTTCTGTTTGTCTACCACCACTATGTCCGGTTGGTTAGCCACCACCATTTTGTCCGTCTGTATCTGGAAGTCCCACAGGATCTTAGCTCAGTCATTCTCCACCACCCTTGGGGGCATCTCCCATTTTGACCTCGGGACTTCCAGGTTATACTCGGCACAGATGTTCCTGTACACTATGCCGGCCACTTGGTTATGGCGTTCCATGTATGCCTTGCCTGCTAGCATCTTGCACCCTGCTGTTATGTGCTGGATTGTCTCTGGGGCATCTTTACACAGCCTGCACCTGGGGTCTTGCCTGGTGTGATAGACCCCAGCCTCTATGGATCTTGTGCTCAGAGCTTGTTCTTGTGCTGCCATGATTAGTGCCTCTGTGCTGTCTTTCAGTCCAGCTTTGTCCAGCCACTGGTAGGATTTCTGGATATCAGCCACCCCCTCTATCTGCCGGTGGTACATACCGTGCAGGGGCCTGTCCTTCCATGATGGTTCCTCGTCTCCCTCCTCTTTCTTGGGTTTCTGCTGCCTTAGGTATTCACTGAGCACTCGGTCAGTGTATGTATATATATATATATATATATATATATATATATATATATATATATATATATATATATATATATATATATATATTATATTAGGGGTGCAACGATATTCGTATCGATATTGAACCGTTCGATACAGTGCTTTCAGTTCGGTACGCATATGTATCGAACAATACAAAATTTTTAATTTATTTTATCAACTTTCCTTCTGACGATGCTGTCTGTGTTGAGCGCTCAGTGAATCTGCGTTCGACTACTCCGCCTAGGCTCGACAGTGCAGCCTAGGCGGAGTAGTCGAACGCAGATTCACTGAGCGCTCAACACAGACAGCATCGTCAGAAGGAAGAGCGCAGGGCAAGCTAGCGAGACAGAAGTTAAGCTCTCCTTACAACATGGACCTCCCCCACCCTCATTCAGATCTGGCTTTTGGAATTATTTTGGTTTTCATGTGACGTATGACCCTGAAGGTAAGCGAATCATGGACTAAAGTAAAACAGTATGTTGGATGTGCCATGCAATGCTCAATTACATGGGTGGGAGCTAGTGTGTTAGCGCAGTTAGCTCGTTAACGTGTTGGCCGTCTAGCCCCACACACGGGGCGATCGGCGGTAGCTCGTTAACGGAGATTTGCCGTGTTGTGGCGTTAAGGTCATTTCAACGAGATTAACCTGAAAGCACTAGTGGGAACACAACGAATATGACTGCACATTTACGCCGACATCATCCTAGTGCAAAGACCAAAACAACAAGCATGCTACTAACTTTAGCCGAGTCATTTAGACAGCTGTTAGCACATGATTCTCCTTATGCTGCTGAGAATATAGCCCAGAAGAAGCGGATAGTATAGCTTTTATTTTGGAAAAAGCCATTTCTCTGTAATAAACTCTCTTTTCCAAAGATGAGTGATTCCTCAATCAGATACAGGGCTTGCAATATCGCTAGCCCGACGTCCTGGAGCTAGCGATTTTTTTCAGTCGGGCTACCAAAATCTATCTCTTCCCTGCCCGTCGGGCTATTGTAGGAAGGAAAAATATATGTCAATGCTTTTGCATTCTTTCAGAAATGTAGCTGGGTAATTATGTCATTGGCATCGGTGAGCCACTGTCAATATGTGACATATTGAAATCGCGTTTGAATTTGCGCTTGTTTTTTTGCTTTCACTTTGCAGTCCCGCGAACTGTGTATAGAGAGCGACAGCACTGATCTGTGAGTGATGATAATTTGTGCACCAATTCCTCTGACATCGTCTTATTAATCGTTAGCTTACTATGCAAACATGACAAGTGAAATCTCCCGCAGCTTAAACATGTGAGAGGTTGATCGCGCAGAGAATCGCTGAGCTTATGTGAGTGCGTGTGTAAAAGCATTTCAGTTCTGCTGAGCCAAATAAGACAGGTCAGGGTGAAGAAGTGACAGCCAAAGAAAAGCTTACCACAAAACGGAGAAGTTATGACAAATCAGACTATAAGGCAAAAAGAAAGTGCAGCTTTATGGTTTCATGGACAAAAGAATTTCTGTGGCTGCAATATGACGAGCTAAATAACCAGGGCTGCACATAAGTGGTCCGCAGGTGCGCATTCGCTGTCAAAATAAAAAACACGCACAAGGGTTAAGGTTAAATTTAAAAACTGTACTTTTGAGTTAAAATATATATTTATAATTTTAATAAATGACAAATTAAAAAGGCATGAACATTTTTTTTGTATCGAAAAAAATATCGAACCGTGACACCAAAGTATCGAACCGAACCGAACCGTGAATTTTGTGTATCGTTGCACCCCTAATAGATAGATATATATATAGATATAGATAGATATAGATATAGATAGATATATATATAGATATAGATAGATATATCTATATATAGATATATCTATATCTATATATAGATATATTGTGTCTTTTCTGTGGGGTTGTCATTTGTCATTTGATAATATAATATAAGATATATATATATATATATATATATATATATATATATCTTATATTATATTATCAAATGACAAATGACAACCCCACAGAAATAAAATGATTACTGAACTGTAGTTCTTACCTCTTTCAGCTTTACATCATTTCTGGGATGCCAAAGAAGAGTTTTCTTCTTTGGCATCCACTGAAGACTCCACTGTAGGACAATTAAGTCAGCATGGCCACTGAAGGTGACTATTTTCATGTTGGAACAAATTGAATATCACTGAATACCTCTCATTCTTTGGGAGACTATAATAAAAATAAAAATAAAAGTTATCCTATGTCTGCTGGATATATTCAGCCAATTGAAGCAGTTTGATTTGGTGCATTATCCTGATATTAGAAGTCATTTGAGGCCTAAATAAAAGCAACTGGTCAACAGTCATATGGAGGAACTCCACACACTGGGAGACTACCAGCAGCAGGAGCCTGGGCAGGTTGATTCACTAAGTCACAGGTTTGTTTTCCCAGTCTTGAGCTGTCCAGCTTAAGTGAGCTTGTTCGCACTGTAGCCTCAGATTTCCTTTTTTTGGCTGACAGTTGCAGGTCTACAGCTAACAAAAAGATTTGTTTTTCTCTCTAGAGGCTGATGTGATGACAAGCCAAGAGATCAGCAGTTTCAGACATAGCCTACTCGATCAGCCCGTCTGACACCAACAATCGGGGCACTTTCAAAGTCACTGAGAAATCACATTTTTCCCATTTGGAAGGATAAGTTGAACATTAAATGAAGTTTATAAATGTATTTTCATGATTTTAAAATTTCGTTTCTTGCTTGGTTCAAATAATTGTGTCTTTTATTTAGCCAAGTCAAATTGTCACTGAGTTTCAAAATGCCATTTCAAAAATTTATATATCAATATTTACATGTGGACCTCACAAGATGTAATACGAATGAATAGAGATCAAAACTGAAAAGAGAGGCTGGCTGATCGGTTCTTTTGTTGAGTCTCTTTCTCTTTTGGCTGCAGACCTCATGCGGCTAAACTCTGAGAAGCGAGGAGAGGAATAAAATCGAGATTAGGATTAACATCCAGCAGCAAGACCCCATGTAGGCAGATTCAAGAAATAATAGAAAGAAGGGAGGGTGGAAGAGATTTATAGTTGGTATTGAATATGCATGAATATCAGTAGCTCCGGACACTTGCACATGGACAGGGCAACCTGATATTCTAGAAAGCAAGAAGAATTATGTATGACTGGGCTGAGCAGAATATCCCTGAAGTATGACTGTGCATGGCTCTCACCTTTTCTGCCTGTCTGATGTTTATTTAAACATGGTTCCCGGGCATATCGAGCCATACAGCCTCTTAACGTCCAGCTCAGTCACGTTCTCTTCACCTTACTTTATCTCTCTCTGTCACTTTCTTCTACATAATTCAGGGCACTTGACTGCTTGAGCAGGAATGAGAATGTGATTGAAAGGGTCACCTCCTTAAATCTGCAATTTCTAAAAGGAAATCTGTGTTTTCCATGCGATGGGTGCCAGAGGTTAACAGTTATTGGCAAGAGCTGCATAGCATCTGGGATGCCACCAGTGATGTTAAAGGAATATCAATGTGATGCTATGTTGTTCCAGTTATAAATAAAGCTCACAGACAGGGATGGATCCACTTTTTGAATCCTCACTTGTCATCATATTAAATTGTTACTTTAGCAGACAAAACACAAGGAGAACGCATAAAAATGAGGTGGAAGGTTTACTTATTTAACATCCATCCATCCATCCATTCGCTTCCGCTTATCCTTTTCAGGGTCGCGGGGGGCACTGGAGCCTATCCCAGCTGTCATAGGGCGAGAGGCAGGGTACACCCTGGACAGGTCGCCAGTCTGTCGCAGGGCCAACACACAAGGACAGACAACCATTCACACTCACATTCACACCTAGTGGCAATTTGTATTATCCAATTAACCTATCCCCACAAGCTGCATGTCTTTGGACGGTGGGAGGAAGCCAGAGTACCTGGAGGGAACCCACGCAAACACGGGGAGAACATGCAAACTCCACACAGAAAGACCCCGGCCTGCTGGTGGAATTGAACTCAGGACCTTCTTGCTGTGAGGCAACAGTGCTAACCACCGTGCCACCGTGCTGCCCAGCTTACTTATTTAACATTCAGTAAATATTAAATTAATGCAAAGCATGTGCTAGTTAGACATTGTGACTAAAACAAACCATGACCAATGTACATTTTTTAAGACTCATATTGATATCTGGTGAATTGGTGAATATCAGATTTAGGGCGACTGTGGCTCAGGGGGTTGGGAAGCGTATCTGTAACCGGAAGGTCGCCGGTTCGATCCCCGGGCTCTCTGTCCTGGTCGTTGTGTCCTTGGGCAAGACACTTTACCCTACTGCCTACTGGTGTTGGCCAGAGGGGCCGATGGCACGATATGGCAGCCTCGCTTCTGTCAGTCTGCCCCAGGGCAGCTGTGGCTACAACCGTAGCTTGCCTCCACCAGTGTGTGAATGTGAGAGTGAATGAATAGTGGCATTGTAAAGCGCTTTGGGTGCCTTGAAAAGCGCTATATAAATCCAATCCATTATTATTAAATATTCGATATACAAAATTGCTTTATCTTTGAGACACATGAAACAAACAGATTGTCCTGGCATTTCCTATGTCTAGTTATTGATGAGTCCATGCTAAGATATAACTAAGATTTTAAAGTGCAGTTTAAAATAATCTCGTTTTGTCACAACAGGGCCCTGTTTCAGGAAGCCGGTTTAGTGGAAAAACTGAGTAAGTATACCCTGAGTTAACGAAAACTCTGGGTTTTCGGTTTCACAAAGCGAGTTCAGCTGAAGCCTGAGTGAGTCACTATGACGACACACGCCGTGAAGCTAACCTGCCCCCTAGCAGGTTTACTACAACTAACCCTGACTGTCTCCGCCCCTTTGTCGGAAACCTGACAGTAGGAAGTGTCAGACATGGCGTGTCCCTTCCTTGAAGAGCCAGTAGATCGTGAAGCCCAAATTCTCCGCAGAGCTCTCCGCCGGGAGAGAGTGATCAGAGCGCGTTTGGACATTTTATCATTTCCTGATGATTGTCTGTGCGAACGTTACCGTTTCTCAGCACAATCTATAATTTATTTGGATAGCATCCTCAGGCCATATATTACGCATGTGACACATCGCGGACATGCTCTCAGTTCTGTACATATTATTTGTATTGCACTTCGGTTTTTTGCAAACGGGAGCTTTCTGTATAATATTGGTGAAGCTGAGCACGTTTCCAAGGCTACCGTCTGTCGGGCAGTCAGGAATGTTACAGTTGCACTGAAACGTCTCCTGTACACGTTTGTGGTGTTCCCCGGTCATAGACCCACAAGATTCATCAAAGAGGGATGCCACAAAATTGCAGGTATCAGGATGACCAAAACTTAATTTATGATGTGGTGATACTTGAACTACTACTTAAATTTTACATTTATTTTCAGGGTTCCCAGGCGTGATTGGCTGTATAGATGGTACTCACATTCCAATCATTGCTCCTTCAGTAAATGAAGGAGACTATGTGAACAGGAAGTCTTTCCACAGCATTAATGTACAGGTACATAGTTCCCTGTAGCATTTCAAACTAACAAATTATTTCATCATAGTAATGGATGCTAATTTGTGTTCTCTGCACTGTGAAGATCATATGTGATGCTGCCAACATTATCACAAATGTGGAAGCCAAGTGGCCAGGCTCTGTCCATGACTCACAAATATTCCGTGAATGTACACTGAGCACAAAATTTGGACATGGTGAGTTGAAAATACTTTAAAATATATAAAGACCAATTGCTTCAGGGACATTTGAACTGAAGTGTATCCTTCTGTCTTAGGAGAGTTCACTGGCTACTTGCTTGGTGATAGGTGGTATCCATGTTTACCCTATTTGCTTACCCCTTACTCTGACCCTGAACCGGGCCCACAGCAGCGATATAATCTGGCTAATTGCAGGACAAGAGCCAGAGTTGAAATGACTATCGGAATGCTTAAGGCCCGGTTCCAGTGCCTGCAAAGACTCAGGGTCACCCCAGAAAGGGCATGTGACATTATTGTGGCATGTGTGATTCTTCACAACATTGCCACAATTAGAGGAGAACACTATCCTTCTGAACCAAACAGCAGTGATCCAAACCATGAACATCCTGACCCTCCCACGGACATACAAGATGGAAGCGCAGTCAGAGACACCATATGTCACAATCATTTCTTTTGACCCATCACCTCAACATGTTGAAAGAAGAATAAACAGATTTTTTGTTCAACTGGCTTTATTGGTCACCTGTGTTTCCTGTACACAAAGTATTAAAAGATGTAAACCTCATAAAGTGTCTCTGTTGCTTCCTCCTCTGTAACAGCTGTCAATGTTTCTTCATTATTTGCCTGTAGTAAAGAAATAAACAACATTGCTGTTCTACTGTAAACTCATATAATCTGTGGAGTATTACTCACAACTGCATGTTGGTCTGGCTCAACAGGAGGCTGCACCAGATGCAGTACACCATCACCATCAACTGATAGAATATGAGGTTTATACAGGTCACTTATAACTTACAAGGGACCAAATGGCAATTAACAAACATACCAATCACCTTACACTTCATTGTCATTATGCTCTCAAAGACAACCAAGACTGAGGGAAGGCAAAATCAGTAGGAAAATAACTTCACTACAAAATAATCCATTATGGTAAAGAGTTTATCAAATGAATGAGTAGCACTGCAAAGGTGACTGTGAAGAAAGGATGTATGCACATCATGTATTATTTTGAATTTACCCCCTATGTAGGCACTTGTGTCTTGCGGGGTTATTGACTCAGAGGATGTCCCCGCAGAGATGCCTTCGGCCACAGGGCGCCCACTGTTTTGGCTGAGGGCCAACTGCTCAGCCTCTGTGAGTGGTGGTGGTGGAGGACCCCCACCTGTTTTTCGGGCCTCCGCTTTTTTTCTGTTGGCTATAACGGGTCACATTTGAGCATACAGAGTAAGCAAATATGTACTTGTAATGTGCTCAGATAATTTCAATAAGTGCTTACAGACAGAAAATTAATGTAGCCTCTAACTGCAATTGATTTACATCGGACAAACAGACCAAGCACTATGGCTCATAATACAATTACACCTTACCTGGTTGGACTATATTTTTATATTTCATTTTTACTTGCTGCCAGGAACGTTTGGGGCCTGTTGGGTTGCACCTGCGCTCACATCACGTCACAAAATAAAATGTATAAAATAACAAATAAAATAACATATGATAAAATAACGTGTTAAATGGGTGGAAATCCCTAGATCAATGTTTAAATTAACACTCACGCATTGACTCTGTCGGCTATGTTTTGCCATGCATGCTCCCTTTCTTTTGCAGCTGAGGCTGTGTTACTTTTTTCCGCGGAATTTGCATGTTATCGGCATATGCTGCCATCAGAATTTCGGCCTCAAGCGCTGTAAAATACATTGACCGCGCCTTCTTTCCCTCCGTCTCCATGGTGACTCGCTTACTCTGTGCTCCGCTTATCAGGGCTTTATGTATCCTCGTCCGCGCGCTTCACTTGGGGTTAGAGCAACTCCGCGTTGATTGAACTACTTGTTATCAGCCTTTCTGAAACCGAATATTCCGAGTTGGACAGTTCGGGGTTACTCAACCCTGAGTATCGTTTTTCACTCTAAGTTTTCTAAACCGGCTTCCTGAAACAGGGCCCAGGGGCCCGTTCTTCGTACGTCGCTTACTACATCCAAGATCAAATGACACATCCAAGATCAAATCATCGCGCTAACCGTGAGCTCGCTAATCCGGTTCCCCGAACACACCTGCTGTTGACGATTAGTACAGCTGGACGCAGTAATGTGACATCACTGGGTGTCGTAAAAGGGGCTACGCATCGATAGTAGAAACATTGATCGGCAACCCTCTGATTGGTCGGCGAAAATGTCGACGGAGCGCGCTCGGCTCGGTATTTTTCGGCAGCAGAGCAAGAACTCTTGAGTGAGGGATTTCAGGAGTTTCAGAGTTTAATCAGAACGCAAGGGAACACTGCAAAGGCTGCAAAAGCAAGGAGCGAGGGCTGGCAGGAAGTTGCTGACAAATTAAACTCGTAAGTAATTTAATAATAACAATAATAATGGAGTGGATTGATATAGCGCTTTTCAAGGCACCCAAAGCGCTTTACAATGCCACTATTCAGTCACTCTCACATTCACACACTGGTGGAGGCAGCTACAGTTGTAGCCACAGCTGCCCTGGGGCAGACTGACAGAAGCCAGGCTGCCATATCGCGCCATCGGCCCCTCTGGCCAACACCAGTAGGCGGTAGGGTAGATTTATTATATTACACTATATTATCCAATATTATATTACATTATATTATAATATGTTATATTTTATCCTCTTTCACATTAGAGCCACGACAGGACCCACTAGAACATGGGAACAGGTAAAAGTGAAATATAAGAATATCCTACAGAATGGTAATATTTATCACTTATATTGCTTTTAGTCTCTTGGAAAGAGACCCTGGAATAATCTGTTTGTTTATAACAGCAACCAAGAAAAGGGCAGAGGAAAAAAAGACAGGTGGTGGTCCTGCACCCCCTCGTCAACAAGTTGGTTAAGTGAATAATACCCTCACGGGAAAATCGATATCTCTCTATGAGCACACTGTCGCGCTGAGCTAAAGGATCCTGTCTGTCCCGCAATATACGCTGAATTCTGAGGACTCTCCTTATCAATCTTGCACCTTCCGCAATGGGTTGGTCGCGTATACGGACAGGACATGGCTGCGACAGACTTCCCAAATCCACCTTCGCTTTTATAGCCGTGGTCTCTCATCTTGATTACACGAAGTAATTTACAATTGCTACTCTGAAATATGAATTAAATCTGTAATAATCACATACATGTAATAGAATATTAATAGTACATTTCCCTTTTTTAGGAAATGACCTGTATGTATCTGTGTGAAATCAATAAATGGATCAGGTGCTGCATTGTCTTTAGTTACATTGATGTTATTTATTTATGGTGAAACAGTGGTGGAATATCGCTGTTGCTTTCGTATAAATGAAGCGGACATACCTGCGTGGCCGCGATCTAATCCTGTTTACATAAAGTAAACCTGCTCCCGAGCAGGTTTACGCTTACGGCTCTGTTGCTATGACAGCAAGTCCCGGATGAGCTTCGGGGAACCGACTGATCCAGGATCACGCGAAATCGTCAACAATCTAATCCGGCTAACCTACTTAGCGAGGTACGAAGAACGGGCCCCAGGTCTAGGATTTCTCGTTTGTGTTTTGCTCGACCAGATTAGCTGATTGTTGTGTGAGTGGTGTTCCAAACATTTGTCAACACCTGAGAAGTTGAAGAGTGCCCTCTGTTGGACAGTCTATGTAACATCAACACTCGTAACTCGATTGAAAGGTGATTCTCCTGGTTTTTTGTTATAAAATGTTCATTTATCACTCATTATAAACGCTGATAGTATTATATTGGCATATAGGAGCACAACAACAAGTTTGAGGTGTTGATTGGCAACCAAATTTCTCCAAATTCTCAGTCCAATTAATCATCTGTGGGATGTGCTGGACAAAGCAAGTCTGACCAATGGAGGCCCCACCTCACAACTTGCATAACTAACGGATCAAACGGACTAGCGGAACAATGTTGTCACACTTTACAACATAAATTTGTTTAAGCTTTTTTACTGTTTCTTCTCCTACTGCAGTCACATGATTTTCCAGATGCTCTGCAACAGAGCAGTCTGTCACTCCACAACAGCTGAATTGGATAAGCAGGAAAAAAAATGTATAATAATAAATATAGTAATAATAAAAACGGCAATTTCAAAAAAATGGGAGATGCACGTTTTTCCAGATATACCAACAAAAAAAAATCACAAATCTTATGTCTAAATGTCAGAACATGTTTAGTGTGTATATATATATATATATATATATATATATATATATATATATATATATATATATATATATATATATATATATATATATATGAGACACACACACACGTTATTAGATTATTCTGTTATTATATGTTACCTTATATATGTAATCAAAGTAGTTGAATTAGAATACTGCTGTAGATCACATTATACCCTTTAATATAGAGTGTGTGAGCTGTATGTAGTTTAGTTCTCATTATACTTTTGAGTTAACAGAACATATTCACATATTAGTTCATTAGATAAATGTGCATCACTCTGTATCCTTGATCTGCTGGGAATGTGTTACACTGTTTTCTTGACATGCTTAATTGTTGAATCATGAAGAGAAGGTTGTAAGCAGGAGACTCTGTGTCTAAAGACAGGGGAGATAGATAGACCACATTCCACACCCCCACCTTACAGAAAGCAGAGAAACAACTGTCGAGGTCATAACTTAGGCGCTGTAACAGAGAAAAAATGTGATGTTTTGGCTTTTACGACTAGCTGGGGGCCACTAGAGACTATAAAAAGCTGAGCAACCCGTCACCATTTTGAGACATGTGCCTGACCCTCTGGTAGCATCTCTCCCGTCCGGACGTTGTAATGCTCTTACTGTTGAATTGTATGGAAATAAATGATTGTTGATTGAGCATTTATACACCGAGTATTGTCCTTCCTTCAGCCCAAAGATTCAAAGAATTGGGAGAATTCAACAACTTGGTGCCGTGTGACCCGGATCTTTGGTGTGCTGAGGAGGTGTAGATTTGGCCTTTGGTGAGATCGTGGGGCAAAGTGAACAGAAGGCCGGCCTAAAACAGAAAGGTAAGCACAGCCTGTTGTATTATAAATACCAAATGTGCATATTGGGCTTTCCAAATTAATCTGTTCGCTGAGTCACATGTATTTTCACAGTAAATTTGTCGGTGTCTGGTTTTTGGCGCAAGATACTAACAACATAAGTTGAGGCTGAATTCCAGTGTGTTAAATAAACTGCTTCTACCGAGATACTAATAACATACTACGTTGGACTAGTTGCAGTAAACTGCTTCTACCGAGATACTAATAACATACTACGTTGGACTAGTTGCAGCCACTTTACCTTCCACATTTAATTTTGTCTAATACTGGCTTCTGTAGCAATAATACGTTAGAATTTCTTCTGAAGACGCGGCCATTAGTCCAGTACATTGAAGTCGAGGTTTGTTTATTTTGTTTATGGTGTCAGTGACGTCCTGGCTTTTGCCGGCTATGAAATAGAAGTTGATTTAAGGAAAAGCAGATGCTGGCTTCACGGTGCAGTTGAACGCTGGCAACGCGAGAGCGAAACACGTCCGTAGGTTTGGTTTATGATACGGCGTGTTCCGGTGGTGCGGCCGTGAAGTGCAGTAGTGGTTGGTGCTAGTTTTAGTACATTGGATAGAGGTTTTGACGGTGGTTTGTGGCGTCAGTCGAGTTTTAAGGGCTGCGGTCATAATACAAAGTAAAATTTTAAGTACATAGCAACACCTGGTTTATGATGTCAGGTATAACTTCGGGGATGCAAGCATCACTTTTATGATGCGACTTTGCCCCGTGGTGGCGGTCATAAGCGCAGAGAAAGGGGTATTTTGGTCTATGGTGCAGTGTGCTTTAAGAAGATCTAATAGTTGAGCTCAGAGGTTTCTGTGTAAAATTCCCGCTGAGGAAAAGTGTTGTGTGTGAGTGTGAAGGCGCGCTCTGAGTGAGAGTGTGTGTGAAGCTGCGAAGCGCGCTCTGGGTGCTGTCTTGTGGGTAAAGCGCGCACTGAGTGAGAGTGTGAGTGAGGCGCGCTCTGAGTGTTTTTTGTGTGGAGTGTGAAGCGTGAACACAGTGACAGTGACGGTTGATGTGTTTGATTAGGAGGACATTAGAGCAAATACACATTTTAGGATCAAAGGTTGATGCCTAGTGTACCTGTGGAACATTTTGCCTATGGAGTAGCGACCCTCCTGTTCGTGGACGCGCGGGCAGGACCGGCGGCGTCCGGGTGCTGAGGTGGTGACTTGGGGAGGTGAGGGCCCCCGCATAGCTACGGAAATAACACTGGAACGGCCGTGTAATCACGGGTTCACATTTATTCCGGACTAGAACAAGACACATTTTGCGAACAAAGGTTGAGTCTAGATTAGTAAAGAAATATAAAAAGGTTGAATTCCTCGTTTCAGTGGTTGAAATTGTTGTGTGCCTGTCCCCTGACGAGTGTGAAATTAAAATAAAGAGGGAATTTGGAGCCACATAGAGATAGACGGGCATAATTGGGTGTATTACTCTGTGGTGTAATAAAAATAAAAAGGAGAGATAGTAAGAGGTGTGTAGTGGAGAATTATGACGCTGTCAAGGTAGGCGTGTTGCCTGCTTATCTGTTTAACAGTGATGAAAATGAAATTAAATAAATCTCTTAGTGTGTTAATACAGGAAGCTGCGGACCTGGACCAACTGCCCCCACAAGCACAGCGGCCGAAGCAAAATTATAGGTAATGGGAACCACACCCAGCACGAATCAGCAGCTGTGAAAAAGACAGCAGCGAGGAGAGAATTAGAGGAGAAATTAAGAGAAGTTTTAACACATAAAATTGGGGCCAACGGACTTGTGGAGGTTGGGAAGGCGTCCGGAGCATCACAACAAAAAGGTGAAACAAAAACACACAAGCAGAGAAATCTGAGAGAAAGGCTCCTTTTAAGGTAACGCCTAGTTTGAGAAAAGATAAAATTAACCTGCTTTTATACAAATGCACATACACGCAATGAAGAAACAGCTTACACTCATGAACACGTGAAGATTTTCCAGCAAGGTTAAAGAAAAATTAACATACTTAAATGATGAAGTCTATACATTACTGACAAAGAAACCCTCTGGGTTGCAGGACAACAATTTAACTAAAAAAAAAAAAAAAAAAGGAACACTGGTCTAACCAACCAGGCAAGACACAACAAATTTAGTGGTTAAAAGATTCAAATTGTGACATGTTTTCTGTTGATTGATTAATAAAAGTGATTACTGAATGAAAGAAAGTTCCTTTTTGGGCTTTTAAACATGATCTTAAGAATTTTAACATATACCGGTGTTGTCCTGTCAACTTGGTGGGTTAGGAGTTGATTATATCGGGAGACAAAAAACAAAAAAAGGGGGAGAGAAGGCTGACACAGGGCCTGGCCCCATTGTCTCCCCTCTGAATAACACAGCCAACACAACAACATTTTCCTGTTCGTTTGTTTTTGTTTTTTGTTTGTTTTTGTTTTGTTTTGTTTTTGTTTTTTCTATACATATTTAATTACAGGCTGCTTTGCCGGCCCTGAAAGCCGAGGCTGACTGGACTCCTGCTCTCCCCCATACGTGACACTGACCAAATGCTGCAACAGCTGGACCCACAACAACGACCTGAGAATGTCAACAGACCTGCAGGAATGTGATCTCATGCAGCCGAGACGGAGAGCACTAAACCTAAGGCCCGTTTCACTACACGGGGGAAAATTCCCAGACTGCGTCAGCTGACAGAGCTGTGACGAGACGCCCGCCAAGCCCGAATGAAAAGTAAGGCCGAGCGAAAGAATGCTGACCTTGATAACTTTGCATTCACACTGTGCAGGACAGTGATGGACCAACACGGATGATCGGGTGGCGAAAAAGGGCGTGACCGAGACAAGAGGAGTAACTGAGGTCAGAAGGCACCTCAGAATGGACAAAAACACAGAAGAAGATGCAGGTTTCACCTGCGGTGAACATCGACACTGGAGAAAGGACTGCCCCAATTGGGGTCAGAACCAGGACGGACTGAATTTTGAGCAGCAGCAGCAGCAATGGTCTCCAAACACACAGATTCAGAATGAAGTGAAATACACACATGAACACGTGCACTCGTTGAGTGAGTGAGAAATGACACACACACACATACACACACACACACATTGGAATGCTGATTCACTGAGAAGTGATCCACATACACACACACACACACACACACACACACACACACACACACACACACACACACACACACGCTGATGCAATGAAGAATGCTTTGCTTATGCTGATATGCAAAATGCTGCACACAAACATCCCAATGCATAATTTTTATGAGGAGCCATTGATTACCATTAAATACTTAGAATGTGTTATATGTCACCCAGAGGGCATTTATGTAGATTTTAGGAATAAGGTCTAAAAAAGTTTGGTTATGAAAACAATGTCTGTGCGTGATGTCTGTTTATGGCTCAAGGCCTTGACTGAATTCTTTGCTGTGCTTCACACAGCCCTGATGAGGAACAGTGGCACAGAGTGAAAATGATGAATTAATAGTGTAAGTTTAGGTTGGAGTACGGCATTTTCTGTGATTGAGTTTTAATTCAAGGAGGAACAAAAGGTGTTACGGCACCTGAGGTTCTCATTCCCACACAATATTGTCCCGGCAGGAAGCAAAATGTTCCTGTGAATTTCTGGTTGATTGTTTGGTTTTGTTTAGCGCTAGCTTGATTTTATCAGTGAGCTTTGGCTTGTGTTCTTTCTCGTAAGCGAGAGAGGGATAGTTTTATGCTTGGACATGTCTGCAACGGGCCCTAGTTTGTGTTATTTTAGTAGTATTTTGTTGGTTATGTCTGTTTTCGTTTTTGTTACAGTGCACTGGAGAAAAAACATCTGAGAGGTGTGATCCACCGGTGGTGATATGTTGATATTTTGTGAGTTCATGATTTAACAATCAGCTCTTTAAACCAGGCCTGAAAGATTGAAATTTAAAGCGCTATGAAATATTCTTACAAAAACAGTTGCAAAGTGTGCTTCTCCATGATTGTAATTGGCTTGGGAGAAATTCACTTATAGGGAACACTGAGAAGTTCTGAGTCTAAAAGGATTGCACCGAGTCAATCCGGCCCAAAAAACAACAAGGAATTGTTTTCCTTTAAAATGATGACGTCATCTTGCTGGTGATGGATGCTCGAATAGGTTGCGCGTGAGACTCCATTATCAGCAACATCTGGTATGAATGTGTGTGGAGGTATGCATGTGAATGGACTGTGATGGACTGACGACTAAAAGCTTTGACTGACTTGATACTGAGACAATGACTGCACCCACTTTAGGATTAGTAAATGCCAATAAACAATTCACCCAGCCGACAAGAGAAGGGTGGATGCTTCGCTTTGTTTTGTTTTGTTTTTTCAGGAGCAGGAGGATAAGAGAGACTGGAGGAGGAGACTCTAGCTTCACATAAGTATGAACTGCAGACTTAACACTGTGGTTGCTGATTTTGAGTTACCGATGTTTGCATTAAGAAAACTGTGCTATATTAGCTGTGTTTTGAGTAAGGTATCATGTTATATTATTGGGAATGCCAAATGCTACAGTGGAGAAGACTTTTGATACCACTCATGACTGGAATATGTTATTATTAACCATAGCAGGCCACTGTAAAAAGTCAATTAAATTTTATAGAGGAAAATCGCCAAAATTGAACAATACCTATGAATGACTGGCCACATTCAGAATAGAGATATGCAATAATAAACATTGGTCCACGTGATTTAGGTTCTCACTTGAAATAGTAAGTTATTAAATGTAGAATATAATCGACAGGGACATTTGATAGGATGTGGTACTGAAAAAGAACAAGAGCAAAGTAAATAAAGAAAATATTGTGTTTAGTTTGGATAAATTCAAATTAAAATGTACCATTACACTCAGAGGATCAATATGAAATAAAACATATGCAAAATTTGTAGGAAGTACATGACTGATAACTGTTCTGTCCTGAGCGTTTGTTTCTAGAGCACCCACTTGACCACACCAACAGTTTCTCGCCACCGAGGAGGGGTACTTGCAAAAAGAATAAAATAAAGATCTGAGTTTAACAAAACATTTTAAATGTAAATATCAAGCTTACCTTTCTTTTTCTATGAAATGTGCTTGTGGGCACGCCGGCCATTTTGAAAAGGTGGGCAAAACAATTGGCAAGGCCACACCCCCACACATGTGATATAATTTTAAAGGTACTGTTGCCCTCTCTAAGAAACATCAGGAATTAGAGGAGTGGCAAGTAGAGTATGCGAGCTACAAGCAAAAACTAAAATGTGTACTACAGTGTGCAAAAATGAAATACTGGGTCATCAGGGGGTCATGAGGGACATTTATAAAACTAAAAGTCCCACTAACCTTAAAGTGCACTTGAAAAGCCCACACAAGAAGGTTAACCTAGCTTACCTAGAAGACCTCATCAGGGGGAGCACACTCCCCCTCCTTGAAGAGCTCACCCACTCAACCCGCATCCCCAGAAAACAGCTAACCCCAGATAAGGCAGCGTGATGTATCCCGAGACAACAGGACTGGGACATCTAAATAAAGGTGTGAAACAATCGCCTTCAAAAGGTTATCAATTCACTTCAACCAAAATTAGGACCACACGGTGCGGCAAGAGTTAATAGTTATTAGTCTCAACACCCAAGGATAACCAGAAGAGCATGACTGATATGATGGAACTGGGATTTTGTTACACTTAATTTTTGCAAAACACAAATAAAACTAAATTGAAACTAAGGATTTTCAGAAAATAAAAACTACACTAAACTAGCAAAGAATTGGTAAAAACTAATTACAACTGGTAAAAATTGAAAATCTGGAGTCGAAACTAAATAAAAATAACAACTAATGGAAATGGCGAAAAGTTTAAAACCCTGGTGCAGAGATTGGCAAATCTGACCAGGAAACGTTATAAAATGGATTGTCAGGATAGTCAGCGTTAAAGCCACTTTTGACAGTCCATACTAGGATGGCATTGGACATCTTCGGGGCGGAAGAGGGTTGGTGTGACCAAGGTGTGGTTTGGCTTGTTGTATGTACATTTCAAAATGTTACAGCTCTGGATGGACCAGTTACCAGGGCATGGAAGGATGACAGACTTTATTACATGAGGAGAAGGGACATTTTCGGGATCGAAGATCCTCAGGGATGACAAGGCTGGAGCAACGGTACTCGAGAGAAGAATTTCTGATACTTTCTGAGATATGATGTCACCAACCTTCTCTTTTAATTGTCTAGCTCCAATGAATTGACACATGGGAGTGTGTCAAAAAGGGGGAAGTTGAGTCCGAACATCAAACAATGGTTTTATGAACATCTTATGACGTTATTTCTGTGTTTAATAATTTAGCTATGGTAAAACTTAAGCTTATAATGTGTTAGACTTAGAAAGGGTTCACTAATTTTTGATTTCTTTTACACACACATAGATTATGATTAGAATAGGTCCTGAACATAATATTTTAAACCAAATTTGAATCATTAGAACAACAATGGATAACAATATTAGATTATCAAGGCTAGGGAGAGAGGTGTTTTGGTTTTCTGTCTCTTGCAGAGAAAGGAACAGACACCAGACGGGGACCCGGAGAGGTGAGGACCCTTCACAGCAGAGACAGATGTAGGGACTGCCGAGACAGCAACTGGGGTCAAGTGTCATGGCGTTTGGGCTCCTGGAGAACATGGATCCCACAAACACAGCAATAACCATGAAGGGGTTGGCGAAAACCAGGAACACCAGACCAACGAGGTTCAAGAGGCTCTTGGCAAAAAGGGGGACACGCCGGTGAACCCAAAACACACAGATCCTTGTTTGAAATCGGGGCAGAATAATCCCCAGAACTGTGCAATGACTAAAGGGTGGTCTAACCCCGGAGGTCGAAGAAAGAAGCTGAGAATCACCCAACTGGAAGACACTGGTAGCTGCAGCAATAAAAATAAAGGTTAAAAGCTCCTTAGAGGTTCTAGTCTAAGTACATTTGAAAGGTATAAGGGGGCATTAAAATGGGAGTGGAAAACTGGAGCACCAAAATAAAGCTGTGGGAGAATTGGGGAGTGATGGGAGAGTCATCTGTAACTGCTGTTATGGTTGTAAATCTAACTTTGCTGGCATCTGAACTGCGTGAACACAGAGGTCATCCCACATATGGTCCACCCGTTAAAGGGGGACAGAGGGCCTCAGGATCAAGAAAACTTGGACCTTGCGACCCTGGAGTGCATGTTGTAAGTGATCTCTTTCAGAGATCAAAAGGGGGAATTATTAGATTATTCTGTTATTATATGTTACCTTATATATGTAATCAAAGTAGTTGAATTAGAATACTTATTTTCCACCCTGATTTACGAATAAATTCTTTACAAATCCTACCATGTGGATTCATGGATTTTTTTTTTCCACATTCTGTCTCTCACAGTTGAAGTGTACCTCTGGTGCAAATTACTGACCTCTGTCATCATTTTAGGTGGGGGAACTTGCACAATCGGTGGCTGACTAAATACTTTTTTGCCCCACTGTAAAATAAATTCATAATTATAATAAAGGTCAATCAAATGGACCAATATGGCAAGGCCATGATGATCCACTTGGTAAAATAAATCAGCTTGGCATCTTTCTTGGCCTTAAGACAACAATTCTGATGGCTAAAGATCCAAACGGGACACAAAAAAAGAAAAAAAAAAGACGAAGCATTTGGCAAATTGTGGAACATTCAGTCTGCCCTCTGACTGTGACTCGTTGAGTAAAAAAATATTTACCTACTTTCAGTACTTGGCAGTTATTCATTTAGATTCCACCATGTCCGTGATGTCTGCATAATTGTGTAACTCACAAATGAATAATTTCGGTAAGCAGCTGGAAGATCACAGCCTACAAGCCTTCAGCCTGACAAGATGGAGAGTTTGTCTTCAGGCCAGGAAGGTATTTGACAGATAAGAGTTCAGCTCATCAGCCAGCAAAACTCAACAAGACACTCTTTACATTCTGCTAGATGAAACAATAATTTCTCACTTATATACAAATATACAAACAGATATTTAATACTTGACAATACATCTATTAAAGCTGCTACTACTACCACTGTTACAGTTAATACAATAACTGCTAATGCACAGAAGTGGAAACATTTGAGCCCTGTACAAAACAAAGTACCAGATCAGCAGTAGTAGTTTTCCTGCTGCAGGAATTTTATGTGGAAAGCTTCATAGACATAGACAGGAATCCAGACCAGTATGAAGACGAATGTATTGCCTTCAGTATGTAAACTATAACTGTGTCATCGCTGGACTTTCTAAAAGGACGATAATCTCAAACATATATCAAAAATCAATATCTTGATTTTGAATCCAATTTGATTAAAAAGTAGTGACACCATGGAAACCAGAGAATATTAATAGGCTAAATGCTTTTTATTCATAAGAGATGGACAAGAATTTCAAATAAATTAAAGTTTGGGAGAAAATACCAAAAAGATTTATTTTAGGTCATAAAGACAGAACTATGCTCCACAAAACATTGATTTTCGGGTTGAATTCTTTTTACTGCCTTTCTTTTGGGAGAAAACTGGGTTTATTTTTATTGCTTTTAAAAAGCCCAATATTATGGTCTCAAAGTTCTCTCTATAGAGCTATACACAACCTTATCTTTTATCTCTTTAGCTGAAGTGATTTCTCACAATATTTTGCCTTTTGAGGGGTTTAAATATTTTTGAATGCAGTTCATTGTTGGTGTATAGTATAAGCTGTGTATTTATGAAATTACTCAAAGTTATTGAAGCAAATATAAAGAACTGCAGAATATCCACACGCAGTATATACCTTTGCACGTTTGCACTATGTTTTGTGCAAGTTTGTTATTGATTATGCTGCAGGATGGACATGAGACATTTTATTAAATGTTTCATTGTGATCTGTGAACCTTGGTGACCTTTGCAATGCAGCTGAATCTTTTTGTAACATATTGCAAAGCTTACAACCTGCATTATGATCTAATATAAAGTGCTTTAGAGTTTTCCCTCTGAAATACATCCAAAACATAAAAGATGTGCTACTATAATTATGTTTGTAATAACATTTTAACCTTAATCCACAGTAATGCATGTCTCAGCCTGTCTTTCATTTTCCCAAATGCTTTTTGTTTATGAGTCATTAAAATCTTAATAAAACTGAGTTTTACAGACAATAGATAAGAAGCCTAAAAGCTATAAAATACAAGTTTATATTAGAATTCAGACAGTAAGTAAAAGCATCATAAAAACTTGTGTTACAATTCTTAAAACAAGAACTGTCTTTTGTTTAGTTTAAGTTGCTAAATTTAGTGTATTTTTGATTTCCTTGTGGAGCTGATTACCAGAAGACTGCTGAAAGGCATTTCCACATGCCTGGTTTGATCTCTGGGCAACACTGACTGAGCAGTCTCTGCAGATCTGAGGTATCTAGCACGCTTGCACTATACAAAGAAATCGCTGGCATGTTTTGGACCCAGATCTTTGAGACAATAAGAAGGGCCTTAAATTCACTTCTTTATTTGACTGGAAGCTACTGCAAGGATCTAATAAATGGGCTGCTTGTTTGTTTCACACACACAGCTGTCAAACCATTTACATGGGAATAACTGATTACTGAAAGGAATGCTCAAACTGAGCCTTAAGCTCAGCATATAAAATGCTAATATCCACACAAGGCTCCCAAAAATTCCAGACCTGAAATATTACCCATACCCTTAGTTACCTGGATGAGCACTGTGGGTCTATAACTGCAGAATCTGTTAAAAGCACTACAGAGAGCAAAACAGAATCTCAGATGGTGAAGAAAGGAGCAAGTGGGAACAAAGGTGGGTAGGAAAAGATAATGGAGAAAGATGTATGGACTTGAAACAGAGGAAAAGCAAAGGTAGGAAGTGTGAAGGGCAACACGGGTTGCTTCAGGTAAATGTGAATATTGATTTAATTAACACTTAACTGTGTTGACTCTTGCTCACACACACATACACACCCTCTCCATCTCCCGAAACCCTCTCTCTGGTAGAAATTTATCATCAGTGTTCTTGTTTTGGGAAGGTGGTTATTTTGCTCAGAGGAGAAATTACAATGGATTCCCAAATCCATTTTCTCCTATCAATTATTCAGATGTGACCCAGGCTCATTATGCATGGAAATGTACTCAGTGCATTGAGGGGGAGACTGTGTAAGAGTTTAACACCACGTGATCACAGTCGACCGTGTGGGAGTGTATATGTGCACATGCAGATTTTATGTCAAAGATTGTATGTCTTCCAGCAACTGTGCACCTGTGAAGAGTATTAAGTCTCACGTGCATTCATTGAGGAACAGCTGTTGTTGCATGTTTATGTATTTGTATTCAGCTGCCTCTTACAATACCTTCTAGAGCAGTAGTTCCCAAACTACCGTACGCGTACCCTCGGGGGTACGCAAGTGGCTGTAGGGGGTACGCGTGGGTTGGGGTTGGAGTGGGGATCAAAAGTTTTAAAAGCCGAAATTTGCGCTAATGCAGTTTTTTTTGCCTGTCAAATACATGACTATATACCACCCTCTGGTGTTCAGCAAAAAAATAGCTCTGACAAAATACATGGGCGTGATTTGCCCAAATGACTGACACCTAACAGTTGAAGTTGCCTCCAAGCATTCAGTGCAGCGCGAAAATGGACAAGTGGTTAACAAGAAAAAAAGGCCCTACCACAGAGACACCGGCCACAACAACCAATAAGCTCATATCTGAAGATGCATTTTCCAGTGACCGCACAGGTGATTGTTCAACAACAATGTGTTCGTCAGATTTGGATGCTAGCAGTGCTAGCAGGGATGTATCTGTGGTTACTAGCCAAGTGGCTAGCATAGCTGGAGCCAGCCATGTGGAAAGTGATGAAGTGTCTGATGCGGAGCGTCAAAGTGGGAGAAAGCATGACAGCACGGACTGTAACACAACCTCATCAAAGAAGCGCAAATATGATGACAATTATATTTCGCTGGGGTTTACGTGTAGAGCTGGGCGATATATCGAGTTTTTAAAACATATCGATATATTTTTATACGAGATATAAGATGTGACAATAACCTTTATATCGATATAGTCTATGTTACGTTATAATTATAGTTGTGGAGCCGCAAGTTTGCCTCTCTTTCGTCCACTTTTGTCTCTACGCAACGTTACTCCGCCTCGCCTTCACTGAAGACAACTCCCCCTCCTACCCCATCGCTTCACGTGCAGGCAGCGACAAGACGGACACGGCAAATCTCCGTTAACGAGTTACTGCGCATCGCCCCATGCGTGGGGCTGGACGGCGTCAACGTGCTAACGAGCTAAACATGCTAACGAGCTAACCGCGCTAACGAGCTAACAGCGCTAACCCTAAAATCCTTTCATTCTCTCAAAAGTTGATAGCGCGCCTTATGTATGAATTCTGGTTGTGCTTGATGGCCGCGAACCGATTTTATGTGGTACACGGCGCTCAGCAATCTGTCCAAAAATGTTTGAGTACGACTTTGGTAAGCTACGGAGCTGCACCGCTTGATAGATTGTCGGCGCATTACGGCTACCGAGGAGCTTCGCGGAGTGATACGTACTGTGCATCAACGTAATATTACCGTATTGTGTGTGTATAAGGACCATAAATGGCACCTGTAAGAGACGTGGTTATGAAGTGGATTTCAAACTCCAGGCTGTCAGTCACGCAGTAAAACTTGGGAACAGAGCAGCTGTGAAATCTGTCTGTCTTTGTTATTACGCTCAGCGTCTTTTAGTTTACATTTTGACTGCACAATTGTGAGCTCTTTGTTTAGCACAAAAACAACCTTGTTTTCTTTTATTTATGGAGCATTATTATTTAATGAATGCTCATAATTTAATTTTGAGTAATTTTTCATGTACATCTGTGCTGTATGTTAATAAAAGTGCCTGTGTGACATCTGGGACACAGCTTTGACTAAGAACTCTCTTTTTGTTCTTACTTTATGGCTTAAAAAAAAAATCGAGATATATATCTTATATCGCCATCCAGCTAAAAAATATCGAGATATGAATTTTGGGTCATATCGCCCAGCCCTATTTACGTGTATAAATATTGGTGGATTTCCCCGGCCACAGTGTGTTATTTGTGCAAAAGTATTGTCTCAGAACTCAATGAAACCTTCACTTTTGCGCAGACATTTAGAGACAAATCATCCCCATTTGAAAAATAAACCAAGGGAATATTTTGAGCGACAGCTAAAATCACTTTCAACAAGTAAAACCTGCATTCAGGTGCCAGATCTTATGAATAAAAACAGACTACAAGCATCTTACATGGTCAGTTACAGAGTGGCTAAAAGCAACAAACCCCACACTATTGTGGAGGACCTCATTCTCCCTGCTGCTTTAGATATGGTAGGGACAATGTTGGGGGAAAAGGCAAAAAAGACGATACAGTCCATTCCATCATCAAACAATACTGTCTTACGGCGCATCAATGCAATGTCAGAAAATGTTTTACAGCAGCTACTTCTGCGCATACGCCACAGTGAATGTTATGCAATACAGCTAGATGAGTCCACGGATGTGGCTGGCCTGGCGCATCTTCTCGTATATGTGCGCTACATTCATGAAGGAACCATCAAGGAGGACATGCTGTTCTGTAAACCGCTGGAACAAAGGACAACTGCCGCAGATATTTTTCAAAAGCTGGACACATTCATGAACACACATGGACTCGTGTGGGACAGATGTGTTGGCATCTGTACTGATGGCGCACGGGCCATGACTGGGAGACACGGAGGTGTGGTTTCGCGTGTGCAAGCAGTCGCGCCAGATGCCTCCTGGGTACACTGCAGCATCCACCGAGAGGCTCTTGCTGCAAAGGGAATACCTGTCCGTTTGAAACATGTTTTGGACACGAGTGTAAAAATGGTTAACTTTGTGAAAGCCAGGCCGCTGAACTCCCGCTTATTTGCTGCGTTGTGCAATGAGATGGGCAGCGAGCATGAGACATTATTACTCCACACAGAGGTTCGCTGGCTATCTAGAGGGAAAGTGCTGACCCGTTTCTTTGAGTTGAGGGATGAACTTAAAGTTTTCTTCAGTAACCATCCCTTTGAGCTGTCTGAACATTTGCATGATGAAGAGTACCTTACCTGCCTGGCTTATCTGTGTGATATATTTTCTCGTCTGAACGAGCTCAATCTCGGATTACAAGGCGTTTCTGCAACTATATTCAATGTTCAAGATAAAGTTGAGGCCATGATAAAGAAGTTAAACCTTTGGAAGAACTGCTTGGATACAAACAACACTGAAGTCTTTCCTGTGCTGCATGATTTTCTGTGCTCTAATGATCTCACACTATCTAAAAGTGTAAAGCGCGAATGTAACGTGCACCTTGAGGAGCTGGCGGTGCAGTTACGCCGATACTTCCCAGAGACGGACGGCTCAAATGATTGGATACGTCACCCGTTCACCGCCGTGCCTACTTCGTTATCACCGTCTGACCAGGAGAGCCTAATTGAAATCGCCACAGATGGATCTCTAAAAGTTGAACACGCTCAAAAGAACCTGGCGGATTTCTGGATAGGGCTGCGCACTGAACAGCCCGCGCTGGCTAAGCGCGCTGTCAAGACTCTGATGCCTTTCGCCACCACATACTTATGCGAAAAGGGATTTTCTGCTTTAACAAACATGAAAACAAAATACAGAGCAAGACTTTGTGTGGAAAACGATTTAAGACTCAGCCTTTCCCAAATTGAGCCAAACATTGAAGAGCTGTGTGCCTCTGCTCAAGCACATCCATCACATTCATTAAACAGAACTTTATTTAAAGTTCATGGCCTTTATGCTCTCGACAAAAAAGTGAATTCTAATAAATCCTTTGATACACTGCTAGTATTAAGTAGTAAAGTTTGTTATTAAAACTCTGTCATTACTAAAAAATATTGATAAATTCATTTGGTGGTGAGAAATAATCGACTGTGCAGTATTTATCTTTATGCATGCGATATTGCAATGTATTTATAGACACTAATTAAGAGTCGTTCGTAGTAGGGGGTATGCGGCTGAGGGTGACATGTCTCAAGGGGTACGTGGCTGGAAAAAGTTTGGGAAGCACTGTTCTAGAGCAACATGTCCTGTTTAATAAGATGCCAGTGACTGATAACGGGAGCAGGTTAAATAATCGGTCAATTACTAATTAATGATTGCCACTTTTTCATAAATTATTACTCTTACAGTGTTCCTTATTGGCATCATATTTTATAACTTCAACGCTTAAAGATGCTAACACAAACCTTTTAAAGCAAATGTTTCTAAACTCAAACTGCTATTTAAAGCACACAAAAAAAAATCCTGTTGTTATGTCCCCTTCCACTTGGAATCCAGCATTCATCTAAAATGCATGCTGGATCCCACCCAGTGTCTCAAAACAGCAGTTAGTTTAATTGGGTTTTCATTTTTGGTAAGTGGACAAAAATCACAGGAGCCAGGTGGTGAGCAAAGATTATGCTGGTGTGGCCAAAACCTCACGGTAGACAATTTACTGCATTCTCGTGGTCTCACTGTGGATTCTTTGACAGAATACTGCTCAGCTGTAGAAATAAGGTTTCATTAACATGTTGATGTTCTAGGTCCAAACTGAAACTGCAAAGCACAGCACGCAAGTAAGACTTTATCAGACTAAACTGCAAATTTAATAAATTCCCAAAATAAAATTTTAGGCTAGCATACAACAACTGATTTTCTTTTTCTTTTTCTATGAATTACTTACTTATATTTTAATCTATTTCCATCATTACTAAGTTAATAGTTTATCCTCAGTTGTAGCAAGTTTGTAAATTCATATATTTCTGTGAATAACACCACAAGGTTTACAAGACACCATACACCCTACAGTAGGCATGTGAGGCTATATTAAGCTGCCTTCCCCTAATAACCACAAGGTTTGTTGAAAAGCACCCAGAGCCAGATATTGTTTCCATTTGCAGTTCACTTCTTATAACTTTGAGTATGTAGCTAATAAACATATACTGTGTAGCTTGTAGAATGTTCCTCATCAAACGAGAAGCACAATGTTGTTAGTCTGTAAATTAGCACTGATTAGCCACTATGTGTGTCTGTAGTTTGTGTCTGTACTAGAGATGGACCGATCCGATATTACGTATCGGTATCGGTCCGATACTGACCTAAATTACTGGATCGGATATCGGAGAAAAATAAAAAATGTAATCCGATCCATTAAATATCATGAAAGCACCTCACAAAACTTGTAACTCACCTCAGAACGTTAGCACGTCGGAGCAGTATGCATCACGTCGGCTGTGGCATGCGGGACCTGCATGCGTCTGGAGAGCATTTGGAGCTTAGCTAACAACCCAGCATTTCATCTCCGACAAAGTTATCCCGAGAGAAGTAAAGCAAGTGTGTAAGTCCATCTCTGAATGTTTGTAAAGCATTCCTGCGTTAAGCTTAACAAGCGACTGCCTCTTCTTGCTGCTACTTCAATCATGAAACTGCTTAATGATCAGCTGATCGGCTATTCTGTCTCGAGTCGGTCTCTCTTCTTTGCTTTTGGCCCACTTTGCACCAGAAAGAGGAAACCAGCGGCTGAACAACAGCAGCACGTTTAAGCTTGATCAGCTGTTGTTAGAATTTATTTATTATTACTTTCTACTCGAGAATCTTTTTCTAGGTAGCTGACAGCTGGTAACTGTGCAGGGGCGGATCTAGCAAAGTTTAGCCAGGGGGGCCGATAGGGCATTAACAGGGAAAAGGGGGCACAAAGACATACTTTTCTTTCTTATTCTCATTTAAAATGTCGAGCTTTTAATAAATAATTATCTGACACCCAAAGTTTTAATTTGATGTAAAATGAATAGAAGTCAATTACTGTATATAGTAACTATTAAGTCTAATATACCCTAGTAAGCTATAGTACTTTTTCCTTTGGGAAGGTACCATCTGTGCAGTCTGCAATTTTGTTGAAGAAAGATGTTGAATCTATTTAATATTTCTTGAAAAATAATTGATTTCTGTGCATTTTTTTTCACACTGCATCAAATTGAGGTTGATTACGTCGATTAAGCATCATGAGGTGGAGCGTGAGGGGTGGTTCCCTATTTTTTATTTATTTATTTTTGTTGTTGCTGGGAGTTGGAACCCTATTAGTTAGGTTGCTTAATATTTACGCTACTCTTTAAAATACCAGAATAGGGAGGATGGTGTAGGTTTAAGTTTATTAGATTGATCAGTATTGCTGAACTATGAAATTTTTTTTTGCATATAGGTATAACAGAATAGCTTTAGTGTAGTTGTTGTTTTAAACTTGAGTATGAACTTATACAAAATGCAGCAAGATATTTAACCCTTTAAGACCTACCATAGAACCAAGTCCGCCAGAGCTTATATTATATTTTTACATGCTGTGGAGCCATTTTTGGGAGCATTTCAAGTTGCTATACATCAATACAACCATTATAGCCCAAACTTTAATAATATGTCTGCATTAGGTGCATAGTAATTACATAAATTGCAAAAAAGTGCAATAAACTACAAAAAAATTGAAAATCGTTTTTGTTTTTTTAACATATATTTCTAGTTAGAGAAATTTAAGAGGCTCATTCCTCAAAACTGTAAATACAAAAAAGTTGCACAAACTAGTTTCCCACCACAGGAAATTTATTTTGAGTGTCTTCATAGTTTTATTTTTGAAATACACCAATTTTTATATACTGCAGGAAAAACGAAAATAAATATTATAGTGCAAATTTGCAAAATAACAGCATATGCATCAAAATAAACTATTTCCAGCAGTGCAATATGAGTCCTAAGCATCCCAGAAACGACACAGAAAGTCATAAACTCAAACATAACTTTTTAAAACGCAAGTATAGGCTCATAAGGCCCCGATCGTAAAAAAACTACATTTCCGCAAAATGACGTCACTTCCGGTTTCGGGCAGGTCATGCGGTCATGTGATAGTTCGCGCTGATGGACGTAGGAAGTGTTACAAACAGCTGATCGGATCGGCACAGCGTGTTTCTGGAATATCATGTTTTTGTTGCTGCAAGTGATTTTTATGCAGTTTTTGCAAAGCTATATGTGGAAGGAAACTGTGACCTAGGACAAGCTGATGGCATAAGATGTAAGTACAACTCCTCTGGTTTCATATGCAAAAAAAATTATTGCGCTAGCTTACGTGGTTGCAGAGCTACCGGGATTTAAAAATAGTTACGCAAAACAGAGCGTGCCCGCTCCGATCGGCTGTAAAGGGTTAAAAGAAAAGTAATGTTTTTCCTTTCCTTTTTTCCAGGACAAAAAAAGCCAAAAACAAAGTCCAACAACTTGTTTGTGCATCTGTAAAGGGTTAAAAAACAGTTTTGTTGATTAAAAAATACACTATATCGGATTCATATCGGTATCGGCAGATATCCAAATTTATGATATCGGTATCGGTATCGGACATAAAAAAGTGGTATCGTGCCATCTCTAGTCTGTACAGTTTATGAATGCAACTTGCATTAACTAGCACTAGCTAATTACGTCACTCCAAACATCCAACTATAGAAACCATTAGGTGGCATCTAATTGGCCATATCCATCCTTAATATACATTGTTTACACATAATTCTACTTATGTTTGAATTTGTGCACTTACATTTTATGTGCTGCTTTTTTAGTAATGCAGTGAGCTCAAAGGAAAGACACCACACAAATCCATGGATTACAGTATGCATGGCGCTCACAGTTAATTTTGTCCTTGCTTTCTGTATATAATTTAGTTATGATAGATTTTGCAGAAAAGCTTTCAGAGCTGTTATTTCCTTCTTGCTGTGATTTGAAAAAAGAAAAAAAGAAAAACAAAATAATATTATGAGGGTCATCTCAAATGTTCTTCTTGTATTTCCATTTAAGACTTCCCAGATTAATTCAGCCCGTCAGGGGTTTTCATTAATATGCTTGAGCCTAGCTGATATGAAAGAAGAAATATTCTTTAGCAGAAAAGCTTGCCCAAAGACATTCAGTCAAAACCCCTAATGCTTTTGAACAGTATCCAAAAGAAGGTCTTAGGTAGCTTAACTTCACAAGTTCAGACATTTTCTCAACCATTACAAGTGTGGATGTAAGTTAAAAACATTTCTGAGGTCAAATGTGCAAAGCGAGACATTTATAAAAATGAATGAAAATGCTTGAAGCTTGATGTTTAAATCCACATGCTCACACAACCAAGGTGTCCATTTACATGATGGCATGTTGGAACATGAGAATCTTTCAATACTTAGTAAGAGGAACAAAGGTCAGTAAAAAGCATGGATTGCATAGTCAAGATGTAATTTGTTCTGCCACAAGAATTTCCCTGTTGTCTTTTCCTTACACTTGTTCAGTTATTCTGTATCTAAACCTTCTATATGCATGAGTACAGAACTTGTTCTTCTAATAGATGGAAACTGATTTAATTGCCATAAAATGGATATGCCTAGTGGAAATTAGAAAAGAAAATACTATAGGAAAAGTCTCATACTGTGATTTTTATTTGGTAGCTTGATGCAAACTTAGACATTTTCATAAATGCTTAATTAAATTTTTACATATTTGCATACATCAACAAAAGGAGTGTTGAGAGAACCTAGTGTTGCCGGTGCAGAATAATAAAGAGGCTGATGAAGTTTATTAAAGATAGAGCAAGTCACAAATACACTTGCCAGACCTGATAGGTTGCTCTGAGTGTGTGCCTGTCTCCATGCTCCAATTATTTCTGTGATGCTAATCAGGCAGCAGCAGCCTGATTAGTATGGTTGTCATGGTAGCACTCCTGGGATCTGACAAGAGTTTCTGGGATGGATTGACAGCATGGCCCTTACTCTGAATGACAATAGCACCAACAACCTCAATGGTGTATTTAAAAGGAGTATGTAGTATAAACATGCTCAAAGTGTAATAAATATGGATAATAAGTTACAGTCATAAAAAAATATAATATTGCATGTAAGTCCTGAAACTGATGTTTTTTGCAACATCATGATTTTTTTTTTTTTTTTTTAAAAGCTCTTTCTTAGTAATTTTTGAATATCTATTTCTGAAAAAATGACCAAGACATGCATGAATCATATGCCCTTTTTGATTCTTTCCTTTTTTCATGGCAAATAACGTGCGTTTTATCAACATGGCATGCCTAACAGTCACAGCTGTAGGAGAGTTCACAGCTCAGACGCAGAATGAATATGTATAATATGCGTGAAGCTATGATAGGTTGCTGTTTAAGAAAAAAAGCTTCAGTAGAGGATAAAAAACCCCACTTATCTGCAATCAGATAAGTGCAGATACCCTATATTCATATTCATATAGTCACAAAATACAGTGAGATGAATCACCATTTACGTTGTCAGGCACGAGCTGTTTATTGACTAACAGTACTGAACACTAAAGTCAACCATTGCCAGCCTTCAGTTAAATTCTTATCAACTGTCAAAAGCTATAGTGAGTAAAATAAGAAGCTTTTCACCTAGAGAGGATGTATATGTTACTGCTTCCTTCCACTGATAGAAGTAGTCAAATTAAGTAGTCTGACATGTAGTGAGACTGCACGCTGTAGACATGTTGTGTCAGGCAACATATTATCTTACCTTGTGCATTTTCCCTCTGAAGACTGAATTGTTTGACTGCTTATGGGAAAAAGACTTTCCTAGAAAATTGCACGCATGCTTGTTGCCTAAAACAAGGTCAGGAGCATATAAAATAGTAAATGAAAGCCATGTCACAAACGTGCAATAAAATACAATGAACCTAAAAATGTGACTTTGTTTCACGGGTACTGAGCCTAAAAATGGTCTTTGTAAGTATTTCAGTGCTCTTTGTAATCAAAGGATGTTAGGCCACAAACATGGTGATGGAAATATAACTGCTACATTTATTATCTTCAATGGCAACATTATGTTGAGTGAAGAAGAAAATGATGTGTGCTGAATGCATTTGTAATTCGGTGAAGATATTGGGGTGGATTTTAGGCTTTTCAGAATATTAAACCCACTGAGACTTTGGTCCTGAATTAGGTGGTGTTTAGGGGCCACGAGGATCCTGTTCTTCACATATCAATAAAAAGACGCAATTATGGTTTGGTTTTATGGCACAGTTGGATAACACAGATACTACTTTTTCATTTGAAAGATGATCTGTCAGGAAGCAGCTGTGTGTAGGCAGGCGAGGACCCAAACGTGCGACTCACAACACATAGGGATAAACTCAAAAGGCACGGCTTTATATAACAGGAACACACGGAGCGATACAAAACTACACTGGGAGACATTAAAGCTGAGGCACAGGGAAGACACGAGGAAATGCACACAAACATAAGGGACCACACAACACCGACACAGAGAAACACAGGGCTTAAATGCACTGGGGCATAACGAGGGGAATGAGACACAGGAGGAGAAGCTGGTTGTAGCTGGGAGTAATTAGACTGGACGAGACAAGGGAAGCAAAACTAGAAGCAATGACACGAGACACAGACCTTCAAAGTAAAACAGGAAATGCACTGACTGAACCCAAGACATGTAAACTTAACAGACTGGGAAGAAAGAACATAGGGACCTGAAACATGGGACAGAAAGGCACAGTAGACACAACACGGAAAATAGGGAAGCCATCACACAAAACATAGAACTAAACCCTTGACAACCATAACTGAAACCTAGAGAAATGACAATAATCAAAACAGTACAACCAAGGACTTAGAACATAAACCATAATATAAAATACAAGACCTCAAAATGCTGGGTCACAAAGACCCAGAACCGTGACATGATCTTTTATGATTTATGCTGATTTATATTTATATGCGGAGATAAAATGAGTCAACTTTCTATGAGGCGCTTTGGTTGGCTGTTGCATCTTACACTAAATAGGTCATTTAAATGTGGAGACATGCAGAAACATGTCTGATATTGTGTAGAAAAAGTCTGTGTGTATAATTTGGTTTAAAAATAACAGTAAGTTCCACTGTATGCATTCATTCACTCTTAGATTTCTTTTCTTTAGATTTTAATACATTGCACTACTGCATTAAATATAATGAAATTTAATTTCTGAGTCTCCCAGTGCTTGAAAATCACACCTTGCTGGGATCTTCTTTAATTGGTTCCAATGATTGAGTTTAATGTGTTATTTTGAAATTAACTACAAAACTAACTAACTTAGTTGGACTCAACTACCAGGTTGGTGTTCCAGCTCCCCACTTCATCAAAGTGCCAGTGTGTTTAAACTGATCTGTGTATTGTCACAGTCAATGAATCTGGTCAGCCGGTCTGCAGCTCTTCGGTTAGCTGATTAGTGTGGTTCAGGATAAATCACTGTCATTGTTGGGAGTCTGCTGGCATTGTAGATGACACATTAATAGAATTAAAGAGTCACACATGCAGAGGCAATAATTCACAGCTTCACTGGATCACTGTTGTATCGATACAGAAGGGTATGGTCCTGGTGTTTTCTAATTTGTGTCTGTGCTTATTAACTGAACATACTCTGGGTGGACATTTCAGTGTTGTTTTACTTAATCATGGGGAAAGAATGCACGCAGCATTGAGCTGTGGAAGAATTATACTTCAATAAGATTGATTTAGGTTTTGAAAATGTGTGCAACAATCTGGAAAAAGTGCAAATATTCCTACTGGCAAAACTACTGTTGATTTGGAGGCTCAGTTTTTCATGCCAGTTTTTGCAAAATTTAACAGAAAAATGGTGGAACAAGTAGGAGAACCAGAGAGGATGCCACAGTCCTTCTGTCCATTTACATTTAGGCTGCCTCAGTGTTAGTATTTAAGACTGACTCCATGATGTCATCATCAGGTCTGTGTGGGAGGACTGGTTAACGCCCAAGTAAAAAAGCAGTACATCAAAATATCAAGAGTACATTAGTATATAGATTTCTAGGTTGGTGCAACCAAAATCAAAAATACCTTTAAGTCCACTGTATGTGAGTATCTCACTACCATGCACACACATAAATATTCAAAATCAATCAGGATTTTGGTATTTCATATAATCCCAGATCGACATGGTAGACCGTATTATTACATCTACTTTCTATGAAAAAGTGAGCAGAATTGTGTTAATGTATTCATTTTAAAATCTATCCTGGAAGAAAGAAATGGGCTTATAGTAACTGGCTGGAAAGCCGGAACGTCTTCTTTCCTCATTTATCAAAGCTGATAAAACTTACAGCACTGCTGCTGGACGCTATGAACTGCCAGAAATCTTCAGTATATCTGTGATGGTGCTTATAAGTCCAAAGGATCATGAAAACATATTAAATCTAAAGTTAAGAAAGTGCTCTTGCATAATGAAATCATTTTTTTCTCACCAGAGTGCACTGCCTCCTACCAACTCTGATATCACATCCAATTTATCCCAAGATAATTGGTATAAAGTCAAAAAGCATCTTAGGATTAAGTATAAAGAGCTCTTCAGGCCAGTTTTGCTATTCATGCTAACCCATTTTGGCCATTTACAGCATTGAATGTGATGCAGATTGGTTAGGGTTAAGGTACAATATCATTCAAGAAATGACACTAAAACCAAATATGCGTAGTGATAAGATGCAACATGCCTGTTAATCATGTGCAATTTCGTAACGCGAGGCTTGAAGCAGTGAAGAAAAGGCCTTGCTTTTTCTAATTTTCTAACTATTACAGCCTTTTAGCTGTGTACTGAAGACATAGTTAGCAAATAGCTATTCAAACTTCCTGTTCTTGAGCAACAGAAGTGGCACCCTGTGTGGTCTTCTGCAGCTGTAGCCCATCTGCTGCCTTCCTAACAGCAGTCTGGCTATTCTTCTCTGGCCTATGGCTTCACACAGGCATTTTCACCAACATAACTGGTGCTCAGAAGATATTTTATCTTTTTCAGATCATTTTCTGCAAATCAAAGTGGTGATTTTGTTTCTGAAATGCCCAGACTAGTCATTGAAGTCATTTAAATCACCTTTACTCCCAATCCTGATTATATTTTTGAACTTTAACAGGTTGTTTTAACCATGTTCAGATCCTAATTGCACTGAGTTGCAACCATGTGATTGGCTGATTAGATATTTGAGACAAATAGCAGTTGTGACCAGTCAATATATACTAATGCTAGTTACCAGAATAATAATCAGTCAGAAGAATATAAATAAGGAAACCTCTCACTGCATAAATATTTAGGAGCAGGCTGCATATATTGTTTTCTAAGCTCATATTCATTACCTTAAATAAATGATAAGGTTTTTTTTTATGGGTTTCCGTGTGTTATTATTTGTAATTTTTTAATAATATTAAGGGGTTTTGTTCTTACAGTTTAATTGTATGCTTTTATTATTATATTTTTGTTTGACTTGGAAGACACATCACACCTTATCACTATTTTATACACCCGTGAGAGTTCATGTCATGTAAGAACTCCGCCATTGACCAATCAGAGTTAATCTTGCTTGCACCTAAAGACCAATAAGAGGCCCTGGCGGGAAGGATGAGGGGGCAAGTCATGGGGTGGTGAAATGTGACATGGCTGCCAGAGCAACATGTAACAGACAAAAGGACTCTATGATGATGATGATGATGATGATCACCAAAGAGCACTATGGCTGGAAGAGATTACAGTGGTCCTATCTATTCGGACGGTGAGATGCAAACCACGGTTGTCAAGCAGAGAACAGCAATGAGCAGAGTTAATAGCTCTGCCCATCTGAGTTGGCGCAGGAGTGAAGGAGTGGAGAGGAGGACGTGTGAGGATGCTGCCCTGCCTGAGAATTTTAATGGACTTTTATTGGACATTTAGTGGTTTTAATTGATTGGCTGTCATTGCTGGAATTTTTTTATAGGTTTTTTTTTTAAAATTTAAATTCTTCTTGTCCCTGCCTTGGCTCTTCTTCTCTACTGCCTTGGCTCCCCCACTGCTCTTCCTATTTTAGAAAGCTTTTCCCTTCTGATCAAACCACGTTGCATAAAGACCCAAGAATTTCTTAAGGTAACGAAAAGGAAGACAAAATCGAAGGCAAGCATACTCACAAATATGTAACCCTACTGCAAAGCATCACGAGGGAGGAAGCTGCATTTGATAAAAATTGATGGGTTCTAGACTTCAGTCATTTATTGCAAAGGGTTCAAGTATTACAGTTCATTGTTACATTGTATAAGCCATTTAAAAAGTATCGAAAATGACTAATACTTTCATTTAAACTTTGAATAAGAGCTCAAAATCAGCATTTCAGTCAGACCTTTTATTCCTTGGATTAATTGTATATAGCAGTGTAGTCAAGAATATCTCCATCGTTCTATTCACACATATAAGACAGATTAAATATCAAAATAAAAGATCTAGCCACACTGTTACTGCATTGACATGTTGAGTACAAAAAAGCTAACTATTATAATTGGATTTCTGTTGAATTCAAAAAATAAAATAACCAATTGCCTCTTGTTTTAATGTGCACTTGTGAGAGAAAAATTTAATGACTACTTCGGTTTTGAGTCTTTTAAAAGAAATCTTTTTGGAATAAAATGCAGCGAACCCATCAATATGTCACATCGTCTACTATTGCTGGAACTGTCCAGCAGGTTTAAAGCAAAAGCTAAAAAACATTCATGAATTTAAGCTCATTTTAGGCACTTGAGACAGCAAGGGTAGACTTTTCTCTCGCTCACAGCTTCTTCAAATATGCTTTTTCATACATGAAGTAGAGCTGCATAATGTATTTCATGGGTTCAGTAGAAAAGGAAAAGAATGTCACATTGCTTTTAACTGTGATTCACACAGACTAAAAGTGAGTTTTCTGCTGGGGACAAAAAAGTTATACTTAACTTTATTAGATTGATGTTATTTGGTGCAGTCTAAATGTTAATACATTTCCTTGACTGGTGAGTCATATGTCTGCTTTGAAAAGGAATCTATTTATATGTAATGAATCATTTCTTACACTTAAAAAGAAATTCTCATACATGTAAAGTGAACAGTCAAGTAGATTGTTTTTCTAAACTTCAGTAGTTTACCACCTGTAAAGGTATCTGCATCTCAGAAAAGGAGCCCACCTCTCACATGAAATAAGTGCAGCATATATGTCAGTTTCATCCCGTTTTTCTTTGTCACATTCCATCTATGTCTGTGCTGCCATGTCTTGTCCTTGTTAAGATTCCTAACAGGCACCCGGGAGGCGTCAGGAAACAACGAGTCACTAAACGAACAGACAGATTGTTAATTTCCCTCCTCTAGGCACAGACTGCACAGGGTTGAAGTCCAATCCTGTTTGCAGACTGAGCAAAATACTGTCACTTTTATTAGCTTCCTGACCACATCAATCTGTCTCTGTGTTTGTGCCCTGTCTTTCCACCCTCGACTTCCTTCTTACCACTGACATATTTTTCACTCCCTCTATCCCTCTTCTCCTTCACTGATCTTCTGTCTCTGTCTCCCTACTGGGCAAAGTAAGCTAAAAATAAAAAGTGACACATTGTATATTAATAATATATTGAATATGAATTAGACAGGAGGGTTGAGTCACGCTGAGGGATTTTTGAGACTGAAGAAATAGCCAACTAAGAGTTCGTTAAAACACACCCAACCTTTGACCAGAAAACCCAGACCGTGTTGGTAATAGATCAATCATTCCAGCTCTTTGGGAGAACAAACCAATAAACAGTAGATGAAGGAATTGCCTTCATCCACCTTTATCATGATGCAAGACAGCAACTCTAAACAAACTGCTCAGAGACCTGAGGTCTTGCATTGATCTCAAATTCCAAATGGAAGCACAAAAACATGATTTTTTTCCCCTCGACTATTTACATACTTTTTGAGGGCAGTGTACATCTGCTGCAGTGAGGCTTGTATTAACAAGAGCCACTAGCTCCATCAGCAACAGATGGTATGGGGGCTTTGTGTTTAGCCTCTCTTGTTTACATTCTGAAACAGTGGAGAAAAAAAAAAAAACCTGTGGTTTACTTGAAAAAAAGCTCACTGGACAATAGATGACTGTAGTTGTATATATGAGCAAAACTCAAGTAGTTCTTGCATTTTGAACATTTGAAGTGGAATATAAGTTGAGTACACATTCTACTACCTTTGTATCTTCTACATTATGTCTTTGAAGATGATGCAGACTTATAGCAGCAGTCAAAGGTGACTTGTTTTTGAAGTATGCAACTATTATTTCATAATGTTTTTAATTGCTCAGCAGACAGTAGGAATATTCTAACTTTATACATCAGAGGAGAGAGTCTTTTCCCCCCTCACACTGTCGGTTTTCGTTCCTGTTTGACAAACACTGGGCAGGCTGCCTTTTTATTTCTGGTGGATGGACACTCTACTTAAAGGTCAGACTGATGAAGTGCTGCTGAATTCCCATCTCTGCTGAGGACTTCTGAAAACCCCTTAGAGTACTGTTGGATTCTTGGTCAGATCCTCCACAGAGGCTTTTTGTTCTCAGTTACTCAGTGCAGCTAACTCTGGGAAGAGCGCTAGTGTTTCCAAACTTTTTCCACTTTACTGAGGCCACTATGTCCTTAGAAAATTCCTAAAATTTAGGCTACAGTTGTACTGCAGACTTCTACAAAGAATATTTTGCTATGAAAGTGAGACCTTAAACAAAGGTGTGTTTCCAACACATTAATTATTCACAACACTTAATTTAGGAGAATAACCCGAAAAGTTTAGCAGTCTGCATATCTCATATCTGTGGTCATTTTAGGTAAAGCAGATGCATTACAACTAAATATACAACAGGTCAGGTAAATGTTATTCATCTTCAATTCCTATAACAGACATATCTATGAAGGCTTTATGAATATTTAGAAAATGTCATGTACTGTGTGCAACAGGCAGGAATGGTGCACCAGAAGTGCAGACTCAAGGAGGGGAAAGTGCATTCAAAACAGCTTTATTGCTGTACAAAAAAATAAAAAAATAAAATAACTAAACTGAAAATACAAAATAACTTGATAGGCAGGGCAGGCGAACAGAACACACAGCATGGGATGAGAGAGATCGCCACACAGACCAACAGAAATACAGGGCTTGAATACACAGAGGGAGCAATCAGGGAATGGGAGACAGAAGGGAAGCACAGCTGGGAAAAATCAGACCTAACTAGGCAAGGAAAGCAAAACTAGAAACACTGACATGAGACACTGACTTTCAAAGTAAAACAGGAAACAAAACAGAGACGCTGACTTGACAAGAGGATACAGCTGACAGGGGAGACAGAAAAAACATGCAACACACAGAGATAAACCAGAAGATTAAGAACTCTAACATAGAAACCAAAAGACTAGAATTTATAAATAATAACAACAAAGTTCAATAATATAGCAAAACTCCAAACACTAGGTCAATGACCCAGGTACTCTAACAGAAAACTTGTTTGGCCTGATGAACATCATTAAAACTTTCCAGTTGCTGTTCCTCTTTTATAGTTGTTCTTGCTGCTGCTCTGTAGCTTATCGACAGAAAAGGCAATATAAAGCACTCTTACTTCTGCATGTAGATGTCAGTTATTGTGATGTCGACCACCACATGGCAACGGTGATGCTACCTCATTTGGGTTGAGAAGAGACAGTGATTGATGGCCAGGTGTCACGCAGCAAATTGTCCATTTCCACTCACACAGAGATATGCATAAATGCTTGCATGCACCAGTACACACAGAGTAAATGCCCACCCGCATACTTACTCAGCCACGCAAACACTTATTTATCACACACACACACACCCTAAACTAAATGAAAAGTACTGTGGCAGTCGTTCTCTGTATATTGCTTCCCATCAGTCACAATGTTACAAGTGGTACAGCTACCTGTAAGACCACACTAGGATATACACATACATTACCTTGCATCAGGTAAACTATAATAAAATGAGCTTGGGAGAAGCAGTGAGAAGATGCTTCAATGTGAGTTTATTCTGATAAGGTATAATTGCTGGTTACATTCTGTAAATTGGGCCAGGAGATGAGCATGGTAATCAATATATATTTAGATCTTAAAGAGATAGCTCCACCACTGCCTTTTTAAGAAAGAATTTAAAACATGTAAGCAAAGCCTAGATTCTGAATTAAATAAAAACAAAACACACTGCTCAGGGGGCTGGACAACATAGGTGTTCCTTAACAGCTCAGTACTCGGACCACAAACTAAGCCCAAAATGACACTGATGCTCACCTCAGTACTAAGGCTGGCCCACTGAGAGAAAGAAGCGCTTCTCCCCAGTTTTTATACTGCAAGGGTGAGTGATTGCTGAGTGGAGCCAGCTGTGCACTGGTTCTACAGGAGAAAGTGGTTGGCACTGGAGTACAGAGAGAGGAAAACAGGACACACCCAGACAGCAGCAATGCTACTGTAGCTTCGTAACACTGTTGTTATAGAGATTTCCAACCTGGTTGGTCTTTATTCGCTTTAATATTTGTTAACTAGTTAGACTAGCAATATGAATTCTAGTGGTTCCTGTAGTCACATGTTTTTGTAACACTTAGTTCTCAGTTGCCAGTCACCCCTGCATGCCTCCCCTATCGCTCTTAACATTTGCCAAATGGTTTTATTCCTGTAGATGATTTTAGCATTTCATTGTGTTTTCTAGTTTTATCTTGCATGAAAATAATTAGCCCCATTTTTTCCAAAAAATTATTTTGGGTAAGTCTTTTTTTTCTGTGGCATTTTATCTATTTTTTCCTTAAATGTTTATTTTCATATTGTTCCTTTAGCTGATTTGACTCATTCATTTGCTCAAACTGTAACATGCAAAGCAGTGGTCTTGCACAAGAAGGTAAACCATGAAACAAAGCACAGAGTGATTTCAAAACATTCAATCTTGACATGTGTATATAGATAGGATGTAGATATAGGCATGGTCATCTGTTTTAGCTTGTGGTAGACAGTAGCAGGGCTATAGCAGGGTACTTTACTGAAAGGTGTGAAGAGCCCACAGCATTTTTGCCAGTTATGTGTGGTCATGTATCTGATTAATCACATCATCTATTCTAAATAAATTTCTCCAGTGCTCTTTGCTGTACGTAACCACATCATATTAAACAGAAATGGTCTACAGGAAGGATGTGACTTCTTTCAGTCTTCAAGGACTTTGAATAAAATGTATTATTTTCTAGATCTTACCTTTTATCAATCAGTAGTTAATAAGGGACTTTTTCATTTCTCTTGGATTGAAATCCCGCTTTACTGACAGTGTACTGTTCAGGTTTCTTTGAATATACGTCAGTTGTGATGTTTACCTTTGTAGATCGAAGCACCTTTGATTCAAATCTCTTTTGAAATCACACCAGTCAGCAAGAGTTAGAGGAACTGGCCTTTCTCATCTCCTTATCTCATCTGCTGTTTTGTGTTTGATTTGCCCATATGCCTTTCTAGCTCTGTTCTTTTTTCCTATCACCTTTAAATAATCCAGTGACCTGTTAATATCACCTGGCAGAGTGAAAATATCATGGCTAATGCGGAGAGCAATAGCAGCTTTAGATTGAGGAGTCCACTTCAGCGCTAATCCAGTCACAAGGGATGGAAAGGGAGAATAGAGAGGGAGACTTAATTTACACCTAGTATGGAAATGTGATTTCAGTCTAGATATGCACTTAGTCTACACTGTAGGTGCAACTCAGTTTTTTCAGACTTGCTTGACAGATTGCCTTTTCACTTTCAAAAATAACTTTTTCTTTTGTATATGAAGGGTACACTTGTGTATGCATACATACTTACAGCAGCTGTTAAGGCGCTGTCCCGTAATCAAGCATTAAAGCATCATGAGATTTTATTTAAATGTTTGTTATAAGTGTGATTTCATTGCAGTTCTTAGACAGTACAAATATGTGGGAAAGAACAAAACAGTTTTGGAAAGTCTTGTGTACCTAGGATCAGATATGCTTAAATTTGTTCCTTAAATTTGACTTAGATTCCTCTCAATTAGGACTCAGAGCTACAAAAATCTGTACTCTTCCGGATGTGAACATACCCATTTCAACATTATGCACTCCACACTGTATATAAATGCCACTTGTTTTGCACATATTCAACTCTGTATATTTTATATATTATTATTATTATTATTATTATTATTATTATTATTATTATTATTATTATTATTTTATTTTATTTTTTTACTATTTAATTTGTAAAAATGTGTATACACACACACACACACACACACACACACACACACACACGTAGGAAAATATTTAGTATACACATCCAGAAATGCATACACTATTATATATTGTACATATATTTATTAGTTTCAGGTTGGCCATTCTTGTATTTTGCTCGTTTGTGTTGTTGTGTTTGCACATCTCTGTTGCTTGTGGGGCTCGCACACAAGAATTTCACTCGCATGTGCTGTGCCAGTGTGCCTGCACATGTGATGTGACAATAAAAAGTGATTTGATTTGATTTGATTTGATTTGACCCCCCAGTTGTCTCTAAATCTTAAGTTGCATTTTTGGCAAAGGCAGATGCAATTTTTCACTAGGAACTACTAAATTAAAAACATATTGTTGTTTATGATGCACACGATTTTCATTTTAAAGGGATATATGGTTTGTTGTTAATATAAAATATGCAGACTATTAAGTGTTTTTATAAAACTTGTTATTGATTAGTACCTTAAAATGGTTACTAAGGACCGCTTTACACACTCAGTCATCCACCCATTCACACACTGGCTACATTGTAGCCACAGCCACCCTGGGGCGCACTGACAGAGGCGAGGCTGCCGAACACTGGCGCCACCGGGCCCTCTGACCACCACCTGTAGGGAATGGGTGAAGTGTCTTGCCCAAGGACACAACGAGCGAGACTGTCCAAGCCGGGGCTCGAACCGGCAACCTTCTGATTACAAGGCGAACTCCCAACTCTTGAGCCACGATCGCCCCTTAAAATCAATGAATAGATTCAGATAGTAACAAAGATTAGTTAATGACAAGTAGATAGGTGAAAGCGTATAGGCTGGTAAGTATGAGAAGCTATGTGCCAACGACGAAAACTATACCAGCATTAATGCTGTTTTTAGACTATGTGGATTATATTTGTGCCTGCCATAAAATCGCTGCCTCTGATAGTATATCGCCTCAGGAGATGGCATTTTTCTAATGCAAACACATCATACTCGACTGACTCACTCAGCTTCAGGCTTCCAGCATTGCATCCGCAGACTGTGTATCTGAAACCTGTATTTTTTTTTTTTAATGGTGAGCATTGGGCAATGACTCTGGTTAAAAGATGTCTGAATTTAGATGTCTGGTACTCACTTGATCTCATGAACTCAGTAAGCATCTTGTGGTCAGATTATAATTTCATTTCTAACTGGACACGTATTATTTTGACTTCTTAGTAACAGTGTGGGTCTACTGTGACTGAGAAGTGGGTTTCGCTTTTCCAGTTAGTTCCACCCCTCGCTCGCCACAACACCAAGATGACGATGGAAGGAAATGCTCATTTTGAGAACATTGAGACATGACTCATATCATGGTGGTTACATCTGTCTTCTTTATGCAGTCGATCATCACCGATCATCTGATATCTAATATTTACCCATATGCAGGTAAGGAGAAGGAAAATGAAAACAACAGGTGTGGAAGAGAAGTGATTTCTCTTTAACATAAATGTTCTTTTATTATTATCTTTTTGCCTATTTCCATTCTTCACAGTCTTAAGATTTTTTTGGTTTTGTTTTCTCAAATTTCAGCACAGCACAGTGAGTGGGATCAGCACACTGCCAGACTGATAGAGGACCTTGTCAGTTGTGGTCAGTGGACTGGAATACTGGAACAGTCTTTTTTTCTTTTTATTTGTCCCTCTTGTATCTTACCTTGTGCTTGGAAGCATGATACTGTATATGCAATAACACTGCTTTCACAGAAAAACATTACTTTTCTTCTTTTTTTTCTCTGCTTCAAGGAACATCATGTGCTTTATTTATAAACTGAGAACACATTAGTCTCTCAAGTCTTTTGTTATCTCTTCTCTCCTGTTTTCATGATTCACAGCGTTGAATTCCAGTTTGTTAGTTTCACGTCTCTCAGTCCAGCTCTTTTGTTGGTGAAGCACACAGTGATCTCAACTGGTACTTTTCAGATTTACTTTCAGCTTTTTTCCTTTTCTGCATTTGTCAAAATGGATTTTTATTTCAGAGGTTTTTAAAAATTATTTCTGTTTTTTTCTCACTTCTCAAATTAATTTTACTAAGTACAGTTCTGAGGTACTCTTGTGCACATATTTCCATTTCTAACTGCTTTGTGACACATAAAGAACAAGGCTTCCTGTAAGGTAATCCTATCCCACAGATGGTCTGCAGACCAGGCAAGCTTTCCATAGCGGCACATAAACAGTTTTCTGCTTGCTGTAGGTTCTGATTAGAAGGTTTCTAGAGTAGCTCAAGAACTGTCTTTGCTAACAGCAGTCCAAGATGTTGTAGTGAGAATTATTTAACAGAGGTATGATAGACACACTGGACAGCAGCCAATTCATACCCAGAAGCACTACAACACAAACCTGACCAGCATGCTAGCTAGCTTGCTAGAAACCAAGAGCACTGAAAAGCTGAGGCTGGTAAACTAGCACACTGATTGAGTATGACGTCATTCTGTCATCGTGTGGTTGTGGATCCATTACTTTGGTGAAATTTCAGAGAGAGATAGCTTTACCTCAAATGTAATCTAATCTAATGTCTCAATGGGAAGGAATATTCATATAGTGCTTTTGCAGTGGCAAATGGAATAGAAGCCAGAAGCTAGAAGCAGAAAAGATTACCTTTGTAGGCAATTTTAAAACATTTACTTGAAAGAGACATTTGCTCTTGGCATGGTAAGTTCTTTTTAGTTTTGTTTTAGTTTACTGGGCTGAGATTTCAAAATCTCACACAGTCTGTTTTGCTAAATATAAAATCTGTTGTTTTGTGTGCAATCCTTTTTTCTGTAGACGTTTGGACTGAATGAGGTACTTGAATTTGCAGTAGTTTGCATCTATCAGACCTGGTCAAACAAAAATTTTATTCATGAAAAAAAATGTTCATTGCAGATTTAAAACTACAACAATGACAAATAACAAGGACATAATGAATTTGTACCTTTCATTCCAGGAAACTGAGATAGTAATTTTCTTCAGTTATAAATGTACCAGTATGTGAAAATATGTCTTCCATGTATCTTCCAGTTTCCACTAGTATAAAAATGTACAAATATTGATTTCAGACTAGTAATTGTATCTTAGAGGCACTTTTTCTAAACCAATTTAAGGGTAACTTATAATCAGTTTAAAGAAGCCATTTAAATAATATCAAGGTGTGAACTGTAGGAATTTAATGTATTTACTAGTCAAGGAAAAATGCTTTAGTGCTAAAAATCTAACCTAGAGATTAATTAATATTTGAACAGAAATGTAAAAATGAAGTAAATGCACAGTTACGTTAACAGATATTCTTTGGGGGAGAAAATGGCAGGTGATATTTTGTCTCTGTGTCACACACTTCATCATAATCTTTCCTAAAAATAGAAACTCTACAATGATGGTGCGGCTTTAAGTTCTGCAGTACACAGCTTCATCTGGTGTATTGATTTTTGTTTTGCTGAGTTTTCAAACTCAGTTTAGGGCTTTGGTGTAGAGCTAGTGAGTCATCACACAGCAGAAAGACACAGGAAAATTACCAATTACATACACTGTTATTGCTTCTTTGGTTTATAAGAGAAACACAATTGTCTTCAAAGGCAACGAGATCCAGTAAATATAGCCCAAACACTGGCAGTAAGGATTAGAAATCAACATGAGTTTAAGAGTTGATGAGTTGCAACACCAGCTTAATACAGTCTAGAGTCTGCAGGTTCTGCTGTGGCACAGCCATGAGTAACTTATCAAGTGTGCTTCAGTCTGCAGAGAGAAAACATTTGAGGTTCGGGCGGCTGCATCCTGTACCTCAAAGGACCAAGTGACAGGATGATGAAGGGTTTTATCCTGTGTGTGTTTACCCTACACAGCCCAGTTCACAGGAGCCTTCATTGGTACAAAGTCATGAACTGTGAGCATGAAAAGGCAGTAGCAAAGCATCACTTTTGAATGCCAGATATATAACCTCTTACCTACCACCAGGTGCCTGTTGACTCACTGGGGTTGAATTTTGCTTTGTCCACATGTTACATTTACAGAAGACACATTTTCAGAAAACTAGAAGATGTAATGTTTCAGATAAAGTCGAGGTGTTTCAAGCAGAGGTGGAAGATAACTCAACCCTAACCCTAAATATGTTTCCAGTAACTGTTAAATGGGGTGTAATGGGAGCTTAGGTTAAAATGTGAAATCAAACTAACAAACCAAGCATAAACAATGACTTGTGTGTGCTGTATGCATTGTATAAACAGAAAGGATGCTGCCACTTGCCTGCACCAAGTTACCTATTACATTATGCAACACATTAGGAGGAAATAAAGAAAAATACATGTCATTTTAACAAAACAGCACCATATTATCATGCCCTTTAATTATTTTAATAAAGTATTCCACTAACCTGGGCCTATTCACATAATTAAAATCACATTGATTTGAATGAGGTGACAAAATGTCTCATGCACCTCTTCATATATAAGTTATATTATATCTACATTTATGTCAGCTTTACAGTTTTCCAGTCTATGACTCTGCACTTTCAAAAGACTCTGCAAGGGAAAAAATGCTTAGCTTTTCTTGCAGATTACAACCTAACATGACATAATGATGCAGGCTGTTACACATTGCACTGCAATAATAATGGATTCATCTTGGTGTATTATAGGACCAACAATAGCTCTAGTCATTTACCAGCGGGTTATTTTGGCCCAGTCCACGTCTTATTTCTAAATTACTTATGGTCTGGATACAAAAGGATCTCAGAAATATATTTTGTTGTTTGCTGAATGCTGATTTTGACATGACTGCATGATATTTCTTTCAGATTTGGCAGACTTGTCATCATATTTTTATTTACCATTCTGACCACTGAAAAAACAGACTTTTGGGAAACGGGGGGATTTCTTTAAAATCCTTGATCCAACCTTCTTTATTCCATGTAACAAAAGTAGTTACTGTACAAGCTGAGGAATAACTTTAATAACTGGGTTATTTAATGTCATGTTAGATAGTCATGTCTTTGTGTAGCTTTGGCTTGTAAGCAAAAAAATTAAACAGAATAACGGTGTTCATCGTTTGTGATCAAATCTTAATCAAGTAATCATGTCTGCCGTGAAAAAGACACTACACCGTGGATTCATTACACACTTAAATCTTATCAATGTCATAAACACTGACATTGATAAGATTGGAAGAAAAGAGAGAGATATTATCAAGGAAAACTGACATGAATAAGAGGTAAGACAGAAAGAAAGTAAAGGACACTCAAACATAAAAAAGCAGGAAAAAAAAGCATTTGCTATCTAATCAACGTTTCCTCCAATAAAAGCAGAACTACCACTTCCATCCTCAAATGCTTATTTATGCAGCACACTCTAATTGCTATGTTTTTGGATTCATTTCATAGATCTGGCATTTCAGGCTTCCACTTCAGATTACAGCTGTGAACAGTACCCTGTATTTATGTCAGACAAAATATGCAGAGAGAAAGTGAAAACTTTCAACTCTCAGCAGGTTAGTTGTTGTTAGCTTTAACAAGATTAAGTGTGGAGCTGATTTGATAAAACGAAAGAAAAATCACTAAAATAAGACAAACTGGGAATAAAAGGAGAGCTCTGACAAAACAGTAATTAGAGAAAGCTAGTCTAGACAGAAAGTTATAGCAGACAGAAAATTACACTATTATTGTTATTGAAGGATAGTCGCTGGTTTAAAAACCTCAGAAAGGTCATTCTATCAAATGACAGAAGGCCAGACTGTATTCAACTGTGTGTTCAAGTTTTGTTCACTTTAGGCTTAAAAGCATTGTTGGAAACGTCTTTGTATATATAGTAGTGGGCATTAAAATGACAACTTTTCGATGTCTTTAACCAGCCAGTATTGCAGTAAACACATGTTTTATATATTTGCAACATGGTAATGGGTCTGGCTGAATTTCTATAGAACTTAAGTAAATGTCAGACAGTTCAGATTCAGTGACAGTAAGTGATAGGCTATTCAGGTGTTTCTGCATTATCCTTTTTCATTTATAATATCCTGCACTTTTCCAAAAAGGACTGTTCTCTGTGACCATCTTCAACAAGTAGCATCAAATAGTTTTATCTGTACATGCTACAAAAATGTTGTATGTAATCCAAAATCATGCCCCTAGTTTTTCCTAGTGCAAATGTCACATGGTGCTCTGAATCTTTCCAGTCCTTTAGGCCCTACCATGGCTACACCAACCAATATCACTCATCTCAGAAAATAATCCTAGTCCTACACAGGAGGCACGACTTTAACATCTGCATAGCTGTTGATAATTTAGGCTTGAGTTTACATTGTGCTGACCCACTTATTAAGTAAAGTAAAATTTTATTTATATAGCACCTTTCAAGATAAAATCACAAAGTGCTTTACAGAGGCAGAAAACAGACATTAAAATCTAAAACAAAACAAAATCAACCAAAAGCGAGTTTAAACAGAGGTTTTTAACTGCTTTTTAAAAGACATGACTGAGTCCACAGATCTCAAACTCAAATGGAGCGAGTTCCAGAGTCTGGGAGCCACTGATACAAACGCTCTGTCACCTTTTGTTTTTAATCTTGTATGTGGGACAACCAGCAACCCCTGGTCACAAGACCTCAGGGACCTGCTGGGGTGATAAGAAAGAAGAAGATCACTTAAGTAAGTTGGAGCTACACCGTGCAGGGCCCTATAAGTCATGATTATGATCTTAAATTGGACCCTGAACTTGACAGGGAGCCAATGCAGTTGAATCAGCAGGGGAGTGGCATGGGAGTATTTGTGAGGCTTTGTCAGAAGCCTAGCAGCAGCATTCTGAACACCTTGCAGTCGTTCCAGGGAGGCATTACGTAAGCAAGTAAACAAGGAATTACAATAGTCTAAGCGAGATGAAACAAAAGCATGAATAATCATTGCCAATTCGGAATGTGACACAGTGGGACTCAGCTTAGCGATATTTCTTAAATGGTAAAAACAAGAGCGAACCAAAGATTTGACGTGTGTGTCCAGCGTCAGAGCTGGTTCAAATGTAACACCAAGGTTCCTAATGGAGGGTTTAATATAAGAAGCAAGAGGGCCTAGATTTTTAACCACAAGGGGAACAAATTTCTCAGGAGCAAAGACAATGACTTCCGTTTTATCAGCATTTAGTTGAAGGTAATTACCAGCCAGCCAATCTCTAACGGAATCTAAGCAGGACTGCAGGATTTGGAGCTTAGAAACATCAGGTGGCCTAAAAGAGATATATAGCTGAATATCATCTGCATAACAATGATATGAAATATCAGAGTAAGAGCTAAGAAGTTGCAGAAGAGGGAGTAAATACAACAAAAACAATACTGGTCCCAAGACAGAGCCCTGAGGCACCCCATAGGCAAGAGAGGATCTGAACTTAGAGGTAGCCACAGAGAAAGATTGATTTGACAAATAGGATTTAAACCATTCCAATGCGATACCCGATACACCCACCCAGTGGTTTAATCTATCTAACAAAATAAGATGATCAACAGTATTGTGCCTTTCTCCCATGCTGTGACTATAGGTTCTTCATTTTGGCCTCAACTACTAAGCTAATTTACAAAACATCAATACACAGGCGTAGACATTAAAGAAGTCTTAAGGGCCTGGTCATCTACTCACTTTGCCCATACAGTAATCCATCTATTGTGATACCACAGGCTACTGAGGAATAAACCTTGGTGGCCCTAAATAGTCAAATGTAGTTCTGTGGTTCTTGCATTATAATGGCTACTACAGCAGTCCAACAGTGCTATTTGCTCTGCAGGAACACAAAGATATCTCAACAATTCACTTTTGACAAGGCTTACTGGTGCTTTTTCTTATTTCTACAGTTCCTGCATGTGTTCTGGATAATCTGTTATTGTTGTATATTACACTTTCCTTGACAAACCATCAGTTTGCTTCTTTATCAGCTATCAAACACAAAGTTTACACTATGTTATGGATAGTCATTAAACCGCCAGTGTAAGTGTGCACCCGGATCAAACTATAAATGTACAGCTGAATCTGGACTCCACAGGCGGGTGACATTTGTAACATGCAGAAGTTTATCAGTCTTATGTTTATTTTTTCAAATGTTGCATAAAAATAAAGTAGGCCTTGAGGTATTTCGCTGTGATAGATTGTAAAATCTGCATCTTCTCTTTGATTCTGTAGAAGGGGAAAGATTGTGATCCCAATAATAGTTACCATAGAAAATCTTGGCAGGTGGTACAAAGGTGACAAGGACAAGTACAGGTGAAGAACAGCGAAAGGAAGCAAAGGAGGCCATCAAAAGTATGAAAAATTGTTCAGACAGCCTCGAGTCAAAGGTCCCTTCTTAACATAAGATGAAGATGTGAATTTTCTCATCTGGCAATAGGACATATATACGCACATACTTCTTCCTGGAAGCTGATTTGCTATTGCTGCCTCTCCAGGGTCACTGCTAGTGTCTGTTTCGGTGCTACACCATAATTTAAAGGAAGTGCAATGTTGCTATGCCAACACCAGTCAAGGCCAGAGATAGAGAGGAGGGAGAAGAGACTGATGTGTGATGAATATTGATTCTTTCAGTGTACCATTTGGCCAGTCACTGTTTTCTGATTAAGGGTGATGAAGCACTAAGAACTGAGCAACATGCAGAAACACATTCATCAGTCAGTGTGCACTAGCCTTTTTCATGAAAACCATTTAAATCATTCCAGAATTTTCCAGAAATTTTTAGTATTCTTTATTTAATTTAATCTTACCTAGCATTGCCTCATATCGCTACCTTGTTAAGTTACCATCATCAGTGGGATTTATCTGAGAGGTATACTATATGTAAGATTAATGTGTTAGCAGGTTATATTGAGCCTGTAGCAAGGTTTATGTAACTTATTCTGAACACATAACTTGATCTGGAGATCTGTTCGGTTCACTTGTTCTTTTCTCTCTGGACTGGTCCAGATATGCTGCCAAATCTGTTTTACACAGCTTTATTTATTTATGAATTCACAAGACTGACAGCTTTCTGTAGCACAGATCTCTTGTTTTAGCTGCAGTACCTGCCTTCTGTTTTGCAGTTTTGTTATGTTCTTCATAACTATCAATGACATTTTCCTCCTGACTGAAGTGTTCCACTCATGTGCGATAGACAAGTTAAACCATAAACTGAGCCTGAAACAGAAAGTCTGTGAGTACAAAGAAACTTGATTGTCACTGCCATGATATCCCCAGTCACTGACTGGGTTTTTAAGTTTTCTAGAGCCAGCTAATTCAAATAGAATCTAACTATATGGAATTTGCTTTGTGGTGCACTCCACAAGTTAAACAAAGTTTGAATACAGATTGCAACAAAACTAAATAAGGTTGTTTTAAGCTTTATATAACCTGCTACATGTTACTGCACATTGCAATAAAATGGGTTTTGCTACTGATGACTTACTGACTAATTCAGTGCCTACTGCTACTGCAACAATAAGCAGCAAGCACACAGGTAAGACACACAGGTAAGGCAGCAGCTAATCAGAAAGGTATCAGCAGCCGTAAAACCACTAAGTTCTTGATCCACACCCGTCAGAGCTATATTTTCTTTTTAAATTTTTATGCTGTAGATCACACTATTTAACAGACAAGTCTACATTTTTGGCTGTCTAATCTTGAGAGGTGTTTATCTGATATTCTTCACACTGAAAACTATATTGTAGGGGAATCTAGGAAGTACAGACACATTTGAGGGTTTCTGGAGGGTTGCTGGCCGTTTTTAGCATCTTTACAGCATTTTCCTTGATTTATTACCTCACAATTATGTCTTGGCCCTCTGGGACCTGATAATAATTTTCACAGTTCATATAACCTGGTTTATAATTAACCCTCTAAAAGCAAATATCGTCATCTTTTGTCCCAGATTTAAGAGATCAGAACTTAAAGATTGATTTGGTGACCACACGTAGGTGGCAGTCAGGCAATAGGGTACATTAGCCCCTGTGTCCTGTTATCAGTGGTAAACCCGTCTGCCCCAGGTGAATACAAATACATCAAGGCTGCAAAAACATGATTTCCTTTGGGAAATTCCTGACGGACCCCTCATATCGTTGCAGAGAGTGAGGTGTGAGGGAGGTTTCATGCACTTGCTCTGGTTTGATCTGACCTTGTGTCTGTGAGGAAAATGAGGTCTTCATTTAATAAAGGGACTCTCACTGTCTTGGGTTCTAACACCTACCACTTTAAGCTTCACCGCAGTATCTAAGTGGGTGTACTTTATTGTAGTGCAAGTCAAAGCCTGAGTCATTTCCCCCCTAGAAGCATGGAGTTAAGAGATACAAGATTGTCAGTGTTGATTGAAAAGACCGATCTAACAAAAAGCCTTGGCTGTGGACACAACAATAGACACTACAAGCATTTACAGTCTGCAAAATACTAATGTTTTTGCTATTTATAAGCCTACCTTAGATTTTATACAGAATGTGCATTTTATTTAAGATAGCTGAGCACTCATAAAAAAAAATTAACCCCAGATTAAACTGGTGCAATATGGCCAAGTTTACCCGAGAATACAAACATTAATTGGATGGAAAGGCAAGAAGGACACAATTTTTCAAACCTCAGTTATATAGCAGTTCAGTAGACATAACCCTGCCTTCTGTCCAAATTCTGTTTTATGGAATCATTACAAGTACATTTGTAGCCAAATATTTTATTTATATATATTTTTTTATTTTGTTTATATCATTTGATATTGGATACAGGTGTTGTTGTTTTTTTTTGATAATCCAGGTAATAATCAGAATTACTGTCGTCCTTTATTTTTAATCCTATAATCCTGAAGCCTGCTCACTCAGTCATCCCTGAGGCTGCCTGAAAAGCAAAATTGTGTGACTGAGGACACGCTCCACACACAAACACGCAGGACAAGAATTATGTTTACAGCACTCAAAGCAAATTGAGGGAAACAGGAGGGTAAAAAGAAAATGTCACACACACTTACATGTGCTGGCAAGCATGTCCCTCTAACTGTGTGGGGAGAGTTTGCAAATGGCTTGACACCTACATAAAACACATCAGGACACAAGCATGGGTAACCATGAGCATGTACCACACCCACACATAAAGATGCCTGCACTTAACTTTCTATTCCATAGCTTCAAATAAGAAAATGTGCAAATGTGCACATGACATTTACTCTTTCAGCCAACAAACTCTTTCAACAAATTCAAAATTCCTCTAACACTATTTTTTTATGGATGTTGTAGTTCTACTTCTCCCCCTCTGCTGACTGACAGGACCTTTAAAGCAATGACAGTACTGCCAAGTGTAGCTCTACAGTTACGTTTCCCTTAGTTAAGAAAGGGGTTTGGCGGTCGAAAGCATGACATGACAGGAGAGTACAAAGGTGCTATATATGCTTCTTCATCTGGGTACAGCAGGTTTCTGTTAGCCGTCTCCCTCCCCCAACTCCATCTTATTAATCAGTGGTCCTCATAATCTCAAAAGCTCAAATATTACTATTTAAGCCAGAAACCATATATTTATTTCTAAAGCAAATCACAAGATTAACAGGTTGTGTTTTTGTGTGTATTTGTCTTCTCTTTACAAATTTATAATACTATGGATTTTACAAATTCAGCCAGTGCCTGTGCTATGGGGCATCCAGTCATCCTAAATGCTAACAGCATTTGACCTATGCTAGGAAAAATGCTGATAGGTTAAAACATTGGCCTAAAATGTAGTGACAGTGGAGTTTACATCAAAAAAAGAATGCAAAAAAAAAAAAAAAAAAAAAAAAAAAAAAGGAAAAGGCAAACATCAAAACTATAAATCAACTCAGAAATTTCATTAGGTGAATTTATTATGAAATACTGAGATAACAGACCTCCCCTACGAATGAAACTGATAGTTTCAATTGCTTTTGAAACTGTCAAAATGTCATGGCTGTTTGAAGGCATGCAGGAATGGTGGACCCAACAGCAGGACTCACAGAGGCAAACATAAACTCAAAAACACTCAGCTTTATTGCTGGGTTGCAGAAAAAAAAACCCCAGAAAAATAACTAAAACTGATCATACAAATAAACTAAACAGGCAGGCAAGCTGGCAGACGGAGCACGCAGTGTAGAATAAGGCAGCGGTCCCCAACCTTTTTTGCGCCATGGACCGGTTCATGCCCGACAATATTTTCACGGACCGGCCTTTAAGGTGTCGCGGATAAATACAACAAAATAAAACTAGTACCGGTACCAAAAAAAAGAAGATTTATTCATAAGACACATGAAAAGACCCAGGAAAACCGAGTAAACGATAAAAACGATAACAAAATAACGCTGAAAACCGATAAAAACCCTGAAAACCATACATTTCACACCTGAGCCTCTACTCTCGTGGCCCGGAACCAAACGACTCACGGACCAGTACCGGTCCGAGGCCCAGGGTTGGGGACCGCTGGAATAAGGGACGACAAAACGATAGCAGGGTAAGGTACAGACACTAAATACAAGAGGTGAACAATACCATAAGAAAACAGCTGGGAGACACGGCTGACACTGATTAAACAAACGAGACGGGAGAGCATGCAAAACTGACACTGACATAAGACAAAGACCTTCAAAGTAAAACAGGAAACTCAACACACATGTAGAGACACAGGCTTTACACAGAGACCTGACTGAACTGGAACAGTGGGAGTACTGAATCAAAACCTACCTACTAGCAAATCTTAACAGAATACATAACCAGAATAAAACAAGAACATAAGATAATATTAATAAACACAAAAAACTGAGTCATCAGACCATGTCTCCAGGACCATGACACGAAATGTGGCACTATGTATAAAACAGCATTTCTTTCTTAAACCAGAAAATATGCATTTTACTTCGCTTCTATTTTGATTGTTTCATTTAAAATCTACTGTGCTGGTGCGCAAAAAGGAATTTACAAGAATTCTATCTCTAACTGCAGAAATGTTAGTTTCTACAGTTTCCAAAAGGGGAGGGGGTGGGGTCAGACAACAAAAAGACTTGCAAAGTAAACAATCTGGTCTAATAATTCTATTTTCAGAAGTCTAGATTAAGTGGGAGTGAAGAGTTGGGCTGCACATGGACAAGGGGGGCATCGCATCAGCAGCAGGTTCAGTATTGGGTCAGTCACTTTAGAATAGGAAGTCCAGAGTGTTTGCTGAGTGTTGGTGATGGCGTCTCTGCCAAGATGGGATTTTTCTGTCTTGTGCCTTCTTCTCTTTGCTATGTTCTGTCTCCCTCTGTTCATTTGCCAATAGTAGTAATTACATTACTATCACTACACTCATGCACACAAAATCACACAGACAAGTACACAAAGCCATTGAAAAGATAGCCTGGTTTAAAGCATCATGCTGGTGTACCTTTCTTTTTTTATACAGCTAATAAAGCCTGTAAGGAGTCTAAAGTTGCATTTACCACAAAGCATCAGCTGTCTGCTGGCGGAGGATTAACTTACCTCAGAGGCGTCACAGGCGCCTATTATTTTCAGAAATGCCTAAAAACATCTCAGACACAGTGCTGCACTGAGCTATTACAGCAAAACATGCTGGACAGCATGTGAAATGCAACTTTTACTTACTTTCCCTCACTTATAGTTTTTGCTTTGAGGAAAACTCTTTTTAGGTTTGCCTCATTAGGCGTGCAAAACGGTGACAATGCAAACAGAGCCGAGAATAATGACTGATAGAGATTTAGTGAGTTTCTCTTTCATTTTGGGTAAAAACATAATTCTGGTAGTGTGATCATGGCGTTCAGAAGTGATATCAGAAGAACTGCATTTGTTAGAGGAGCAGCGCAGCATGCCTCTGGGTTGCTTTAAATGGATGCATGCATGTTAATGGCAGCAAAAAAACAAAACAAAAAAAAAAACGTAACTCTGGTGATAGCCTTTAAAGATGTAAACACATTCTGTCATAAAACCATTTAGCAAGTAAGTTTGGCAGTTAGCAAAGACCAACACATTTTCCTTTTTCCAAATAAACACATTAATTTCTGATCCCCCCCCACACACACACACACACACATACACTAACTGCCCTGCTTTGATCCCATAAATCGCCTCTTTCTCTTCTCTCCCCCCTGTGCTCCAATGCTCACTTCTCCATGTACCAGGAAATATTGGATTGATAAAATAAACAGCCAACTCAACTTACTTTGATCTTTGCAGCTACTCTACTCCTTTTGCCTTCCTACTTTCTTTCTCTGATGCAAATCTTGCTCTTGTTCACCTCCACATGTCAGATTTGCTCTCCCAGCATGCTCTCCCATGCCTTTTTCTTATCCTTCCTTGACCTCAAGTGTATTTTCCAGATGTATCTCTCTCATGTCTACATTGCTGCCTACCACAGCTCCTCAAGAAGTCATTTACTTCTTTCCATGCCTTATCATCTCTTCAGAGAGAAAAGATGACAAACTAACACCTACAGCTAGTGATGGTTTTTTTTTTTTCTGTATTGTACTGTAAAAGACCACGGCGCAAATTCATGCTTTGCAGCATACTTTGACTCACACGGTTGCTGTTCACAGAGCTGCAGCTCTCCCGCTGCCCGCTCAACATTATCACAACAACAACAACGCCAACCACAGGACCCAGTACAATATTTAATTCGGCGGGGCATGATTGCGGATGCCGCGCCGGTGCGTCCGCTTCCTCTGCACGGCCACGCCCCGCCACATGTACATAATGGACAACTTAGCTTTGAGGGTTGTCTGTGAAGGTTCTCAGTCATCCAGGTCATCGTAGTCAAAGGAGCTTGCAAAGAAAAGCGTCTAGACTCCTTTAAGTTACTTGAAGATGTTTCACCTCTCATCCGAGAAGCTTCTTCAGTTCTAAGGTCAAATGGTGGAGAGTCCCAGATATAAACCTAGTGGGAGTAACCCCCCACAGAGGGACAAAAGGAGGGTTGAGGTTTACTTTTGCTCCATCTTGCACAACTTGGTAGTGAGGCTGATAAATGCTTGCCATTGAAGCCAAAGCATGTAACATTATGATTTACTAACTGAAAAATTGCATATTGTAGAGCATCAATTCTGCATCAATGCCTCAATTGTTTTAACAAAATCCAAACCAAACCAGTCTGAAATAAATTTGTAGATCCAACAACAATTCTGTCCCCTTTTCATTTTTGAAATCTGGTATTATTTTGCGTGCTAGGTGTTCTGTGTTATGCTCAGTCAGTGAACCACAGGGTGGTCATTGAATTCAGCATCCAATGTCAAAGCTAATCAAATGCAAAGTGTCCTTTGGCTTTGATGCCTTGACACACTTGGCACAGCAATTTTGGTTGCCAGGAGATAAATATTAAGAGGTTTACATAAAAATCACCATGAATGTCAAGGTAATTTGGGGCTTTTTGCACTATTCCTTTTTCAGGTTTGCACAGAATACATTATACAGCAAACAAGAAGTGTTTGAATTTATTTTGGCTTTTCTCTAATCCACTGTGGATCAAAATCTCAGAAGTTGTACCTCAAGCATACCACTTTTGGTTACCATCAACAAGCTTTTGGCACATTTGTGGCTGGATATCTGACTGTTTTTCTTGGGAGAAATAGAGTTCATTTCAACTGGTTGGTTTCCTGGCACCGACCCAGCTTTTAAACACAGTCCACACATTTCCACAGGGTTGAGTGTGGGGCTTTGGAAAGGCTATTTGAGAAGCTTAATGTTATCTTGTTGTATCCATTCAATACCAGTTTTGATTTGTTTGGGATCACTGTCCTGTAAGAAACCCAAGTTTCAGCTATCTAGCTGTTGAGGTGAAAGTGAAGAATATGGAGGTAGTCCTCCTCCATTATTCCATCCACCTTTTGCAATGTATCAGCACTACTGCAAAACAGCCCGAGAGCATGATTCTACCACCACTGTGCTACACAGCTAGTACAGTGATCTGAAGTTTGACTCCACCCAGCCTTTTCTCCAAAAAGGTATTCGGCACACCCATGTAGGCACCTCCACATTTCAATTACACTTAAAGGGGTTAACTTTGAAGCACGGGTTTCTCTCTTAGCCAGAAACCTCTGAGTCCAATGCCAATGTAAAATGGCTCCACAGTGGACTAAAAACTCAGAGAACTGAAAAATAATAGCAACAAACAACCAAATAGAAAACAACTTGCTTGCTTAGAAATCAAAATTTGCTTCACAGGCCATAGCACAACCAATATTACTTGAGAGAATCTCACAGTTTAGACAAGGTTTTGCAAACAAGGCTCATAGACAGAAGCATGCAGTGCAGACTGCACACTCAACACAAAGCAGCAGCCCCTGGATGAATGTTCTTCAGCCTTTTAAAGACGCAGGTGTGCCCAATCAGTTGCTGATTGGTCTGGCATCCCTCAGCTGGTCCCATAGACTTTCCCTGGAGGTGCAAACCACAGGTTCCCAGGCAGCCAATTGTCTGTGTGGGTTGCCACACTCGAATTTGCATGCAGGAAGGCTGGCTCGCTTCTTCCAAGGCCAGGGGCTGTAACATGTATGTTGAATAATCATTTTATTTGGGAAACAGAAACATTCAAAGAAATCATTAAAAGCATCAAATTGACATGATATCCATGCCCATAATGAGTGAATGAAAACTCCTGATTACAACTGTAAGTTAACTGTTTTGAAAAGCAATAAAGCCCACATTAGGATGCTAGCGTGGTGGCGGTGGAAAAAGCCAGGAAATAGCAGTTTATATCTCATTTGGGACATTTGTGTTTTGAAGTTTTTGGGGTTTTTTTGTTTTTTACTCACTGGTTAGTGATCAGGTTTATCCACTAAAATTTACTTTTAAGATAAGCATATTTATTATAGAACACCAGTCTGTCATTAATAAGTGTCTGAATGTGAGAAGCTAAGTGTGAGAGATCTTGCAATATTGCTAATAACATTTTGTGTCATGGCACTTGTGCCAGATTCACATCCTGTGTACTCTAAAATCTAAGTCTTAACTTCACTTGCCTGAATTCAGAAGCTAAAGTTGGCTTCAAATGCAATGTTGGATGAATATCTTCATGGGCCATGGGGTTGCTGGAGCCTATCCAAGCTATCATAGAGAAAGATGCAGGGTATATGTCTGCAAGAAGCAATTTCTAAAGTAAAAGCATAGACATAATTCTGCTTTCTTGGTCGAAATCTTGCCATGGACTATAAGATACACGAATTAAGCCTTGTAGTGTTTGAGTAGTCGTACTCCATTTTTGTATGTGTACAAAAAGATTTTTAAAAGCTGCATAGATTCTGATGTTTTTATGTGACACATTATCTAATGCCCCTGAGCAACTTCTCTTTGTCAACACATTTCAAAAAAAAAAAAAAAAAAAAAAAAAATGTGTATTCCTTCTTTCATCCTCTCTACTCAAGATCTCACTTAAAAACAAAAAAACAACATGCATTCATGGATCTTTTCCTCCTTCTCTGTCAGTCTACAAGAACATTCAACATATTCATCCAAAACATATTTCCAGTTAGCAGTTATTCATCCATCTGCAGAGAGAGATAGAAACATGTGCTCACAGTGCAGAGTGGAGTAAATTGGTAAACCATGTCTGCCCTTTTGGGATGGAGGGAACGGGTGAGGAGGAGGACTGAGAGAGGACAAAAAGGAAAATGAAAGCAGAATGGTGAGCTTTGGATTGGACTGGAAGTGGTTTCTTATCTACCCAATCATTTTTGTTCACAACATATTTATCCCACAGTAAAGTATGTTTAACCATGTTTGCTCTCATTTCATCACACAATCATTTTCATCTGTCAAACGCACCCTTCTATTAATTCAGTGTGAAGTTTGAATATAAATTTTGTACCTCAGTTTCTGCTGAGTGCTCACTGAGGGCTGCATGGTTTCAGTCAGCAAGTAGAGGCTAGTTGCTTTTCCTTTCTCATTTTACTTCCAGAGCTACATGTAATTGCATTGTGTACCTAAATTAGTACCACATATTCCCAGCAAGAAAGCACTTTAGCTTACTCCCCAAGTTCTTGAATTGTCTGACTTTGAATTTCCCGTTGTGTCTTTTTCTGAAATGAAAAGAGAATTTGTGTCTCCATATGGGGCCTACTGTGGATTGAAGTTTTTAGGAGGTATTTAGAATTCTGCACTTACACTGTGCTGTAGCTTCTCAACTCAAGATGTAGAGTGGCATGCTGTGCTTTGTTTGTATGCAGTTGTTATGCTGCAGCTTTAACACATGCTGCTTTGACAACACTATGCTTACATGTCAGAAATTATACCTTTTCAGCAGTGCAGCCTGTCTTCTCAACAATTCATCCTCACAGTTAATAAACATGGATTCAAACCTCCTTACATTCTCCCTTCTTCCTCTCACACCTCACTTATCCTTGTACCCTGATGCCATTTCTCCTTTTCAGCGCAGCCCGCCACCCCATACTCCAACCTCTTGGCTTTTTCATCTATGCCTCTTAAAAAAAAAAAAAAAAAAAGAGAGGGGCATCACATGAAAAGGCAGACAGCATGGGATATTCAAATTAGTCTGGCCCCCTTAGGAGAGTGCTGCAGGAGAGTGCACACTTAAGGTGCTTTAGGATGGAAGGGTGGCAAAAATGGATGAAAAAGTAGTGTGAAGGTTGTACAATCACTGCCCTCATCCCTTCATCTGTCTTTCCAGTCCCTTACCACACAAAGCCTTTCATGTGTACTTGGCGCTCAGCTCTGTCTCTGATTTTTAACATTTCGTGGCAAGTGAGCAGGGCTGACATCCCCAGCTCAGCACGGGGCCGCAGGAAGGTGTTTGTTCTCTTACTTCAGCTATTCCTGTTCAGTTTAAAGCTCAGCTGTGTGACTAATTGGTTGGCAAGTCAAATTCATGAAGTAAAAGCAACACAGCGCAAAATGATTGTTTTTGCTTGTTTGTTTTCCCGGACAGGAGAACTTCCACAGCGCACAATCTGGAACTAAAACAGCCTTTTGACTGCAGTGTCATCACTCTCGCAGAGCTTTTTAGGAAGACGTTTTAAGAGTCAGAGGAAAAAAGTTAGGAAGAGCCACTCATGCTACCACTAGAGTGAAATCACCACCAGCATTCAAAAGTAACCAAAACTTTAGCCAGAAAGCATAGGTACTGAGAAGCAGAACCACTCCTTTATTGGGCATGTCGTGCTAATTGCCTATAATTTCCACCTGTTGTCTATTCCATTTGCCCAACAGCATGTGAAATTGATTGTCAATCAGTGTTGCTTCCTAAGTGGACAGTTTGATTTCACAGAAGTGTGACTTACTTGGAGTTACATTGTGTTGTTTAAGTGTTCCCTTTATTTTTTGAGCTGTGTATAATAAAAAAAGTAATTTAGATTCAGGATCACTTACAGCCAACTTGGCTGTAGTTTGTCATTTTTATTGTTTATGCTTGCCGGCTAGTATTGTGCCACTATGATGGTTAAGAGGTGCCTATATTCTGAGGAATTTATGACTGAATTATATCAAGTTTCATTTGAGAGAAGGATACACATTTGTGGATATATATGTGAGTTTATTCCATACAATCCAGAGAAAGTATGCTATCGACGAAACCATACTGTTTCTATTTGAGGGATAACAAAAAAGAAAATCCATAAATGCAGTTGGTACTCAAAAATACAGCCTTGTCTTCTTCAACCACCCCACCTATTCATGTACATGTGGGCTCAGATACAAGTGAGAAAATGAGCTCAAACAAACATAATCACACGAAAAAACAAACCCAGCGCCCCAGGGGCTGAACTTAAAATTACGTGCCTCTTTCTCCCATGCTGCATGAAATTGGATCTGATTCATAGCACTAACTCTTCCCTTTTTCAGAATATCAGCAACTTTCAAACGTGACAACTTCCACAACTCTTTCCTATCTCTGTTGGCGTGCTTTTACTTTTCTTGGCAAACAACCACTCACATCCAGAGGAACCGCATAAAAGACAGAGGAAGAACTTCAGCGAAGCAATTACTGAAGTGAAGTGCCGCATGGCCAGCTTTTGGTCAGTGTAATTAATTAAATGTTTCTTTTTTTCTTGGTTCATGTTGGTTCAGTTCAGAATGATGTCGTTATATTTGTTCAGTAAATGTAATAAATGAATGAGCATAGACAATAAACTACAGTGCAGCAATGCATTGTTTTTATCTTTGTTTACAAGTAATCCAAAATAGAGGTGTGAATAAAACCTACAATCACACAGTAGTAGCTCAATTGGATGCCAAGATGTATTTTAAGGAAGTGGCAAAATTAGACTGTGACTAGTCATGAGAAAGAAAACACTTCTAATTTGTATGCAACATGTATCTGTGGTTGAAGTAGCATCATTTGTGACACTAAATGAATTCAGACAGGAACCTAAATTGATCTGATATTTAACTGAATTCCTTGAAGACGTGACAGAAATTGTAATTAATGCATGTACCCATACCTGGCTTTTAATGTTATGAAGGAGATAGCAGCGCTCAACCTCCAGCAGTGTAACGTTCAACAACCACAGAAAAAGAGGGGACATTTAAGATCGTGCATGTAAGAGTAGCAGCCAATCTTGAGACAGATGAAAACAATGGAAATATTAATATTAATGTTGAGTGTATGTTTTGGATTGTTGCTTTTTGCTTATTGGTCCATGCATGGCTGTCGATGTCACTTTTTCACCTGATTCATTGAGATGAAACTTGCATGCTTGTTATATTTCTACTCATTTATGTTGCAATTTATTTCTTGAGAGTGAATGAGATAAATGGGAGGACAGATTGATGGATGGATTGATTAATTATTTAATTATTGTGATTGATAGCAAATAAAGTAAAGTCGCCATGGTGATGTGTTGTAGAAAATATCAAGTGTTAAAAAAATGCTCTGGGAAAAAATGCCTGGTTAATGTTAGCGGTCAGACAACAGGTCAGGCAGCACTAACTTAAACAACCATTCATTACAACCAAGGTTTGCAGAAGAGAGTCTCTTGATACACATCATGGTTAACCTTAATGCAGATAGGCAAGAGTAGCAAAGGACCACTCCTGTTAACTAAAAAGTGAGGTTGCACTTTGCACAGGTTCGCCAAAACTGGAAAGCAGAAGACTGGATAAACTTTGCCTGGTCTGATGAGTCTCGATTTTTCCTTTGATATTCAGAGGACAGAATTTGATTTAAACAACATGCAAGCATGGCTCCATCCTGCCTTGTATAAATGGTTCAGACTGCTTCTCGTGGTGTCAAGGTACGGGGGATATTTTCTTGGCAAACTGTCGGGCCCCTTGGTACAAACTGAGCATTTTAAATACCACAGCCTACCTGAGTATCATTACTGACCATATCTATCTCTTAATGACCACGGTTTAACCATCTTCTGAAGGTTCGGTGATTGCAGATGGGTCATCTGATGCCATTCACCTTGGCTGTCTCCCAATTCAGGGTCTGCAGCCTTAAAGTACGCAGCCTCAACGATCCTCAAGGGCCGCGTACTCAAAGACCGCTAAGGCCGGAAGTGCGAGGCTTGTGAAATGGGACGGTCTAGCCTCCGTTGCGCTGCCCAGGTTGCCTAGCAACCATGATACTAACAGCTGGAAACGTGTCATACAGCTTTGTTTGACAGAAATGAAGGAGAAAATCTTTTGTTCATTTGTTTGTTTGTTTCTACATGAGCTTTGATCATTCTCTGTAAGATTAAGCTCAGCTATTGAACGGCGTATATATTAAAGTAAAGGCTTTAAAACCAAGTTCGTACAAACGTCACTAATGTCACATAACTTTGCAGACATGTAGCCAACAGTAATGTTTTAATGTTCTTCGTTATTAAACATTTGCACATAAATAAGTGACATAATATTCAGTCCTTAAAGTGTACTCTTCGGCCGCCCCTCATCCGCCGTTTTTTTCTGCAAATTTATCCACACCCATCGCCGCGCTATGCATTCTGGGATATGTTGGGCCACGAAGTCTACACTGCCACAGCCTTAAAATTCAGGGAAATGAAGGACGCATTTCAGGGCCGCACTTCGAGCAACCTTTGAATTGGGACAGCCTTCGGCGCGCCGCTGTGACGTAATTGGCCTTGAAGTCCGTACTTTAAGGCTGCAGACCCTGAATTGGAAGACAGCCCTTGATTCTACATCACATCTGTTGTACAGAGCTTAGATATGTTTTTGGCATGCTGTGCTCTTGAAAAAATATATAATGACAGTCCCACAAACTCAAATATTGGGACAGACAGGTTGGTTAAGTGATGTGTTGAATTTTCAACAACAGGCCACAATTTTATAAGGAAATCTACACCCTAAAGTTGCCCTGAGTTTTTCACATGAGAAAAATATAAATGACAATTCAGTGTCTTGCATTGTTTGAATATTCAAGGTCACCTTGTCTTGAGTCAGATGGGATATTGCTTAACCTTTTGATTATTGTCTTCTTTCCTTGAAAAGATTTTTTTCACCCGCTTCATTTTCTTCTTCACATCAATCTTCTTTTCACCTGTGTCCACGTTGTTAAACAAAATATTTGATGGCTTTGCTTATATTATGCAGAAATACCTCAGAACTGCACATGGCCACACAGTCTCTGCAGTAAATGATGTCGTATCCACTTGCACAACCATTTACGTAAGCTGCGTCATCTCAAGGACCCTTTGTCTATTCTGAAGTGTATCTTTTTCTTGTGTCTTCAAATGTATTCAAGTACAAGTGAATATAAAAGCACTGAAACTATGTCATTAAAAATAAATAAATAAATAAATAAATAATGTAAAAAATGGACGTAATGTCTTGGCAGATGTCTAAAATATTTTTGAAACTGCAACATGTTATAACTAGTGTTCATTTAGAGAACTCATCTTTCTGAAGAATTTGAACATCATGCCCTTAATAACTCTCATGTCTCTGTTCAAAGCAGTACTTAGAGGAGACATCTGTCCTCAGCACAGTGTTAATAGTTTGAAGGAGACAAAAAAATTCAATATTTTTGGAATAAGTTTCTACTAAATATAAAAAAATTAATGAATATCAAGTCAGGGTTAAACTAAGCCCTTATTTTTTTAGATTTTACATCATGGGCCACACTTTGACCTTAAATGGGCTGGACTAACGTGCATGACAAATCTGTTGGAGAAAAAGTCTCTGGCTTGAAAACTTTAGATCACATATGAGAAATGCCAAAACTACATGACCTATATAATTACACTGTGCTAAACAATATTTTTATTGCTTTTTGCAACAGCATACAAAGGTTTGTTTTCCCAGTAATATGTTTCAGTAATAGGAACCCCACCCCACCTCCCACCCCATCAAATAAAAAACACATAAAATATGTACCGTAATTGTCGGGCTATAAGCCGCTACTTTTTGCACAAGCTTTGAACCCTGCGGCTTTTAGTCAGGTGCGGCTTTTCTATGGATTGTCCATGAGCGGATTTGTTTTGTTTGTTCCGCTGTTGTACGGCACTACGTTGCCTGGCGGAAGGATCGGAGTTCAAGAGTGGTATGTTAGTCACATGTCCATCCGCCAGGCAACGTAGTGCCGTACGAAGTAGCGCGAAAAACAAACTTCAAAGTAGCACTACGCGTTCAGCTGGAGGCGTGGATGATGAGCGGCGATAAACTTGCAAAAAGCAAGTTATGCCCAACTCCACCACTGGATTCTGACAGCGTGGGAAAGTGTGAAAACATCCACGATCACCAACGGATTTCGAAGGGCTGGACTGCTGCCTGATGGAGAGGAGGCTCTTCAGAAGGTGTTCGACTCTGACACTGACAATGAGGATTTCTTTGGTTTTGAAAGTGACAACGAAAGAAAGGAGCTGAGAGTGGATGATGAAGCCATCCTGAGCCTGTTCGTTTCCGACACTGGAGGAGAGGACTTTGGTGGTTTTAGTGCGCAGGAAGAAGAGAAAGATGGTGGTGAATGACTGACTTTTCTTCTTGTTAAAGCCGTGTCACTGCACCTGAGCCTAAAAGGTAGTCTGAATCTATTTTTCTGGTGTGCTGTAGGTTATTGTTATGTACTACATTTGTTACTCATTTATGAAGCACAGTACATGTTTTGTACTTGTAATTACCACTACTTGTACACATACCCTAAAAGGTTATGCAAATATGTACTCATAACTTGTTTTTCAAAATATTAATAAAAGTGGTGTGTCTCCAAACAGCCATCTCTTTCCTGACAATTCGATTTGTGCATATTCTCTTACATATGATAAGTCAACATTGAAACACCTGCGGCTTTTAGTCAGGTGCGGCTAATGTATGTACAAAACAGGATTTTCCCCTGCTTTTAGCTTGTGCGGCTAATATTCAGGTGCGCTCTGTAGTCCGGGAAATACGGTATACGTTCGTACAATATGTGACATTTAAACATATTAAAGGAAACAAAAAAGAGAAAAAAAAATACACAACAGAAATAGCTACTAAACAATTTTCCCCTCATCCACACTCCTGCAGTTGTCCAATGTTTACTTCTTTAATAAAGTTTTTAAATGGCTTCCAAATCTCATCAAAATATGTTAACTTGTCTTTGAGAAAATACATTATCCTTTCCATTGCCATACACTGTGCCAAAAAATTTATCCAAGCACAAATAGCAGGAGGATCTGATTTTTTCCAATTTAATGCAATCATACGTTTTGCCTGTAATGTACAATAATCCATAAACTCAATTTGATGGGCTCCTAGTTTAAGATTTTTAGAATACACATGTAATAGCAACATTTATACATCTAAAGCAATCTTTGTATTCAAAATTTGGTTTATTTTGTTCATCACTTCCTGCCAAAATGCACGGACAATTCTGCATTCCCATATACAGTGGAAAAATGTTCCACGGGCTTCTCCACATTTAAAACATGTATCTGGAATTCTGCTATTATATTTGTTCAATTTCACCGGTGTTGCATATGTTTGGATGATCCAATTGTATTGTAATAACTTTAGGTTACTATTAATTGATTGTTTTTGTGATTTTAAGCAAATTGACTTCCATGTCTCCTCAGAAATATTAATATTTAGGTCTTTTCTCCAAGCTTCTAACTTAGAAACAGGCAGAGACAATCCAGTTATAGAATGTTAAAATTAAGCCTTTGTTACCACATTTTTTCACCATTAACTCCTCTAACTTACTTAACTGGGTAATGTTGAGAGACTGATTTTGCATGGAAGAAATGAAGCTTCTAATCTGTAAATACTTAAAGAAGTGTTTTTGGGGGATTTTAAATTTTGGAACTAAATCCTCAAATGAAACCATTATTGTCACGGACTGCCGGGGCAGACCGTGTGGAGTGAGTAGAGGACCCAAGAGCAGACAGAGGCCAGGACACAAAACTGGACTTAACAAAAAGCGAGCCTTTATTTAGGGCCGAAAGCTCACGGAAAAAACAACAACAAAGTAACTGAGGGAAAACCTGAACATAGACTGGGATTTAGACTATGACTAAACAACATACAAACTGTGACAAGGGATAGGGGAGATAACACAGACAACGCAACACTGAACACAGCAAGACTGAGGACTAAATACACACATGAGGTGATCAGAGGAAGTGGAGACACATGAGGACACAGCTGACACACATAACCTAATGACAGGACAGGGGAAGTGAAACTAAATGCAATGAACAAAGAACAGAGGACTGTTTCAAAATAAAACAGGAAACATGAGACAGACCAAACAACATGGGCTTGACAACACAAAGGGCAAATGAGACTAAGATCCAGGGGAAGGGGAAATGAGGAGATCCAATAAACAGAACTAAGGCTGAACAACTTAGGGGTTTAAGAGAGATGGATGAGCTTAACCCAAACAATAAATGACAAAACACAAAGACTCAAGTTCTAACTAATGCAAAAACAACAACTTAACATATCCCCATACTAAAAACAGAAATACACAATATATAATGAACACAAAATGCTGGGTCACAGACCCAGCCATGACAATTATTCCATCACAGAAAAGATCACCCACTTTCCTAACACCTTTTTCTGCCCAACCCTGGAACCCTGCGTCCAAATTTCCTGGTACAAATAAGGCATTTCCCCAAATAGGACTAAACTGAGAGAGATTATTCTTAATATTCATCATTTCTTTTATTGTAAACCAAACTTTAATCATATTTCGGACAATGGGATTATTTGTTTCTTTCTTTAATTGTTTTGGCTGCGCAGAGTGGCATTTTAAGAGAATTTGCTTCCATCCCCACCCAAGATGGGGTATTTTGGGATGGAAAATAAAACATTATTGTCCTTAGTTGAACAGCCAGATAGTACCAGTAAAAATTGGGGCATTTCAACCCCCCTGCATCAAAGGGAAGATACAACAAAGACAAGCGAATGTGGGGATGCTTCTTGTTCCAAATAAACTCTCTGACTAATGACGCTAGTTTTGTAAACAATCCAGTAGGAGGAGCCAGTGGGACATTCTGAAACATATGCAAGAGTTTAGGTAATACATTAATTTTAAGAACATTAATCCTTCCAATAATAGATAGTGGTAAACTTGTCCAACGCTCCAAATCTTTGGAAATTTTCTGTAGAATTGTATTATAGTTAAGTACCACCACATCTTTTAGTGAAGGAACTATTTTAATGCCTAGATAAGTGTGTTCAGAATTAACAGTAAAGCCAGATATATTCTGACTTACGTTTTGATTATACCCTTGTTTAAGTAACATTAATGATGATTTTGTTACATTTACTTTATACCCTGAGAAGGCCCCAAACTGATCTATTAAATCCTTTATAGCAGGCACAGAAGTTTTTAGTTGCTTTAAAAATAGCATGACATCATCAGCAAATAAAGCAATTCTATGCTCCTTTCTACCAATCCTAACACCTTGTATTTGTCCACTGGTTCTAACAGCTATTGCCAGAGGTTCAATAGCTAAAAGGAATAAACGTGGAGATAATGGTGAACCCTCCTTTAATGTCAAATGGTACAAAAATTACCTCATTTGTCTGAACCTGAGCAACAGACTGACAGTGTAGTAGCTTGATCCAATGCAGAAATAAATTACCAAACCCAAATCTAACAATGACATCAAAGAAATATGGCCATTCGATTCTATCAAAAGCCTTCTCCGCGGCGAGCGAAAGAATGACTGTATCTTCCTGTTCACTTTGATTATGAAGAATGTTGAGGACTCGTCTTACATTATGAAAACCCTGCCTATGTTTAACAAATCCATTTTGATCATCTCCTATAATAACTGGAAGAGCACTTTCTAATCTTTTGGCGAGAATTATACAGATAATTTAGTGTCTGTGTTAATTAAGCTTATAGGACGCATGTTTTCACACTTGTTATTTAGTTTTCCAGGTTTAGGAAGGAATATTATCAGGGACTCCCTCAATGAAGCAGTAAGATTACCAGTATTAAAACATTCTATATACATATCTAAGAGGGGCTGTGCTAATTTATCTTTAAAGTATTTATAAAGGTCGATTGGAAATCCGTCTGGGCCAGCTGTTTTACCAGCATTTAGAGAGTTTATAGCATCAATAATTTCATGCATACTAATTTGCCTGTCAACATTTTCTTTGTCTTCGTCTGAAATTTTTGGTATACCAGTTTTATCTAGAAATAAAGATTGTATTCGAGTTGCATTGTTGAATTCAGAATTATATAATGTTTCATAAAACACTTTAAATGCATTGTTTATCTCTAATGGGTCTACTATGATATTTCCATTTAAAGTTTCAAGTTTTGTAATTGCCTTTTCAGATTCCTGCTGTTTTATACGCCAAGCCAGGAATTTGCTGGGTTTTTCATTTTGGACATAGAATTGTTGCTTTAATCTCAATAAATTTACAGCTGCTTTTTCGCTTGTCATTTCGTTATATTGCGTTCTCAATAGTAATAATTCTTTTACATTGTCCTCATTATTTTGGCCTGATTGAAAGCTTGTCTCTCCTAACATTTTAATTTTTTCTTCCAGATATTTTATCCTTTGGTTTCTTTCTCTTGTTTTCTTACTAGAATAGCTTATGATTAGCCCTCTTAAGTATGCCTTGAAGGCTTCCCAACTCACACTTGCCGATGTTTGATCTGAATTGTGCTCAAAGTATTCATTAATTTGCTTGCCTAAAAACTCAAGAAACTGTACACTGTCAAACTGGATGTGTGGAAGGAGCAAAAGATGAATAGCAATCGTGTGCCAAAGATCGTGGCACAAACTCCAAAATAAAAAAATCTAACCAAAAAGAAAATAATGGCTCATTGTCACAAAGCTGGTTCGTCATATGTAGGATGAGATTATTATTAAAGATAGAGACTAAAAACACATGTTAAAAGCCAACTGTTTTTTTACCCGCATCAAGTTTTTCTTCCATTATCTTGAATAACACAATATGTTAGGCATGAATGATTTCACCACAAGAAACATTTTAGCTGCAGTTTCCAGAGGGACTTCTGTTCAAGTCTATGCAACAATCCCCTGTACCCCGTGTGTTTGATGCCAAGACCACCCTGACTGGTCCTTTACTTTGCAACATGGCCTGTTTTTCACCATTAGATGTCAGGCTTTATACATAGTCTAAGAATTTGGGATATTGTCCTTCTTTTAGAAGGAAAGCAACTGGATCTTGTACTATGGTGTCCAACAGATGTTCATATTTTTCTAATTAACTCACCTTTTTCCACAGTTTCACTGTTATGTCTCCAAGGCACACTTCTAGCCAACCCCTTATTCCTCCAGATGACTCACACTTCAGCTGGTGCTTGATCAGATGGTCTCCATTAGACTGCTCTTCCATATCCTGTTCCCCAGCTATGGATCACTCTTCACCACAGTTATTTATTCATTTAGCATCTTACTCAGAATATTAACAGAAATATACTGCAAATTCCTCAGATTATTACTTTAATCTTCTTCTCTGTTAAAAAAACCCGATCATTCACTGTATAAAATCTGCTCTTAAATCCCCAAAATATAAAATCAGAAATGAAAGAACCACAGTGGGAGGGTGGAAAGGGAAAGAGAGCTGGGCTTAAAGGGAAAGAAATTGAGGAAGAAGGATACAGGGAGGGATATTCTCCTCCAAAGCCTCTTACCATTAAGCATTCACAGCTTAAGGCAGGCATTTGAAGGTCAATTGAGGAGGTGTGAACCAGGAGATATGCTTTTAAAGTGAGGAAGCTTATGAATGTGTTCCCTGTGTTGGTGGGGTGAGCTCTTCGATTGGCTGCCGATGGGAGAGGTTGGGCTCGATGGGACAGCTCAGGTGAGGTGAGTGACACACCTGTTCTGCAGATTCTAATCAGTCCCTCTCCATATTTCAGTACTGCCTCCTCTGCCGGGCCTCCAGAGGTGGTGCACGTAGCTAGCAAGGAAAAGAGGACTGTTAAGAAAGCTTGTGCAGAGTTGGGCTTGTAATAAAGAAGCTCTGTTAATGTGTTTCTCATGTTTGCTGAAAGTGTTTGTGAGAAACCCTAGAACTGGGTTGGCATTCTTTGCTGGCGGTAAACCTACGAATGAGTGAGCTTCGTGTCATATTCCCATTTGTGAATGAACAGGACAGCTGTCCACCAGTAACCGTGGACTTTTTACACAAATTAATCAAGGAGAGTTGTAGGAAGGGGTTTTGTTTCCCCTCTCATCTTCTCCTGTAACTCTCCAGTGGCTCGAGTTCCTGTTTAAACATTTACTCCATGTCTGCTTGCCTCATCAGCTGCTGTAATTTAACACCAGGGAGTGATATGGTGATGGGGGGGAGGGTTTTGGTTTTGAAGACTCTCACTCTAATTAAATTGTGTTATCAGAATAAAACACATAATTTTCTTTGATATTAATATATTAACCTAAATGCCACCCAAAGCGGGAAGAAGAACCACAATAAACACTCAAATTGCTTGTAAAGGTCAGCAATGACTCACCATTAGTTCTGTCAATTCAATTTACTTAATTAAAACAACAGTGTCTGTTAATTGAAGTGAGAACATCAATTGGAAATTGGCTGTCAGAACAGTTTCATGTCAAACAATTTTTTGGTAATTTAATTTAAAAGTGAATCAATTTCCTGCATTGATGTTAACTAATATCGACTTCACCCATACTGAGTGTGGCCCACAGCCTTGTTACTCTTTGTGTTTGTTGATGTGGAAATTCTATTTGGAAATTCTTTGTGTTCTTATTTTGCGCGAGTATATGGCACATTCTGATTGTGGAGTTTACAGGCTACATTATGGAGGTTTTTGTCCGTTTGAAATATTTCTAAAATCGACAAATCTACTAGCACAAAATTGCACAACAGAATGTTTGAGAAAAATCAGCTTTTAGTGTCGAGGTAACACCAGGACTGCCAAGAGATATAATCTCTCCAGTGTGTCCTGCATGGGTCTACCCAAGGCCTCCTCCCAGTGGGAGCCCTTTGTTGTGCTATGGGAGTTAGCCCTTCAAGCAGGATGTCAAAATGTCGTGGTCTGGGTGGTTTTCCACAGCATCAGCTCCTCCCCACTGGGTGGAGTCTTTGTTGTTCCTCACCTGATGGCAATCGGACCAGCAGTATTTATGACCGGCGCACTCAACTGGTCTTCGCCAGATTATCTGCCAACTTTAGTCAGTTCTCGGCCTCACGTCCATTCCTTGGTGACTCATCAGATGTATTAACCGTATCTCTGTTTTTCTCGTCAGCCGCGAAAACCCACTTACCAAGCTCTCCTGGAAACCAGTTTGCTGCCGCCGGTAATCCCTCTCCGTGTCGGAGCTGCCATTCTTTCCTGCCTGCCTCCCTGCATTGCATGCAGTACCCACCTGGACCTCTCCTGCCTCCCCCCTCCACGCAACCCTCACCTGCAAGTTTGTAAGACAGCTCAGTGTACTATCCTTAGATTCACTCGCAGCTCTCTGTGGGATTCCCCTGACTGCTCTCTCCTCTATTTCAGTGCCCTGGCCCGCCACAGTTTCCCCTGCCCAGTACCTGCACTCAGTTATCCCTGCCGTCTAGTTATCATCACAGTATCTTCTCTCGCCTCAGACATCTAGTTTATGTTCATTGATTCTAGTCTGCACTTTCTGTTAGCCTTTGAGCATTGTAAAATAAATATCTCTTTTCGTTACACCTCACCCCTGGCCTCCGGTTTTGAATCTGCACTTGAGTCCCTTCCATTTCCACGGGCCACTGCGCCTGACACAAAATGCCAATTTGCCGACTTTCATTTTTGAGCAGCGTAGTCTCATGTTTGATGTTAAAATACACAACCCAGTAAATGTTGGGGAAAAAATAACTACTGTGCACTGGTCTCATTTGAAGCGCTGCCTTATGGTTCCACAGCTGTGGACTGTTCAACTGAAAATTGTCTGGTTGTAGCTGTAGCCCAACCTCTCATCAGCAGTGATGATTCTTAAATTTGGGTCAGTATGAAAAAGATGATGTTTGATGTCTGGTTTGTCAGCTGTAGTGGGAAACAACACCCAGGCTCCTCTCTAATTTTCTTGCTCTCGTTTTGATCTCCAGTTTTGTAATCAAGTTCTTCTCGTGCCCTAGATTTCCTTTGTGTGCCAGCAAGACAGGCATCTGTTAATTCTACTCACCACCAAATCAACCTCATGCTTGCAAATATAGCAAGCATGACTGCCACTGTTCACCGGCTTCTCTGGCATCAGCGACATATGTCATCACAACCCCATTCACCTGGAATCATCAGCCCTTCAACTCTACTGTCTCTTTTGAGGAAATAATCTGGGTTTAAACGTTTTGTTGTAACACAGAGTCCTGCAAAGTCCACCAGTTTTAGTTCAGAAATATACCCAGTATATGATAATTCAGTAATAATGCTTTTATTACACCTAGGCTGGACTATTGTAATTCATTATTCTCAATTTGCTCGAAAAGCTGCATAGAAAGCCTTCAGTTGATTCAGGATGCTGCAGCAACACTACTGACAGTGAATAGAAAGAAAGGATATTTCTCCCACATCGGCTTCTCTTCATCAGCTGCCTGTTAAATTTATTTAAAATCCTGCTCCTCACTTAGTTCTTGAATAATCGGACGCAGTCTTATCCTAAAGACCTTATAGTACCGTATAACTCCAACAGAGCTTTGCTCTCAGACAGCTGGCTTACTCATGGTTCCTAGGGTATTTAAAAGTAGAATGGGAGGCAGAACCTTCAGCTTCCAGGTCCTCAGTTTGGATTTGGGAGACAGACACCCTCACTATTTATAAGATTAGGTCTAAAACATTCCCTTTTGATTAAGGTTATAGTTAGGGATATATTAGGTGACCTTGAACCCTCCCTTAGTTATGCTGTATTAGGCCTAAAATAGAACAGAATAGAATAGAACTGAACTGTAGCCTTCACTGCAACCTTCTGAATCCACGTAATATTAACCCTCCTGTCTTCTGTACACAAGTGAAGATTTTTATGGTTCTTGCCTGTAAGTCAACAAAAATCATTTTCTTTGGCAACTGTGCTGTGCTTCTGTGTGTCCTTGTTACCACATTCAGATTTTGGATGTAGATTTTGTTGAATATCATTCTGGTCCACACATAAGAACTTTTAAAAACTCACCACAGACAGAGATACAACAGAAGGTTTCCTTTGAGTGGGGAGGATAGAAGCTCTTCTGTTATAAGAAGTGCCTGTTACTTTAGAAGAGTGCTCTATATGAGAATCATAAAGCACTGTATGGAGCTGAATTATTGCTCCCTCTCTTATTTCTCACGTGCTACACAACAGTCTGTTTTTCATGTGAGCGCTATGATTGTTTTGTAAGCACTTAAAAACAGGTCACGTGAGCCTTACTCATTGGCACATTGGCAAACTGTCAAAGCCTCACAGGGAGCACTTTTTCCTAAATTGCTTCCCTCTAATAAATGCAGTCAGTGAGAGGTGGGAGGTATGGAAATCAGATTCTGTGCTGTGAATAAACCTCCAGACTACGTCTGTGTGTGTGTGTGTGTGTGTGTGTGTGTGTGTGTGTGTGTGTGTGTGTGTGTGTGTGTGTGTGTGTGTGTGTGTGTGTGTGTGTGTGTGTGTGTAACTATGCCTGAGGTTTTAAGGTAAACATCGATACATCGAATTATCAAAATATGAATGAAAAGCCGCATCATTCAAACAATTTTCCAATTGAAAAGATAATATAATATATAATAATGATATGAAAAACTGGAGCAATATGCCAGCACAGTATATTTTTTGACATGCTGTATATTCGCTGTAAAGCACACCCATAACATTCCCATTTTCATTTTATCCCTTTTTTATTTTACACAACATAACAACAGTACATGTTGTCTTTTTCTGTACAGAAGCTTTCCGTGAGCTTGTGACCAACACAGGCTGTATTATACCAGTGTCAGTGAAAAGCTCACAAGGTTCTCACGTTGCTTTTTTTCTTTGCTTTTTTTTTTAATACTTCGCTTTAAAAAATATCAATTTCATAAGAGGTTCATTAAAGTCTTCATCTGTCTGCAACATTTTGTCTTTATGTGTCCAGAAAAGGTCTGTACTCCGCAGTAGGTAAGAAAGGCTATGTGTGAAATCTCTCTTCCTTAATCCGTCCCCTCATTCGTGGAGCCATGGTGGAGTCCTAAATCCGGTTAGTGAGGGTCTGTTAGTGCAAAAGAAGGCACCGACTGCTATTCTCTTGCCACATTATGGATGCACATCTCTGTGAGCGTGTGAACATTAAGAATGGTGTGCTTTTCCCGTTTTTGTATTTTTTTATTCCTCTTATTTCCTGTATTAATTCCCTTTTTGTGGTATTTTTCAGATAAGGTGATAGTGAATCGGGAAATGACGTGGCGAGTCCATTGTCTTGTTTTTCTTTTGTGCTATAAAGTGGAACCAACGAGACAACTCGAGGACGCTACGAGACAAGGCAAGTTATCCACTCGCTGAATGATTGACTGCAAAATGGATACTGTTGAAGTGGAAACAAAAGCAAAAAACAAAACTGTAAACTGTAAATCAAGTACAAATAACTGTGGAGAAAAGTTATGAAAAGACTGATTATTTTTTTAAAAAGTGCGCACACACACACACACGTTTACCAGAAACACAGTCAACCTCTCACACGTTTAGAAAGAAAATTCAAACAGGAAAACACACAGTAACAACACGCAAAGTTTTTCGTGACACAAGCAGGCTTTTCACACATACGCCTATAAACAAAACTTTGATTCACACTGCACGCATCCACTCACACAAAGGACAAACAATGAATAAACCAAAGTTCATTTTATGGTCGCTGGCTCATTCCAGTTCAAACTGTGCTTTCTAAGATCCAGTCAGAGTCACACCGCCCTTTGTCCGACTCTTCGTCCCCATCTTTTGGGAGTAGCATACCGCTCATTGATTGGCTCCTTTTGTTCCGTATTACGCGCCCTATTTTGGGTGCTCCTCCTCCTCCCTGATGGGCGGAGTGAGTTTTTGAGCCTCCTTCACTGAGTGAGTACCTCCTCCTAGCTCTGCTCCTTCCTCCCTCCTCCACAGGAAGAGTCTGATATCTGGCAGAAGAGGCGGCGGTGCGAGGAGCCCGGCGCAGGATGGGCGTCTCTCTGAATCGCACAGATGGGACTGGGCTCGGTGTGGCGATGGGGCTGAAGAAAGGGGAAGAGGCAAAGGGAGGTGGTGGGGTCTGAGAGAGAGCGGTGGAGTTATTTCGGTTGGTGTTGAGGTTCTCCAGGGCACCGGGGGATGAGGAATGAAGGAGGGCAGAGGAGGCGGTGGAAGTAGAGGAAGGTGGTCGTGTCGAGGAGGCAGTTGGGAGGTTCTCGATCATCCCCTGGCCACTGGAGCAAGCAGAGCCAGGCTTAGTTGGGGCGGGCTTTCGCTTTGGCTTGTGTAGGGAGCCTGTGGTGGCGGTGGGTGATGCAATGCCGGCTTGAGCTCTCTCTTCAACTGTTTTCTCTCGTTCCTCGGCTCCAGCTGTTGGGCTTCTGGCCGACCAAGCCTGGCTGAGAACTGATGTGGCTGTGGAGCAGTCAGGCAGGGAAGACTCAGAGGCCTGAGCTATTGTATCCTTTCTCCCACCTCCCGCTGCTGCAGCACCACTCCTCTTTGTGCCTCCTGAGAGGTCGTCTAATCCGATTGAGCCGTGTTTAGAGGAGCTTGGAGTCACGGTGCAACCCTGAGATTGCTGCCCATTGGTCTGTGAGTGAACGTTGGTCATTGACATTGAAATGCCTTTGCCACCCTCACTAGGGTTGCACACCTGAGGAAAAAACATAGGGAAAAGGGAAAATTAGATCCGATTTTTCTCATCTTGAGTGTCTCCCTTTGAATCCTTTCAAGTAACAAGAAAAACACTTTTTGAGTTATACTTTTATGCATTTTAAGGCACACGTTTAGTCCTTTATGTCTTCACCTGGTTCTTCCCTTTTAAAATTCACGTTGAGTCCAACCTGTTGGTCCCTGTATCAGGACTAAGTTGCTGTTGTAAATAAAACAAAATATGCTATGATATTTAAAAATTTACAGGAGACCTAATACCACTATGACTATAACAGATGTAGCTTTTGCATCAGTTAAGGATACTTTAAAATGCTTCAAAATATCAGTTTATGTAGACAAATCATTTTAATGCTTTTATTTAAGCTCTAATTTACAGTTTTGATTAGAAAGATACAAAGAAGACCAAAAGATTAAAAAAAAAAAATCACTAGATCACTTCGTGACTTTTTCTTGTTACATGATCACCATAACGACAATCATTCAGCTAAATGAAAAGCTCTCTTGCCTCATTCCTGCTGCCTTATGGCTAGACTGGACAAGAGCGACAGAGATAGACCCACCTTATATCGTATCATCAGGATGATAATAAAAACTAGAACCGAGGCCACTATTATCCCTCCGATGATAATGATCATGGTCCCACCCAGGAACTGAGACTGCATAAAATGACATCTCATGTACTCTGACTCGGTGGTGAACTGCACGCAGCCGACCACTCGCGTCGCTGTCAGAGAGGTGATAACGTCATCGTAGATGGCCAGGACACAGAGGTCGTACTGGGTGCCTGCTGCCAGGTTGTTGACTAGGAAGTTCTTGCTTGATGGAGGGATCATTCTGTGGCAGGAAGACAGGGAAGGCAAAATGACAGTTCAACATGTGTGTCAGCAGTTTCTTGGCTTCAAGCTTCTTGAAGCCTTTTTGAGATGGCTAATATAGTCTACCTTAGTGGAAAACAGTAGCCTTCATAGAGAAACAAATAAACTAGTAATTATATTTGACTCAACATCTATTATTTGGATTTCATAACTAATGCTGTGTTTGCCTGCCTAAGGAGTGCAGATAGAAAGTCAATACTAGTTAAATGCTTCTATGCATGGTTCCCGACAAATAAAGAACTAAAGCAGTAGCAATAGTGCCTAAGAGGCAGAATAGCAAGAATCATGAGCAGTTACATACAGCGTTAATTAGCCTAGTCTATTCCCTTTCTGTGGCTGTTTTGGAGATTCAACATTTGTAAGTTGAAGGAAATTAAAATAATTAGCACTTTAAGAGATAGTTTAGGTGCAGTATCACAATTGCAACAAAATGCAACAAGGCTGAGTGGCCTCGCTATATTCAGTTGTTCTATTCTGTCCATGAAATGTTAAAAATAAAGTCGAACTAAACAGGGAGGTTTTCATAAAAATATGAAAAGTACATGAAATAATTGCTGTGGGAGGACATTACTCTTTTTTTTTAATTTCAAATGAACCATCATTCATAACCTTAAACAAATTTCTAACATCAGGTGAACTTCTGTCAGTTCTCTTGTGTACGACTGTAAGAAGATAGGCTCCTCATGTCATCATAGTGAAAACACTGTGCAGAAAATATGCACAATCTAAATAATGAATATACCCACTGCTTTGTTTCTACAAACATGTGACACCATCCTCCAGAGTAATAAAACAGTACAGTGCATTTTTAAAAGAAGACAGGAATGCAGAAAAAAAAATCAAGAGTGACGAAAAGTGAAGTGAATGAAATGACACAGAGTAAACACACTCCGCTCCTTTGGATGCTGAATCCTCAAATAAAGGATAATTAAATGACTTATTATGGCACAGAAGGTTTGAGCCGACAACCTTTGACAGCATGGACCTGCGACGATGCACAAGTATACTTAAACCGTTCAGTCTTTCCTCGTCAGTTCTGACAATAAGGATGAATAAAGAATGAATCATTTTGGATATTCTCTTGGACACTCGGACATTTTGAGTCCAATTTGTTGCTCTTTACTGGACACTTGTCACATTGAGTGGAGGTTTTGCATATTTGCCCTTCAGTTTCTCTAAAATAAAGTCTTGTCAGCGGTCCTGGAATTTGTCATTAAAATGCTAATGAAATTCCTCATTAAATCCAAAGAGGGCAGCTAGTTCAGAAGCCCGTGGTCGAGCGTGCACTGAGAGCAGCAGAGGGCTACTTTGGCCAGGTTAAAGCATCTGGTTTTGAGTTCGAGTTAAGCGAAGGTTAGAAGACTTGTTAAGGTTTAATGGTTAGTATTAAGAGCTCGGGGATGAATTTAATGGCAGGTCATGACTATACCCTCTATGGAATAACAGCACAAGGCTTTAAGTGAATGTGAGTGCATGTGAGGAAGGGTATTCATACAACCCTATGAATACTAATAGGATCATCTGAACAGTGGATGACCATGAGAATTCTACCCTTTGCTTCTCTTAATGGTTTTATCACAATAGTGGTGAACCTTGACTACACGTAAACACACATCCTGAAAATGCCATTAGTTCTATGGTGGGACACATACAAGGATACTGAAGATAGCAGGTTAATGACAGGAATGAAAGTCACTGGTACCTACAAGCTCAAACACAAGCAGCTGCATTTGGATACACATGCATCCACAGACAGGGATTAATTTCTCTATTAACTGCTGTGCTTGCTTTGGGCTTCGTTTGTGTGCAAGAATGTATGTGTGGCTGTGTTTAAAGCAGTAATATCTTTCTATAAAAAGCGTTTGTTTTCATAACTCCTGGTAGGTCTCTGCATTTTAACTTAAACTATAGGCATTTATTGATTATCTTTTGACAGCTCATACCAGCATTTCTTCTTTTAAAAAGTCAAAAATTTGGACAAACCCTCTCATTTAATGGCTTTTATTTATTTTTACTACTTCCTAAATTGTAGATACATAATGAAGAAATCAAATATATGAAGCAAGATACATGATGACACCCAGCTCTACATTTCTTCTAAACCCAATTTATCCCTCTCACCTACCTACAATCATGGTTCTCCTCCAATTTTCTTAAACTAAACAGTAATAAAACAGAAGTTTTAGTTGTTGGTACAGCCTCTATCTTATCCAAATCCCACAGTTTTTCCATTAACACTGAAAGTTCTCCCACCCTCCCCTCAGGTTAAGAGTTTGGGTGTCATACTTGATAATACTCTCTCATTCCAGTCCCACATTAATTACATACTTCCACTTAGGTAATATTAACCGACTCCATCCCTTCCTTACTCCCCATGCTGCTGCCATCCGTGTCCATAGTCGTATTACATCCCGCATTGATTACTGCAATTACCTCTTATTTGGTCTCCCTAAAAGGTCCCTTCATAAACTCCAACTTCTTCAAAATTCTGCAGCTCGGGTCACAACTCGTACTCTGTCAAGGGCTCATATTACGCCAGTTCTTCAGCAGCTTCACTGGTTGCCCATAGAAGCCAAGATAAATTTTAAACTCTTACTTCTCACGTACAAGTGTGTCCATAAATCTGCTCCTTCCTATTTGTGTGACCTGCTCCATATCACCACTGTTTCCCGATCCTCATCTGCTATTCATCTTACCAAGGTTATTATCGTTAACGAAAACTAACGAAATAACGAAAACTAGAAGTGAAAAAACATTTTCGTTAACGGAAATAAAAATAAAAAGAGGAAAACTAACTAAAACTGTAATGAGTGTTCACAAAACTAACTAAAATTAACTGAATTTATAGCAAAAATGTGTTTAGTTTTCGTAGATGTGTGTGTGTCATACAATAGTCAAGGGTGAAAATGAAGTTTAGTTTCCAGATTTTTTTCTTGCTGTCTCATTATGCCAGCAGGTGGCAGTACGTTAGTCGAGTCGTCTGTGTTGCTGCGTCCACGCGCAGAATCATGTCAGGAAAAGTCAGGAGAAAGCGCCAGAGTCCAATTTGGGATTACTTTGAATATGACTGTGTTTTGGATAAAGCAAGTGTCTTGTAGTGGAAAGAGACAAATTATGAGGGACATTTCTAAAGGGGAAAAAAAATCCCACAAACCTTAAAGTGCACTTGAAAAGCTCACACAAGAAGGCTAACCTAGCTTACCTTGAAAAGGTAAGGGAGCACACTCAACCCTCATCCCCAGAAACAGAAGCTAACCCCAGGTAAGGCAGCGTGATGCATCCCGAGACAACAGGACGGGCACATCTACATAACTGTGTGAGTCAATTGCCTTCAAAAAAATGTATCAATTCACTTGAACCAAAATTACGAACACCCGGTGCTGCAAGAGTTAATAGTCTCATTGGGGCCAAGATATACATTTTATAGTTGCCTGGTATCAATGGTTGTTCATCTGCCTTTATTTATTTATTTATTTATTTAAAGAACCCATAGGTGGGAATGTGAGTTGTCTGTCTCTGCGTGTTAGCCCTGCGACAGACAGGCGACCTGTCCAGGGTGCAGGGTATGGTAGCTGGAATAGCAACATACCCAAGGATAAGCAGAAGAGCATGACTGATATGATGAAACTGGGATTTTGTTGCACTTAATTATTGCAAACACAACTAAAACTATAACTGACACTAATCAAAACTAAACTGAAACTAAGGATTTTCCAAAAAATAAAAACTAAACTAAACTAGCAAACAATTGGTAAAAACTAATTAAAACTGATATAAAATTGAAAATCTGAAGTCAAAACTAAATAAAAATAAAAACTAATGAAAATTGCAAAACTATTAAAACTATTACTGTTCCGTCCGCACGTCTTACCACTATGGGGAACAGAGCCTTCAGTCGTTCTGCTCTTCCAGCCACTCTCTTCCTCCAGCCATAAGAAATATGACTCTCTTCCCGCATTTAAGTCACAGCTCAAAACACATCTGTTCAAACGTATTCGCTTTAGTGCTGATTTTATCTGTTGTCAAGTTCTGCTTTGCAATTATTTATTTAATCACTTATTTTTATGTATTTTATGACTATTGCTTTTATTAATTTTGTTCTTTTGTAAGGTGACCTTGGGTTTTTGAAAGGCGCCCTCAAATAAAATCTATTATTATTATTATTATGTAATTATGTAGCAAAGACAAAATTGATAAATAACTTGTCTTATATTTTATATTTTAGACTCCTCAAAGTAGCCACCCTTTGCTTTTTGACAGCACTGCAAATCCTTGGCCTTCTCTCAGTGCGCTTCAAGATGTAGTCAACTGAAATGGTTTCCATTTCACAGGTGTGCTTTGTCAGGGTTCATTTGTGGAATTTCTTGACTTCTTAATGGGGTTGGGACCATCAGTTGTGTTGTGCAGAAGTCAGGTTGGTACACAGCTGACAGCTGTTAGAATTATATTATGGCAAGAACCAATCAGTTAAGTAAAGAGAAATGGCAGTCCATCATTACTTTAAGAACTCAAGGTAGTCAGTCCAGAAAATAGCTAAAATTTGGAATGAGTTTCCAAGTGAAGTTGCAAAAACCAGCAACTGCTATGACGAAACTGGATTGCTGAGCCAGATATCCTGGCCTCCACAGTCACCTGACCTAAACCCAGTCAAGACGGTTTGGGATGAGATGGACCGCAGAGTGAAGGCAAAAGGGCCAACAAGTGCTCGGCATCTCTGGGAACTCCTTCAAGACTGTTGGAAAACCATTTCAGGTGACGACCTCATAAAGCTCATCGAGAGAATGCCAAGAGTGTGCAAAGCAGTAATCAAAGCAAAGGGTGAGTATTTTGAAGAATCTAAAATATGTTTTGAGTTATGAAAATAAATGTCATGAAAATAAAGAAAAGCCATTAAATGTGAAGGTGTGTCCAAACCTTTGACTGGTAGTGTATATTGCTTTTCAAGGTTATGCGGGTTTAAAAGTCATCAACTTTCAATGCAAAGTAGGAAATTGTGTTTCTAGTTTTATACTATAGAATCTTTCAAAAGTTTCTAGCCCCTATTTATTTGCTTTCAAATAGTCAGACTTCCTTGTAGTATTATTATTTTTATTATTATTTATTTATTATAATGGTTTTGAGGAATATTTCTTCAGGCCTTCTGATGTCTTTCAAAGTTTTGCTTTGGACATTGTTTTTGCTCCAGTCATTTTCAGTCCAGTTCTTGGATCACAAAATCTAGGCTGTTTAAATATAGTTTAAGCATATTTATCATAATCATCAACAGTTTTTGTCCACCTTTGTCTGTTAGAAAAGTAACTTAAAATAGGAAAATAAAATATTGCAGGGGAAATGCTGTTCTTCCTAAACAGTCTGGTGTTTTGTTGCTCCAAAGATGGAAATGTACATTTTCCGCTTTTACAATGGAGGCAGAAAAAATATGATTTTAAATAGTAAAAAAGCATTTTCTACTGTCAAAAACAAACCGGGAAAAGAATAGGGAGGAATAATGCACTGGGCTCGAGGGCTTGTTTGCTTCTTTGCCATACATGAATCTTTCCAAGAAACCATTAGCTGCACGAACCCTCCTTTTTACAGGTACTAAATTAGAATGTTTCTTCATTAAAATATCAGCATTTTCTGGCCAATGAAATAAGGAAAAACTTTTTCATTTTCAGTGTGCAAGCAAAGCTATCACCATTTATAATTTATGTATACAATCAACAATCAAGATGTTGAAAATCTGTTTGAGCTTTACTCAGCACACAAAAGTACATTTTTTTCCCCATTTTTGTGTGTTTTTTTTTTCTTCTTTTTTCTGTTTTTCCCTTACATTCCTTCTTGAGCTGTTAGCAGTGTGAACTCATCCAAAGTGACTCATTCATTGTGGTTAATTTCTTTGTGTCTGAGCTGGATCTTGCTGCCAGTCTTTGAAGCCCTACAGTGGGCAGATGATTGCCTTGGCCGAGACTATTACACTAATCTATCTACTCTGCTCTGCCAAGCCCTCAGCCCAGGGCGCCTCTGTGTGAGTGTGTGTGTGTTTCAGGGTTTCATTACACTTTCATTACACAAGAGAAAATGTCAGCTTGGATGTTTCTCTATGAGTATCCATTTATGTACTTATATGTGTCTGTACATGTATGTAATTATGTGTGTGAGTTCCATTACAGTAATATTCTTTACCACTGCAAGTCTACTATTCCTGCCGTTTGTCACCATACCTGGACTCCTGGACTTCATCACTGAAATGACTATATGATTGTAAACAGAAGCCTGCATGTGCACGGTTGTGGCTTCTGCGTTGTATTAGAGTGCATGTTAATCGAGTTTCACTTCTCTCGCCCCGGTCCAGGTCAAAGCAAGCATCTCAATTTGTTGCTTCCTGCTTTCTGTCTCATGACAAATGCTTCCATCCATGAATGGAACAGTGAACTCTGATACCAGATTGTTCTGTTTCAGACATTTTCACTTGATTAAACATTGGAGAAAGCCTAAAGGCCACAGATATGCAGTCTTTCAGGAGGTTTGAAGGCATGCATGGCAGTGGTGCAACACACAAAACCAGGACCTTCAGGTCAAGCTGGAGTTTTGCAATATGGGCCGAGGACTTCTAATAACTCAGCTGTAGTCTTTGCCCCCAGCAGCACGGTCCAGTTAGATCATATGTGACACCGTGGGTGAACAACACACAATTATTTTCACTGCTTTGTCTAGCTCATTAGTCGTTTTAGATATCTGCAGGGAAATCATTTTCTTTTCCATTTCAGAGAAGAGAGAGAGTTTTCTAGTTTTGCGTATGTGGCATTGCTGGCCATTGAAACAAAAATGAAGTGAAAGCCATAGCACTATATGAGTGAGCCACAGTGGAAATGTCCCTTTAAGACCTCCCTGTTTCTGACCTGCAAAATCCTGCCTTTTTATTTTTTTTTTCCAACTTCAGAGTTTGAGGGGTTTTTTTTAAGTCTGCAAGTGAATGCAAGCTGAGCAACTCTGGCAACAACAAAACAGGCACTGTTTGGGGTCATGCATGGATGATCTGATGTCAGTTTGATGTGAGAAGAGGGGACAACATTGGGCCTGAAGCCTGGATTTTGTGATTTACTTCCTTACATACTTTATTTACTTGTGATTACTTTAAGTTTGAGAGTGACCATGCAAAAAAGTACATTTGAGACAACAAAACAGTGTTTGCACATAAATGACCACCCATGACACCCCAACCACCAAGAGGGAAAATTAATAGAACTGGTCATCTCATTAACAATACTGATGGAGTTCATGTGATATGACGCACTACAACTGAATTCTATTTTAATTTTTCATTATTTGACCTGCTGTATTTAACCACTATCTTCTTTCCTTTCCACAGTAAAACTGCACAGCTGTGTTACTCAAACAGAGAAAGGACCAAAATGTGGGTCACAGATATCTAAGAGTAGGTTGTCCAATTATTTCAGAAAATTGTATGCAGTGCTTCTGGCTAGAGCTTTCCATGTTACTGCAATGGAAGCTAGTCTAGATTAAATAGCCCGAAACATAGAAAACTTTGTCAGATAAGCTCAGAAAAATAGCCTGCAAAAGCAGTTATAGGTTTTAAAAAACTTTTCTTTGCATAGCACTTTTTAAACATGTCTTAGCTTAATTTTATTACATACTTTTTTTGGTTTTGTGCAGTAAAAACGGTTCGCATTGCACAGCAATCACTCACATTAGTCATTACTTTCACAGGCTACTGAAAATAACTTTCTTCAACTTAATTTTCTAAACAATTGAGCAAACAATCTGACAACACAAATACAATCAAACCAGTTACGTATAACAGGTTTATATACACAAAGTGAAGAAGATTAATGGTAGCTCCACATCTGCTCCATTACTGCTAACCTCAAAGCTAATGTAGCTTACACAGCAGATGGCACCATGCCATGCTAATAGGTCCAAGTCTCTCGGGCAGACAGAAAACATTGCAGTAGTGAGCTTTATATCTCTGTGTTACCGTGCATAGTGCCCCTGACACCAGAACTAATGGTTAACAAGCACCTACGCAGCTTGTAGTCATAGGTGGGACAAGGACAGGTGGGCACTCCTAACAACTTGTGCATTTCTTTCCCATTTAACCCTGTATGCATTCAGATTGTCGGCAGCAAAGGAATAAAACAAAAGCTTTGAAAACCATTTCTACAAACAGTGTTAAGAAATTACTTTAATTACAGTCATAATATCACAGTTCCCAAGAAAACACACTGCCACCTCATTTAAATGTCAGAGTGTATCAGCATTATCTAAAAACTATAATTATCCCAACCCTTCAAATTGCTTTCCAGATAATCATCCTTACACACTAAATTAGTGAAAAATGAACGTAGCTTACAGTGTTCGTTCTCACTTGGCTGTAAAAATTTCAATCTGTTCAAAGACGACATTTTAGGGGTCTTGAGAAATCATAATGAATTACTGCTTGCAGTGAGAATCAATAAAAGATTTCACGAGTGAAGGAAGTTTAGTTCTAAAATTAGTTTTATGAATATTAAAAACACTCTTAGGGGTAACGTAACAGAGCGGACCAAACTGAGTTTATTTGTGATCAGAAGTTCCTAATTCAAAAACTGCTCTAGTCGAGATGTTTATAGTAACAGTACATTAAAATATTTCAAATGTGAAAAGGTTCTGCCTACAGTGTCAAACTAACAGAAAACTCTTAATAAACTGTGCAGCTTTTCATTTGCTTATTATAGTTTTGGCATTTTTACAACACATTCCACTATGAGCTAGACTTACCCACTTATGCACATTTCATACAGCACTAATTGTACTCATGCAGTGCTGCAATGTGTATGAGTGATAACATGGCCTCACATATGGATCAGGGTAATTTGGAGATGGAAGCTTGCCAAAAACAAAGGACTTGAGAAGGAACATGCGGACTGAAGAATGGCCTGCTCTAGCTCCTGTGCCGCAGTCACCTGCTACACTTTAATAGTGTATTTTGGATGATTTCTCTCATCATCATAATTTCCAAAGAAATTAACGTATAAACAGCCCAGATGAAACAACCGCAAATTACCAAAGAGCATCCAAAGATAGCCTCTAAAACACACCGTAAATCTTTGTGTGACGTCAGTGGGAAGCAAAACATTCACGTTTCTTTGCAAGCTCCTTTGACCAGAAATATGATGGTGAATGAAACCTAAGACTGCTCGACTTCTAAACCAAATGAGGCAGTAGAGCAGGATCGAGTAACACAAGAGTGAATAAATTCATTTATATAAGTAAAGTATACAAAACCACTGACTTCATTTAAAATATGTAGAGTGAGGAAAACAAAATTAGTAACTTATATAAGATAAACAACCTGCAGTGAGACTAAACAATTATTAAATAAATAATGTAAAAAAGTCTTAGCTGAATCTCATTATAGTTATGACTAGATGTCAACGTGTCATGCAGCTAAAGCTGTCCCAGATGTTCAAAAGATGTTTCAGCATTATCTGCTGCAAGCCGTAGACCTCCATCTGCCCAGCTCAGCTCCATTCTTCCAGCTTCGCTGAGTCATCTGCATCTCCTTAATGCTGTGGCTGGCTGCTTCTATATATCCTTCCTGCATAATGTTAATTCTTGAATCTGTTGTTTTGATCTCCCATTAGCTTTTTCATGTTTTTTCTGTTCCTTTCCTTATGCCTCCTTTCCATCCTCCATCTTTGCCATTTACTTTCTTGCTTTTCATCTCTGCTGCCTTCTTTTTTCAGCCTCTTTCTCCCTTTCCTAAATCATTCCTTTTCTGAACAACTTCAGTGTGGTTATTCTTCCAGCTGCCCTCACATTCCCTCCCCTTCTCACACCCCCTTTATTACCACATACCTCCATGTTTATTTTATCATTTTACCCTCTTTTTATCATCCTTTTCTCCCTCCTTCTCTTTTCCCAACTGTTCCACATTTTCAGCCTTTCTCTGCTGCACCAAGGCATATAAATCATTATGTTCCCTTTGTCTACCCCTTGTTTCACTTTTATCATGACTTCTTTCCTTTAGACTCATGCTCACTGCTGTGGTACTTTCCTTGTACTTCTTATGTTAGCTTAAAACCCAATAGACTACTTACAGCAATAAAAGTGTTATGTTAGTCCTGCTATATGTTTATGGCACTATAAAATCAGAACTGGAACATTACGGCAGGATAAAGGCGGATGCTTTTTCATGTCTTAAGCGCAGTTGAGCTAGGTGTTACTGTATACTTGGGCCACAGGGACCACTGGCAAGGGTAAACTACTGTACTTCCTGTTACAGAAAGAGGAGAGAGAGAAACAGAGGGAGTGAATGTAAGCTTGGATTCATCCCCCGCCCCCTGTTGTGTGGTCTCATAAAAAAGCTTTCCACACAACTTGCTTGATGTGTAGTTTTTCTGGCAAATGGCAACCAGCCCCTGTAGCTCGATGGATCTGCTGGACTGGAAAACAACAGCTGAAAAAAAATATCAAAGAACAAATGGCAGCACAGTTCACAATAGAGGTTGTGTGCATTTCTATATTACTTAGAGAGTGTCAACGCTGAGTTAATGTCTTTTGATACGCCATAGCCTCAGATTTGGCAGATATTTTGAAGTCTTTATGTCACTGGACCTGTTGTAGCTTTAAATAAATTGCTACTCCAGGGCTTGAGTTTATGGGTGTATACAGTACAGCACAAGTTCTTTTATTTAGTCATTTTCAAAAGTCAGTTTGGTTTCGCTCTTAGCTATGATGTCAATTTTCTCTGTCTCTCTCTCCCTCTCTATAGACAAGTAAATTTCTGTTTTTTCTGCTCTGAGGAACCAAGACTTAACTGGATATACTCACACATAGTTGTTATCTGAGTGGATATTAATGGAGCACTGTGCACGTCGTTTCAAACGATCTAAGTTGTTGTTCTAAACTGTTTTTTAATTAATGGATGTGACTATGTTCAAGTGTCTCTGGAATTTTTTGAAAATGTTTTTTTTTCATAAAGTTTCAAACATCATGTATGCACATCAGGTTCAGTTAGGTTTTACACAAGACTGCTGTGATCGAGTCTAACGTTTTAAAATCGGGAAGACCTTTAATGCAAAATTCATTATCTTTATTTTTGCTTTTGCTCCACTTCACTGGAAAACAGCATTCATCAACATTTCTTTCTATGTTCAGCGCACACGTCTTTAAGAGGCCTTTTACCATCACCATTATAAAATGCTGCTCATTGACTAAACAAGACACCTATTCATCTTATAATTTGCAAATTGATTTTTTTCTCTGATCCAATAATAGATTGTATTCATCCAAACCTTTAATTAAATACAGAAATTGGTTCTTCACTGTGATAAGAATGTGTTACACTTTGTGGCCATTTTGCAGTCGCCTGTATCGACGCTCACTGTGAGCTTCAGCATCATCATCGACGTGGCTCTGACCTCCACGATGAAACCAGTGAGGTGTTAAGGCCAGGGACTACATGTGCTGCTTCTGCTCTAGTCATGAGTAAAAGGTCATCACATTATTTACTCAATACCACTCTTTACTTGATATGACCCTGAAATATCAGGCTGAAATTTGGAAATGAGCTGTGTTGTTGACTCAATTTACTTCCTCTGGCAGTTATTTATACAAATCCAAGTTTAGAGTTATAGAGACCATGACAAGAGATGATGATGAAACTTAACAGCTGCTAAACAATTTAACTACAAATATTTTTTACTGAATCCACAGTTGGTTCTGCATTATAAAGTGGCTTGAATTAAATGGTGTGGCGCTCTTGGTACGCTCGATTAAGACCTTGAGTACCTTGTAAAATAAGGTTAATTCATTTTGCTTTCAGACAAAACAGCTCTCTTAAAAGTTCCCTGAAAAAATGTACCAAATTTATTTTTGGTCACTGTGGTTGATGAACAATGAAGTTTATGGAGGACAATTTGGCATTGATAAAGCTTTGGAAAAAATCACTACAAACTGGGGTCATAGCCAGTAGAAATATCTTGGTTTATGCTTTAATCTTAATTCTGTGATATAAGATATTTGCCAGTATCGGGTATGATGTGATTCTATTTACATACATGCTGATTAAATATCAGACACACTGTAAATACCTAATTAACATGACACACCTTAACTACTTAATCAAAATTTTGATGAGTACTAGACTAGAAATTCTGCAGCATGAGTTCACAGTGACGCTTCTGTCACCACCTAAACAATAATTAACATTAATTAGCAAAGCTGACCTTGCTTGTTGTTGGCACCATTTATCATGTTACTTAGTAAAAGTGACAGTGAGCGCCAGCAAAAAAACATCCAAGATACTTCTGCCTGAATGTAAGTTATATGTGAAGAATCCAATTTAACAGCAATCTATACCCCGCGAAATAGAGCAGGCCTTTAATTGTGGAAAGCAGCTCAGGCAGATAAAATAGTACAGAAAGGATCAGAATTTGATCAGCTTTATTTCATTGGACACTGGTCCAAATGGACTGAGAAGTGATTAATAATCACAACTCGAGACTTCAAATGTTCTGTAGAACAAGAATTGTCAGATCTTCGACCGATAATTTAGTCATATTTTAAAGACAAACCAAAATGTTATCTTGTTTAATATTTTAATATGCAAAGATTTGCAAGATTTCTTTGAGTTAAAGGAAACTGATATGTATTTTTTCTTTGCAGTTAATTCTTTGCAGTTCTTTGTCCATTAATCAGGACAATAGGTCATTAATCAAATGTTTTTTAGATTGACATATAATGTCAAATTATATTTTGTTGCAGTCCAACTGCCATTTTTGGGATTCCCAATATTCAATGTAACTAAAATGGCTATGGAATAAATCCAGATTATTTTCTTACTCATCTCCAACAAAGCGATGTACCTTCCTGTGAAGAGATACCTTGAGGACAACATTTAGACAATAATGTAGGTGAATATGTTTTATAGAAAATATCCTTAAACAAATAAGCTAACATGCATGTGTTTGAACACAAGCACAGAAGGGGCCTACACACAAATCCCCAGCAGGACACAACTTTAGAAACACTGCTAACCACTCACCATAATGCTACCCACCCTAAATAAAACTAATCATGGTGCACTTCCTTTTCTTCATTATTCCCTTTAGAGGTCACCACAGTGGATTACCTCCCTCCATCTCACCCTATTCCCAGAATCAACATTCTTCACACCAACCCTCTTCTCTTTTCCTCCTGCCTGTAAGCTGCATGTTCACCATCCTTGGTCCTATATATTTACCATCCCTCCTCCACATATGTCTAAACGATTCTCAGCTTTACCTCTGTAACTTTGTCTCCAAATGATACATTATAAACTGTTCCTTTCACTCTTGCTCCTGTCTTTCTGTCACCACTCATCTTCACCCACTCCATGCTATCTCTCTTGTGCACCGTCCGTTGCTTTGGATGGTTGTCTCTAGGTATTTAAACTCAGCTACCTTGACTACCTCTACTCTTTCCAGCATCTTTCCACCTGTCTCATTCACACACATGTATTCTGTTTACTTCTACTGACTTTCATTTATTTTCTTTCCAGAGCATGCTTTCTGAAAACATCATACTCCATGACATTCATAGCAAGTACCCTGAATATACTGTCTAGTGGTAGTCAAGTCTCAGAATTCCATCATTTAAGCACTGTCAGGCCAAGCTGGAAGACGACAGTTTGAGAGATGCATGTTCCAGATTCTAATCTACGTCCCCATATGAAAAAAAAGAGACATACTGTCTATAATCAGACAAACGTGTGGCTATTCATTAGGGCTGGGCCATATTATACCGTTCACGGTAATACCGGTATAATGTTAGGCAACGATAGGAAAATGAAATATCGCGATAGAATGGGAGTAAAACGCGCATGCGCAGTGCCTTTGTTTTCATACGCACATGGCCGATTGTTGAGTGAAACAGATGAACCAGAATTGGTTTGTAAAAATGGTGCAACTTCAGTGATGTGGAACTGGTTTGGTGTTTGTCCGTCAGATACACAACAAAGCACATTTTTTTGCAGAACATGCAAGCAGCCGTTGTTATTGTCATATTTGTCGGACTAAGATGCTCTTAAATCTGGGAGTAATCTGGGTCCTATAAACTCCGTATGCTTCAGGTCAAACAACACTGCAGCATCACTTAGAGTTAAAAATTGTCTAAATTCTTTCATTTTTAATAAAACGATCAGCATTGCTGCTTTACCAGGTGTAACTATAAAGTTTAACTTCCAGGCATCCATGAAAACAAAAGTTATTACATTTAACGGAGTTAGAAGTTAGCAGGAAGCTAGCGGAAGTTAGCTCGCTAGTTTCGCTAGTTACCTAAGCATGATATAGCATGTTCTGACGGAGAGATTTCTGAAAAAAATCAAACGTACAGCTCTGCTATCACTTCCAACATAAATGAAGACAGGAAACTAAACAGCAGTGACGTTTGTAGGGTTACTGAAGTTGGGCTAGCTGGTATATAATGATGTGCTACGTGATCGCTAGCGACACAGCTATGTTAGCATAACATAAACAGTGAAGCTGGAGGACGAACACTAACACTTTTCCACTTATAAAAGTTAACGTGAAGGTTCTTCATGGTTAGAGACAAATGCAATCGCATGGCAGGATGCTGTAAACGGACCAAACTTCAGTCAGGAGAACAACTGAGATAATCCATCCACAATACGAGGTTAGTCATTAATATACTGCAACAACATGGGAATAGAGCAGCTGCCAGAGAATTCAACATTAATGAATCAATGGTACAGAAGTGGAGGAAGCAAGAAGAATGAGTTTAATAAAGTTTGATTTATCTGACTGCTTTGTTTCGCTTAATGTGCTTTATAATCCCGTGCACCTTATGGTCCGAAAAATGCATACTGCACACTGCAGTTTAATGTTGCAAAGCACCTCTTTTTAACTTCAGTGGATATTATACATGGTTATGCTCAGGATATGTCAGCCCATTTCTACTGGAAATGCCTTTTGGTTAAACTTTCAGCAAGGAATTTGCATTTGCACTGTTACATTTTTATAAAGCTTTAATGTACATAAAAACCAGCTTCTTGTTTAAGTGAAAATAAATGGAAGGTTGTCTTTTTGCGCTAGTAAATGTTGTGGAGTTGTATTTTGTCTCGCATCAATTATATCGTCGGTTATATCCCTATCGCAAATTTTCAAATATATATCGTGATAAATATTTTTGGCCATATCGCCCTGCTCTACTATTCATCTTTATTTTTTCTCTCTTAAAGCCATGCAGTTTGCTGGGCTGTCTCTCTAACATTAAAGACAAAGAAATTACTCATGTTAATAAAAACTAGAATGCCAGTGAGATTGCTTCTCTGAAGAGAGGTTTACTATGGACTAGACCGGACTCCGCAATAGAAATACAATCCTTAAGCAGCAGGACTGGTGTTAAAACAGCAGTACTGTATCAGTGAACATCTGCCGGTCTCTCAAGTGTCCTTGAGCAAGGCACCAAATCCCTGTGAGCTCCAGGGGTTCTGTTCTGCAGCTGACCCCAATCTCCCTCAGGAAGAAGTAGTGGATTTAGGTTTCCCTGCACAAATCGATACAGAATCAAGTATTATAACTCTTACTTTTCAGTTTTGCAGCAACTAGCAGGGTCATATGGTTAACATAAATGAAAGGGTACACTTGTGAAGATTTAAACCGTCACTCACTGCATTCGACTCACTGGGGAGTAAAGCACAGAAATGTCTATTGTGGCATTGAACCTGAAAAGTAAGAGCCCCACCTGACAGTGACAGTGGGGCCATGTTACCTGTGTCTATCATTCTCTTTCCTGCCTACATTCACAATTTTTTTCCTGCCATCTCCCTTCGTGTTCCATTCATCCTTCTCTTTTCTCCCTCTTTTACTATTCTCTTTTTACCACTCTGTCCCTCCTCTCTGTCTTTGATGTGCAGGTAATGAAAAAGCAGAATCAATTGGCTGCTGCTTTGTGCAAGCAGAGGTGTTGAATGGAAATCAATCCGTTACCTAAAGACAAGGGAACTGCAAAATAACACAGACACACCAAAAACTTCCTACTGAAAAAAGGGAGAGTAAGGGGAAGTGGGGAATATGAAAGGACAGGACGAAAGAATAAGCGATCTAACGAAGAGAGGAATGATCAGCGTGGGTCGTGATAGGCTGTCTAATAACTCCCCCTCTGTGGCCCCACAGAAAGCTGCTTGTTTGTAGTACTTAATGTAGTATTTTGAAGTCTCAAGGTGAAAGTCTAAATGCACAGACTCTGTGCTGTGAATCTAAGCGAGAGCAACAGAACAGCTGTAATGTTATCTTAAAAAGACGGACAGCTATAAACCCTACTTGTCCCGTCTCTGTATGTTACACTTTCTAAACGGGGTTTAGCGACAAAGAATTATGAAGAAAGAAGACTTTCCTGGAAACCAAGGTCACGGTCATGATGACCCAATTGGTCATTCCCGGTGTTCCCGTTGACCATTATGCATATTGATGTACGTGTAGGGATTAGTAGCGATAGGAAAGAGATTTCCCTATGGAAGCTTGAGGTGTTTGCTAATTCCCCCCCTAATTTACTGGAGTAAATATTTGGCTCAAATAACAATCATTCCCTGTGAGACTGATCTAATCTGTGTAATCCTGTGCAAACAACAAAAGTCAAGAAAGGCCAGCAGAGCCCTCGCCGTCAAGGCCATCCTGTTTGAGTCAGCAGGCTGGACTGTTTTGTGTTAGTTTGCGAGATTGTCAAACACTCATGTTTCTTTGCTTTCCATCCTCGTCTCATATCCTTGTTAGTCTAACTTGCCCCGATATGAACTTTTTGTCTGTCCTGTAAGGGAGTAAATAAAGACGGATTATCTGTGCATATGCTCTGATAAAAAACAAGCTTATTGTCTTCCACTTTAGGATTAATTATGCAAATTTCAGACAAGGAAGTGTGTAGGTTGAAAAAAAAAATCCCAGTGAATACATAATCATTTTCATGATCAAACAGAATTGGCAAATACACATTTTTTGTTTGTTTTTTAGGGTATTTTAACCTAGAATTTCCATGGTCATGGCCTCGGTTTGCCCATGTGCATAAATCTCACTTACCTTCAAGCTCATGCAGAGACTTCATAGTGACCTTACAACTCCCACATGTATCCCTTTCACGGCCAGCATTCTTTCTTCGTAGTGCCCCAGTAGCCCACTTGGAGTGGCCTAATAACTCCCTTATAGTCACCTTGCAGTGCCAATATATCAGCCTTGTAGGTATGCCAGTGCCCAGATGCCTTACATTCTCACTTCTCTCCAGCTGTTCCACTTGTATTTCGAGTGAAAACATTTTCCAAGAGGATTATTAAAGTTAGATCTATTCTGATGTAATTTGATCTATGCTGCTCAAGCTTGGCTCATTCTCTCAGTAGGCCACATCATATTCAATTTCTCACTCTGTGTAATGAATGTTATGCAGTGATGCTGTCAAGATTACCTGTAAACCAGTGAGTCATCCTGGCTTCCGTTATACTGTATCTGGAACATCCGAATTCCTGGTATATTCCTCTGGAAGTTGAACTTGATCAGTGCAGTTGATGACGTGGCCTCAGCTGTCACCACCCTCTTATCCACACCACTCTTCACATCACCAGTCACGTTGCTCCCGTTGGCGCCGCCTCGGGTTGACGTGGAAATGTCCGACGATCGCGTGTCAGACTCCTGGATGTTGTTTGTGTTGTTGGAAATGTGCGGGAGTTTGATAATAACCAAATCCACTGTTTGGTGAGCCTCGCCGGCGGGGTTGGAGGAGATACAGGTGAACGAGCCAGTGTCTTGCACCTTACTGATGACAATGTCCAGAGTCCCGTTAGCGTAGACAAGTGTTCTGGAGGAATTAGAGACCAGTTTACCCTCAGGAGAGATCCAGTGAATGGCTGGCTCTGGGTCACCTCTTGCCTTACACCTTAAAAGACAGAAAACCAGTGAATTGAAACTTGAAACAAGACAGCACAGGGACAACAGTACAGTAGAAGCAAATCTTAATGCTTAATGGTTTCTGGAATCCTGCTACTTTTCCTCTGAGACTTGGGTGAAAAGTAAGAGGCTGAAACTTATCTACTATGTTGACAGAGCACATTTGAATTAGAGTACAAATGATAGCCTTTGTACTACAGTTGGTTAGCTAATAATGGAGTAGTATTAGGTTGTAGTAGTATTACTTCTATATTAAAAGGTTTCTGGGTCAATAAAATTATTATAACTCAATGCTGACATTTAAAAATTCCTTGTCTTGGTGTAAAATTAGTAAGTTAAGATACTAAAAAAGTAGTTATTAATTTTTTTTGTGTCATAGTTCATAGCTCTTTTGAGACAGAGATCCAAATAAACAGCCAGAAATGGTATCAACCAGTCAAATTTTATAGCTTAATTCATGTCTCACATGCTATAAACCAAAAAAGAAGAGTCAGAAAAAAACAATGTTCATAATATTCTATTTCATCAAACAAAAAATGGTTTCGCAACAAAGCAGACTCAATTTGAAGGATTCAAATTAGAAACAATCAAAGTGAGGAGCATGTTTGTCAGGGTAATTTAGCTTTCCCCTTTTCTGCAGATAATTACAATTACTGTGAAGTGCTTCAAAAGTTATAGAATAAGAGCTAACAAAAATCACATTTTTAGCTGGAGTCACACTACACATTCTCCACACATGGTTGTTAATGTTAGAAATGAACTAAAAAGGGCTCCTGGGATGTGAAGTTCATTTGAAGTGAAAAAGCGAGAAATGAAAGTGACACAAACACATACATTTAAGCTGTTTCAACCCTAACCCCAGACTTTTTAAAGGGTAAAGATATGCAAATTGCACTGTGTGTGCATTTCTTCAAATTTAATTACTAAAGATTTGTGTTCATTTGTTGACATTTTCTACCAAAGGTTTTTAAAGTTAATTGGTAATTATGTGACAGCGCACCTCAGATGTTGCAGAGGAAAACTTGAGTGGTGAAAAGTGTGTAAAATAATTCCCCCATTTTTTAAAAGCAACAAATAATGGTCACTCTTTTGAGTAACAATATTACTATGATAAAGTAAGTGCTGGGTATAAAAATGTGTTGTCAACACCTAATTACCTAACCATACACTTTCTCCACTTTTTCAATTTCATGAAATAAATTTGTATTGCACAAGATTGTTAGTAGAGAGTATTTCCTTCCCATATGATTGCTGGGTTTTCTCTGAATCTATTATTGTACGATCTACTGTACAATATAAAGCGCCTTGAAGCGACTGTTGTTGTGATTTGGCGCTATATTATATAAATATAACTGAATCGAATTGAATAGAAAAGCTGTTGTTGTCTTGATTTAGTTTTGTCCTGTAAAGTCTTTGGTAATATTTGTGTCTGTCGCTGATGTTTTATGTGTCAGTAAGCAGTGAGGCTTTTCATATTCTTGCATGTTTGTGCAAGTCAGGTGGTTACAGGATGATGGCAAAACTGCACCACATAATAAAAACTTTACTCCCTGATTATTATTGATTTCATAACCACCATATTATGTTTAGATGCAATTCTAGCAAGAACTGATACCTGAGAGCAACTCTCTGGCCTTCAAGGACCCTCATCTCGTGAGAGTATCTGGTGATGAGTGGAGGCTCGCAGAGAAACTCCTCTTCAGGGATGGACCAAAAGTATCGGCCAGACAGGTGCTGGGGTGTGGCACACGTCTCCAGGTCATCCTCCCTGCTCAGCCTTCGCAGCCAAAGTAACTCACAGTTGCAGTGGAGAGGGTTGCCACCGAATGACAGTGCAAAAGAAGAGAGGTGCATCCCTGACATTGCTAGAACCTGGGAGTGCATTAAAAAAATGTAATAATTAGAACAGCAACATTTTTATAGACAATTCCACTACGTTCGGTCGAGTTTGGTCAGTTGAATGTGTGGTTCCTTGCTCCATCATAAACATAAACTACTTAATAATGAGAATTAAGAGAGCTGGAGACTTGTCCTTACATTTGACTCTAGAATACTTTGGTATACAAAGGAGCATGGTCAACTCAATGATTGCAAGGTGCCCAGGACCTGAGGCTGCAAAACAAGTCCAAATAATGGGCTCTCGATTCTATGCATGACAGTTGGTATGGGGTGTCTGTGCAGATAGGCTGTGACTGGTGATCACCAAATGTGGCACTGTGCTTTATGGCCATCAATACTTCTACTCTGGACTCTTCTTTTTAGATAAGAAAGGTTTCCTTCTTTCAAATCTTCCAAACAAACCATACTTTTCACTTTCCTTGTATTTGTACTACTGCAATTTTAACATTTAACATGCTAAATAAGGGCTGCAGAGTCTGAGATGCAGCTGCTGGATTTTTGCAGTTTGTCTGAGCATTGCATGGTCTGATCTTTTGCTGAGATATTCAGTGTGCTCGAGCCCAGCAAAATGCACATACTAACAGTTTTTAGAGGTGGTCACACCTACTTTGATTGCATTTGATTTGCAGCTTTTTTACATTACAGTAAAATAAATTGATTTAATAATTGCACTGAAAAATAGATAAACAGCTTTAGCCTGCTGATTTACAACCTGTTTTTATTTTATTTTGCGTGAATTCCCCAAGGACTTAATTGCCTAAATACGGTGGTATTGTGTGGTAGGCTGTGTTTAATGTTTTTGATTGAATGTGGTGGGAAAGAAAATTCTAAGAATACCTGTGCTCGTTGAAAAAGTGGGTCAGGTGGTAGCTTTTGGAGTTTATTAGAGGTGACATCCAGCCGGTTTAGTTTCTGTAAAAGGGAAAAGGTTCCCTCTGGAATGTATTCCAACATGTTGTGGTCTAAACTCAGCGTGTGGAGGCTTGTCATTCGCTGGATAAATAACAGAATAAAAGAGACATTTATTATTGTTTCTTTCAATGTGGTAAATTTTTCACACATTCGATAATGATAAGGGGAACAGAGCAAGGAAACAAAATGTGTGGTGAAAAAAACCTCTTTTAAAGTTTTAAAGTTGACTATACTTAGTTACCAAGCATTACAGTACTGACATTACCTACTAACACAGGGGTCAGCAACCTTTAACACCCAAAGAGTCATTTGGACCCGATTTCCACGCAAAAGAAAACACTGGGAGCCGCAAATACTTTTTGACATCTAAAATGTACCCAATGCACCCAATATCCTTCGGGGTCAACCTTCAGGATCAATAAAGTTTTATTGAATTGAATTGAATTGAAAAATGAAGATAACACTGTATATATTGTTTTTTACCTTCATGTATGTGTTGCTTATGAAATCCATGAAGTGCTACAGAGAAAGTTACATTTTATTTATGTAATTAACACATTTTGAACTCTTAAAGAAATAAAACAAAAGGAAAGACACCCAGCTGAACTAAAATGATCCATGCAGCAAACAAAAACTGTTGTGAGCCGCCGCCCTTATATCGCCTTTGGGCTTTTGGAGCCTTGACCTGACTTTTAAAAAATAATTTGAAAAAAAGCACTATGCTGCTAAAAAATGAAAAATAGATATTTGCAAAATTCTGCCTAGTATGTATTTTACCTGGTGTGTGGCGGGACGTGGTCTGCAGCGCCGCTGCAGGGGAGGCGAACGCAATCACGCCTTGCCGCCTTTACGTCTGTGCTATCTATGCTGTTGTGTTGGTGTGTGTCAGGCTGTGAGCTGCAAAGCTACAGCCGGCTGTATGCGTACAGCAACCGTGTGTGAAAAGTGGTCAATAAAGAGATGCTGAAAAGCATGTTCATGCAAACATCGTCGGGTCTGCTGTGATGTGTTTACAATGGAATTTCTGGTCCTGAACCTCTGCGCACAGCGTCTGCAAATCGGGGCTGTATGAAGTCACTTTCATCTTTACGCAGGACTGTAAGCTGTCATCTGTGAGGGGTGAGCGGTGTTTGTCTTTAACATTGTTCACGGTGGAGAACAGCTGCTGACATAATGTGGATCCGAAGATCCATAATTGGCCTACCTGGGGTTGAAAGTCTCAATAAATGCACGGTGTATCGGCGGGTATACCGGCTTCCGCGAGTGTGACGCTTATTTTGAGCGATGAAAAAATAATAGAATATAATTTTATTTTTATATTTCAATATCACAATAATCTTCCAATTTAGAACTACAAGTTAAAAAAGAACTAACATAAATAAAATATACTTCAGCTAAATACTTCTATTTTATTTTCCCAAACCACGCGGAGCCGCACTATAAGGACTAAAGAGCCGCATGTGACTCCGGAGCCACAGGTTGCCGACCCCAGATCTAACACATCTTGGCTATCAGTGAAACTGCATATACAGTTATTGAACTGTCAACATAATGACCTCTGCTTAGTCCCAAAGCTCATTTAAGTCTAAAATAAATGCACCCACATTTTTTAAGGACTTTGCCTCGGGATGCTTTTTTTTTCCAATGCCCTCCAGCCAAACAAGCTTCAAAGTAGTGTTGCATGTTAAAGAGGTTCTAACCTGGATGGCCTCCCATGGAATAGTGTCGAGGTTATTGTAACTAAGATCCAATTCTTCTAGTGCCAGCAGGTCATTGAATGCTCCCTGGTGAATCATGACCAGTTGGTTGTTGTTCAGAATCAGGTGATGAAGCTTGGACATCCCACTGAATGTATCATTGCCTATCCTCGTCAGTCGGTTGCTGTGGGAAATTGAAGAGAAATAAAACTTCAGAGAAAACGTATAAATAAGATTTCATATTGTAAGACATTATTTTTAGTTCATACCTGTTGAGGTGCAGGGCTCTGAGGTTTTCCAGATCAGCAAAGGCATGAGGTGTGATGTAGGAGATGGTGTTTCTGGATAATGTCAGGTCCACCAAACGTGTCATGTTTGCAAAATCTTTTCTTTTCACACTTTGGGCAAAGATGAGACAAAAATAAAATATCGTTAAAATGAGGTAACTGCCATACTAGTGACCCACATTACACTTATAAAATACAGTCTAGCGAGAGTGGCAACTCATATAACATCATGTACTGCAGTAATGCAGACGTTCTACCAATAGAGTTTCAACAACAGCTATCGAAGGGTTTTAATGTAAATGGTTTAGTCTCATGAGTATCGTTATTATTGATGTGACGATCACCTTGTGACAAAATTGTCAGCCAGTCGTAGCTCCACTGTATGTCTGTCAATGTTGGGTGGGACAAATAGTAGACCTTTCTTGGCACAGAGGGTTGCCAGGTTGGGTGACAGTATTTGACATACGCAGCGTTTTGGGCATATCTGTGCCCGCACAGCCATAGCGACGGCCAGCATTACACACAGTACCAGCCTTTCCATGGTTACCCCCCGTACCTGGAAACAACACCTAAAATAAATGGAAACAAGACAGACCAAGAGAGAGAAAAAGAGATGTTAATGACATTTGAAATGAGATGCATATAACTAAGTGAACTGGTCCCATCAATTGGCCCCAAACTCCTGGTTTGCAGTCACATACACTTGTTACTGCCATCTGGAGGCCATTTGGATCTGTTTGATATTTAGTAGGAAAGAAGGAAAAACTTATGGCAAAAGTAAAATGTTAAAAACAAATGGAACGTGACAAAGAAACTGAGATAAAACATGCTTCCCCATTCAAAAGTCTTTTTAAAAGGAGAAGGATGTACTTCCTCAAGCTTCTCTGTAATAATACATTATCTATCACCAACTGCACATCCTTTGATATCAACTCAAATAACTGAATGCAAAGATGTATATTAAAAGTCAAGTGTAGATATGATGATGAGTGCAGTACGGAGACAGGTGGCTGGGCCTCTAAAAATCATCTGTGGTGGATTTTTTGTGCACGTTAAAGAATAAAGTGATCAGTCATGGTGATCAGAAAAAAACAACAACTTTATAACCAAACATGACTATGACCACCAAACAAGAAGAGGGTTTTATTAGTCTCATTTATTGCTCAGCAGTGTTATTGTGCATGAACATGAGTGAAAAGGCACACATACTCAGTCATCATTAACAAGCCGCAGTGCTTGTAGTTAATTAGAGTGTTAGTGCGAGAGTGCAGGGTGGTCAGGGAGAGAGAGAAAATCCTCATTAATGGCAACCTTGATTTCAGGTTTGAAGGACATGGGAGAATCACCATTAAACAGATCACAGTACAAACAAGCATGCACACGCAAACATCTACGCATTCACAGAAGAACACAACACAGACATAATGAGGGTGAAACAGAAGTTGAGGATTTGTCTCTGTGAACTTTTCTCACACTTTTTATTTGAACACAAATGCAGCAAAACAATAGAAACAACTTGTATGCTGTGTGTTCCATAATAGGTTTGTTAAGATGTTTTAAAGTTACAACTGGGAATGCTCACTCTCTCATAAGATAACCTATTATAAATAACACACCATGGCATATGTATAGGTAAACTGTTTTATTCATGGCCTGCTACTGCTTTATAAATCAAATCCAAACCAAAAAGGGAAAAATATCCCACAAAACAGATTTTTACACTCTGAGAATCCAAGAAGGGTAAAAACATAAACCTCAACCTCAACAATAACGTCTTAGTTTGGTCTGCTTTGAGAGAATTGCCCATAATATGTCATTACTTTGAAGACTGATTTGTTCCAATCAGTGTCTTTGCAGAGAAGCAGCCAGTTAGTGGAAAGGACATGAGTGCAGAATGAAACAGCAGCAGCATTTGGAGCCATTTCAACAAAAAAATGAATTTTAAGCCAGAGTATTTGCAAAGAAAGCACATGGTACGGCCGGTTCATCTAACCAACTTGCGTAGCTGGTGTTCATACCATTACCCGAGTCCCTGTGTAATAAAGGAGCCGCGCAACCGAATGTCTTGTAGAAAGCAACACGTCTCATCAGTCCTTGGATGTCATTCCCATCACTAACAAGCACACAGTGAAGGTGTTAAAATCAAAATGCTTTTTTGTTCAATTTTGCCTCCATCTGTGGTGTGAATTCATCACTGTGGTGTTCCTGCACTGCACTTCCCAGACATAGACTGTTAGTACAACCAACACTGCTCATGCTAACCTCATAGTTCTCTTGTTTATTCCAAACTGGAACCACATTTTGTTTTTGTCAGATGTATTTTTCCTGGAGAAGAATTACAAGATCCTACCACTTCCAGTCTCTCTGTGGTGGCTTTGTTTTTGTGTATCACTGTTTTTTATTCCATTGTTATCATTTTGTTGTCATACTTAGCCTCTTCATGGTTGTTTTGCAGCTCTTATCTTATCTTATCACATCACTTTGAGGATATTTTATTGCTTTTTCCTTTGTTTTTCTTATGTGTGTTACTTAGGTTGTTCTGCATCCCTTCCTCTCTTGTCTTTTGACTGGAAAAGACAAATCTGAGCCAGGTCTTCTTGACCCTTTGCATGCCTGGGTCTGTGTCCATGTTCAGTTCAGTAATCCTTCCATGGCCATTTAATGTTGGGGTGAGTGTCAGGCTCCTGGGCTTTGGAGCACTGGCCACTACATAACCTACCTGGAGATCAAAAGTATTTTTTGTATCCTACTATTTGCTACTTTTAGATTTTCAAACTACTGTAAATGGCACCTGTATGTTAAGACCAGAGTTTAATAAATTATATAGAGTCGTGTAATATTAACACACTACCCAGGACTGATTACAAAACCATTCACCAATCTGTAGTCTAGTTGTGAGGTCCTCTCTCTGTACTTCTTACATCTGTGTGAAATCACTGACATGAAATTTGCTACGATGTCAGAGGTCGTACAAGTCCAGTTTTTCTTTTCCTCTCTGTTTGAGTGCAGCGAAAGAAGACCAGAAAGATGGAGCAGCAGCTAAATAGATCACCGGATGACTCATATGCTCTGGTGCTACAGAAAGAGCAAGAGAGCGAGCGAGAGACAGCTCTTGACCTTTCTGACACGAAAGCAGATATCACCTCATTAATTACTCTGAGAAATGACTGTAATGAGAATGAACGAGTGAGACAGAGAAATGGAAAGGAAACGGGGAGAATTATCAGAGAGAGTGAGGAGGAAAAAAAGAGCGATCAGAGAGCCAGCTAATTAAAATGAGTGCTGAGGTGTGAAAGAAAAAGGGGGAGAGGGACGAATTTCATTTAGAGAGAGGAGACGAGGCAGGATAGATGAAGAGGACGTTGTTCTGTCACGCTTTGTATGCGATATGCAAACCGTAAAGCCATCCGCTACACAGGAGGGATAAGGTTATATGTCACACACATATAAAAGTGAGCATTTCACCAGCACTGAACTTAATTTTCACACAAACTCTTCTTCACTCGCAACCTGATGTAGCTTGAGGTGACATGTAGGACCACTGGGATCAAATGGAATGGTGAATTAACCAAAGGGATTATGGGTAAGGAAGACAAATTAAGCTCTGTTTGCAGCGATGTGTAAAATACGATTCTGTTTCACACATGTGTGTGCTGCTTTATCCACTTCTTTGAAATCCATCCACCCTGTTCCCCCGAAGGTCTCCCATAAAGCCAGTTTCACCCCTGGCTTGCTCACTGATGAACAACCGGCTTCCCCGGACAGCTCAAATGGATTCTCCACACGCTCCATATGCTGAAACTGATCTCGGGCTGCATTCAAATCTCACAGGGATAACCAGAGGCACAACTTGGCAGTTAAGAGTGGTGGCTTGGAAGTATTCGCACATTCAAACTTCTTTGAAGCTGCGGAGAAGCCACCATTGAAGACTTTTTGAGTGTTTTTTTTCCTCCTGATGAGCTTTTCACACATCCAATAAGCGAGTGATACAAATGTGATCATGCACTTTATGGTAAACCATTTAAATGACACTTTAGCAAATTCTATTCTCAACAAACTAATTCAACTCCCCCAACGCTTTACCACGACCACACAGTTATTAATACGCAATATAATAATAATAGCAATTAGCACAAGCATACATGCTGACAACAATTTCAACCGCTTGTATAGGTTATGTCATAGGGTCAAACAAAGGTTCAACAAAGTTTCCCCGCAGAAATCTAAATCAGACCTTAGACTGCCCATCATTTGAAGCTTGCACGTAAAGTAGGAACTAAGCGCCTAGTCTATTTCTCCAGTGACTTACCACAAAACCTGGCTAAATTTGCAAAAGTGATGCACAAAAGATGAAAGTTAAAAACTACCTGCGATTATTTAAAGTGACTCATTAAATAAAACAGCACCTGTTCCGCTGGTATTCATCTCTGAGTGACTGTTGTAAGTCGAGAGCTCGTAGCAACAATCTTTACCACGTGACGTGGATGTAGCATCAGAAGTAGGAAACTACTCTGACAATCCTAAAGTGTCATCCAGTGGTTTTGCAGGGCTCTTTACTGAGGAGTGTAAGGTAGTTTACTACAGCACTTGTTGTGTTGAAATAGATTATTTATGTCAGTGTTAGGAAAACCCTTCACGCGTTTAAGGGTCCTCCCACAGTCTGAGAGGACTGGGCTCTTGTTGGTGAGAGTGACATTTGTTTACTGCGAAGTATTCTTCCTGACAGGAAAAAATACACTGAAGCTTACAACCTCCAGATATTAAAGTGATATAGAAAATTAGATTACCGCAGGGACTACATTTAAGAACATTAAGCATTAGTTCAGGTGCATCTCAATCACCTATTAGGGAAAATAACATGCAAAGCTCAAGCTAATCTATGACATTACAATAAAGCTGTTGATTTTGTATCATTTGCAGATAATGAGTCTCGCATTTTAGTTATCTGTGGCTTATAACTCACCTCATAGTTCTTCAAAAAAGTAAGTGCAAGATGTTATATCACAGGCCTTTCCTGAATGTTTTCGTTCATTTGGAATATCCCTGAGTTATTATACAGTGGGGCAAACAAGTATTTAGTCAGCCACCGATTGTGCAAGTTCCCCCACCTAAAATGATGACAGAGGTCAGTAATTTGCACCAGAGGTACACTTCAACTGTGAGAGACAGAATGTGAAAAAAAAAAAATCCATGAATCCACATGGTAGGATTTGTAAAGAATTTATTCGTAAATCAGGGTGGAAAATAAGTATTTGGTCAATAACAAAAATACAACTCAATACTTTGTAACATAACCTTTGTTGGCAATAACAGAGGTCAAACGTTTACTATAGGTCTTTACCAGGTTTGCACACACAGTAGCTGGTATTCTGGCCCATTCCTCCATGCAGATCTTCTCGAGAGCAGTGATGTTTTGGGGCTGTCGCCGAGCAACACGGACTTTCAACTCCCGTCACTGATTTTCTATGGGGTTGAGGTCTGGAGACTGGCTAGGCCACTCCAGGACTTTCAAATGCTTCTTACGGAGCCACTCCTTTGTTGCCCGGGCGGTGTGTTTTGGATCATTGTCATGTTGGAAGACCCAGCCTCGTTTCATCTTCAAAGTTCTCACTGATGGAAGGAGGTTTTGGCTCAAAATCTCACGATACATGGCCCCATTCATTCTGTCCTTAACACGGATCAGTCGTCCTGTCCCCTTGGCAGAAAAACAGCCCCATAGCATGATGTTTCCACCCCCATGCTTCACAGTAGATATGGTGTTCTTGGGATGCAACTCAGTATTCTTCTTCCTCCAAACACGACGAGTTGAGTTTATACCAAAAAGTTCTACTTTGGTTTCATCTGACCACATGACATTCTCCCAATCCTCTGCTGTATCATCCATGTGCTCTCTGGCAAACTTCAGACGGGCCTGGACATGCACTGGCTTCAGCAGCGGAACACGTCTGGCACTGCGGGATTTGATTCCCTGCCGTTGTAGTGTGTTACTGATGGTGACCAGGTCATTCACCAGGTCCCCCCGTGTGGTTCTGGGATCTTTGCTGACCGTTCTCATGATCATTTTGACCCCACGGGATGAGATCTTGCGTGGAGCCCCAGATCGAGGGAGATTATCAGTGGTCTTGTATGTCTTCCATTTTCTGATGATTGCTCCCACAGTTGATTTTTTCACACCAAGCTGCTTGCCTATTGTAGATTCACTCTTCCCAGTCTGGTGCAGGTCTACAATACTTTTCCTGGTGTCCTTCGAAAGCTCTTTGGTCTTGGCCATGGCGGAGTTTGGAGTCTGACTGTTTGAGGCTGTGGACAGGTGTATTTTATACAGATGGTGAGTTCAAACAGGTGCCATTCATACAGGTAACGAGTGGGGGACAGAAAAGCTTCTTACAGAAGACGTTACAGGTCTGTGAGAGCCAGAGATTTTCCATGTTTGAGGTGACCAAATACTTATTTTCCACCCTGATTTACGAATAAATTCTTTACAAATCCTACCATGTGGATTCATGGATTTTTTTTCACATTCTGTCTCTCACAGTTGAAGTGTACCTCTGGTGCAAATTACTGACCTCTGTCATCATTTTAAGTGGGGGAACTTGCACAATCGGTGGCTGACTAAATACTTTTTTGCCCCACTGTAACTGAAGTATCTTATGATGTACCCCAGTTTTAAAAGTTTCCCTTATGGTGTAAGATCAACATCAGATATTATAATGAAATCCTTTCAGTGAATTTGTTGCTGTTACATGTGTTAGTTATCGTAAATCCACTTTATACAACTCGCCTCGTTCCCCCATTCATACAAGCACTTTTTCTATGTTTTTTTCCTTTCTATTAAAGTGCTTTTATCTAACTTTCATACACATTCACACTCTGATGGATGCATCAGTGAGCGACTTGGGTTTAATATCTTGCCCAATATTTGGAGCAGCCAGACATCAAACCACCAACCTTCCAGATTAGTCGATGACCTGCACCACCTCAGACAGCCACCAGGTAAGAACAAGCAAGCATTTTTTCTTTGATCTGGATGAATTCACGTTTTTAATCATTTAAAGTTTTCAAGCTGACTCGAGGATGACAAAAAAGAGAGGTTGACTTCAGAGTTGTTCTGTAGCTTTTAACCACATTGCATCAGATTATTGACACAGAAATGATCACATTTAATTTTCTGTTTTTTCAGCACATTAAAGAGAATATAGCCCAGCAGATTCTACCCTACTTTTGAAGTTTCCAACTAAAGTAACAGCCCCAAAATCCAGCAAGACATGTCTTCAGAATGTAATTCAAAATAATAACCTTGAACTCTGTGGATAAAAAACGTGTGAGAATTTTTGTCCTAAACACTAAACGAGAAGGATTTTTCTTTTTTAAAGGTTTTATTTTAGCCTCTTCCAAACTGCAATTCAGCTGCAACCCTACCGAATGGGATGCAACAGAAATAAAGCAAAGCATTGTATCCACTTTAATATTTACTGATGGGCCATGCTTGGAAACTTTCTAAAAGTGGCAGCGGGTCAATAACATAACCTTGTACAGGAATCACCAGGGTGGAAAGGGTTAAAGTGCTCGTAGATATTGCCACTGGGAGCTCATGTGACATGATTGAGAGCTCCAGAGCAGTTAATATGTGGACCCTGTGTTTTCTTTAGCTCGGCACGAGACATGAGCCATACACACTAAATGACAATAAATGCAACTTATTTGTGGTTATTCACGTTAATAATGATGTCAGATCGAATCAAAAAAGATTTGTTGTGTTTTGTGTGTTCTTTTTTGACTTGGAAAAGCATGTTGGAAAAAAGCTCCCACTTCCCTGTTAATTTCACTCATTAATGCAACTAAGCACTTGCAGGAAATGCACCCACCTATTAAAGAAGGATCTGGGTCAATCGAAACAAAATTTAAGCTAAATGCAACAACATCCAGCGCTAGTATTTGCATGCTCACAGACTTTAAGAGAATTAAAGCTTGTAGGTTATACTTGTTGTTGCTGGAAATACCTTTCAGCTTCTGTTTTTCATTTTGTCAATCAAATTAATAGCTTACATGGTCTTCTGTGGCTACAAGCCTGCACCTTTCATGGCTTATACCAGCATCTAATGCATAACAAAATGCACCAATGCCCAGACCACTTAAAGCAAGGGTGTCCAAACTTTTTTCACTGCGGGTCACATACATAAAAATATAGGAGGGGCTGGGCCACCTACTAGAAATTAGGTATATAACCTTAACTTTAGTGTATTAAAGTTAGAAAAATCACTTAAAAGTGATCGAATATGTTATATTGTTGAATATAATTAAAGACAAAACTGCCTTCATCACAGCTTTCCATAAGCACAGCTTCATCAGACAGTTGCAGTTTAATGTTGGCTGACAAGTCTTCAGTGCGTCGCACAACTGTATCTCTGGACATGCTGACGTTGTTGAAGTCCTGCACTTTTTCCGGGCACATTATTTCAGTGACTTTAACGAGGCCGTGTTTTATGAGGTCTCCATCTGAGACAGGCTTGCCATGTCTTGCGATGAGTTGGGCGACCTCATAGCTGGCTATTGGAGCCTTTTCCTGGACAATTTGAGCACGAAAAAAATACTGTTGCTGGCCCCGCAGGAGAGCTACCATTTGCTTTAATTTCTGCTCTCGCTCAGCACCAGTGTAGGATGCATAGGCCTGATGTTTGGTTTCATAATGAGGTCGTACATTATACTATTTCATAACTGCCACAGTTTCAGTGCAGATCAAACAGACACACTTCCCCTTGAATTCTTTGAAGAAATATTCACTCTCCCACCGTGTCTGAAATTCTCTGCATTCACTTTCTACCTTTCGCTTCTTTGGTTCTGTTTAGTAACTTGGGGTACATTTCTTCTGTGATTGTCCTTTTAGGTGGAGCAACTGCCTTGATCAACAGCAGCTCCCCATGATGTTAAAACTAAGAAGTGCAATACACTCAAGCAAAAGTTGATGTGCGGCCATATTCTATTCTATTTATAAAATTACTTGTGGGCCAATTAAAAATGGCCCGCGGGTCACAGTTGGCCCGCGGGCCGGAGTTTGGACACCCCTGACTTAACGTAACCTGCTGGCTTTGTGTTCTCTCTCCTGCACCGTTTGCTTTGTTTTTCTGTGCGTCCACTGAAGTAAACCTTATGCTTAAGCTAATGGTTTACTCACTTGAACAACAGGGGTCAGCAGCTGCCTAAATACATCACAATTACTCTTTATTCAATTAGTGCACTGTGAGAACGTAGCGCTGAGTAGGCCTAAACACACACACACAGGAAAATGAATCCCAGCCGCACCAAGACTTAAGTCTAATCTGTATGCATGCTTTGCATTTAAAACAGATACTCGATACCTTCTGTGTACATACAGACACACATTAATTATAATAGTGATAGATTTGCTAAAGATTCCACTTAATAATTTTAAAAAATATCAACCTAACCTAAAAATGTGTTAAAACATTCTTCAATTAACCTTTTCATCTCAGTGGTCAATGTGCAAAAAACAGGCTTTATCAATCACTAAAATACAAACTACCACTACTTGTGGTGATGCATTTATCTGAGAAGCCTGTTGGTACTAGTATGAGATGAGCAGTGAAGCAGGTTTAACACCATAGTTCCCACAAACACTATCCTGAAAAGACTGTTAGAATGCATAACTTGAACAAAGAAAGGCTGTAATATAAATATTTTTTATATACTGTAAAGAAAAAAAAACAATAAGACCAACTTATATCAGGATTGAATGGAGTGCCACCTTTGCAGGTAATATTCAGGTTGACCATTTTAATCCATAATTGTATAGTTAAGCTTAATATTTTGGTATTGGGATAAGGACTAATCTGTGTAACAACAGTCATGGAAACTAGATTATAAATGTTCATAAATAATATGGAGCAGGTACAGTTTTCAACTGCGAGTACCTAAAATTACCTAAAAAACAAAAAAACAAATGCCGCTGGATACTCGTTACTACTGCAACAGTGTTCAAGAAAGGGATGTATGCTTCTGTTTGCAGCAGGTGAACACATTGTGCAATCCATTTTTTATACTTCTGGTCTTTGTGGCATTTAAAAAACGTGAGTTTTGTATATAAATATCTCTCATTCCCAGCTATATGTATTACCAGAACAACTGCTGGTTAGGAAAGGGGTTTACTGAACAGTCTATTTCAGTCTCTCCACCTGACTTTATACTGAATTCATTCTGCACATGCATGTTTTCATTGCATTAAGGATGAAAAATCCTCCTTAAGCCTGCCTCCTGTCCTGCATCACAATCTCCGCTTCATGACAGAATTGGATTTAATGGTTCAAATCAAACCAATCAAAGGCAGATACAGCCAGCTGGATGATTTATAGGAGTACACGAGCTGCCCGAAATTCAAGATGATCACCGCCAAGGTCATTCTGGTAGGAGTGGAACGTGAGAACACACACATGCCCAAAAGCCATAGGCGACACACTGATGTGGAAGCATGTTTAATGCATGCACACAGAAATGTATACTAGATGTACTATCCTGAGACATGTATTGATTTTAGATTCAGTTATAAATGCACTGGCTTCTGTTTTTGTATGACTGAGAACAGAAGAGAAGCAGTAAAAGGAAGAAAGCAGTGAGACAGTAAGATTTGTAACATGAGATCTTGGCGGTTTGGTGCTTTAAGTGCCTGATTCATGGAGAAGCTGTGTAATATCTGGTCTACAATTCTATTTCTGCAACATTGCATCACACCACTATTTTTCAAGAGACAGCAAAGTATCACTGAATGGATGCACCCTCATGTTCACAATACACTTTCTATGCTATAAAATCTGTCAAAATGCACACAGATGCATATATCAAAGCGGCTGAAGACACTGTGTAAAACTGTCTCAGCTCATTATTTTATGAGGTATCAATGACGTTTGGTGACTGTGGTTTAGATTAGAATGCATTCTGTATTAAGATAAAATCTTGAATGAGGCTAACTGGAAACTAACTGGAAAGCTAATTGGATTGTTATATTCAGAACAAAATACTTCAGAAATTGATCCCAGAAGATGAATCCCACTCACATTGGTGATGTCCTGAATTTTTCGAATCTGATATGTTAAACCATCGTTTTACTCATTTATTTCACATGCAGATTAAGATTTTGCATTTGAAATGATAAAGCATCCCATGGATTGCCTTGATGTTCACTGTAGTATACTTAGGTGATCCTTGGATTTAGATGTAGCATCAGGATTGGGCCAAGTATGTACAACATTTTAAAACATAAAAACATCCATAAAAGAAATGAGACTGTCAAAATCCTCAGTTGTACTTTTTGTTGGCAATGTCTGCAATTTAACATTTTGTGATTTAGCACAGTGATTTATTTTTGGGTGTTTTTGTTTTGTCATCCTAACAAAAAATGTTTTTATTCCATCAATTCGCAGGAAACACTTTAAAACCTCTAACATGTGTTAAAATAGTCGTGCATGTTCAAAACAAACAATTTATTTTGAGTACACCCAGTAAAAATCTAGGCTTTCACAATATGAAAACAATAATGGTTCCTAAATGCCCAGAGCTACTGTATGTGTAATGCAGGGTTGGTAAATAATAATTGCTATTTATGGCTGTGAGTATAGCTCGAAGGCCTTTTGGTGATCTTCTGCAAAGCTCTCTTAAGATTAACAAGCTTTGTTTCTGCTGGGCATCATTTTTTCTGAGTGCATGCAACAGGTGAATAAAAGAAGCATTTATGACTCATAGTCACAGGATGAAAAGTGACTGAGTCTCCTTTGAAAAGCATTCCCTTGATTTTGAATAAAGGCAGTTTGGAGACCGTTATGAAGAATTTTCTCGAAAAATATTCTCTGTACTAGTGCAGCACACAGATGAGGGTGCTTTTAGATTAAAATTGTGAATACATATGATAACAGAACGATGTGGATTGAAGCAAAGAAGGGCTCACTTCAATTTCATCAATTCATATTTAATACCTGCTTTCCTGCTCATGGCCATGAGGTCTAGCTCAATTGGAAATTCTTAACCTTGAGAACAAAATTCCTGGTTGTTTAATTTTAACTGAAAAAAAAATGAACAATCCTTCCAAAAATGTAAGGCTTAAAAGACTCATTAATAGCTTCTGCCTAATCAAAACTGCAACAGTGCATAAATAACAGCCTTAGATTAAGGTGTTTACTTTTACGCTGAAATAAAGAGTACCATTTATCTCACTGTCATCTAAATTTTTATATCACATACCACACGCATCCCATACTTGAAGCACAGGTATGTATGTTTCTTTCATTCTATTAATCTATACCACCTTTACAGATGCACCTCATTTTCATATACTCGTACATGTATATATGAGAAGAAATTAGAAGGACACACCTAACATATCTAAACTCTCTTATGTATGTCCCTTTACAGTGACAAGTCCCACCCAATATAGTTAAAATGAGAGCCATTACCAACTTTTGGAAGATTGGCAAACCAAGAGAAGGGAAGCATCTGCTGCCTACAACTATGACTTTCTGTTACATTCAAGCAAGTACACGTTAAAAAAATTAAGGATATTTTAACCTACAAAATGGCACAAAGGAAATATAGACAAAAAAGTGTCGACAATATTGGAGGGAGAGTGGATATTTGAGGATTCAAGAACAAGGGTGATGTGCAGAGCTGTAGTAACTACAGAGGGATAAAGCAGATGAGCCATGACGCGAGGCAAGAGAGGTGACAACAGTGAGCAGCAGCATGGCTTCATGTCGAGAAAGAGCACTACAAATGTGATGTTTGCTTTGAGAGTGTTGTCGGAGAAGTGTAGAGAAGGTCAGAATGAGCTGCACTGTGTCTTTGTAAATGTAGAGAAATCACATGATAGGGTCCCAAAAGACGAACTGTTGCACTGTCATGAGTGGCAGATAAATTGGTGAGGGTTGTGTAGGACTTGTATGAGGATAGTGAGACAGTGATGAGACTTGAAGAGGTGGAGATATGATTTGGAGAGAAGAGGAATGAGTTCAAATACCTGGGGTCAACAATACAACGCAATCAACTATGCGAAGAGACGCAAAGAAGAGAGCGCCCTCCATCCACTCCCCCCACTTAGGAAACCTGCTATGATTTATGGTTTGCAGAAAGTGGCATTAACACAAAGGAAACAGGCAGAGATGGAGATGGAGAGTTAGAAAGGAGTATATCACAGGGACAACTCACGTTGAGCAGTTTGCATATCCTGAACAAAGGGCGGTGAAAATGGAGCTCCCAGGCAGGAGAAAAAAAACCTCAGAGGAGGTTTACAAATGTAATGATAGAGGATAGAGAAGACTGGAGTGACAAAGGTGGATGCTTTGGACTAAAATGGAAGCGAGATTAATTCAAATTAAAACCATGTAGGTTGTTATGGTGTAACATTTATTTCAATATACAAAAACATTTTTAAAAATGTGTCTTTCTCAATATTAATACTGATACATGCTTAATTAGAAAATAGTCGCGTGTCAGTAATACACTTTTATTGCTAAAAAAATTATGTACTGTAAATGTCTTAACCCTGTTTAGACGGTTGGAAGTCAACATGGCAGCAAAGTGAGTGCACACTTACAAGCAAACTGAGCAAAACCAGAAGGAATGATAAACTTAACCAGCAGGGTTATTTTACAAGCAAAATGTTGCGTTGTTTCTGACATAAATAAATGCAAAACAAGTGAATCGACCCCTTCTGCAAAAGGAAGTGGGATTACTGAGATGAATTTGAAGAAGAGGGGGAACGATACACAGAAAGGGTTTATTTTCATAATTAGGTCTCTAGGGTGAAAAAAGTATTAATGGTGAATTGGAAAGGGGCAATGAATATTTTATTTAAGCACTATAAATTGGGTCAGCCTCCTTTATATTAGAATAAATGAAAGATAGAAACTGGCAGTAATGGATTCAAATACAGTACTATGGTAAGTAGGATAACATAAAATGAAGAGAGAAAGACAAAAAAAAGAAAGGGACAGTCTTTTTATTTAAGACATCAAAATGGCTTTAATATAGCTAATAAAAATGCATCCCAGCAAAAATTAAATAACTAGAAAAAAGTACTTAATTATGGGCTGATTTATCATTAGATTTATCTAGAAATTACAAAATATTTCTGACTAATATTCACATATTCTTTAGTATTGATGTAGAATGACTTTATTTTATGGGTTGTTTTGGGGGTATTAAAACTAATCATCAACGCACCACCTACAGGATTTCAGAAAGTTAATAATTAATAAGCAAAATGCAACACAATCATCAGAAACAGAGCAACATTAACATTTGTTTGGAGTTGTATTTCTGGCCTAATCTCTGTTTTGGTCTCCACCATTGGGTGACTGTTTAAGGAGTGAGCTCTTTTTTTCTTTGATCAAGTGCTCTGACACTATAAAAGGAAAATAATTTACTTCCAGATACATATTCACATAACCTAGCCACAAATATATACAAAGTGACATGGTGAATTGGAGTTAGTAGCAAAGTCATATTGTAGCAGTCTTTTGTAGTGTCTGAGAGCACCGTGTGCACAACTAGCGTTTTTAGTTTAGAGAAAATCACAGTCAAAGTTTTGCTCAGTTTTCTTTCTCCATATATTTTTATATAGATAGCTTAAAATGCACAGCAACGCTAACAAAACTGTTTTATTGATCACAGGAATCTTTTCAAGCTTAACACAATGAACACATTTACCCGACTAGCTGCGAACACCATCTTAGTGTTACGTGTTGGGTTCCCAACAATATGCCCCATAAAACAGTCTGCTTCATAGAAGAATAAAACACTTTGTTTTACGGTGTTTAATTTTTGAATTTCTTCTAATGTTTTAAACCGTCCAGCTTCACCTCCTGGTCAGCTGGTCCGGTAGCTGACATGGAATCACTCACAAGTGTCTGCACCAGCTGCAGAGTCTCCTGTCAAAGATGCCTAATGGACACACTTAGTTGAGAAAGCTTTATTGAACGGGACTATTTCCTCTTCCGTTACTCTAGCAACTGAAAGCATTGCAATATGAGGCATAATTTTAAATGAATGCATGGGTGTTATCTGACAGCAGCGTAGGAAACTGATCATTTCATAAGGAATAATAAAATGCAATAAAGCTGCATTTTTCATTACTAAAATGCATTGAAAGGCTGCCTAGAACACTCACACATACGTTGAACCATTCACTCACTTTTAGCAGTCACTTTTTCTCCATCATTATGTGCGTTCAGATTTCATAATTAAGTGGCTATTTGCGTATGTCGGCACTCTAATGCTAGTCTGGAAATGCCTTTTTTTGTGCCAATAAAGTACCTTTGATTTGAATGGATGAAGACAGAGCAGGGAGAGAGAGAGAAAGACAGAAAAAGGTGGGAGGATGACAAACAGTTTCCATCATCATCCTCCAGGCAAGAGGAGGCTGCACGCTTATATAAGAATACACATGCAAAACACACACACATGCATTTGAATGCGCACAACAACATTGTTTTTGTTTGTTTATATGCAGATCAGTAAATGGGGCTGGCCTACAGAGCAAAATGTTGTGGGAGGGCATGGCAAACATATTATGGCATTAGCTTGTAATGACACTTTGTCGGTCTGTGTGTGTGTGGTATCTGAAAATAGCCTGCATGAGAGCACAACGTGGAATGTGGAAGCATTACACTCTGGTCTCACATATCGCATGTGCCTGTCTGTCTCTCATCTTATTTTCTACTGCACTGCACTAGTGCATTTGACAGATAAGATTGCAGAAAATGTGCATGTGTGTATTTCCCTGTGCACATGTGTGCATGTGTGTAAGGCACTTGAAAATGATAATCGAGAAGCAGTCAACTTTAGTCTTCCAAGGAATTAAAGATAAAACAGCAATATTCTTGCTGGAAAACCACAGCTTGCAAATCTAACAGAAAGGATATTTCCTAGAGGAGTAGAAGCTTCTTCTTCCCAAATTCTCCTCCGTCCCAGCACTAGGCCCTCACATCTCAACTATTGACTTTTCTCTGTGTTGGTGCAGAAGCAATCAAACAGCTACAGCCTTTAACAATCCCCAAACCAACAGCGTCTGCAGTTCTGAATGTAACCTTGAACGTCAATTGCTTCATTTTTAAAAAAAAGAATTTCATCTTAAAAGAAGATAATCAGGTTTCAGCTTATTATATTGCAAATATGGATGTGTCTCCATCCTTTAATCACATAGGGAACGAATAATAATAAATATCCAAAGCTACACCACAAAATATGTAATTGGCCAAAAAGTGATTTTATTTCACCCAAGCAGTTCAGATACAGTTAATTGGTTTATGTTGATGAATAATACTTAGTATAATATGTAACTTTATTCTTTTTTTAAGCTTTATTCCATAACAAAATTCCAAAATGGCATCTTACATGTGCAACTCTTAGTATCATATAGTATGCATGTTTCCAAGACTTTGTCAGATCTAGCAAATGAAGCTTTGAGCAAAGCTGCGATTTGGTTTTTAAATAACATCTGTGCAATGATTCGGTGTTATTTGGCAGCATAAACAAGAAAATGTTTAACCACGACTGCAAGCATATTCTACAAATGCTTAAGTGAGTTACACATTCAAGAAAGCAAATCCTCACGCTTGTATGCCTATCACAGCAAATTCAAAAGTGTTAAATGTTTTGGTGTTAATAGTCTCCTTGCAAAAGTAGAGTTAATTTTACTCTAAGCAGAGTCACATTCTTTTAATGTAACTCTGAGGTGTAAAATGATAGTAGTTAAAATCGAGTGTTAAAAATGAGTGTTTCTCTGTCAAATCTGGAGGTGTTAAAATGGAAACATTAACTCTTGACCTCTTAACTCTGAACTCCTAGAAGGGCTATGACACCAACAGAGTAAATTCACAGACTCCGCCCCCAGCACGGCTCCAATCGAAGCTGAAGTGAGGCCGTTTCAGAACATTTTGCTCTACATATTTGAGTTGTTTGCCATGCTTGGTAAGTCATTTTTTCAAAGATTGTTTCAATTGTTATTAGCCTTTACTTCTGTGGCTCTTTGGAGTTGAGACAAAGCTGTGTGAAAGGCATTAGCCATGTTGCTCGCTGATAGCATAATATTCTGTTTTAGCTAGCTGAAAGGTATTGTTTGCGGGCAAATACCACAGCCTTGAAAAAAGCTTCCATGTGAATTTTCAGTCAAACGTTTGGTCAAATACACCTAAAACAATGTCTAGAATGTGAAATGTTGGTATAATGGTGCTACTTGAAGCCTGAAAACGATCGCCCATAAAAAAAAAAACGAGCAAACAGCAATAACAGACGTCCTGACTCGATTCTACGGTAGAATTTAGATCCCTCCAGAGTTTTGTGCACACGGTTTAGGTAAAAATGAAAAAGGTTGAGGTTTTACATTTAGTTCAGTATTACCTGTTGCCTGTGTCCTTGTCTTTTGGGAAAATACTTTACACAAGTAATGGCTCAAAGAGGATTCCTTTTTTTTTTTTTTTACTGTGCTGCAATTGATTACTGGATTATTTGTGCCGTTAATTAGTGTCAACTAATTTTTATTCGATCTCCGCACAGGATATGCTTGTGAAGATGGAATATGGGGGAGAGCAGAAGTGCGTTGAAGTTCCACAAAGGGATGAATGAAGGACATGCATATTGTATTGAAGAAATAAGTGATGAGAATGCTGTTATTTGCATTTACCAGCTCACCTATGTCAGACCTTTTGATAAACAAAATTCTAATGAAAGTGAGAACATGTACACTGTTACATCTTTCAGAAAATGTTTTGAAATTGTGGTGCACAGTTCAGAATAAATGTTTTTCAAAAACCATTGCATCTTTTTAGTAAATGTTTATTTCCAAAAGAAATTTCTAGAAGTTCAGAACAGTAAAATTCCCGCTTTTTAGAATGAATTAGAAGATAACTCTTACTTAGTTAAACTAAAATACTCTTTGAGAGTTAATATATAAACTCTTAACACCAAGTGTTAAATTATCAACTCCAGACAGATTTGGTGTTTAACACTAAATCAGAGTTAACGTACCAACTCTCCAAAAAGAGTTAAATTAACACTCTCTGGTGTGGACCCATATAGACACTTTAATAGTGTTGAAATCAAATCCGACAGTGTTAATTTGGACATGCTGGATTTGCTGTGTACTGTCAGAACTGTTTGTTTTGTGATTCGGTCATAGTGTGTGGTGTTTTATACTACTTTTTACCTACATGACAAAGTGGGGTAATTAGTAATGGTTACTAATGCTATTATTATTATTTTTTTTAGTTTGACAACACAAAATAAAAATAATCATAATTTAAGTGTTTACTGAATGTCTTATTTGTATTATTTGTGTATAACCCAGTAATTACCAACATTATGTTTTCATTTATAGACATTAGTTACCTTACATCCCTGAGGGAATCAATAATACAATACTGGGATCTCTGTCAATAGTCAAACCAGCTATTGTCAGTCATCAGTGTGAAAGCTGATTGCAAATTATATCTGTCTAAATACCTCAGATTTAGTCACTGAGTTTCAGTTCTCATCTATACTTCTATGTTACCCCTATTATTTAGGCAACATTTAAATAGATAAATAATGCCCTGCCTATATATTTTATACTTATTAGGTTGTTGTCATAGTGACACACCTCGTTTTTTTTTTAAAATTTGATTTCTGTAGCCACACTTTGCTTTCCTGTCATCTTCATGCTGGTCTTATCTTTCACCTTATAACACATTTCTTTCTTTGACATTTTCATGACGTTCTCTTTTGCACATTTTCTGGCATGTAATCCTCGTACAGTAGAAGGTTAATACAAAAAGAATTAAGGGCAACATCCATCACACTAATTTATTCAGTCACTGCCTGATTTTAGGATTTACTTAAGAGTTAAATAGGACTGCACCTTTTGTGCTTTACTTTCTTAAAGGTTCTGCCGTTTAGTCATTTGAATAATGATTTTTTAAGGAAAGCTGAAAGCTGACAATTTAAGTTTTGTTTATGCGCAGTACCTCAGCACAAGCTATTTGGGAAAAAATGCACAAAGTAGAGTTACTTGGTTCGCTAAAAGGTATATAAAATATAAATGAAAATACAGAGCTAAAATACTTCACAGTGAGAGGTTATATAACCAATGGACTACCTAGTTTATCCTGCATCTTGGTGTTATCCAAGTTACTAAATAAAGAATGTTCATATCTCTTTCCCCCCCTGTGAGTGCAGCTGGAGGATGTACCAAAGACACAGTTTAAGTTTGAAAAAGACTATGCTAAATACTGGTCTCCAGCCAGGCCACTGAGATGTTTACTTCATGGAAAAAAGCTCTCTCGCTCTTGTAATTTTTAACTAACATTCTCAATAAGAAATGAGATACAGAGAGCAAAAGAGGAGGGACGGATAGACACAAACAGGTAGGACTGTAGCGTGCAAGCAGTCTGTCGCAGTGGATATTGTATTTGTCTGTGTGGGGGCTGAGGGTGGGATAAATAATTTATAGTCATCCAAACATGAGCACACTCTTACATTATTTACATGCAGTACATTTAACACCCAATCACACAGAAACGCTAAATTTAATGTGCTCTGCATTGGGAAAAAAAGTGAAAGAGATGAAATATTAACAAATGCACGGTAAGTGTACAGCAACAAAGAGAAAGGCACAAGAAGGAAAAACGAAAGGAAGAAAGAAAGATTAAAGGTGAATCTCAGTAAAGACATGGCCAGAGGAAATCCGCCATGTGAGGAAAATATTAAACTTGCACAGACCTTTGTCTCAGTGTTTACCTTGCTCCTTGGTGTCCCATCGTGTCATAGTAATAAAAATAGTAGTAGAGTACTTCAAAGTGAACAGGGGGTGAGAGTACTGTGGTCAGGTCATCTGTGGTTTTTCACTGCTTCTTTTTCCCCAAAGCTGATAGTACACAAGCAACAATTTTTAAATATAATTCCAGAATTGACTTAGCCATACAGAGACCAGCATTAAACAGGCCAGTGGTTAAATCCAGAACAATGTGGTTGTACCAGCCATTTCCCAGGTGTCAGTGTGTGTAAATGTAAAGTAGGTTTTTTAGCTGAAGGGAAAATAAATACACTCTTTGCTCTGAAAATAGCTATCTGCTGTTTGTTGCATTTCCCAAAACCACTTCATTTAATTTCATTAAATTTAAAGATTAAAATGGTCTTAATGATGTTACAATTAATATTAAGAGTTATTCATATAGGACTTCTTTGTAACAGTTACAGAAATTACCTATGATTGATAATGCCTTATCTATATCCACCACATTTCATTATACTTTTTATAGATTTTATATTTAGATAATGGATCCCTTTAAATGATATTGGTTGATTAACATTGATATTGCCATAATTTTCTGACGTGCTCTATTTTACTTTTGGACTAAGATGCAAAAGTTGCACGGAAAAATATGAAAAGTGAGTTACAAACATCTTACAACAAGGCCTCAAGTCATAGTCGATATGCATGTATGTATGTGTGTGTGAGAGTGGATGTGCTATGTTGCCTTTAATGTGTGACAGACTTATCAAGAGCCACTGGCTAATCACTTCAGTATCTAGGTTAAATACAGATCAATGGTGTATGTGTGAGTCTCAGTGTGTCTGTTTTCATGTGTGTACATATAAAAATATGCACAAACAATCAACAATTAGACTAAATACAGCTTGTGTTTGTGCGTATGCGTGCTTACATTAGCTGTGGCATAAAAATACATGCACGCCTATTTTTATACCAGGATTTATACACACTTCACAGCATCTGAGAGTGTGACTAATCTAAATTTATCCATCAAAAGCTACTTGTCAGCTCACAGTCATAGAATGATTCAGTGACTGAGGTGAAAGATGATGATGATGATGTTTGTGTGTGCAAAAAAGACTAAGCTTAAAAATCTCACATCTTTTAGAATATATGTCAGAGACAGCCCCATAATAACTGGAGTTAACTGTTTTGTACTGTTTTTTTTATGAAGCAATCTCTCGTTACGTTTTGCCCACATTAATTAATAAAAAGAAAAATAAGTTGCTTTACCAAGTAGTTATACTTTTATATAAATTGATATAGATCAATTATATGGCCATATGCAATGGCACATACAGCTAAACAGGTTTACTGACCAAAAATAAATCTTTAAAAAATGTTTAAATAAGCATTTTCAGAAGGTTGGTCATGTGTTGTTTTGGTTTTTTTTTTGTCTAAGCATATTTGTTTAGATCTGATTCAACAACATCTGTGTTTACTCACTGCATCTAGCAGCTTTGATTAAGGTGAAGCAAAAAAAATATATATCATGATTTTCCTGTGGTTTTCTGAATGTCATTCTGGGCAAGAAAAAGTAGATTTGTTATATCTGAAAATTCTCCCAAGCAACTCTTATTCATAGAGCCTAAGGTTATTAATTTTGGACTGACAGTTGGTGAGGTATTACCTATACATCTATATGCCCACAGCAACCCTTATCCATCATTAAGTTGCAATAGCATAAGGTTGACATGAGCTATGTAAGGTACGGTAAGCGATACCATTTGAGAAGTCATAATTTAACTTTTGTCAGCAAATGTATATTTTAGAAGCAGGTATTAAGCATTCTTCCTTCTTTTCATTAACTCAAACTTAGAAAATCTTCCTAGAAAGTCTTTATCTGTAGCTAATCCTGGGCTCGCATGCACACGAGGCAAGCTAAGCAAATCGGTTAGGTCGTTCCTGTCACAAACAGCCTTTTACAGGTTCTTTTGAGGGATTTCAAGCCACTCTCAGGCCACATGAGGGCTAAATGTTCTTAAATTTCTGATCTCTGACCAAATGTCTGAACATCTTACTTTCCCCTTTAGTATGAGTCCTGCCACACAAAGGAGGAGGCTTGGTTTGATCCCCATCCGATTCTTTCAGTCACTAGCAACTGCAAGTGAGAGTTGAAATGAGCCCCTAATGTTCCCTCAATGGTCCAGTAGATCCTCTGCATTACTGTTGATATCACTCCATTTCTTTTTGACTTTTGCTTGAGAATAAGAAACCAAGATACTTGAAGCAGTAAAACTGGTCTGAAAGGCTAGGCAGTGATGATTTATGTAGTGCAGCGAAGAAGGTTAAACATAGGTTCAGCATGTTTTATTTTTTTAACTTCTCCCAAAGGAAGAGCTTGGATTTATGCTTGTGGTCTAGCATAGTGTCTTTGGAGGCTGTGGCACTCAGCGGCTCCACAGTGTGGTTCTACACTGATGCTTCACCTCTGAGACTTCTCAGAAATGCAGATTATTGGCTAAGTGGCCGATTCCAAGACTTCCAAGGCTGTAGATACTCACACAGAAGTTGCATATGCCACTTAGCAACACACTCTCACCATTCAAGCTAGAGAGGTGTGGAGGTGGTGGGCTGGAAGGTCATGATAGCAAGCAGATTATGTTTCTCTCTCCTAGGCCTTGTGGTTTTACAAGTCCATACAGTAAAAGCAGATCCATTGCAAATGTGCCCAATGAAGTTGTGCCTCTCAGATCTGGAGTTCAGCTCAAGGAGTTCCCTACAGAAAATGGTGGTTGCCTCCAGGCAGCTATGGTTAGCCTTATGCTGGTTGGAAAGCAAAGAGAAATTCAGCAGTGAAAGTGAAGCGAAGCAAGTGATGCGTCTCCAATTGGTGGTGACAGATACATCCTTGGACAGTGTGAAAGACGTACTGAATCAGTGTCCTAAAGCTACGGGAAATGCTTTATCCTTTCTGTCACTTCTGTCCATATATTTAATACATCAAGGTATTGCTAGTATGTACAGAATACAAAAGTATGAGAGTGGGCCGTATAGTTGAAGCATCTCACATCGACATCCTTTATTCTCTAAGCTGTTCGGGTTCCAGCCTGGTGAATGGACACTACTAAAATGTTCACTACTAATGCTCATCGTCAGCATTTTTATCAGCACAGCAGCAGAAGACAGCATCATATTTTTATGACACTGAAAGCTGTTTTTGTCCAGTGTGCATCCTGCCTTTTGCCTTTCTGTCATTTTAGCTCTGGCAAACCCCAAATCCCTTAACCCTGACTAGATGATCATTACATAAACAGATTAAAGAATGCAGCAAAGCAAAATAAAAAGTTAAATTAGGTATTTTTAGCTCATTCCCATCCCTTATTCCTTTTGATTCTTTGGCTGTCTTTCTTCTTCAACCATCTGCCCCATGATAGCTTTGTTAATTGCTGATGTATGTGGAAAATTTAGACAGGAGATGCTCTGCTGCTGCACATGTATGGGTGTAGATGACTTTATTCTTTAGAGAAATGTATTGTGAACTCCCTGAACGGAAAATACACTTCCTACACTTTCTTAATGAAGGAACTGTGTGTGTGTGTGTGCGTTTGTGTGCTGTAAAACCATGCATATGACAGCAAAAGCTATCAAGTACATCTTGACAGTTAAGTCTACATAGTTTGATGAATGTCAGAGTAAAAAAACAAATCATATAATAACATGAAGCTAATTAAATATGAGACTTCACGCATAATTCACCAAAGCAGAACTGAAAAGCTTCATATGATCTTGCTACTTTCTATATGCATCTAAACGGGCCTTTAAATTCCAGTAGCACTGCCTCCGATCTGTTTACAGTTTGACAATCTGTTGTAGCAGGCATGAGAAATCTGGCCAAGGGGGCTACAGAAAACACAAAAACCAGAACACAAATCAACATAATAAGTAAAGGCAGAATTACAACTGATATTCAGTACAGGCAAGAGACCAAAGAAACCTGAATAACAGATCATTAAAAGAGCAACATCAAAAACAGTCATATTGACCAAGAGAACCTTGTCAGTATGACTGTTTCTGCCCTTTGAGTGCTGTTGAACCTATGAATTTTAGATGACGACTCTTTGGGAAACATATAAACTTGGATTTAACATCAACTTAAGTTGTGTTAAATGGGACTGAAGCACAGAGGGTTTGTACAACTTAACAAACAGACAGACATGTTCATTAATGCAGTTGAGAATGTTCCCCATTTCAGTTAAAGTACGTAAATCTTTTCCAACAAGAGCTGGAATCTCATTTGTGGTTGCATCCGAGTAAGAAGGATTTCTTATTTAAGTGGTTTTTGAAAGGTAGGACCTTTTTAAGGTTGAACGACTTATGAGCTGGCTTCTTCAGGGCAGAAAATTTACATTCTTTACTAACAGATAGTGGCACAGCATTTGTTTTTTTGTATGCAAATTCCAATACCACCACCTTTTTCTGAGGTGGTCACAGTGAAACAGACTGAATCTGTAATTCAATGATTCTGTAAATTAATGCAAAGTCTGTAATTAGGTTTCTAAGCCAAGCTTCAAACAAGAATATCATTAGCTGATGATTTCACTCAAATCTTAACCAAACTGAGTTTAGGAAGAGGACTTTGACATTTAGATGAGCAATACAAAGTTCAGATCTGGTTTAAAATCACAAGGAGTACTCAAAGATTTTTAATCTGGACCAGAGATGGGCTCTACGTATCCAGAGAAAAGCAGCAAGAAAAACAATGAAGCATTTTCTTTTCACTGATTTTAGTAGTAATACAAAAAGATTTCGCCATAGCCCGAAACCCTTACTGTGATCAACCAGTCATTGGAAAAAGGAAGGTCAATAAAATCAGGTAACATGAGATCTCCACTGATGTGTGATCAAGTTTGAAGAGCTTCTGAAAGATTTAAAATTCCAGGTTGTGTGCTTTGAAAGGAAAAAAAAAAAAGGTTCATTTTGTTTTCCAGGCTGTTCCCGCACCTCACATGGACAGAGAACAGTCAATAAAAGAAAGGAACCATACAGAAATACAAACAGGGAAAGACTGAGAGAGGTAACCTCCAGCCAATGTTAAAGTAGCCAAAACACCTAAGTGCATTTTGCTTTAGCAAGTTTGTAAAGTTTGTTGTTAGACAGTCTGGGGAGAAATCCAAAAATTTTCCAGCTGCTGTATGGAGAAGAGCTTTGGTGAACTATTGTTTGTGTTGTCTCCTCTCAGATTTTTTATGCCATCCATAAGTGATAATGATCTTCTGATTGCTAGCCTCTGGATATTGTTACAGATACAAACCTGAGTATTGTATACCAAACTCAGGCTTGTTTTTTCACAAATCAGTACCACAGAAATGTCTTTTTAACTAGTTTTGGGGATTGTCAGTGCACACCAAAATGCAGACCAGAGTAAAAATGGATAAACACATCATTATGCAGTATGCAAAAGTAAGTTGCAGCTTTAAGTGGAGCACAGGGAAAAAATGGACCTGCTGAAACACCAAAGTTATCCTTAAATCTCCACAAGAGAACGTGCTTTCATCAATGCAAAATCATGCACTAAGCACTCTTTATATGAAGAATTCAGCATGTTCTTGAATGTATTTCTACATCTAGAGAGAGAGTGAGGTGAAGGATTACTCAAAGAGGCAGAAACAGAGAAAGAGATTTCTAACAAAAAGAAATAGTGAAATAAACAGAAAAAGAAATAGAAAGAAAGACGATGAGAGAAAGACAAAAGAAACCTTGTAATCTCTGGGTGCTCAGCTGAATAAGAAATAAGGGAGAGCGAATGGGACTTAAAGACAATGAAAAGAGATAGGATGCACCAAGCAGGAACAGGAAGGAGAAATATGAGAGGAGAAAAAAAAAAAGAGAGTACACATCAGAGGCCGAAGCTGTAACACAGAGCCAGATATGTTGGTAGAGGCACATTTAGCTCAAGGGAAGGTAGGATTGCTGTCTGCCTGAACACATTGGTTTTAAAAGTAAATGGGGCGTTTGAGTGAAACAGAAATGTGGAGTTTGATGTGCAGAAAGGAAACAGCAAATTTTAAAAGTACACTGGGGAATATAACCAACACTAAGCGTTGTTCTTGTGATGAGAGCATATCCACCCAACAAATTCACAAAGTCAAGTCAAAAATATGCAGTTTTAAAACCTAAGAATCAAGTACTGTGGCCACCATTTTACAAAGGTTTTTGTTGTTGTTGTTTAAAGATTCAGTTAATTATTTAATAATTCTGTTAATTATAATATAATTAATATAATATATTAAAGTATATTATATCCAGTTCAAGGTCAAAGAAGCCTACCCCAACTCTCAGTGTTTTCTGTCCTGGACTGTAGTACCAAGTACAGAAAATCCCCACTTTGGATTTAAAGACCTTTTTGCTGTCAGGGAAAAATTGCTAACCACCAACCTGGAGCTGGATAACCCCACACACCAATAAAAGACTCTTCCGTTTGTTTGATATGTTAGTCCACACCTCTAAGGTGTAGATTAACCAGTGTTGGTCAAATTACTTGAAAATAGTAATTAGTTACTAATTACTTCTCCAGGAAGGTAATCCCATTGCTTTACTGATTACTTATTTTCAAAAGTAATTAGTTACTTTATTACTTAGTTCCATTTAAAAACATGATGCACAGCCTGAATACGTAATAAAGCAACAGACCTTTTAGCCCAATTCTGTTTTTTCTGCATAATCCATCATGTAAAAGTGAATCAAATGGAAAAGTCTCGTTTAAAATTTTTTTTTTAAATTAGTTTTAATCTTTTAATTTTATGCACATTGCATCAAGCAAAAATTAAATTATATGCAATATATAATTAATATATAATTAAATTGACATTTAAACCTATTTTCTGCATATTCCAGCATATAAAATAAAATAATTTTTAGTTTTTACACTCACTCTTTCAAATAGATGCAAGTAAAACACAGCAAAAAATAAATAAAATGAAAGATTCAGCAGCACTAAGCCCTGTCTCTCTTAAATCTCTTTTCATCTGTTTAGCAGGAGTGGGGCAGGTGAAGGTTTGCCCAGTGCTGCAGCAGTCATGTCAGTGTGGGGATCCGGGGGTTTCTCTGTGAATTTCACATTCCTGTGGGGCGTGCTAGGTGCTTGCTCAATGAAATTTAATTTTTCACTGTAGAAAGAAGTTTTCTTCCCACACAGAGTGTACAGCGGACGCTAATGTTTTTGTCACTTCTTTACTGAATCAAACACAAAGGTCAGTATTTCCACGCTTTAAATGCTGTATGGTCGTACTCTCTCCTGCACTCCATATTATCCATTGTTGATCATACGTCATTGTCATGAGGCACTTTTACAAACAAAATCACGGTTTAGTAATGCAGCGTGCTTATGCAAAAGCAACAGTAATGTATTTACTTTTTTGCAATAGTAATCCGTTACTTTACTCATTACTTGATAAAAAGTAATCGTACTACAGACGTTACGTGTAACGCATTACTGCCCATCTCTGAGATTAACTTATACATTTTTATAGTTATTTTTACTTTGTAAAAAATAACCAGGATGAGGACCAGTGTCTGTCCCTAACCTCACTGTCTCTGTCCATCGTTGTCATCCATCATTGGTTTCTAGCCAGCCTGTGGGCTTTCCGTTTAAAATAAATAAGTATGGCTACCCTCACGTCTAGTTTCACATATTCCATTTCCTGCTTCTGCCTACGGTGAACAAGAACAACAGAGAGACAGAGACTTTTAGAAAAGAAGTCAGAAATAATACGAGCGTGTGCGATGTGACGAGGTAGCAATAGAGACAGGAATTCACTTCCTGTACGAAAGATAACAAATCCTGACAGGCATTCTTTGTGAAGAACGGCATTTCTAAATCTCATAAACAAAAAGAAATGGCCTTAATAAAGCAGATACAAAGAGGAAATGAGAAGCTTTTTCTGTTTGATATACATCCTTTAATCTTCGGTATGCAGCCAAACAAACATGTTCCACTTTTAAACATCCAGAAATCACTCCCAAATTAACTCAGTGAACAATATAGGCAGCGTGACTGCTGGCACCTGTCGTGGCAGCTTTATCTTCTTTACGCTTCAAAAAATAAACTCTCTAACATCCAGGTTTCACCTTCCATCGTCCATAAAGAAGCTTTAAGGTGATTAAAGTCATCTTATTCCACATAGTCTAACAGTAAGTGCCTGTTCCAGTCCTTCATTACATCCATATGATTTATTTTTTTGTTTTTTTAATATAGAGATAGCCTTTTTCTTTTGATAACTGATTCATTTAGAACAAAGCACACACTTTAACATGTGTCACAGCTGAGATTTCTTTGATTTTGTTTTCAATTTGCTTGTGTACCTTCAATAAATCATTCCCTTGGTTGGCTATAATGGACATATTCACAAGCTTTTACTGCTTTACGATGTATTGGGAAGATAAATCTTTTCAGTTGTAAAGCTGCATACACAGTGAAAAGGATTTGTTTGTCATGAAGCTGCCTGCTGGTCGCTGTGGACATGCCTTGCTCGGGTCACCTGGGTAACCCTCTAAAGCGTTTACTAGCAGGTCATATGTCAAACGTATTCTTCACTCTTATTGGTAGTCTCTTCAGTCGCTTGCCAGAAAGCTTATCAGGGGTCCGAGTGGCAATTTACTGATCTGCCATTTGACTAGCTGGCAGAATTGGTAGTCTGGTTGTTTGCAGTAACAGGATGGTGGGTGAACAGGTGAAATGAGTCATAGATTAAATAACTGTTTTAATCCAACCTTGATCAGATCCTTATTTTAGACACATACATAAAATCTCAAACTATGTTACATCTATTCACAGTTTATAATTTTCATTTATCTTGTGCAGGAAATGTTCTTGCAATCTCTTTTTTCATTCATTTAAAAGAAAATTACACAGAAACCAGTTTGGAAGTATTCAGCATGACTAACAGCTGCACACAAAACAAAGAGACAGAAATAGGGATTTGTAAACATGACTAATTACCTTAGAGTGTGCGTCCTATGTACCTGCGTCTCCTCTCATGTGTGAATTATACTCCTCCTGTTGTTTTTTTCCTCTTTTATCTCTTCTCCCTGTCCTCTCCCTTTCCCTCCTCACACCTATTATCCCACAGGACCAGAGGCAAGGAAGGCAGGAATAGGTTAGTTGGGTGACCCAGACTATGCCTGGCCCTCAGCTGTTCTCGGCTGCCAAATGTCCCCCTGGGATGAGGGCAGTCCTTCAACTCTCTACTAGAGAGAAGACACATATGCTAAAAGGCCATCACATAGAAAGGTAAGGAGGAGGTTAACAGTAGGAATGCAGTATGATTACACAAAAAGAAAGTGAGGGAAAAATGGAAACATGTGCTGAAGACTTGAAGTGTCAAATGAGAGAAGGAAAAAAGCAAAAGAAAAAAGTAAAAGCATCACATAAAGAGAGCAGAAAGATGTCCATTACAGAAAAAACAAGTGAGGGGGAGAAACGAGAACATGTGACTAAAAGTGTGCCTTACAGGAACATCATTGAAGAAGGTGATGGAAAGGTGAAACCCATCTATCCTTCCAACCTGTCACTTCATTCAGAGCTTCTTATACTTCAGTCATATATTCATTCCCCATTTTATTCCTCCTTCCTCCCCATCCCTCCATCAAGCCAGGTCTCCATTCATCAAAGTGAGCAGGGGACAGGCAGACTCGACTTTGACTTTGATCTGTTTTGCTAAGAAGTCGAGGGCTTCAGTGCAAATGGATACACACACACACACACACACACACACACACAAGGGTGATCCATCTCTAAGGAAAGCATTCGTTCAAGTCGCTCACAAGAGTCTGCACGGTTGCAGGTTGAATTCCCCAGCTGGCATACAGGCCTCTGAGTGAACTCTAAAGAACTGAAACTGTCACGGCCAGGCGGATCAGCTGCACGCTGATCAGCCCTCTCTGTTTCTCTCTCTCTCTTCCTCTTCTCTCTCGCCGGGGCGGAACTCGCTGTGGGTTCACGCCCTCGGCCCACGCCCTTGGGAGATGAGACACCTGGGTCTCATTAAGGGGAGCAGCATTTAAGCCAGGAGGTGACTGCTGTTCGTCGCTGGATCGTTGTCTACCACGCGTTAGTGAAGTCAAGCTACAGCAAGTTTAGTTAAGAGTGTTTTCCTCTGTGCGTCGTTCTTAACCCTGTCTCCCTGTCTACAGAGCTTCCTGGATTTTTCCAGTGCGATTCCCGTGTGGCAGTGTCGGAGTGTGAACCTGTGATCGTGTCAGTGGATATTCTGAAGAACGCGTGCTTTCCCTTGGACTTCACTGGAGGCCCCTTCTCCCCCCACTCAGCTGTATATAACACCCCCCCCCCCTGCACATTCTTGTATATACACCTGGTGACTTGTAAATAAACCCTTCTTGTGAGCATCAGAACCGGAGTCCTGCGCTTGAGTCCTCCAAACCGTAACAATAACGATCCAGCCATCATGGACTCAGCAGACTCAAATCCCACCAAGCAACCCGTCCTCAACTCTCCAGGCAATTCTGGAACGCCACGAACACATGCTTCGGCACATAAATCAACAACTGGCCGCACTCACGCAAGCCCTTGCTCAACGTCTACCGTCGGTAAGCCCACCCTCACCCCCTCCGTCTGTTTCTCCTCAGCTATCAGCTCCAAATCCATCTGCAGCCGCTCCGCCTGTTTCCCCCACGCCGGCTTCCACAGAACCTCCAGAGCGATCGTTACCAGCGCCGGAGCCTTTCTCGGGTGAGTTCGATAAATGTGGTGGATTTTTGACTCAGATCACACTACAATTCTGTCAGTTACGAAGAACATATGAGACAGATGGGGCCAAAATCGCCTTTATGGTTCAACTGTTACGCGGGCACGCATTAAACTGGGCGCAAGCTGTGTTAAGAACAGCCCCAGACATTTCTTACGAGGACTTCCTCACCAAATTTAAAAGTGTTTTTGAAAGAGGCACTGGAGCGGAGGGGGCTGCCCACAGACTGTTAAATTTGAAGCAGGGGAGGCGGAGCATGGCGGATTTTTCGGTCGAATTCTGGACCTTGGCCGAAGAAACTGGCTGGGGGCAGTCGGCATTGATAAGTACTCTCTTGAATAATATTTGTGATGAGTTAAAGAGAGAACTGATGATGAGAGATGTTCCTAAGACCCTGTCTGATGTGATTACACTATGTGTGAAGATGGATGAGCACCTACGGGCGCGTCGGGGAACCGGAAACTACATTTCCCAGAGGCCCCCGGGGCGCATGGAGACGGCAGGTGGGGGCGCGCCTAGCGGCAGTCACTCATCGGACAGCATGGAAGAAAGTGAACAGCCCATGCAACTGGGCCGCTCCAGACTGTCGCGCAAGGAGCGGTATCGTCGCTGGAGAGCCGGTGAGTGCTTTTATTGTGGCCGCAAGGGCCATATTGCCATGGATTGCCAGGCGCGGCCAAAAGACAGCGCCCGCCAGTAGTGAGGAGTGTACGGGTGGGCGAGGTCACCTGTTCACAGTCTCCTCCTCGTCTCATGATTGCGGCTAAGCTAACGATTCGTCTCAAGACTCATTCTCTCGACGCTCTGATCGATTCCGGGGCAGAACAGAATTTTATTGATGCCTCGCTGGCGCTAAAATTAGGTTTTAGCACGGAGCCTCTGTCTCATTCACTCAAAGTCACAGCCCTTAGTGGCCAGCGTCTTCCAGACATTACTCATATCACGGAACCGATTTCCCTGACTCTTTCTGGTAATCATGTTGAAACCATACAGTTGTACGTCTTTAAAGCCCCGCTCACACCACTAGTCTTGGGCTATCCCTGGCTATGTCAACATAACCCTGTGATTGATTGGAGGAAGGAAAGTATTTCGGGGTGGGGGGAGGAGTGTCACATGTCCTGTTTAAAAGCCGCCACCCCCGCCATGAGCCTACCACCCAATAAAACTATTTCAGAACCGCCTGATCTGTCCTCCATACCGTCTGTTTATCACGACCTGGCGCAAGTGTTTTGTAAAGATAAGGCACGCTCCCTTCCCCCTCACCGGCCGTACGATTGTGGGATTGACCTCCTCCCAGGCGCGCCGCTCCCGACCAGTAGGTTGTATAGCCTGTCTCGACCGGAGCGGGAAAGCATGGAAAACTACATCAATGAGTCACTTGCCGCTGGTCTCATTCGCCCCTCGTCATTGCCTGTTGCCGCTGGTTTCTTTTTTGTCACCAAGAAAGATAAAAGTTTACGGCCCTGTATTGACTATCGCGGCCTCAACGCCATCACAGTTAAAAACAAGTATCCCCTCCCTCTGCTGAATTCCGCGTTCGAGCTTCTCCAGGGTGCCACCGTCTTCACAAGTTGGACCTGCGCAACGCCTACCATCTGGTCAGGATTAGGGAGGGAGACGAGTGGAAGACGGCTTTCAATACTCACCTGGGCCATTTCGAATATCTTGTGATGCCTTTCGGTCTCACCAATGCTCCAGCTGTGTTTCAGGCTCTCGTGAATGACGTGCTTCGAGATTTCATCGACCATTTCGTTTTCATTTACTTGGATGACATCCTCATCTTCTCCCGATCTGTCGCCGACCACCAACGCCATGTCAGGCAAGTCCTTCAGCGTCTCCTTGAAAATCGTCTCTTTGTTAAAGGGGAGAAGTGTGAGTTTCATGTCTCCACTGTTTCCTTCCTGGGCCACGTCATCGATCGGGGTGACCTCAAGACTGATCCCGCAAAAGTTCAAGCCGTTGTTGCCTGGCCGACCCCTTCTAACCGGAGACAGCTTCAAAGCTTTCTGGGGTTCGCGAACTTTTATCGGCGCTTTGTTCGCGACTACAGTAAACTTGCCCTGCCCCTGACCCGTCTTACTTCTCCCAAGGTTCCCTTCTGCTGGGATGAGCTGGCTCAACGAGCATTTGCCCATCTGAAGGACCGCTTTGTCTCAGCGCCCATTCTCGTCCAACCCGATCTCGACTGGCAGTTCATTGTGGAGGTGGACGCCTCGGATGCTGGAGTGGGGGCGGTGCTTTCCCAGCAGCAAGGAGGTAAGCTGCATCCCTGTGCCTACTTTTCATGCCGTCTCACCTCCGCAGAGAGCAACTATGATGTGGGAGATCGAGAGCTACTAGCCATCAAGCTAGCCCCGGAGGAGTGGCGCCATTGGCTAGAGGGCGCTGCCCAGCCATTTGTGGTCTGGACCGATCGCAAGAACCTGGAGTACATTCGATCGGCAAAACGCCACAACGCCAGGCAAGCCAGGTGGGCCCTGTTTTTTACTAGATTCCAGTTCACGATCACTTACAGACCCGGTTCCCGTAATGTCAAGCCAGACGCCCTCTCACGCCAATTCGCCGCCTCCGAAGACAATAAATGACATGACAATAAAGTTTACTTTGACTTCAGCAGCAAGCAGGCGCACCGAGGGCTCTCGCGCTCACTTTTCGCGTATAGAATTTCGAAAAAAACATCGGTGCAAATGATAAGACTGTATCATGATGTCTGGTGTTTTCGTGTTTGTTGGTTTGTTTTTATTTTCTTTTATTTTGCGAGTTGGTTATTAGATGCTGCTCCAGCCAGCCAGAGAATCGCCCCCCGCCCCGCCCTCTCCTCCCTGTGCCGCAAGCAGCAGGCGCACCTCGCAAACGGAGGGCGCCCTTACTCCCAGCAAATGGGCGATAGAAAACCGATCAGTGCCTGTACCATTCCCAATATGCGCTGGCATGATGTCGGGGCAGCATGAGTACGAGCAATTTTTTTTTCTGCCGATGCCCGTGATGCCGCCCCCCACCATGATGCCGCCCTGGGCAACCGCCCATGTCGCCCGTATCAAAAATCACTACTGGTTGTAGCAAACAAAACTAAGAGGATTTTTGTCCCCATTCTAAAATTCATTTTTTGGGGAATTTTACTTTTTGCTGACACGTGAAATATTTATACCATTAGAATGTGTCCAACAGGATATATTAACCATACAAAGGACATATTTTTATATCAACTAATTGTGGTTATATAATGGCTATCAATCTAGAACTGTCGGCACAGCATTTTCCTATTAAACTGTTCCTGTACATCTGATAAAATTTTGGCAAGACAACTGTTTCTTTTTGTTCGGGCTTTATGATAGGCCAAATTACTGGCCTTTCAGTTTATATGAGAATGCCAGCAATTTCAAGCTCATGGCAAGAAAAAACATAATATGTATTTTTTTTTAAATTACAAAAATACTTCTTACCTTTAGAGATGTAAATGCTGATGAAACGCCGCAGGATTCACATGTTACCACGGCTACCACAGCTACAGCATCATGGATGAAGGTACAGGTCCAAAATTTTCTGCTGGGTTTTTCTCACTATAGAGGTAAAAAAAAAAAAAAGACATCATTACTGGACTTGAAAAATAGTGAATATAAATAGAATTGAGGGTTTCCATGCCATATTTTGCCTTTAAGATCTTTAGTGGCTTTTTTAAGTGTTTTGGCCTACAGTGTAGCTGTGGTGTACAGAGTTCCACACCAATGATTGGCTTCCAAAACAGTCTAATTTTATATAAATTGCTTGGCTGGCCTTTAACTGAGAACTAAAGAGCTGCAATTGTGCACCACTGAACCAGGAGGAAGTGTGCTAAGGTGAGTGCCCGTGTCGCATAGACTGATCCTACCACACAGGAAATGTGCTCTCATACGCTGCTGTGACTGGATATCAATGACTTGAACAACCCAGACCATTGATCCAGAGATATCTCTCTCTCTCTCTCTCTCTCTCTCCCTTCCTTCCTTGCTTGCTTTATCCCCTCCCAGTTTCTCTTTAAATTCCTCTCCTCTGTCTTTTATCCTGCTTTTCCATATGGATTTTTTTCCTTTTTTGCCCCTTGCTTCACTCCTTTCCTCTATCCTCCCCCTCCCTCTGTGGCTCTTGCTTTTCAGCTTTCCTCCTTCAAAGGACAGAGGACACAGCTGAAACAAAGGCTGCCTGTATACCAGCTGAGCCAGCAGGATGGAGGGAAGGAGGGAAGGATGAAGGGATGAAAGTGAGGCAAGCAGGAAAGAATGAGGGCAAAGAGTAAGGTGGAAGAAGGTGGAAGGGAGGGGTGTAGGACAGGGCTAAGAAAACGAAGGCACAAGTGTGTGTGTGTGTGTGTGTGTGTGTGTGTGTGTGTGTGTGTGTGTGTGTTGGGGGAGGGGTGCAGGCTGTGCCAAGAGACAGAGTGATGAAGCAGGGATGGAGGTTTTAAAAAAAAAAAGGGGGGCAAAAGGTATGTGAAAGAGAAAAGATGAAGGATAGGCGAAGACAGAGACTGATGGAGAGAGATTGCTCTCACATCAAAAGTGTGTATCAGTCTGTATCAGCAATATCTCTCTCACACACACACACAAACACACTCACACACAAATCTGCCACAAGCGCAAACACATGTACTTCATTTTATCTACCCTTCTCAAATCAACCCATTGGATTGCTATCACAGGTTTCAACACAATTTATTTATTTATCATTGTTGTCTCATTGACATAAATGTTTACTGTACAGATACACCGAAGACAAATATATATTTTTTATTCACAGTTCTTAAGATGACCTTGGAAAGGAAAAGGAAACTTCTGTAGAGAGATAAAGTCTCTTTGTCAGCAAATCTGCCACTGGCAGCAAAAGTGATTGACTTGTGTTAACATGCACAATCGCACAATCCAATGCATGCAAGGCAATGAGCCCTATCTAGTGGGCTCATGGGGAAGGAAAAAAAACGCATGTTTTAGTAAGCACACAGTATCATCTATCTCTGATCCTTTTTTTATACTGTATGTTTTGTTGCTGAATAAAACAAATTACTGAATGATTGATTCAGTGTGTTACTCATCGTCTGTTTCCTCCCCGAAATATTCATTTATTAATCAACTTCTGAATTCTGCTACCCTGAAAATGACCCTGAGGGAGGCACAACTACGAATACAGAGTGGAAAGTGTTCCAATTAATTTGCTTGTGCAGCAGAATCTCATCCAAGGCTCTTATGTAACTTCATACTAAACTTATTAGCGCAGCTACTTACAGACACAAACAGACAAATAAAAGTCATCTATGGAGTCAGGACTTTCTCACCTTACTTTAACCCTTTCCTTACTGACCATCCCAGTCCCCAGCCAATTTAACAGAGAATAATTTAACCCCACTCATGATTATAAACCTGTCATTACGATTTGATTTACAGTTTCAAATGGGTGCAGTTTAAAATTAAAAGTGTAAATAGTGATCGGTATCAAATTCTGCAAAAAAAAAAAAAAAAACCAAACAAACAAAAAAAAGGTTCTTTCAAAAGGATAGTTTGATATGCAGTTACGACTAACTTCAAAATTCTCTCACTCACCTTTAAAAATTCCAGTGAACAGCATTATACAAACTGTGAATCAATACATTTACTTTAGATTCCAAGCTTGACAAGACAACCAGTCCAGCTCATTGAGCCAGCATCCTGGTGAGACTACATTAACTCCACCTTAGTCTGGAGTTTGCATGGGTGCATTTATCTTTAATGAGGCCTGGATACCCAGGGTGAAGTGCCATAGCAACTTTGTTCAACATGGGTTCCCCATGATGTTAAAAGCTTTGAATGATCCCAAGGTGAAAAGAAGAATTCCAATTTGTCAAGAGAAAAAGGGATCCTAAAAATATTTGCTTTTAATTATTCAATATCTTATGTAACTCCAAACCAGGAAATGCCATAACTAGGCTGAACAGCCACAGGATGTCTTCGGAGTTACAGTTTGTTTATTCTGTATTTTAGAGTTCACAGTATGGGCAGCATAGTGAGATACCACAGACATCAAAGATTTCTTGTAGTCAAAGCCAGGAGGTGTGTACCAGCAAATCACTGCAATATGATGTCATGATGTCATTCACAGTGGAAAAAATGTTAGAAAACGTCTTTATGGTTTCATAGTTGACAACCGTACAGCTTTAAGTATTCATTTGCATATTAGTTTACTTGATTCAGACGTACATCTTTTAGTTACCAGCATGACTCTCATAATTGGATCTTGTTCGTTAAACAATATTATTTCCTGTTATGTTCTGAAATGGGACCGATGATGTTATTTTTCCAACTCCCTTTCTCCTAGAGTAGCTTTGCATGATTCACGGTTCAAAATTCTTCTTTTGTCCTTTACATCAGTCCTTGGTGCAGCCCCTCAGTTCATCCACTATCTTAAAGAAGTTTTAGTTCCTTTCCTAGCCTGCCTTCAAGCAGCTGATTGTTGCAAACAAAAGGTTTGAACAGCTGGATTTCTTTGCTCACTGACATCATACAAACCTACAAGTAGAAAAAATAAAGACTGAGCATTTAGAGCACTCTGTAGCCTGAGCTGTCGGCTCAAAGGAATTAAATGTAAATACCCTGATCTTATTATTGGTAACTGTTTGAATCACTGTATCGTCATCATTGAATCAGTATATAGAATAAATAAAGACGGGCATAATGTTTGTTCAAATAATGTGTTTCGTCATTTAAACACTAACTCCAGCTACACCTGCAACTCCACACTCCACTTACCCATTATGGATGATGTGTGGTAGATGTTTTGGGTCGGATAGACTTCTGTATGCACAGACAGGTTGTGGTCAAATCTTTAAAGTTTGCTTCCAGTGAGTATAACTGTGGAAGCAAAAGTGCCAAGCATAATAAAGCCCTGTTTATGCAAGTTTACTTGTGTGCGTGAGTCTGTGTGTGTGTGTGTGTGTAACGCTTGACTGAGTCCATGGATAGAACCCATTGCCAGCCAAGCCAGCAAGTCACTCTTCTGAATTATTGAAACAGGTCAGTAGGCAAGAGGACAACAGCGTCTGTACGTCTGTGTTTGTGATCGTCTGTCTGTGCACAGCAGTGCACTGCAAATTCAGAGCTTAAGCTTTCTGCTGTCTTCTATAGAGGGAATTAATGGCTGTGCCTTCTATTCACTAAGATTATAAATAGAAAACAAGTCAACATTTTAACAAATGCAAAATGCTGCAAACAGAGGATTAGGTATGTTGAAAATAGTTATACGCCTTGAATACAGAGCTCTATCGGAAAACACTTACCTGGAAAGTAAAAACACCTGGGATGACCTAAAAAGTGCTGATATTTCTCAGTCACATTAAATTCACGAGAAGAAGCTTCAGAGCAGCTGTGCTCTTTTCTGTTCTTGCTGTTGTCCTGTGCTGTTTTTCTGTCCAACCAAACAGCAGCCAAAATAAATAGTGCAGCAGTATAAATACCAAGGGTAACCAATGTTCCTAGATGAGATAAATATAAAGAAGCCAGACAGCACTTCTGATCTGTGCTGCTGTGATACTTAACGCACCAATGGAACAGATGCACAAACAAGTTGTTGGACTTTGTTTTTGGCTTTTTTTGTCCTGGAAAAAAGGAAAGGAAAAACATTACTTTTCTTTTAACCCTTTACAGCCGATCGGAGCGGCCACGCTCTGTTTTGCGTAACTATTTTTAAATCCCGGTAGCTCTGCAACCAAGTAAGCTAGCGCAATAATTTTTTTTGCATATGAAACTGGAGGAGTTGTACTTACATCTTATGCCATCAGCTTGTCCTAGGTCACAGTTTCCTTCCACATATAGCTTTGCAAAAACTGCATAAAAATCACTTGCAACAACAAAAACATGATATTCCAGAAACACGCTTCGCCGATCCATCAGCTGTTTGTAACACTTCCTACGTCCATCAGCGCGAACTATCACATGACCGCATGACCTGCCCGAAACCGGAAGTGACGTCATTTTGCGGAAATGTAGTTTTTTACGATCGGGGCCTTTTGAGCTTGTGTTTTACTTGTTATGTGTTTTAAAAAGTTATGTTTGACTTTATGACTTTCTGTGTCGTTTCTGGGATGCTTAAGACTCATATTGCACTGCTGGAAATAGTTTATTTTGATGCATATGCTGTTATTTTGCAAATTTGCACTATAATATTTATTTTCGTTTTTCCTGCAGTGTATAAAAATTGGTGTATTTCAAAAATAAAACTATGAAGACACTCAAAATAAATTTCCTGTGGTGGGAAACTAGTTTGTGTAACTTTTTTGCATTTACAGTTTTGAGGGATAAGCCTCTTAAATTTCTCTAACTAGAAATATATGTTAAAAAAACAAAAACGATTTTCAATTTTTTTGTAGTTTATTGCACTTTTTTGCAATTTATGTAATTACTATGCACCTAATGCAGACATATTATTAAAGTTTGGGCTATAATGGTTGTATTGATGTATAGCAACTTGAAATGCTCCCAAAAATGGCTCCACAGCATGTAAAAATATAATATAAGCTCTGGCGAACTTGGTTCTATGGTAGGTCTTAAAGGGTTAATAAAATGTGCTCTCATTGGTTTGGGTTTTAGTTAAAACATAGTAAAGGATTGGATTTAAGTAAAAGAAAAAACAAACAAACAAACAATGATCAACACATCGCATGAACCTGATATTTTAACAGAAAGGAATCTGGTGTGCCTGCTGCTGTTTACTTTGGCAAGAAAATACTAAATGTAAATAGATCTAGATAGATAGACAGTAATACACAAATAAAACCATCGAAGTGCAGCTGCTTTGTTCAGAGTTCAGGGATATCAGTACTTCTTACTATTCTTGCCCTGGAAGCTCTTGTTTTATTATTACAATACAGATGCTTTTTGTTTGTTGTTTCTTTGCGTGTATTTATATGCTTTCCTTTCTTCTTTTATTCTCCAATTTACATCTGTATTCTTTGTTGCTGCACACCCCCATGCCCCCTAGGAGACTATAAAGACCATCCTGACTCAGCTTATCTTACAAATGCACCATGTTATCTTTGCACAAGTGCATACTGTGAACTGGAAAATGAGTAAGTCTAATTAGCGCAGTGTTATCTTCGAGTCCAACCCACTCAGTAGTAATAGAGCGCAGTATTGATGCTCCCACACATTTATACGCATTAACTCATCCAGTCACTGTAAAAGCTGGTAGTGTACTACAGAGAGCAGTTGTATAACTGAGGTGTGGTCAGTCACTTGCGGTTACACAACTCAGCAATGATGAGTGTATTTTAGCAAGCAAGCGTATGTGCAGCATGTCTCACTACTGTGATGCTACTTTCACCAGCTGTGAAACTGTGCAAATAAACCACACGCCTGTAGAACAAGCACTCAGCCACAGTTGGGAATTGTTTGTCTTCATTGCTGCTTTTGTGTGTTTCATGTCTGTCTCCAAGTTCAAATGAAGCCAGTGAGCAATTAAGATTTGTATATTCTCAGAGAATATCTCTGGGTTTTAAAAACAGGTAGCTGTTTTGGACTTGACCTGTACAGATGATAATATCTCTAATATCTGCCCAGACTGCAATGGCTTCTTTATATCAACACATTCAACCACTATGGTCACCCCCGAACAATCATAGTAATCATGTTTTGCATGAACTTTGAGATTTAACAACATTTTTCATATTTTCTCAACATTAATGTTGTTGATAAAATCCGGCGTCCTAATTATGATGTCAGAAGACAAATATCACTATCATCCATCCATTTATCCAACTCAGGGTTGTGATTGGGCTGTAAGCTATCCCAGCTGTACTACTACCATTAGGAAAATAAACAATATTAAATTGAGTAATATGGACAATGTGACTGTTGACAAAGATCTGTGAATGTATGGCTGTTGTCACAAATGTCAACCATTTCATTGTGTTTTTGCTTTTTGCGACAATGAGCATATGTGCGCCCAGCTATTGTAATTTGTTATGTGTTGTGTATTCGTTATGTGAAGCCTGTGAAGCCAGCAGGTCCTGCATCTGTGTTTTTATATGTGCAGTAACTGAGTGCAGCAGTAAATGTCTATATAATTTCTGTAGCTCTGGGCCTCTTAAAATGGGGTGTGGCTTCACTTAAGTTTCTGGTTTTCTTTTTCACTGCTAAATTTGAAATCTGATGAATATTCAGAACACCACTCGAAAACAAAACCACAGCTCAGTGTAAAATCGTGGACCCAACATGAGAGGATCTTGTGCATGTGTGGGGAGGTGTGTTTTGTGAGGGGGTTGGGGGTGGGGTGTGGTGCTTTCAGCTGACCAATCTTTCATCCTTGCACCTGTCATTCTTTACCACCTCATCCCTTCATCTCAGTGACTGCTATCCACTCCGCCCTCTGTAACTCTGCCTCTCTCTGTCGATCTGTATATCCATCCATCTCTGCCCACCCAAGTCCCTTGTCCTACCCATCATCCCTTAGTACAGCAGCGTGTACTGAGGGATGATGGTCTACCCTTCGCTGTTCTGTCATGGTGGAAAATGTGTTTTCAGCTAAGTAAGATCAAGACTGTGTTTGGATTTCACTGTTTGTGTCAACATTTAAAACTAATTCTGGTCAATGCATGTTATGCCACCTTTCCCTAATGGTATGAGAGTTATGCCATTTCACTAGCTGTTACAGTTGCAAATGCATCCATCAGTTATTTCTAGCAAAACACAATGTATAAGGTACTGAAAAAAATAATGTGGAAAAAGAGGAAAGAAAAAATCATAAAAGACACATTTTGATACATAACAGAAATTGCGCACACTATCCCCCCCTCCATTATTTTTAAACCACAGACAGGCACCAGTCTGTCTTGGGCCCTACAAAGAAATGTCAAGAACCTTTTAGTTTGCACACATAACTGTCGACACAGTTCTCAGCAGGGTCAAAACTGGAGCCTTTTTTTGTTGTGAGGGGTAATTTGTAACCAGTGCACCGCCACACCACCATGGGCGATTTCAAATTTGCCAAGACCATGAACAAAAGTAATAACAGAGCAGAGGTGGGCCACCAGCATTGCAATCAACAAGGCAGAAAGCTCTTTAAAAGACACACAGGGCTGTAACAGTGTGTTGACAACTACTGCAGTGAACCCATGGCTGGGAGTGACCTGGGTGGAACCTCTTGGCTCTGATATAGAAGTGAGAAATCAACTGGAAGCCTTGAAGAGAGAGGGTGTGATCTGGCCAGACAGTGCTGTGAATAAGGATCCAAACACTGCTCAGGCTGGGTGCCACCTGCCACTTTAAGATGGCTGGAAGTGACATCACTGATGAGCTTAAACTTGAGCATGTTACTGTAACTGGAAATTAACCATTGCTGTTGAGTAGGGATAAAAACCTCATCTAGGTACTGTAAAGCAGTGCATTAACTATGTGTGTAGATGATAATGAATGTCATCAGAAGTTTGCTCCAATAACTATTAGAGAAACCATCTATGTATTACCAAAGCACATCATTATGTTTTGGTGAAGAAGAATTACAGAATAGTTAGTAATGATATCTAATAAGTGAAGAGTGAACAGCCCATGATATATGGACCATACCTGCTTATAGTTTGTTTAACACAACATGCACACATATCTCATATTCCACCAGTGGCTCCATAAAAAGACAAACTTACAGGCTGATAATGAAAGAACAGAAGCAGGACAAAGAAAGTGGGCACTCTTTTTACACCTTCAGCATCACTCCTACACAGATGCACATTCAGCACCAATACACACACACACACGTGCAAAAAAGTAGCTCTGAATGCAAGCAGGGTTTCCTAGAAAATCCCATTGCTAGTGACTTATCTCCACTTAAGCTCTTTTCACACTAACACCTGCAGCAAAAAAGACACGCTGCAAAAGGCCACCTTCCTGGTTATAGTGCTTTTCAGCGTCCTCGGAGCACAGCAAAGTGCTGCTACATCTTTTTGTTAAGAAAACTGGAATTTGAAGTGTGTAAGTCTGGACTCCATTTTGGTGTTTTTACTTTGCATACCTTTTTTTTTTTTGCACTGAACAGAACATGTTGGTCAAAGGTTTTGTCGTTAAGGTGTCATTATGAAAAGTTAAGACTGCATGGTTAATGCAGGTTGCTTTTCAAAGAGTCCGTTTTGAGCAAATAATGGATATTGAAGCCTTTTCAGTATGCTTTAGCATCCCACCTGCTTATCTTCATATCATGTCATTATATGTTAGCCGTTACCCTGAATTAGAAAGAGATCACACGCCAGATCACTATCCAAGTTTGATGATTACAGGTGATGAAAGGAAGGTATATTTAGACCTTGGAGTTGTGGAGCTAACTTGTATGTTCTTCAGTATTTTACTGCAAACTATGTACAAGGTTCAAGGTTCTTTATTTGTCACATGCATAGTTATACAAGTATAACACACAGTGAAATGTAGCCTGACACGCTCCTTGACATGTGCAAAAAAATTGGGGGGGGGGGTGTAGAGGAAGAACATTATATACATATATATATATATATATGTGTAGATCAAAGTAGCACGGAGGGAGGTTAGCCAACTAACGGAGTTGCAGAAAGGTGCGACAAATAAGGTGCCTAAGAAATACAGCAAGCTGTCCATACAAAGACTCACAGCCTTGGCCAGCCGCCTGAGGAGGTACACCAGAGAGATAGAAGGCAGGAGAATAAACCAGCTGTTCTCCACAGAACCAGCAAAGGTGTACTCTCAGTGGCAAGGGAACAATAAGAGAACAGCACCACCAAGGCTGGAGACGGAGAAATACTGGAAGAGCATATGGGAGAAGGACGCAACCCATAACGGCAATGCTCAGTGGCTAGTGGATCTGAGGGCAGACCACAGCGACCTCCCTGAACAGGGTCCAGTAACCATCACAGTGGCAGATATCCAAGAAAGGGTCTCCAGTATGAAGAGTTGGACAGCACCAGGGCCCGACATGGTTCACGCCTACTGGCTAAAGAAGCTGACTGCACTCCACGAGCGTCTGGCAGCACAAATGAACCAACTGCTAGTTAACGAGAGACACCCGGAATGGCTAACCGAAGGTCGGACGGTCCTGATCCCCAAGGACCCCAAGAAGGGACCGGTCCCCTCCAACTACCGACCAATAACCTGCCTCAGTACTACATGGAAGCTCCTGTCAGGCATCATATCGGCTAAGATGAACAGGCACATGGGTCAATACATGAGCGGGACACAGAAAGGGATTGGCAAGAATACCAGAGGCGCAAAACACCAGCTACTGGTAGACAGAACAGTCAGCCGAGACTGCAAGACCAGACTGACCAACCTGTGCACTGCCTGGATTGATTACAAGAAGGCCTATGACTCAATGCCCCACAGCTGGATACTGGAATGCCTAGAATTGTACAAGATCAATGGGACCCTAAGAGCCTTCATCAGGAACTCAATGGGGATGTGGCGTACAACACTAGAGGCCAACTCCAAGTCCATAGCACAAGTCACCATCAAGTGCGGGATCTACCAAGGAGATGCTCTGTCCCCACTGCTGTTCTGCATAGGCCTGAACCCCCTCAGTGAGATCATTAACAAGACTGGCTACGGATACTGGCTACGGATACCGACTACGGAACGAAGCAGTTGTCAGCCACCTCCTGTACATGGATGACATCAAGCTGTATGCCAAGAGTGAACGAGACATCGATTCACTGATCCACACCACCAGGCTATACAGCAATGACATTGGAATGTCATTCGGACTGGAGAAGTGTAGTCGGATGGTAACAAAGAGAGGGAAGGTAGTCAGAACTGAGGGGATTGAACTACCAGAAGGCAACATTGCAGACATAGAGGACAGTTACAAGTACCTGGGGATCCCGCAGGCAAATGGGAACCATGAAGAGGCCGCTAGAAAAGCTGCAACCACCAAGTACCTGCAGAGGGTCAGGCAAGTCCTGAGGAGTCAGCTGAATGGTAAGAACAAGCTCCGGGCCATCAACACGTACGCCCTGCCCGTGATCAGGTACCCTGCTGGGATAATAGGCTGGCCAAAGGAGGAGATAGAAGCCACTGACATAAAGACAAGAAAGCTCCTTACCATGCATGGAGGGTTTCACCCCAAGTCCAGCACCCTGAGGCTGTACGCTAAGCGGAAGGAAGGGGGCCGGGGACTGGTGAGTGTCAGCACCACAGTCCAGGATGAGACAACGAACATCCAAGAATACATTGGGAAGATGGCCCCAACTGACCGAGTGCTCAGTGAATACCTCAGGCAGCAGAAACCCAAGAAAGAGGAGGGAGACGAGGAACCATCATGGAAGGACAGGCCCCTGCATGGTATGTACCACCGGCAGATAGAGGAGGTGGCTGATATCCAGAAATCCTACCAGTGGCTGGACAAAGCTGGACTGAAAGACAGCACAGAGGCACTAATCATGGCAGCACAAGAACAAGCTCTGAGCACAAGATCCATAGAGGCTGGGGTCTATCACACCAGGCAAGACCCCAGGTGCAGGCTGTGTAAAGATGCCCCAGAGACAATCCACCACATAACAGCAGGGTGCAAGATGCTAGCAGGCAAGGCATACATGGAACGCCATAACCAAGTGGCCGGCTTAGTGTACAGGAACATCTGTGCCGAGTATAATCTGGAAGACCCGAGGTCAAAATGGGAGATGCCCCCAAGGGTGGTGGAGAATGACCGAGCTAAGATCCTGTGGGACTTCCAGATACAGACGGACAAAATGGTGGTGGCTAACCAACCGGACATAGTGGTGGTAGACAAACAGAAGAAGACGGCCGTAGTGATCGATGTAGCGGTTCCGAATGACAGCAATATCAGGAAGAAGGAACACGAGAAGCTGGAGAAATACCAAGGGCTCAGAGAAGAGCTCGAGAGGATGTGGAGGGTGAAGGTAACGGTGGTCCCCGTGGTAATCGGAGCACTCGGTGCGGTGACTCCCAAGCTAGGCGAGTGGCTCCAGCAGATCCCGAGAATAACATCGGAGATCTCTGTCCAGAAGAGCGCAGTCCTGGGAACAGCTAAGATACTGCGCAGGACCCTCAAGCTCCCAGGCCTCTGGTAGAGGACCCGAGCTTGAAGGATAAACCACCCGCAGGGGCGTGCTGGGTGTTTTATATATAGTATATGCATTGGGTGAATGTGCAGTAGTAGCAGCAAGCAGGTGAATTCTGTACATTAATATGAATAGACATCTGACTATTTTACAGGATGGACAATATAAACATATTTAAAATTAAAGGAATTGAAATGTACATTGTGCCTTGGTTTAGTGTCTGGAAGAGTCCTGTCTCAGTCAATTATAGATGATGTGAGCGGGCGGGTGTGTGTGTTTAGGGCACGGATGACTTGGGGATAGAAGCTCCTCTTGAGTCTCTCTGTCCTTGCCCGGAAGATGCGGAACCTTCTACCAGATTGCAGAAGTTGGAACAGTTTGTTGCCAGGATGGGACGGGTCCTTCAGTATCTGCGCTGCTCTAGTCCGGCATCTCCTGGTGTAGGTGTCCTGAAGCGGGGGGAGAGCAATCCTGCAGCAGCGTTCTGCTGTACGGATCACTCTCTGGAGAGCTTTTTGGTCCTTCACACAGCTGTTCCCAAACCACGATGTCATGTTCTGTGTGAGGATGCTCTCCACAGCGCCTGTATAGAAAATCCTGAGGATCTTTGGAGAGACCCTGAACTTCCTCAGTTGTCGTAGGTGATACAGGCGCTGCCTAGCCTTTTTGGTCTGGACCTGAATGTGGGCAGCCCATGTCAGGTCTGAGGAGATGTGGACACCAAGATACTTGAAGGACTGCACCCTCGCCATTGGAGCTCCATTGATGATAATGGGCTTGTAGTCTCTGTGCTGACCCTTTCTGAAGTCCACCACCAGCTCCTTGGTCTTGCTGACGTTCAGCTGGAGGTGGTTGTCCTGGCACCACGATGCCAGATTCTTCACTTCATCCATGTAAGCCGTCTCATCGTTGTTGGAGATGGCACCCAACACCACTGTGTCGTCAGCAAACTTCACAATGGTGTTGGAGCCATGGGTGGCCACACAGTCTGAAGTGTAGAGGGAGTAGAGCAGTGGCGAGAGGACACATCCCTGAGGTGCTCCTGTGTTGATGGTGATGCTGTTGGAGAAGCACCTGCCCACCCTCACCACCTGAGTTCTGCCAGTGAGGAAGTCCAACACCCATGCACACAGACGGCTGTTAAGTCCTAGATCCCTCAGCTTTGTGAACAGTCTGCAGGGCACTATTGTGTTAAACGCTGAACTGTAATCAACAAACAGCATTTGCACATAGTTACCCTGTTTCTTGTCCACATGGCTGAGAGTGGTGTGTAGGACGTGGGCGATGGCATCCTCTGTGGATCTGTTGGATCTGTAGGCGAACTGCAGCGGATCTGTGGTGTCTGGGATGGAGGAGGAGATGATGTTCTTCAGCAGCCTCTCAAACACCTTCATTACTACCGAGGTCAGTGCAACTGGCCGGTAATCGTTCAGGGATGAGGGTTTGCTGTTCTTGGGCACAGGGATGATGGTGGATCTTTTGAAGCATGTGGGGACCACAGACTTCGCCAGGGACTCGTTGAAGATGTAAGTGAACACACCTGCTAGCTGGTCAGCACAGCAGCGCAGCAGACGGCCGGTGATGCCGTCTGGCACCGCTGCTTTCCTTGTGTTCACTCTCCTCAGTGCCGCTCGGACGTCATGCTCCGCGATGCTGGTCACCGGTCTCTCGCTGATGACGTCACTGTCCTCGGTAGTCAGGCGGTAGATAGCATTAGCCGCCTGGCTAACCTCGAAACGGGCGTAGAACTGATTCAGCTCGTTGGTGAATGCAGAGTCAGCGTTGATCAGCGCAGTGTCCCTGGCTTTGTAGTCCGTAATGGTGCGTAGTCCGTGCCTGGTGGAAGTGGGACTCCACACGTTCCCAGTACCGGCGTTTGGCATCTCTCACCGCGCGCCGCACGCCGTATGAGGCCGCTTTGTAGGCGCTCATATCGCCAGTGGCGAGACCCGCGTTGTAGGAGGCGGTCCTGGCGTTTACTGCAGTGCGGATCGATCTGTCCATCCACGGTTTCTGGTTTGGGAATGTGGTGACTCTCGCAGTGGGGATAATCTCCTCCGCTAGCATATTGACGAAGCATACTGCTACTTCCGTAAACTCGTTGATGTCGACTGCGCATGCTCTGAACATGTCCCAGTCGACGTCGTTGAGTGCGTCCTGTAGCGTAGCTTCTGATTGGGCAGTCCACCGTTTTACCTCCCTCGTGGTCACGTCTTCCCTCCGTATGCTTTGTTTATACTGGGGAATGAGAAAGATGGCGTTGTGGTCAGACTTCCCAAAAGTCTGTGAGACAGCTTTGTAGCCCTGCTTGTATGGCGTGTAGCAGTGATCCAAAATTCGATCCCTCTCGTTGGACACGAGACATGCTGGTAAAAGTTTGGCATGACTTGTCTGAGGTTCGCTTTGTTAAAGTCTCCTGCTACAATGAGGGCTGTGCCCGGGTCCTTGTTTTGAAGCGAGCTCAGCACATCATATAATTCGGACAAAGCCATACCTGTGTCCGCTTGGGGTGGGATGTAGACCGCCGTGGCGATGACCGAGGTGAACTCACGGGCAGATAGAAAGGGCGGCACTTAATGCTCAGGAACTCCAGATGTGGCGAGCAGCCGCTGGAGAGAGTAGAAATGCTCCTGGCATCACACCACTTTCTGTTTACCATGAAACACACTCCTCCACCTTTGGTTTTGTTCGACTCTGCCGTTCTGTCCGCGCAGAGCACAAAGAATGAATCCGACGGAGTTACGGCCTGGTCCGGCACGATGGGGGTCAGCCATGTCTCCGTGAAGCACAGAATGTTGCAGTCCCTCATGTACAAACAAAGGAAACAAGTAACATTGACTCATTTCTCATTGACAGCAGCTGTTGTTTACAAGAAGACTACTTCCTGAGTTAAGAGCTTCAAGAATTATGTTTATACAGCTTAGCGAACAGTTCAGTCTTAAATATTTGGTGGCAGGATTCTATTAACACAACCCGCAAATATTGGAGAGTAACTGATAAATCACTAGCAGACATCTCTATCAATGTCTCACGATCCAAAACTCCATGAAATTATTGCATGTGGTACATCACTAGTGGATGCACAGAGATGCACTGTACTGCACTCAAAGAGGCTACACAGCACACAATAATCTGTGGGAGGTGTAAGGTTGATCAATAAGAGTGACTCAACAATTTCTAGGCCAAATGCTGAGACGTCAGCTTTTAGAAACTCATTATCTGAGACGTATTCAGCGTGTTGGAACAATAAACTCTCACCGATGAGAATGAAAAGAAATTCCAAATCCCTGATATTCTTCTCCAATAAGCTACCTCAGTTTAAACAATTGGACACTGGGCTCAATATCTGGATGGATTATTTGCACAAATGTTGATTTCATAGAGGCTGTGGTTTTCCATGCTTTTGCAGAAAGAAGAGATTAGTCAGTTAAATCTCTTGGATTAAAGGTCCTGATTAAAAAGCCTTGCCAATTATTTAAACTATTTATATCAAAATAATAAGTAACTCTAGTCTCTTTATCCCAGTAATCTGCTCTGTGGTAGGCATCAAATCAACTACAAAATCAGACTTGGTAAGGGTTGCTTTTTAAATAATATTGTCCCTACAATTATCAGTTATTTTTCTCACATTTAACTGAATTTCCTGATCTGCTGTTACAGGACGTTTTGCACTGCACTTTTACCCCACGACTGGCTGGATGCATTAATAAGCTGGTGTTCCAAATAAAGAAACTGAATATTTTTGATGTTCAGTTTTTTGATTTTGTTTAAAACAAAGCAAAACAAGACAAATTGGAAGTTTTTAATTTTAATGGAAGATTTTTGTTTGTTTGTCCTATGTTTTGGTACTTAGATAAAAGTCTCAGTGAACTAACTGATAATAAATCAATCCTCCAAGTTGTTGTGATGACTAGCATTCATTCAGGATTTAGCTTGAATTTGAAATCTGGCATGTTCAAATAGAAGTGGAGGGTATCACATCTGTATCAGATACCCGTTTTTGAGTAATTTGTGAATGCTGGTTGCATGCAAATTGTAGGTGGTAACAAATTGTTTAGAAATTTGTCTTACAAACCTCCTGCATAAGTTACCATAATGAATAACAGGAAATCATCTTATACAGTATTTCAAAGTATTTGGCATTTAAATTCACGTCATCCTCTTCACTAAAACAAAAGCAGTTTAAATGAGCCTAGCAGGCTAATTTTCCTGCAGACTGGGAACTTGACCACATGGCCTCTTATATCTCTTTCAGAGAGTGACTTATCTTTGCTCTTCAAACTGAAACAGACTCATTTGAAGCATGGATGAATCAGAAAAGCCCTTGCAGTCAACAAATTTAGTGCAGTCACAACCACATTTCTTTTACCAGGTAGGTTGGGAATTTACCAGTAAATAAGGTTGTGCTGTCAGGAACATTCCCTATGTTAAAACAGTAACGCCAGAAAGCCAACCTGCGAACCCGCCAGCAAGACAAACAGCTGTTGAGTATTTTCATTTCATTCTCTAAGTCAACACAGGCTTAATCTCCCATGGTGAAACAAAGTTTTATTTATTTATTTGATTCAAATTTATTTATTTCATTGGGGATTTATGCCATTTTGATTTCACGAAACAGGTGGTCCAGGCATGTTTAAGAGTAATCCACTCAGAATAATACTGTTATTTGTTCCAGGCCGTTAAGTCCATTGAGCTGCATTTCAGTGATATTTCAGGCTGAATACATTTTCACAGCCCACCAAACAGATGGTTTGTCCACACAAAACAGAGAAACGAGAAAAAGAAAAAAAAACACGGAGCCGAGTGGCATTGTAAACCATAAATGTAGAACATTTTTAAGGCATTCCACAGATGTTTGCATACAGAAAATCAGTGATTAAGTTTTGTTACCTTGAGTCAAATTTTGTGGGTAAAAATAGAGTAACAATAATTTTTCCAAATTAGATTATGAAAATGTTCGATTTGTTAAGAGTTTATTGCAGGAACATGGGAATCAAGAGAAATGTGCAGGGCTGATTTAAGTCACCAGACACATTACAGTTTCTACAATTAGTTTTCCCTGTATGCACATTATTATTAGGCTATGCTGTTGTTAGAAATATTACTAGAAAAATATTACTCTTGACTGCATATGTTAAGATGTACAACAAACAACAATAAGAAAAATGTACACAGCAAAATCCCGAGTGTTAAATTAACACTGGAGAGTGTCTATATGGGTCCACACCTCTGAGTGTTAAATACAACACTGTTGAGTGTTAAATTAACACTTTTGACAGTGTTATATGTTTAAAAGTAACCTAGTCAGTTTTGAAGATTAACAATGGCTAACACTGAGCAGTGCTGATTTTCTAACACTGGAAAATAACTCAAAATGTTAGAAATATTCCAGTGTTAGAAAATCAGCATGGCTTGTTTCATCTGCATGGAGAGCTTCTTTAACTGCATGTTGTCTGTTCACAGCAAAATCTTCCAAATGCAAGTACCACACCTCAGATCAACTCCATGCCTTTTATCTGCTTAATTGATAATGACAAAATCAAGGAATTGCCCATCCTGCCCATGAAATAGCTTTATCAATGAGTCAATTACTTTTGGTTGGTCCCTTTGAAAAAATAAATAAATAAATAAATAAATAAAAGAGTGTGGTGTGTATATATATATATATATATATATATATATATATATATATATATATATATATATATATAAAAACACCCAGCACGCCCCTGCGGGCGGTTTATCCTTCAAGCTCGGGTCCTCTACCAGAGGCCTGGGAGCTTGAGGGTCCTGCGCAGTATCTTAGCTGTTCCCAGGACTGCGCTCTTCTGGACAGAGATCTCCGATGTTGTTCCCGGGATCTGCTGGAGCCACTCGCCTAGCTTGGGAGTCACCGCACCTAGTGCTCCGATTACCACGGGGACCACCGTTACCTTCACCCTCCACATCCTCTCGAGCTCTTCTCTGAGCCCTTGGTATTTCTCCAGCTTCTCGTGTTCCTTCTTCCTGATATTGCTGTCATTCGGAACCGCTACATCGATCACTACGGCCGTCTTCTTCTGTTTGTCTACCACCACTATGTCCGGTTGGTTAGCCACCACCATTTTGTCCGTCTGTATCTGGAAGTCCCACAGGATCTTAGCTCGGTCATTCTCCACCACCCTTGGGGGCATCTCCCATTTTGACCTCGGGACTTCTAGGTTATACTCGGCACAGATGTTCCTGTACACTATGCCGGCCACTTGGTTATGGCGTTCCATGTATGCCTTGCCTGCTAGCATCTTGCACCCTGCTGTTATGTGCTGGATTGTCTCTGGGGCATCTTTACACAGCCTGCACCTGGGGTCTTGCCTGGTGTGATAGACCCCAGCCTCTAAGGATCTTGTACTCAGAGCTTGTTCTTGTGCTGCCATGATTAGTGCCTCTGTGCTGTCTTTCAGTCCAGCTTTGTCCAGCCACTGGTAGGATTTCTGGATATCAGCCACCTCCTCTATCTGCCGGTGGTACATACCGTGCAGGGGCCTGTCCCTCCATGATGGTTCCTCGTCTCCCTCCTCTTTCTTGGGTTTCTGCTGCCTGAGGTATTCACTGAGCACTCGGTCAGTTGGGGCCATCTTCCCAATGTATTCTTGGATGTTCCTTGTCTCATCCTGGACTGTGGTGCTGACACTCACCAGTCCCCGGCCCCCTTCCTTCCGCTTAGCGTACAGCCTCAGGGTGCTGGACTTGGGGTGAAACCCTCCATGCATGGTCAGGAGCTTTCTTGTCTTTATGTCAGTGGCTTCTATCTCCTCCTTTGGCCAGCCTATTACCCCAGCAGGGTACCTGATCACGGGCAGGGCGTATGTGTTGATGGCCCGGATCTTGTTCTTACCATTCAGCTGACTCCTCAGGACTTGCCTGACCCTCTGCAGGTACTTGGTGGTTGCAGCCTTTCTAGCGGCCTCTTCATGGTTCCCATTTGCCTGCGGGATCCCCAGGTACTTGTAACTGTCCTCTATGTCTGCAATGTTGCCTTCTGGTAGTTCAATCCCCTCAGTTCTGACTACCTTCCCTCTCTTTGTTACCATCCGACTACACTTCTCCAGTCCGAACGACATTCCAATGTCATTGCTGTATAGCCTGGTAGTGTGGATCAGTGAATCGATGTCTCGTTCACTCTTGGCATACAGCTTGATGTCATCCATGTACAGGAGGTGGCTGACAACTGCTCCGTTCCGTAGTCGGTATCCGTAGCCAGTCTTGTTAATGATCTCACTGAGGGGGTTCAGGCCTATGCAGAACAGCAGTGGGGACAGAGCATCTCCTTGGTAGATCCCGCACTTGATGGTAAGTTGTGCTATGGGCTTGGAGTTGGCCTCTAGTGTTGTACGCCACATCCCCATTGAGTTCCTGATGAAGGCTCTTAGGGTCCCATTGATCTTGTACAATTCTAGGCATTCCAGTATCCAGCTGTGGGGCATTGAGTCATAGGCCTTCTTGTAATCAATCCAGGCAGTGCACAGGTTGGTCAGTCTGGTCTTGCAGTCTCGGCTGATTGTTCTGTCTACCAGTAGCTGGTGTTTTGCACCTCTGGTATTCTTGCCAATTCCTTTCTGTGTCCCGCTCATGTATTGACCCATGTGCCTGTTCATCTTAGCCGATATGATGCCTGACAGGAGCTTCCATGTAGTACTGAGGCAGGTTATTGGTCGGTAGTTGGAGGGGACCGGTCCCTTCTTGGGGTCCTTGGGGATCAGGACCGTCCGGCCTTCAGTTAGCCATTCCGGGTGTCTCTCGTTAACTAGCAGCTGGTTCATTTGTGCTGCCAGACGCTCGTGGAGTGCAGTCAGCTTCTTCAGCCAGTAGGCGTGAACCATGTCGGGCCCTGGTGCTGTCCAACTCTTCATACTGGAGACCCTTTCTTGGATATCTGCCACTGTGATGGTTACTGGACCCTGTTCAGGGAGGTCGCTGTGGTCTGCCCTCAGATCCACTAGCCACTGAGCATTGCCGTTATGGGTTGCATCCTTCTCCCATATGCTCTTCCAGTATTGCTCCGTCTCCAGCCTTGGTGGTGCTGTTCTCTTATTGTTCCCTTGCCACTGAGAGTACACCTTTGCTGGTTCTGTGGAGAACAGCTGGTTTATTCTCCTGCCTTCTATCTCTCTGGTGTACCTCCTCAAGCGGCTGGCCAAGGCTGTGAGTCTTTGCTTGGCAGTTTCCAAGGGCTCAGGTATGGACAGCTTGCTGTATTTCTTAGGCACCTTATTTGTCGCACCTTTCTGCAACTCTGTTAGTTGGCTAACCTCCCTCCGTGCTACTTTGATCTTGCCCTCTAGCCTCCTTCTCCATGGAGGGTACTGCCCCTTGTGGCTGTTCAACTTGTAACCAAGCATCTCACTGATCACTGCTGCCGTATTGTAGATCAGCTTGTTAGTGTCGGTAATTGTGGTTGTAGGTATTGCCCGTAGTGCTGCATTAACATCATCTAGCAGACCTTCTGAGGGTACTTCACGTAATCTTGGTAACCGGCTACGGGGGATCCAGGTTTCAAGCTTGGCCATGATCCTATTTTTCAGGTCAGTTCCTCTCGCACTCAACGATCCTTCTCCTATCGCACTTGGGGCTATGTACCCAATCTCGGGTGGGGGTGATGATATCTCCCCCCTGACCTGGCGTCCTGACTCCTCCTTGCCGTAGCATTTGTGTTGTACCTCGTCAATCTCTAGCTGTGAGAGCAGTCCCTTCTTTCGAATGTTGGAACACTGAGCTACTAGTTGTTTCGCCGTCATTGTGGATGTTGGGTATCGAAGAATCCATAGGTCCCTCATCCTATTCATGTAGCCCCTTCCGCCGGGGTTACTTGCGTAGTAGCATTCCAACAACGCCCTGTTTTCGTCCCTTGCCCACCGATGCCTTCTTGTTCCAGTAGCCCACTTTTCGTCAGGGTGCCCTGGTTCCTCAACACCTGACGCGGACCTTGTTGATCTGGGCGACGTCCGAGCCGGCATGCCTTCATATTTATCTGTCTCGCTCATGTCTGCGGTAGGCTTGCTTAGCATAGGGGGTCTAGCCTTAGGACCCTTACTGGATACAGACGCCCCAGGCAGGAATCGAACTTGCGATCCTCTGTTCCAAAGGCGTGTAGTTTAACCACTACGCTATCCAGCTGATATATATATATATATATATATATATATATTAGGGGTGCAACGATATTCGTATCGATATTGAACCGTTCGATACAGTGCTTTCGGTTCGGTACGCATATGTATCGAACAATACAAAATTTGTAATTTATTTTATCAACTTTCCTTCTGACGATGCTGTCTGTGTTGAGCGCTCAGTGAATCTGCGTTCGACTACTCCGCCTAGACTCGACAGTGCAGCCTAGGCGGAGTAGTCGAATGCAGATTCACTGAGCGCTCAACACAGACAGCATCGTCAGAAGGAAGAGCGCAGGGCAAGCTAGCGAGACAGAAGTTAAGCTCTCCTTGCAACATGGACCTCCTCCACCCTCATTCAGATCTGGCGTTTGGAATTATTTTGGTTTTCATGTGACGTATGACCCTGAAGGTAAGCGAGTCATGGACTAAAGTAAAACAGTATGTTGGATGTGCCATGCAATGCTCAATTACATGGGTGGGAACTAGTGTGTTAGCGCAGTTAGCTCGTTAACGTGTTGGCCGTCTAGCCCCATGCACGGGGCGATCGGCGGTAGCTCGTTAACGGAGATTTGCCGTGTTGTGGCTTTAACGTCATTTCAACGAGATTAACCTGAAAGCACTAGTGGGAACACAACGAATATGACTGCACATTTACGCCGACATCATCCTAGTGCAAAGACAAGTGGAAGCAGAAAAAAAACAAGCAAGCATGCTACTAACTTTAGCCGAGTCATTTAGACAGCTGTTAGCACCTGATTCTCCTTATATGTTTAATATGCTGCTGAGAATATAGCCCAGAAGAAGCGGATAGTATAGCTTTTATTTTGGAAAGAGACATTTCTCTGTAATAAACTCTCTTTTCCAAAGATGAGTAATTCCTCAATCAGATACAGGGCTCGCAATATCGCTAGCCCGACATCCCGGGGCTAGCGATTTTTTCAGTCGGGCTACCAAAATCTCTCTCTGCCCTGCCCGTCGGGCTATTGTAGGAAGGAAAAATATGTGTCAATGCTTTTGCATTCTTTCAGAAATGTAGCTGGGTAATTATGTCATTGGCATCGGTGAGTCACTGTCAATATGTGACATATTGAAATCGCGTTTGAATTTGCGCTTGTTTTTTTGCTTTCACTTTGCAATCGTGCGAACTGTGTATAGAGAGCGACAGTACTGATCTGTGAGTGATGATAATTTGTGCACCAATTCCTCTGACATCGTCTTATTAATTGTTAGCTTACTATGCAAACATGACAAGTGAAATCTCCCGCAGAAAGCTTAAACATGTGAGAGGTTGATCGCGCAGAGAATCGCTGAGCTTATGTGAGTGCGTGTGTAAAAGCAGCAGTATATATATTTTAGTTCTGCTGAGCCAAATAAGACAGGTCAGGGTGAAGAAGTGACAGCCAAAGAAAAGCTTACCACAAAACGGAGAAGTTATGACAAATCAGACTATAAGGCAAAAAGAAAGTGCAGCTTTATGGTTTCATGGACAAAATAATTTCTGTGGCTGCAATATGACGAGCTAAATAACCAGGGCTGCACATAAGTGGTCCGCAGGTGCGCATTCGCTGTCAAAATAAAAAACACGCACAAGGGTTAGGGTTAAATTTAAAAACTGTACTTTTGAGTTAAAATATATATTTATAATTTTAATAAATGACAAATTAAAAAGGCATGAACATTTTTTTTGTATCGAAAAAATATCGAACCGTGACACCAAAGTATCGAACCGAACCGAACCGTGAATTTTGTGTATCGTTGCACCCCTAATATATATATATATATATATATATATATATTTATATATATATATATATATATATACTGCAAATAGTTGGAGAGGAAACAGGGAGAAGACAGTTCATCACAGAGACACAAATGCCTTTGATCTGTAGCCCCATGAAACTGGCCAGCCTATCTTACACCCTTGCAGTGCATGGGTGCATATATAGATGCGTGTGTGTGTGCTTGTGTTATGCATAATTATGTATCCCTCTCTGCAAAATGTCAGTGGACTTCAAAGGACATCAGACAAGTACACAGAACACACACATTGCATATCCCATTATTTTGTGAAATAGCCCAGAATATATTCTTCTGGTGTGTGATGTGAGTGTGTTTCCGTGTGTATCTAGGACAGAATTAGTGTCTGTATTCCAGTTATGTTTCCATCTTTTACCAAAGAGAAAAAAAGTCATTTTCAAGAATGGAAAGTTGGTGCAATGACATACACAGATTCATTACCCCAGGTTTTACATGCTGATGTCATAGTACAAGTTCTATAGGGTATGTCATTTATAATTTGACTAAAGTGGATCAGAATTAACAAACCACGAAATTCTTCCAACTTGCACAGCTTGTCAGGAAGTAGCACACAATCAACAACCAAGCAAAGAAAGAGAGTAGAATGCACATTTGGCAATAGATACAATATATTTGAAGCCGGTTGCTAGGCAGCAAGTCAAGTCCCATGAGAATCACTGAATTCTTTATGTCTCAAAACAGAAATAGACAAAACTGTGAGAAGCAGTCTATAAATCAACAAGAACAATTGCAAAAAAAAGTTATAATTGGATGAGCTGATGTGTGTCAGAAAGGAGGGGCCATAAGCTCTATCCATCCATAGAAAACGGTGAGCACCCACTGAGAGTCATACAGAAAGATTGCCACCAATCTTGTTAATCAAACAATGTTTTTTTGCTGTAATGCAAAGTGTCATTTGTCAGTTTATGAAAGAAAACCACCTTGTGATAGTGTTAAGAGAGGCCATGTTAAACCATGAACATTCATTTTTTTGGAAAAATGGAGTGTTAATTGAACCTTCTGAAACTAAATAAATAAATATTGATTTGCATCTATGAGTTTTATATTTCATATTTGTGACAACATTTTTTAAAATATTTTTTCCTTAAAAATCATCAGTATGATGCCCTGAAAAACCAAAATAAAAATCACACTGATGATGTAGAAATCTCAAAAATTCACAAAAACTTATGTATCTAATATGATAAACTCTAGAGGCTTTAAAGGGTTAAAACAACCGTAAACGTGCCATTTACACAATCAATAGCTTCCTCCTGTTCATAAATGAGTTTATTGGAAATTTGGGCAACAGATGAAAAAATCTACAGTTGTCAGGCAATTCTAAAGCTGAACTGAGCCTTTAACAGGGATAGACAGTAAACTATCTATTGTTATCTCTACCTGTGGTGTAAAACATAGGGATCCAAATCCAGCCCAACAGTCCAAGCTAGACTACTAGATGGCTTTGTAAGTGTAAAAATTGCAGGGATGTCTTAAATTTTTCAATAAAATACACTCGCCATTCTGGTGAGGTGATGCCAGTGTTTCTTCACTTGAGTGAAAATGTACAGAAAGTATTCATGAATCTTGACAAACTTTTGGAATTATAAAAAATAAAAACTCATTATTAAAACTGTACTCATTAAAAATACATATATTTCAGTATGTTCCTCATCTGTTTTATATAAGGATCTTTCATTAAATTAAATGTAAATTGTACTTCTTTACATTAAACGAAATCTTGGTTATCATGCGATATTATATTCCAGGCTGGGTGTTTGACACCTCTGACATACATTGTTTCATCACTCTGGTTCTTTGATTGTTGATTACTTACACTTTTGTGATCATGAGCTAAATGACATTGCAATTTGAATAAACATAGGGAATAATGTAAGAGATAGTTACAGACAACATAATAACAATATCAAGTCTACAACCCACTTACATTACTAAACATTTAGAATTTATTTATTTTTTTCTAGCCCTTTGAAGTACCTGCCTGCACTTTTGAAGTCAGCAGGGGCTCAGTGTTTTTAGCCTTCTTTTCCGCATTTAAAACACTCAATAGGGATTACATATGATGACTGATTTGGCCAGTCTAATATCTTCCAGTTTGTATCACAGAAGTCTCAGCTGGCAGACTGTGTCTTTGGGCTCATTGTCTTGTTGTACGATGAAGGCCTGGCCAATGAGACTGAAGGATTTGCCAGACAAAATGTGTCAGTACACCTCTGAAATCATCCAACTGCTGCTGCCATCATCAATGAAGACACTGAGCCAGTTGCCAGAGACAGCCACACATGCCAAGGCCATGCCTTCTCCAAGTTTCACTGATGAGTTTGAATTGTTTGGATTCCTATCTTTCTCCACACTTTGGACTTTCTGTTGATTTTGGTCTCATCTGTCAAGAAAACTGGTTCAGAACCCTTCTGGTTTGTCTATATTTTTTGGGAAATTCCAATCAAGCCTTTGGATTTTTTGCTGATGGGAATTTTTCATATTAGAGAAGCATCTGCAGTTACGCCTAAATTATACTTCTGCAATTATATATGTGGAGCTTCAAAAACAGCCTATGCAAGTGTACAACAACATTTTATAATTGCCACATAATTTCCTTGGGGATTATTAAAGTATTCTGATTCTAATGATTCTGATTTTCACCTTTCTTGATTAACTTAACTTAGTAAACCTAGTTGAAGACTTTGAACGCATGGCCCCTGCTTGTTCTATATTCCTAACAAATGCACAGACAACATGAAGCAACAGCCCAATGAAAACAATTTCTATGCATAATGTGCTTTTGATTGCAAATGTGATCCAACAACTGATAGTCTATTTCTCACATACTGACTCATTACTTCAATCTTAACTCAATTCTGTAACTCACAAGCAACAGACCAAATCTCTGAGTTATTGCATATTAGTTTAGAAAAAAACATTTCCTAAACCAAGACCATTGGAAAATGCTTAACTTTAGAGCCAGAAATCCATTCCAAACATTCCAATACTCACAAGTCTCATTAGTAGTTAAAGTGCTTCTGACTGCTTTTCCACTTGCATTTGCATCTCGTTTATAAACCAGCAGGCCCATACATATTAAAATACTCAGAGGGGAAAAATACACCACAGAATTTGCCCATTTAGTCATTATCAACTCTGCACAATTACATTGAGATTTGTGAGCATTTATGAGAAGACATTGCTTTGTTTATGTTCACAAACTGAAAAAAAAACAACTGCCTCATGAGCTGCTATATGGCGTGAAATCAGTTGCATGCTAAATCTGAGTGAGCATCTAGCAAACAAGTTAACTTCCATATGCAACTAACATTGTTAGTTTTTTTTTTTTTCATGGCACCATGGGAAAAATAATATAGCTTTGAATTTGTTCTGAGTCAGTGCATCTCTGTAAAAGTGCTTGAATGGGGAACAAAATGAAACAAATGCATGACAATGACTCATTACATATGAATGACCACACAGAATTATGTTTATTTCATGATAAATGATGCTATTATGCTATAAAAACTGTTATAATTACTGTAAACTGGGGCTTTTTGTTCAGGACTGGAAAGGTTCACTGGGTACTGTACATAATTTCAGTATGGTTCAAGTTCAGTATGGAGTTATTTACACATCACACACACATACAATTCAGCAAAGATCATCATCATGATAACGTGTAAATTCCTGCTGTAGATAATGTGGCCTCATGCTAGCACCTAGCAGCTCAATGTCCTTACTGTGGACCTCTCTTTGATAGTTAAGTGCCCAGTATTACACTATCTGTCATTCACAAACACAGCCAGACCCACTCCTCCTGTTTACTGCTCATCTTGGTTCCATCAGCACAGAGTAAATAAAAAAATAAATAAAAAGATGTCCACGTTTATGTGTGTGTCCAGAGTTAGCCACATTAGGGGGCAATTAACCTAAATTGGAATTTGACCTTCAAAAACGTGTCAGCTACACCTCGTGCTCTTTATTTAGTGGAAAACTGTCATGTTACTGGGTCGTGTGACCCAGTGTTTGAGTTTTTATGTATCTTTTGTATTCATTTGTGTTCTAGTTTAGCTCATCTAGTACATTTCTAGGTTGCGGTTTAGTCCTTTGTTTCTTAGTTGTTTCTATCATCTCCCCCTGTACTGTCTCCCTGGTCCATGCATCTACCTGCCATGCTTCATGTCTGTGTGGTCCTTGTTGTCAAGTTTGTGTCATGTCTATGTCTCCATGTTTCCTGTTTTATTTTGAAAGAGCTTGGTGTTCTTTGTTCATTGTATTTAGTTTCACTTCCCCTGTCCTGTCATTAGGTTCATGTGTGTCAGCTGTTCTTCCTCATGTGTTTCCACTTCCCCTGATCATCCCTGTGCGTATTTAGTCTGTGTTTCATTCAGTCTGTGTCGTGTCGTCTGTTACCATTCCTGTCACTCTAGCTACACGTCATGATTCATAGTTTTTCAGACTCTGTTACTGGTCATGTTCATAGTAATCTGCTCCTGTCATGTTTTCATAGTCTTTCATGTACCAGTCCAGAATTCTGTTCTTAGCTTTTTCATGTTGTGTTCATAGCTCATAGTTACAAGTTCAAGTCAGTCTTAGTTTGTCTTAGCCTAAATGGTTTCCTAGTTTAGGCTCTTTGTTTAGGTCATTGCCTTAGTTTATGTTTGGCTATTTTTGCTTTACTGTTTACCGGCCCTAATAAAGGCTCGCTTTGAGTTTAGTAAAACTCTTTCCTCCTTCGTCTGTCCGCACCTGGGTCCTCGAAACACCCTCCACACGGTCCGCCCCCGCTGACCGTGACAGAAAACTGTATGATATCAACTTCTTTGCTAATCTTTAGTGAACTTTATCGTCTTGCCTCTAACGTAAATGAAGAATGCTGCGTCACTAGTTTTAAGTTTTAATAGCTAACACTAACCGCTAATATGTCTGTTTTGCCAGTGGCCTACTTTCAGGCTTCCACCGTCATGGTTTTCATAAACCTACAACAAATTCTGTGACAGATGACTCTTTAATCCATGCACTAATGTTGCACAATAATACAGGCCAACAGTACCTACATTACATAAGATCATGATGGAAATACCAACCATCTGGTTACAATGACGTTAGTAACTAACAGTCAACTTGTTTCTTACTCCAGCTATTGAATCCAACACAGTATCCCATCTTTCACTATCTTCAGTTGAATTCAATTCAATCCAGATTTATTTATATAGTGCCCAATGGCAATAATAGTTGCCTCAAGACGCTTTATATTTTAAGTTAGAGACCCTACAATAAAAGAATAAGCAAAAGCAATCCAGATATCACAGTATCACATGTCTTAGTGATTTGCAAATGTGAAACCCACATTTACTGGAGAATGTGTAATTATTTTGATGATGCAACAAACTATATATTGATATACAAGGGCATGCGCATGCTGAAGATATTGTGGTTGCAAAGTTGTAGAAAAATATAGTAAATTGACTAAAAGCTGACATCAGCTACCTGACTTCAAACTGAAAATTGCATCATCGCAAATGTAACTAAATGGGTTTACTTGTACTATAAATGTGAAATGCACATTTCCTAGAAAAACCCCCATTTAGTTTTAGGCAACTTATGGATCTCAGATAGCCAGGGAGCTCAGTTTCCATCACTGTTGAGATGATTCACAAAAAGAGGAGTATTACCTTCTATTAATCAAAGATACATGATGGATATGTTAAATAAATTGATGTTTCTTTTTAGAAGGTCCACCATTACTTTTTCCCAAAGCCCCCAAGTCTGTTGTATATTCCTGTGGCCGCACACATGATGTGGGGAAAAAAAATATAAGGATGGCAGATGACCAGACAAGGAAGCAGAAACCTTCCTGAACCAGTGTTGGTATTGAACTGCAGTGCTGTGATTTCCACTTTTTGTCTTCCCAGTGTTTCTCTAGCAAAACTTTACTTTGACCATGCTGGTTCTGTTTTATTGGATTAGGCAGAGCTGGGCTGTCTGCCAGAGACTGATGTAATTACATTGTTAACAGTCATTGTGTCAGGTACTGTGAGCTATACACAGGTTGTAGCCTTTACCTCTTTCACTTTCAGAGATGACATTACACTCGCTCTACCTAGCTCTTACTCTTGTCCTCTCTCAGTCTCGCTCTGTCATGAAGGCAGACACTGAAGTCTTGCCAGGGTGACAGTGACTGTGTCTGTTTTAAGGGAATTGACTTGTAACTTTTTACTTTTTTTTTTTTTTTTTTTTTAATTTGTGCATCTCTTTGTCCCAGTGACATTAAATTTGCCTTCAACTTTTGCCACTGCTGTCAGCTTGTATTCCATCTTGCTATTACACAACACTTCTCTAACATTTCTTTTCATTTTTTCAGTGGTGTAATAATATTAGTCTGTTACTCTCCAATGGACGATGACCAATTTATGTTTATATTTACTCTGTTACTAACAATGAAAACATTGCAGCTGTTACTGCAGTCATTATTCAACTACAGGGTGGGCCATTTATATGGATACACCGTAATAAAATGGGAATGGTTGGTGATATTAAAGTCCTGTTTGTAGCACATTAGTATATGTGAGTTGGCAAACTCCTCAAGATGGGTGGTGACCATGGCGGCCATTTAGAAGTCGGCCATCTTGGATACAACTTTTGTTTTTTCAATAGGAAGAGGGCCATGTGACACATCAAACTTATTGGTAATGTCACAAGAAAAACAATGGTGTGCTTGGTTTCAACGTAACTTTATTCTTTCATGAGTTATTTACAAGTTTCTCTTTGTTCACAGCCATTGACATGTCGAAGAGGTTAACACGTGAGGAGCGAATCGAAACTGTGTTGATATCTGGTGAACGCAGTAACCGGGTCATTGCAGCAGATTTCAATGCAAGACACCCTACGAGACCACCCATCTCCCATGCTACAGTTAGCAAACTGCTTGCTAAGTTTCTTGAAACTGGTTCAGTGTTGGATTTGCCAAAATGTGGACGCAAGAAAACTGTCACTAATGAAGAAACATCAGTGGCTGTCCTAGCTTCATTCAGCAAGAGCCCACAGCGTAGCACTCGCCGCATGTCACTGGAGAGTAGCATTAGTCGAAAATCCGTTCAGCGGATATTAGCTACTCACAAATGGCACCCTTACAAACTCCAGCTACTGCAGCATCTCAACAAGGATGACCCAGATCGGTGCACAGAATTTGCAGAATGGGCAAAACAAAAATTGGAACAGGACCCTCAGTTCACGCAGAAGATTTTGTTCAGTGATGAGGCAAACTTTTATGTGAATGGTGAAGTTAACAAACAAAACCACTGCTATTGGTCTGACACTAAGCCACATTGGATGGATCCCTCCAAGACTGTTGGACCAACAAAAGTGATGGTTTGGTGTGGTATATGGGGTACAACGGTAGTGAGTCCATTCTTCATCAATGGAAACCTCAAGGACACTGGATATTTGAAATTGCTACATGATGTGTTTCCCTCTTTATGTACTGAAGCTGGCACGTTCCCTGAGTTTTTCCAGCAAGATGGTGCACCACCACATTATGGGTGCCAGGTCCGAGCATTCCTAGATGAACAGTTTCCTGGAAGGTGGATTTGTCGTCGTGGGCCAGTTGAATGGCCCCCAAGGTCTCCCGATCTGACCCCGTTAGACTTTTATCTTTGGGGTCATCTGAAGGCAATTGTCTATGGTGTGAAGATACGAGATGTGCAGCACCTGAAACTACGGATACTGGATGCCTGTGCTGGCATTTCTCCTGCGGTGTTGCTATCAGTGTGTGAAGAGTGGGAGAAGAGGGTTGCACTGACAATCCAACACAATGGGCAGCACATTGAACACATTTTATAAGTGGTCAGAAACTTGTAAATAACTGTATCACATGGCCCTCTTCCTATTAAAAAAAACAAGTTGTATCCAAGATGGCCGACTTCTAAATGGCCACCATGGTCACCACCCATCTTGAGGAGTTTGCCCCCTCACATATACTAATGTGCCACAAACAGGACTTTAATATCACCAACCATTCCCATTCTATTATGGTGTATCCATATAAATGGCCCACCCTGTAGATTATATCTGAAATCTTAAAAGAGATATGTTGCTACCAAGGAATCCCTGAATATCAAACTTCAACTGTAGAATGTGGCTGTTTGACTGATTAACAGAATTCTCTTCCATCATTGCTGTTATAGTCTGAATTTACTTTGAATACAGTTGTTTGTTCTCCACGGGCTAACAGAGGTCATCCAAGTGACTCTGCTATACTGAATCCTGACTATCCTCAGCACCATTTACTTAACAGGCAGTGGGAGATTCTGTTTTAGCTCCACTGCCACAAGAATAGATCGTTATCATTTCATGCCACAATACATCACTACACCACTTTGCTTTTAATCATTAGTTATTATAAATCTCCAGATCTCTTTCACAGTGTGACTTTTGCCCTGTCTTCTTTCACTCACCCCCAACCGATTGTAGGTTTCTTCCTGTTAAAACTGATTTTTTTTTCTTCCCATTCTTGCGCTTGGCAGCAGTGAGAAGTGCTTGGGTCATCTGTTTGTTGTGGTTTTCTCTGTATTATTGTCAGTTCTGTACCTTACAAAATAAAACACCTTGAGGCAACTGCTGTTGTGATTTGACATGATATAAATAAAAAGGACCTGAATTGAACAATACCAGGATTTATGTGTTAGATTTAAATTATGAAGCTCCTTATTATATTATTTAGATTTAGATTTATTGAACACTTCACTTGTTTGTGCTATTTTTGTGTAATGTTTTTACATTTTGTATCTGTTATGTATTGTGTTGCATATAGCATATTTATTAAACTCAAAATATAAGTACATATAGGGGTCTATAAATACAAATGTAGAAAAACATACAAAAAGACTATTTATTGGTGTTGAACATAATATATATTATTATACATATATTGTATATTATATAATCAATAATATATAGTGACACCCCTACATGACTTTCAATAGAAGTCTTTTGTAAACATTTGTAACTTACACTTGTAAGTATTTATCCATTTACTCTAGTCCTTTGTCAGTAGTTACAGATATGAGTTTTAAAAGCTTTGGAAAGCAGATTTTGCTGGCTTATCCCATTATTTGTGACAGAATCTCTGAAGCTCTATGAGATCTTTCCATCTTCTGGTCACTCCATAGATCTGCTACAGACCTTAAGCCTAGGATTTTGCCACACAATCCAAGGATAGTCGGAGACTTGCCCTGAAGTCATTCCAGCTTTGCGTCGGAGGTCATTGTAGGATTAAAGGTAATCTGTTGTCTCAGTCAGTAAGTTCTAGAGAAGGTTTTCTTCGCGGGCCTTGCTCTATTTTCATCATTGCCCTCAGTTATAATATTTATATATTTTTGCTGCACAGATGAATCTCAATGGCATGATGCTGCTACCACCATGTTTCAAAGCATGTTTCAATGGATTAGTTAAATCATGAGCAATGCTGCAGTCTGCCAAACATCATACTGAAAATTCTGCCTGAATGGTTTTGTTTTAGACCCATCAAACTGGATAATTATTTTGCTTTTGCTCTAAAAGTTCCCTAAAAACAAAATTTTAAGTCAGAGATTTCAGCAATTTAGAAAAAGAAAAAACATCAAAACATGCTTTTGCAAGTATTATGGGTTGATGTTTGTAAAATTAATGGGGGGGTTTTCAATTCAAATAAAAAAATAAAAAAAACATTTTACAGTAATGTGTGTAAATACATTTGTAAAATGTACTAACAACACTGCATACTTATCTTTGACTCCTGTAGTGTGAAAATGTTTCTGGAAAAAGAACAGCAAACCGTGTCTCTGTTGTGTCACCCCTGCACCCTGATTTATGTGAACTACATCACTTCACACAAAATGAATTGCATTTGTATACCCTGAAAGGCTCCTGTGGTAGTGCTTGCAATTAGGATTATCTAGCAGTAAGATTCCAAATTTAAAACTCGTGCTACTCTGCTCCTGCAGAGCAGCAAGCCATTGGCCATTTAAATTCTCAGTTTGTTGTTCTGTTATTATTGCCTAGTCTACATCACTATGTCAATGAAAACTGCCTCCTTGTCTTTAGCACAGAAAAAACAAACAGATTGTGGTGTTCTTTACTTTTCTGCCGAGCTTCAGATTTTCAGTGTGACCCTCTTTAGTAGGATTGAGCACTTATTGTTCCACTGACCTTTCTGCTTCGTACCACGCTTTCATACTCATTCTAAACATAATACAACCAGAAGCCGATTTTCCTTAAGCTGAAACTAAGGTACAAGATAAGTACACTGCTTATGAGAGTAATATACATCAGTAATATGTCATTACTGATGTTTTCCCACAGAATGTTCAGTAGGCACAGATTTGCAGGGAAAAATATGCATGCATACACAGCAGGATGCAAATATAATGTCACCTTCTCATGTACTCAGAGGTAAAAATGACTGGACCACAACCTTGAATTACATTATTCGTCTGTGTGAACATATTATGTTCATATGTGTGTGCGTATAGGTGATTAATCAGAGAAGTTTGTCAGCCCACAGATGATATATGAGCCCTACAAACATGAACACACAAACGAGAGCAGACGTACACACTTTACATAAACACACACACAAACACACACTGTACACAGCTGTCGTAAATTTCAGAGTAGTAGTTTATGCTGCGCGAATATCTCCTCTTTTGTGCTTTTTCGCTATTTCTACAGCTTTCTACAATACAGAACAACACTGAAGACGTGTGAACTATTAATGATGTAGTACAGACAAAAGTTCCTCAAAGCGCCACCAGTTTACCTTGATATCAAGTTTAACTGAGGACCGAAAAGAAAAAACTCACTAGACCCAAGAAACAAAAGGAATGAAAATTTGACAAGTGGAAATGTTTATCTAAGCCCAGTCGAGGTGGCTTAGGATGAGTTGGATCGTAAAATGAATGAAAAGCAGCATATGCAGGAGCTCTTCAATACATGATGACTGCCGCAGGAAGCCAACAGTGAAAATGGGAAGAGTATGCAAATCTGTTATCAAAGCAAAGCAGATGGCTACTTTGAAAAATCAAAGAATGAAAACATATTTGGCTCACTGTATACTCCCGCATGTGTTGCTGTGTAATTTTCATGTTTTCCTTATTGTTTTACAGCAGAAAAATAAAGACAGCGCTTCAACGAGGAGGTGTGTTGAAACATTTTGTGTACATCCACAACTAACAGGATTTAATTCGTGACACACACTCACACACTTAACCCATTCAGAAAAAGAAAATACACTAGTTAGTATCGGAGTTAGGGCTGCTCAATTAATCAAATTTTAATCACGATTACGATCTGGGCTGTCAACGATCATTAAAAATGACTGAGCCGATTATTAGCCCCTCCCTCGTGCTTTACTCTCGCGCTGCTCCGTGTGGAAAATCGAGTGCACCTCTCTCCATTTCGAACACGCGTCACAACAATTAAGAGGACCCGAGGGAAGCTCGGAAAGCTAAGCAGAAGTTATTTGGAGAGGAGAGTGACTGCCGTCGGTTGAAAAGAGAGGTAAAAAAACTTCAGTGGTGTGGAAACATTATGGGTTCGCGGAGTCAGACGTGGATCAAGTAGACATAATGGGTAAACTTTGCTACAGTGTCATTGCTGCACCACAGAGCAACACTAAAGTTCACTAAACATAGATGTTTACATTTTTCATTTATTTTTTATATTGCAAACATTTGTACTGTTATCAGTATTTGCACACTATTTTATATTATTTTTTAAAGTCATTATTCAATACATTGTTATTGTTAACCCTTTAAATACCTGTAGAACCTGAACCATGTAAGCTAGCGCAATCTTTTTTTTTTGCATATGAAACTTACATCTTATGCCATCAGCTTGTCCTCAGTCACGGTTTCCTTCCACATAAAGCTCTGCAAAAATTGCATAAAAAGCGCTTGCAGGAACAAAAACATAATATTCCAGAAACACGCTTTGCCGATCCAATCAGCTGTTTGTAACACTTCCCACATTGAAAAAGACGTCAACGCGAACTATCGCATGTCCGCCATTTCCCGTCCGAAACCGGAAGTGATGTCATTTTCGCAGAAAATGTAGTTTTTTACTTGTAGGCCTTAAAAGCCTAAACTGGTGTTTTTTATAAGTCATGTTTGACTCTATACTTTTCTGAATAGTTTCTGGGATGCTTAGAACTCGAACTGCACTGCTGGAAATAGTTTATTTTGATGCACATGCTGTTTTCTTTGCAAATTTGCATCATAGGATTGTTTTTTGTTTTTCCTGCAGTGTATATATAAAAATTGCTGTATCTCCAAAATAAAACTATGAAGACACTCAAAATAAATTTCCTGTGGTGGGAAACTATTTTTTGCAACTTTTTTGTATTTAAAGTTTTGAGGGATAAGCCTCTTAAATTTCCCCAAGTAGAAATATATGTAAAAAAACAAAAACGATTTTCTATTTTTTTTGTAGTTTATTGCACTTTATTGCAATTAATGTAATTACTATGGACTTAATGCATACATATTTTTAAAATATGGGCTATAACAGTTGTATTGATGTATAACAACTTGACATGCTCCCAAAAATGGCACTACAGCATGTAAAAAAAACAATAATATAAGCTCTGGTGGACTTGGTTCTATGGTAGGTCTTAAAGGGTTAAATAAAGATCGTCAAATAATCGAGATCTCAATTTCAGTGAAAATAATCGTGATTATCATTTTTGCCATAATCGAGCAACCCTAATCTGAGTTGTAATTAAGTCTCCTTTGTTGGCTTGAGTAATGAGCGATTTAATCCACAGACTGGTGTGATTTTACTATAGCTGGTGTACTTATGCACAATCCACACAATGACTTCAGTCCACTCTGAGCTGTAAATCTCCACACTAAAAGAATTTCCTTGCTACAGTCCCAAAACAGATCACTGTGCATAACTTTTAAAGTGCATCTTAATAAGAGAATGTGACCGTCAATGAAAATAAGCAATCCCCGGCTAAATCTCTTTCTGCCACACCATGTCTTTCTACTAACTGGTTTACCCATGTTACCATTTCTCCTGCGGCAGTTAAACACAGTTGTGCTCTTCCCAGGATTTATCTTTGGAAGATCAAAAGGATTTTCCTCACCTCAAGAAAGTAACAGACAGCCATCTTTCACTCTTATAACAAACCTGCAGTGCTGTAGGAGAGAAGTCCTGTTCAGCCCAGTGTAGGAATGTTTAGCTGATTTAGAGTTTAGAAATGTGTTAACATACAATGTAGAATTATGTGTAGCCTGTTTTAGAGTTGAGAAATGTGTTAACATCTAGAATTATTATAGAGACACTGACACTGCCCTCAATGTAATAAAGGCCTGATTGTGTCATGAACTTAGGAGTAGAGTATAGGAGACCCTCCCCAGTTGAACTGTGAAAGTAAAACAGAGAGGAGTTAATGCTGAGTGGAAATTCCCCAGAGGATGTTTGGGTGGGGGTCTCAACATTTGTAACTGGATAACTGTGGTCTGGAAGGGAGATGGGTTTTTATGACCTCTAGGGAGTCACCTACCCCCACAGTGTTTAAACTGACACGCACACTCACTGATGTGCACTCACACATACACACAGGTATGCATACACAGTCACACACGAGCACTCACATAGACACGCGGGAACGCGCACATGTAGGAATTCACAGGCTCGCACACACACAAGTGAAAGTATGTAAACATAGTACTTAGTTTTATGACACCTTGTAGAGGGTTTAGAAGGGGGGTCACTGATACAAAACTGCATGTAACAGACAAAGGATTTGAGATCTGCAGAGGGGTCCTGTACATCTCCCGTCTAGAAGGTATAATCAATAAGTGTGATCAATGAGTGTGGATTAATAAAAGTGTTGTGAATTGACTACTGAGTCTCCGGTGTTCTTTCTGGAGGCCTGAGGAATCTACGAACCGGGCAAAACTGTTTAGAGGTAACAGTCAGCCTCCATTGGATTTCTTGTTACCTTTTTTTAGCCGTCGTCAAAAACTCAATATTCAGATACTAATCAATGCTGTTTTTTTTTGTTTTTTATGGGATTTGATCCTCATTTTCAAAAGTGTTGATGCCAACAGTGCCATCTTCACACAGCACCACTGCAGACAGGCAGCCAAGCCACCCAAGCAATTCTTTAGGAAGTAAGGCTCCCATTTCAACATTTAAGTTTTAAAGTTATCATAAATGTCAGCCTGGCCGGTGCATGTTACAATTAACAGTTCAACTATCACCAACTACTCAAAAGCCACATTAGCTGTCTGTTATCATGAAGGTAGCAGCTAGAGGCTATGGTTGGAAATAAAATCATAATATGGGAATTAGGTAGCAAATATTATCAGCCCTGCCCATCTGTTATGTTAATAGACAATTTTAGAGTAACAGGATAACACAATTATTTGTGTCTAAAAAGTGTTATGTTTATCTTAAAGTCCCAGATTGAAGCTGAGAAAGATCTTCCAGCTATTAGGCAGAAACTGTGTCAGGCTGCTGTAGCAACTATTTGATCAGAACAAAATATGATGCAAAGTTACCAAAAGCACAACATTACCTCAAACAACCTTAAAATCTTTTTTGTTTTTTGGTATTATCAAAGAGAATTAAAAAGAGAATTAAAAGCTCTTATACTGTATTTGTTCACTACATCAGGCAAATGAAAAATAGTGTTGTAATCATTGTTAGTATCATTCCAATCTTCATGAAAATATATATAATATATGGACCAACAACAGCTGTGGGCAGAGGACAAACTTGGTCAAAGCCCACTAGAACACAGCTCAGTTTGCTGATGGAAAAGTCTAAACTGCTGGAGCTCACTGCCTCCTTCAGTATCAGCTCTACCAACTCATTTACAAATCTCAAATCTGCTTTTTCACACTTTTGATGTGCTAATATATACAGCTCAGAAAAATCAAGGAAAGACTTGAATCACACATTGGCTCTTGATGAATGAAATATTCAAGATGAAAATCTTTCTTAATATACCGGGGACAATTTATACTTCAGCTGGAATTCTACATTGTAGGTACGAACCAACCTCAAAAACTGTCCAATGTGTAACCTCATGTGCACTTCCCTGGAAATGTAACCACACAGTCTACTGCGATCGGCATGTTCAGTATCACTGGGTCCTGCTATGCACTTCTGACTACTTCATTTTTGAATTAATCAGTGAACAAATAATAATCATTACTTCAGTTTAAGCCATAATAATCTTTTTAAAAGATTACCATAGCAAAGAGTGGGGGCCAAGTAGAGGCAAGAAAATCCCAGGACTTTATTTGTTTCTATTGTGCCAGGCAGCAGATCATTTGGCTTTAGTTGTGAAATTTTTACTGACGTTAGAGATTTTTCTTTTTTTCCCTATTAAAATAGCAGAGACTTTAAAGCAGGGGTCCCCAATCCCAGTCCACGAGGGCCGGTGTCCCTGCAGGTTTTAGATGTCACCCTGGGTCAACACACCTGAATCACATGATTAGTTCATTACCAGGCCTCTGAAGAACTTCAAGACATGTTGAGAAGGTAATTTATCCATTTAAAACAGCTGTGATGGATCAAGGACACATCTAAAACCTGCATGGTTTATCTATTATCATGGTTAATAACACTAAACCATAAGGGTTGTTGCCATTGCACATTGCACTTTATGATGAAAAACCTAGGTTGTTTTATCAGGCTTATATTATATTATCTTGGTGAGTGTATGTGATGTGTTGGTTGTCTGTTTGCTTGTTTGTACGGACACACTGCAAATCAATTTCCCGTTAGGGACAATAAAGTTACCATTGACCATTGACCATTGCAGGGACACCGGAAGGGACTTAAAAAGTCAGAAACCAGCATTTGCAAGCATAGCACAATATATAAAAGAAGTCCCTAATTAATGCTTCAGTCTTATTTATGATCAACCTATCGCTAATAATCGGCTATGTACCACAGGCCTTCAAGCTGGCAGATGCTATGCAGATGACACCCAGCTCTATCTATCCATGAAGCCAGATAACACACACCAATTAGTTAAACTGCAGGAATGTCTTAAAGACATGAAGACCTGGATGGCAGCTAACTTTCTGCTTCTTAATTCAGATAAAACTGAGGTTAATGTACTCGGCCCTGAAAATCTTAGAAATATGGTATCTAACCAGATTCTTACTCTGGATGGCATTACCTTGGCCTCCAGTAACTCTGTGAGGAACCTTGGAGTCATTTTTGACCAGGATATGTCCTTCAATGCACATATTAAACAAATATGTAAGACTGCTTTCTTTCATTTGCGCAACATCTCTAAAGTTAGAAATATCCTGTCTCTCCTGGTTGGTGTGTTGCCGGGGTTGTGGGTGGGTGGGTGCATGGGGGCCCAGCCCTGGAGCAGGGTGCCGCCGGTGCATCGAGCCACCTGGGGGGCTCTTCAACTGGTGGGGGAGATTGTCACATCTTGCAGGAACTTTCCTCTCTTCAGGAACTCTCTCTGCAGGAGGGGGAGATACAGGAGAGGTGGAGGAAGATCTCAGCCTAGGTGTTTATTGTCTTATGTAGTCTGGAAGATGAGTGGATGGTGGGGTGGGTGCAGTTTTCTCTGTGGTGGGGTTGGGTGGACTGTCCCGGGCTCTGTGGGGCCGGGGGGCGCTGCTGCACTGGGCCCCGGTCTGGATGGGCCTGGGCCCCCTTTCCCTGGCGGGTCGCGGAGTATGGGGGTGCCTACTGGGGTCAGCGGGGGAGCTGGCCCCAGGGAGGGGTCACTTGCCCCTCCCTTCCTTCCCTCCCCCCCCCCCATCTCCAGCTGCCTCCCCCTTCCCGCTCCACCACAACCACCCACACATGCAGGACCTTGGAGTAGGGGTATGTCACCAGGGTGCAGAGGAGGCTACCCCCCCCCCCCCCCCCCTGTCCCCTTCTGGCTGCCTCTTCCTCAATTTTATCCCACAACTTAGACATTCACATCACTCACAGTCTCATTACACATACGTATAGGATCTTGGGGGTGGGCACGACACACGGAATCCAAATTACCATCAGGGTGTACACCTCACCCCTGGCGTCGTTGCCCACCTCTCAATTTTAAATACACGTAGACATTGAGGGCTAGCAGGAGGGACCATGCGCTTACCTGCTGCTCTCTGGCAGGTAGCTCCATGCCCTCCTGGGTTTTAAATGCACCTTAGAACACACATGCATCAACACAACAATGAGCGGGTGGAGGGAGGTTTGGAGTCTTCTCTCACCCCCATTCTCTGCAGCCTGCTGGAGCGGGGGGGGCTAGGAGGAGGAGTTGGCCGTCCGACTGCGGTCTGGAGTGTGGGGCCTCCCTGCTGCTGCGGAGTCGGGGCGGTCTGCCTCCCCCACCGCAGGGAAAAGGGTAACACCACCTGGGTCTGGGTGCAGTTCCCCCCTCCAGGGGCAAGGGTACCTAGACCCGGTTCGTAGAGTACACTTGGGGAGTGTGATCGTGTGTACAGCGTCTCTTTATGTCTGTCTCCATGTTGGTTGAGTGTGGAGTAAGTGCATATGAGAGCATGAGGGTGGGAATGGATGTTTGTATATGTGTGTGCCTGTATGTCTGTGTCTATATGTCAGGTTGGGTGTCAGACGCCACCTCTCTGGGGACATCTCAGGCCCTCCAAGGTTTGGAGGCCTATCTCCCCCTACCACCACTTCCCCTGCCAGTGGCGGACTCCCTCAGACATCGGTGCGTTGGTGGTTCTTTGTGTCCGGGGATGGGCGTCCGCTTATCGGGGCCTGGAGCCTGGGGCTCGCTCGGGCCACGGAGGTGGGGTGCCCCCGGCCTCTCGGCCTGGGGCTCGGTCACTCAGGCATGGCTGGCTGCCGGCGGAGCTCACGGGTGCATCACTGCAACTCCCCCTGGCTTTTACTCCGCGGCTGCTGAGTGAGCCCTCATCTGGGACTCTCCTCAGCTCTTTCTGGGACAGTGGCGCAGCTGCCCCTCTGTTGGTCTTCCTTGGTCTCTTGTGTTCTGGGGGCCTCTGGATGTCTGGAGTTTTGATCTCCTCCATACCTGCTTCATGCCCTGGAGGACGGGGCTGTGGCCCCCCCACACCCTCTAGAAGATCATTACATGAAGGAACCTTTTAAAAAAAACAAGAGCGTCCATGCTCACAGGTGTACACACGGGTGATCACACCCACAAACTACACCCTTTTTGGCTCCTACCTCAAAGCACACTGTGTTCTGTTGATCTTATGTGCTGCACAATAATGTTTAATATTTAGTATTTACTGTCATATTCCCATATATCATTGTGATGTTGTTTATTCTATTACTCTTGTTCTCTTCTGCTTGTTTTCTTTTTTCTTTCTCAGCAGGTGATCCAGGTGATTGATATATGCATTTTTTTTCTTTTTTTTTTCTTTTTTCTGCCCGTTCTGTTGGTTTGTGTTTTTTGCCCTTCTCCCCCGTCCCTCTTCTCAGCTGTTTCTCTTTCCCTCTTTCTTTCTCCCCTTCTTTCCCCCAGTCAAGTCTGTCCCGTATTCAGTAAGTGAAAATAAAATAAACAATAAAAGGTGAATCAAATGGACCATTACGGCAAGGCTGGGATGGTCAATTTGGTAAAGTAAATCCGTTGGGCATCTTTCTTTGCCTTTAGACAACAATTCTGATGGCAAAAGAGCCAAACGGGACAGGCAAAAAAAAAAAAAAAAAAAAAAAAAAAATCCTGTCTCAGAGTGACGCTGAAAAACTAGTTCATGCATTTATTACTTCCAGGCTGGACTACTGCAATTCATTATTATCAGGAAGTCCTAAAAACTCCCTGAAAAGCCTGCAGTTAATCCAAAATGCTGCACCAAGTGTCCTGACAGGGACTCGAAAAAGAGAGCATATTTCTGCTGTTGTCATGGTCTCCGCTCCTCGTCAGCTGACAGCCGTCAGGTGCTTTGTTTTTGTTTACCTTTCTCTCTCACCTCTGCTCTCTCTTTCTCTCTCGCCCTCTCCCATTCTCTTTCTCCTGCCGGGGCGGAGCTCAGTATGGGCTCCTGCCCCTGGCCTACACACCTGGAGGTGATCAGCACACCTGTCGGTGATCATGAGAGATTGGAACCCTTCTTAAGAGGGCGAGTCTGCTCTACTCGTCGCTGGATCGTTGAGCCTTCAGCGTCAGTCGTCCTGTATTTTATAAAGTCAGTTTGTGAGCATGTCTGAACCAGGAGACTAATGGTTTTTTTCTGCCTGTGCATAGATTGCCTCTGGACTTGTTCTTCCCCGTGCCTGGCGACTGAACGGGAGCAAGAGAGATAGAGGAAAGGAGAGGAGATGTGTTAGGACTGAATGGAAACCTTCCCTTCCTGGACTCCTGCCTCTTTCATTCCTGGACCCTGGAACCCCGACCCCTTTTTTCCTTTGGCACCATTATGTGTATATATGAATTTCACTGTAGGAAACACTGTAAATAAATGCACCTTTTGAAGATACTAGTGGTCTGCGCGTGAGTCCGATCTATGAAACCTGACAGAACGATCCAGCCACAACATGGACTCAGCAGATCAGAATACCATCGGTCAGGCACTGGCTGCCCAAGAAGCGGCGCTGACTCGCCACGAATAAATGTTACATCAGCTGCGAGGTGAGATCGCTGCACTAACTCAAGCTGTTTCCGGTTTGACTACGCCAGGGGGAGTACAGCCAGGGACCTCCCAGCCGGCTCGCCCTGCCTCGCAGGAGACACTCGTGGCGGCTGCGGCCAGTCCCTCATCGGCAGCCACCCCATCCTCTGACGGTCCTCTGCCTTCGCCTGAGCCCTTTTCGGGGGAGACAGAGAAGTGCCCTGGCTTTCTGGCCCAGTGTTCATTGATTTTCCGCGAACAGCGGCGTTTTCATAACAATGACGGGGCGAAGATTGCGTTTTTGGTACAGATGCTTCGTGACCGGGCTTTGAAATGGGCCCAGGTCGTGTTAAACTCCAACCCGGAGATCTCTTTTGAGAGGTTTGTGATTAACTTTAAGACTGTGTTTAATCAGGGCTCTGGAGTCGAGGCTGAGGCGCTCCGCCTCCTTAACTTTAAGCAAGGTAAACGGAGTATGGCAGATTATTCAATCGACTTTTGGATTTTGGCAGAAGAAACTGGCTGGGGTCCGGATGCGCTCAGGAGCACATTGTTAAATAACATCCGGGAAGATCTGAAAGATGAATTGATTATGCGGGACCTACCCACTGCTTTTAATGAATTGATGTCTTTATGTATTAAGGTGGATGAGCGACTACGAGCTCGTCGGCAAGCACGGAACTCCAGTTCCCAGGAGGCCGCAGGGCCGCGAGGGGCGGAGGCTTCGGCCGATTACCGGTCCTCCCGGACATCAGGGGGCGCCGACGAAGAGGTACAGCCCATGCAAATCGGCAGCTCTCACCTAACCGCTGCAGAACGTCAGCGACGCATCACGGCCGGTGAGTGTTTGTATTGTGGTAATAAGGGACACATGATTGCCTCCTGTCCGTCGCGAGCAAAAGGCCGCGCCCGCCAGTGATGGTAGGAGTACTGGTGGGCGGTTTGAATCAGGATAAATCTCCTCCACGTTTAGCCCTGCCGGCTAAGCTGCTGGTCCACTCCGAGTGTCATTCACTTTCTGTGCTTATTGATTCTGGAGCAGAACAAAATTTCATTGACTCTGAACTAGCTAAACGACTCTGTGTGACTGTGGAGTCACTACCCCACGCCTTACGCGTCACGGCTTTATCAGGGCAGCGCCTCCCCGACATCACACACATCACTGAACCGCTCACCCTCACACTGTCTGGCAATCATTCGGAGGAGATTAGTTTTTTTGTTTTTCACTCCACTCAGACGCCGTTAGTTCTTGGTCATCCCTGGCTCCAGCAACATAATCCCACGATTAATTGGCAGAAAGGAAGCATTACGGGCTGGGGAGAGGAGTGTCATATGACCTGTCTTAAGGCGGCCGTACCGCCTAACCAATCGGTCATCTGTCCAGAGCCACTGCGGTCTTCCAACTTAACAAGTGTGCCGTCTGTTTACCACGATCTCGCTGAAGTGTTTCGGAAGGACCGAGCCCAGTCGCTGCCCCCCCATCGGCCTTACGACTGCGCCATAGACCTACTGCCGGGAGCTCCCTTACCGGCCAGCCGCCTCTATAACCTCTCATTGCCGGAACGGGAGGCTATGGAGAAGTATATCACGGAATCTCTTGCTGCCGGCATCATCCGGGCCTCTTCCTCACCCGTCGCAGCAGGTTTCTTCTTTGTGGAGAAGAAGGATAAGACCCTCCGACCCTGTATTGACTTTCGGGGACTCAATAACATTACGGTCAAAAATAAGTATCCACTGCCTCTACTCACCTCTGCTTTCGAACTTCTCCAGGGCGCCGTCATATTCAGTAAGCTGGACTTGAGAAATGCTTACCATCTGGTTCGGATCCGAGACGGTGATGAATGGAAGACGGCGTTCAATACCCATCTTGGACATTTTGAGTATCTGGTCATGCCGTTTGGCCTTACCAACGCACCTGCAGTGTTCCAGGCTCTGGTCAATGATGTTCTGAGAGACTATATTAACCGATTTGTGTTTGTCTATCTAGACGACATTTTGATCTTCTCTTCCTCCCAGGCTGAACACGAGACCCAGGTCCGGCTGGTACTGCAACGCCTTCTGGAGAACCGGCTGTTCGTTAAAAGTGAGAAATGTGAGTTTCATGTGCCCACGGTTGCCTTCCTAGGGTACATAATTGAGCGTGGAGATCTTCGACCCGATCCTGTGAAAGTTAAGACTGTTGTGGACTGGCCTGAACCAACTAACCGTCGCCAGTTGCAACGCTTTCTTGGTTTTGCTAACTTTTACAGGAGGTTTATACGGGACTTCAGTAGGATTGTTCTACCATTGACCCAGTTGACCTCTCCCAAGCTTGTTTTTCAGTGGAGCGACGCCGCCCGGTCTGCCTTTCAGGAGCTCAAGAAACGGTTTGTCTCGGCGCCCATCCTGGTCCAACCTGACACCACCCTTCAGTTCGTGGTAGAGGTCGACGCATCCGACTCAGGGGTGGGGGCCATCCTTTCCCAACGGAGGGAGGGTAAGATGCACCCTTGTGCCTATTTTTCCCGTCGTCTCACCCCTGCAGAACGAAACTACGATGTGGGCGATCGGGAGTTGTTGGCGATTAAGCTCGCCTTGGAAGAATGGCGGCATTGGCTGGAAGGCACAACTCAACCCTTTGTGGTCTGGACCGACCACAAGAACCTGTCCTACCTTCAAACGGCAAAGCGTCTCAACGCTCGACAGGCCAGATGGGCCCTGTTTTTTACCCGTTTCCATTTCTCAATCACGTACAGACCCGGTTCCCGGAACGTCAAGCCGGATGCTCTCTCCCGTCAGTTCGCTGTTACTGACGAAAAGCCGGACCCTGATTCCATCCTGCCAGCAACCTGTACTATTGGGGCCATCACCTGGGAGATTGAGGCGGCCATCCGGGCGGCTCAGGTAGCCGAACCGGATCCGGGAGGGGGGCCTGCCCACCGACTCTATGTTCCGCGCGCTGTCAGGTCCCAGGTTCTGCAATGGGCTCACACGGCCCGGTTCTTATGCCACCCAGGGATACATCGCACCGTCAAGTTTCTCCAGCGGTACTTCTGGTGGCCTTCACTCGCCCAAGATACTCGGGAATATGTCACGGCCTGTACGGTCTGTGCCCGAAACAAACCCTCGAACCAACTTCCGGCGGGTCAGCTCCATCCGTTATCCACTCCTTCCAGGCCATGGTCTCATATTGCACTGGATTTCATTACCGGGCTACCTCCTTTGGCAGGTAACACTGTCATTCTGACCATCATTGATCGTTTCTCTAAAACGGCTCATTTCATTGCTTTGCCTAAGCTTCCTACAGCGCTGGAGACCGCACGTCTACTTGCCACTCACGTCTTCCGCTTGCATGGAATTCCGGAAGACATAGTGTCTGATCGGGGTCCTCAATTCACCTCCCGGGTCTGGAAAGAGTTCTGCGACTCCCTGGGCGCTAAGGTCAGTCTATCCTCAGGCTATCATCCTCAGAGCAATGGCCAGTCCGAGCGGGCCAACCAAGAACTGGAGACTGCCCTGCGCTGCGTCGCCTCCACCAATCAAACCATCTGGAGTGCGGAGTTGCCGTGGATTGAGTATGCCCATAACAGCTTGACTGCCTCAGCTACCGGCCGGTCGCCCTTCGAGGCGTCCTTGGGATATCAGCCTCCTCTTTTCCCTGCTGTGGAAGGTGAGCACTCTGTACCCTCCATTCAGGCTCATCTGCGCAGGTGCCGCAGAGTTTGGCGGGCGACTCGAGCGGCGTTACTACGCACGAAGGAGACCAATAAACGTATCGCAGACCGGCACCGGACTCCAGCACCCGACTACTCTGTTGGCCAGAAGGTATGGCTTTCTACCCGTTTTGTTCCGGTTCGGACTGAGTCGAAGAAGCTTACGCCCACCTTCATTGGTCCTTTTGAGATCTCTGCTTTGGTCAATCCCGTCTCTGTGAGGTTGATGCTCCCTCGTAATATGAGGATCCATGATGTTTTTCATGTTTCTCAACTCAAACCTGTCCGGTCCAGTCCTCTGTGCCCTCCTTCCAGGCCCCCTCCTCCCGCCCGGCTTGTGGATGGCTTGCCGGCCTACTCCATCACTCGCATCATGGACTCTCGGCGCCGTGGGCGTGGCTGTCAGTATCTGGTTGACTGGGAGGGTTATGGCGTGGAGGAGCGCTCCTGAGTCCCTCGGGCGGCCGTTCTGGATGTGCCCATGCTCCGGGAGTTTCACCCCCTGCATCCGGACAAGCCTGGTGGGTCGCCGGGTGGCTCCCGTTGGGGGGGGGGTACTGTCATGGTCTCCGCTCCTCGTCAGCTGACAGCCGTCAGGTGCTTTGTTTTTGTTTACCTTTCTCTCTCACCTCTGCTCTCTCTTTCTCTCTCGCCCTCTCCCATTCTCTTTCTCCTGTCGGGGCGGAGCTCAGTATGGGCTCCTGCCCCTGGCCTACACACCTGGAGGTGATCAGCACACCTGTCGGTGATCATGAGAGATTGGAACCCTTCTTAAGAGGGCGAGTCTGCTCTACTCGTCGCTGGATCGTTGAGCCTTCAGCGTCAGTCGTCCTGTATTTTATAAAGTCAGTTTGTGAGCATGTCTGAACCAGGAGACTAATGGTTTTTTTCTGCCTGTGCATAGATTGCCTCTGGACTTGTTCTTCCCCGTGCCTGGCGACTGAACGGGAGCAAGAGAGATAGAGGAAAGGAGAGGAGATGTGTTAGGACTGAATGGAAACCTTCCCTTCCTGGACTCCTGCCTCTTTCATTCCTGGACCCTGGAACCCCGACCCCTTTTTTCCTTTGGCACCATTATGTGTATATATGAATTTCACTGTAGGAAACACTGTAAATAAATGCACCTTTTGAAGATACTAGTGGTCTGCGCGTGAGTCCGATCTATGAAACCTGACAGCTGTATTGGCTTCCCTTCATTGGCTTCCTGTTAAATCCAGAATTAAATTCAAAATCCTGCTCCTCACATACAAGGTCTTAAATAACCAGGCCCCATCTTATCTTAATGACCTTGTAGTACCATATCACCCCATTAGAGCACTTTGCTCTCGCACTGCAGGCTTGTTGTTCCTAGAGTATTTAAAAAGTAGAATGGGAGGCAGAGCCTTCAGTTTTCAGGCCCCTCTTCCAGTTTGGATTCGGGAGACAGACACTATCTCTACTTTTAAGATTAGGCTTAAAACGTTCCTTTTTGCTAAAGCATATAGTTAGGGCTGGACCAGGTGACCCTGAATCCTCCCTTAGTTATGCTGCAATAGGCATAGGCTGCTGGGGGATTCCCATGATGCATTGAGTTTTTCCTTTCCAGTCACATTTTCCACGCATTATGCATTAATAGACCTCTCTGCATTGAATCATACCTGTTATTAATCTCTGTCTCTCTTCCACAGCATGTCTTCTATCCTGTCTTCCTTCTCTCACCCCAACTGGTCGCAGCAGATGGCCCCGCCTCTCCCTGAGCCTGGTTCTGCCGGAGGTTTCTTCCTGTTAAAAGGGAGCTTTTCCTTCCCGCTGTCGCCAAAGTGCTTGCTCATAGGGGGTCATATGATTGTTGGGTTTTTCTCTGTATGTATTATTGTAGGGTCTTACAATATAAAGCGCCTTGAGGCGACTGTTGTAGTGATTTGGCGCTATATAAATAAAACTGAATTGAATATCTCTGAGCTAAATGAAAGCAGTATGCCTTGATCTGTTAAAACCAATCTGTCAATTAACATTTAGGATGGTTCAGTATGGGATTCAAAATCATTTATGTTGATAAACATATGGAAGTAGTTTCAGATTTGGCAAAATGTTGTCTGACTGTCTTCAGTTGTAGCAGCTTTGTTCCACAGCAAATTCACTTTAAATTGCTGGAAGAACATGAGAGCCTTCTTATTTTGAGGAAACACTTCTGTCACTCTGTTCTGAATGCAGCTGAGGTACTGAACCCAAAAGTCGATTTGAACATAAATACATTTTCTGACTCCAACTCCATTTCTGTTCCCACCACACACAGTACGTGTGTGTGGCTATGCAGTTTTTTTTCCATGTGTCTTTTCAAAGTCAAAAGCAAGATTGCTTTGCTAAGAAGTGCTAAAAGCTCTTAATGCAATGCTGACAGGTTGTTCGCTGCACTTGTGTGCGTCCAACTTCCTAGCAACTTACTGTCACGCTGCTGCCCACCAAGCATGCCACATGTCACAACCACTTTCCCCTTGAGTCATCAGGCATAGACTTGAACATGCACTTTCAAGCAGTCACTTCCACACTCACACGAAGCTCAAAATCGCCAAATAGTGTTCTGCACTTATTTTATGTCATGCATAGACAGCCGTGCACGCAGGGAGGGATCGTGCGTACTGACTGATTGCTGCAATGTCAAGGAGGAGAGGTGAAGAGATGTAGAGAGACAGAAAAGGACAAAGGTTAGTGTTTTCTTCACATCCTTTTCACTGTGTCATTACTGGGTAATTATGGTGCTAATGACCCTGTAACTCTAACACCTGTCAACTTCACAAACACTCTGTCATATACTCCCCCTTTCCTCCACTGAACTCATCCTTTTCTGTACACAGTGGCGCCTAAATCAGCAAGACTGAAAATACGGGTTAGAGAATGATTTCACGCTCACCAGTTTTAAACAGCTCTACAGTTTAATACCTAGTAAGTAACCTTACGGATCTATCGTGGGTCTACTCAGGGAATAAAAAAACATGATTAAAATTCTCCTAATGTAGACTACAAAAGTGTCATATTTGATATGGAAGAAAATAAATACTGTTAAGAATCCACGGAGCAAGGTACTTAACAGTGTTTGGATACCATTCTCCCAGCAGAATAGTGTAAAAGTTGTTTTAGTGCTATGAATGAATGAAAGTCACAACATTTGCTGGAAAAGAACACCATGGCTCAGCAAAATAACACTTTCCCTGAAAAAAATTATAATAAACATGACAGCACAGGTTGTAGTTGTTGTGAGAAGTAAAGGCTGGGAAAGATGTGTTAGCATTCAGGGAACACAGAGTCCAGTCTGGGGTTCAGGGGTGTCTAGCAACTGAAATCTGAAAACAGGCTAGAAGTATAACAGAAGGAAATACGATGATTTTGAAATAATTCGAGGCTGGTAACTAAAATAAAACTTATCTGTAACAGTGGGTGTTGCCATGATACTGGTCACAACAGTACCTAAATAATGCCAATTGCTGAATAACATGGACACAAGACAACTGGAGGGAAGCAATTTGACGACAGGGCAAGTTTCACCTGTTAATCTGGGAATATCTTAACATACTTCATATGGGATATGTTTAGATATTGCCAGCAGTGTGCAACGCTGAGGACTTTAAACAATAAAACATTTATTTGTTTTGTTTTGAAACTATTATTTTTGTTTCTTCGTGTATAGTTCTACAAAATAGAAAGTAGTAAACATAAAGAAGGAAAATCTTTGAATTTATGTGTGCCCAAATGATTTGATTGTAAGGACCTATGTTATATTAATGCAGCAATAATATTCATAAATAAGCCAAAGCTCTCTGTTCAGCAATAGACCAAAAATGTGATTATTTAATAACATCTGGCATCTGATAAGATATTTAGCAAATATTTGATTTTTCGAGTCAACTCTCAACATTGTTGTGGCCAGACGTCTGGTCAAGAGCAACTGCGAGGCTTGCGGGATGCTCCTGTGACCCAAATCTACAATAATCAAAAGAAACTGTTATTGTTCATCTATGTCTGAGAACTGCAGAACATTGCTTCTACTTTCTTCATAACCACAAAAGAGAGATGAAGGAAAGTGAAGAAGCCTGAAGCTAGCCTAAAATAATTGACTTCAGTGCAACTGGGTGACACAAAGACATTAAAAGAATTGTAAATTATTAAAGTTATTACTTGGAAACATGACTTCAGGAGACAGACATGGACAAAATAGGAATTCTAACACTGCTAGTGCATTTGATCTTGGTAATTCATGTTTCTAGAAAATGTTCTTTTGTTTTCAGTTTGAGTTCAATATTTATAAATGTGGTTTTTGCAATATTTCCACATCTAACCACATTAAATGTAGTTGTTTGATAAGAATGGCAAGAATGAAGTCTTGTTTGGCAAGTTTAGGTTCCACAGGTTTTAAACTTTAATCATGCATAGGGCTAAAAACTAAATAGCTAATAGAAATATGTTGGCACAGTGCTAAATTACTAAAGCACACCTTTTTAGGATAGAAAAGGATTAGTGTCATGGTCAAATACATTGCTGTAAAGGTAAGATTAATGCTAGGAAAGTTAAGGTGGGTTAGAAAATGACTGAATTATAATTGCAGTCATATGACACACATAAAACTCAGAGGCGCTAAGGACCAATCCATCATGATGACCTCCACTAGCTTACTTTACACCTCAACATAAAGTGAGTATAAAAAAGAACAGTTGGCATAAATTGCGAGGTGCAATGTGATTTATAGGCTACTGAGCTCTAAGGGGCATAGTAGCTGAAAAGACAAACAAAACAAGCTTTGATGTATCTGTTAAATGTTAGAAAAGCACTCTGTATTTTGTAAGAGCATTAAGTACTGAGAAATAGAGAACATACACACAATCCACTTAACATTTTCCCATGGTTATAATCACTAAAAGCCTTTGTAAATTAAGCTCCCATCTCTTTATTGAAGAGACTAATGGTTGGGCTAATATAGCTTTGTTTTGTGTGTATGCTGTGTGTCTACGAGTATGATTTGTTTGCCTGAATTTGCATACATACCACCATGCACTGATTCTCCCTATCTCACGTTGAAACATCTCAATTATGGCTCCTTAGTTGTGTGTTGTCCCCTGAGTGTGAGTGCTGGTGTTACACCAGATCTATTATGGCCCCGGTTTGTCAAGGAACACAGAGGCAGGGCTCAGTGCCAAGACTGAGACCTATCAAATGCATCCATGTGTGTGGGTGTTTTTGCTTCACTCAAAGGAAAATTTATTCAGACTAAAACACGGGAATAGTAGGAAGACAATTTGTTGTTTTCTGTCACATTTTCCCCTAAATCACGATGAAATTAACTGCCGGGGCTCAATTAATAATTTATGCAAACAAGGGAGGTAACAAATCGACTTTTGTGTCTATTTAAGTATTTTTGCACGCATGTATGTGTATGCTGAAACGTTGAATGAAAGCAGAGTTACTTCACAGTCTTCATCACTCTGCTTTCTCTTACATGTCTGATGCTTTCTCACTCCGACCAGCTAAAAGTTTGGTAAGGATAACGGCAGGAACACAATTAAACATTTTCTCAATTGAGTCATTACAACCCAAATGAAGAGACTGGTGGCAAAGTTAACCCACAGCCATATTCCCATTAGCAAACAGTCTCTCACACACACACACACACACACACACACACACACACACACACACACACACACACACACACACACACACACAGTAGGAGCATTTAGAGAATTGGCTGTGAGGCTGCTCCCAGCTTGCCCACTGTGAGCTGAATTGAGCTGTACAAACAGCGTTTAGATGGTTATACCCGCGTGAGCATGTGCGTGTGATTGGGGTTATGTGTGTTCATTATGTCTTTGGAAGTGAGACAAATATGATGTGCAGTGTTGAGTGTTTAAGCACCAAGAATGAAGAAGGAATGGGTGAACATAATTATTTAAGATGGAAAAACGAGGAAGGAGGAAAAAGAAGGCAGGGGAAGATACTTTACTTCAGCCACTTGCCCCACTAGTTGGTTAAAAAAAAAAAATTATAATTATACGTGACACTGCCCTCAATAAAATAATGGTTAATTCATTGTGAAATGCCCAATAAAAAAGAGGTGGGTTCCTGGGTTTGAATCTGACGGCCAGCTGGAACCTTTTTTTCCCTCAGGTAGTCCAGCTTCCTCTCACAGTCCAAAGACTCTAAACTGGAGCTAGGTCTAGTTGCCTGTCCCTCTGTGTTAGCCCTCTAATAGATTGCCGACCTGTCCAGGGTGTATCCCACCATTCGCCCAGTGACAGCTATGATGGGCTGTAGCCCCCCCGAGACCCTGACTTGGATAGAAAACTGATGGATGTTCTGTGACAATGGCATCCTTCAAGAGCCAAGTACAGACAACAGGTATGGCATTTCATTAAGTTAAGATTGATAATGCAACTTCATTCATTCATTTGACATTCAGCAAAATTAGGAATGGAATTGTAGAAAGTAATATAGTAACTCTTAAATGAACCCCCTACTAGTCATCATAAATAAAGCAAAATCATAAATCAAACAAGTAGATCTACTGAACAAATACAAACCTGTACATCAGTATGCATTTTTTTGTCTCTGCGGTCTCTACCCTTTTCCTGTCTTCTTTTTCCCCTTAACATCCCTGCATGTTCTTATTTGGCAAATTTTAAAAATCACTTTTGAAAATATATATTTAACATTAATTAGCTACTCCTCACAACTTACTGTGCTTTCTGTCATCCTGCAGTCCCCCTGTCACCTTTGTATTCACCTACTCCTCCTCATGGGTGATGCAGTATGATGCATACTGTTCTAATTTGACCCCTGGAGCTCCTGTTCCGAAGTCTCTCTCTCCATCTGACTGTGCCACCCCATGTGACTTTCCTCCTCTCCTGTGTCACTCAGTCCCTTTTCATCCTTTCACACTTCTCAAATATGACTATCTTGTGTTTCCTGTTTCCTTTTCTCTTGACATTCGCACCTTCCTCCTCAGGGCTTAACGAGCACTGCTCTCTCTCTTTCGCACTTTCTTTTCTCTCATTTCCCCTTGTTGCTCCTTTTGTCCTTCCATTCCTCCTCTCAATTACCTTGTCTGGGCAGCATCTGGCAGCCTGACCCAGTGTGTGGGTATGTGTGTGTTTGGAGCTGTTGTGGACCATGTGCCTTGTCTGTGTTCCACTGGATTCTTGTCATTCCGAACTGAACAGCTGCTAACGGAAAACAAGTAGTTGGCTTCCCCGTAGATTTGGAGACAGATTACTGTAGGAACGCAGTCACATTATTCAGTCAGGACCTTTCCTGTGTCACCCGGGGCCTCAGATGAAACAATTGGCCGCATGTTGGTGAATTATCACAATCGTATCCAATCAGCAACTCTAAAAACTGCAGACGTGTGGATCATGAAACAGACAGCCAAAAATGAAGAAGTCCTACTGATTTTGCATCAGATTTATTAAAGCCCCGTGAGTTATGATTATATTATTATTGTGGATATAATTATGTATCCTTTTCCATTAACTAAATCTCCAGCTGTTCATTCACACATCCAATCTATTTAATCTAAAGCAAGTTTGGCTTGAGCTTACACTTGCTCAGAAAGACTTTTATGTTCCCAATGGAGTGACGTGGATTTGTATCTGTATGTCCTTTTACATAATTTCTCTACTTTTGTCCTACAGATACCTTTGAATCCCGACTGACACAGTATAACTGTGCCACACAGCTAAACTCGATGGATTGTAGCTTTCTGACCAAAACTGCTTCATTCAGTTTCCATTTAAAAACTTGCAACGTGAGTCACTTCCACATATACGTCGTATTTTTAAACTGTAAACTACCACAATATGATTTTCATGTCTGCGTGTGACAGGTGAGAGGGGTGCAGTTAAACTGCATTAACAGAATTTAAAGGGAAGAGATGTGGTGTCCTGTGCCACCTAACATCATAATCCTCTGACATTGCCTCATCCTGCAGCAATGAAAGTGCACCCTGTTTACCATTAACATGATTACCTGTTTGTAGTAGTGTAAGATCTGCCGTCCTCTCTCTGCCAGCTATGGGGCTGATGGATGAAATGGAGAAAGACGATTAGGAAACCTGATATTAAACTTCTTACAGGGTCTCTTAAAACCTCTTAGGCTCTTTCACTCTCTTTTTCTGAATCACTCTCACTTTACCGTCCTGGCTTTCTCTCTCATTCTCCGGGACTATTGAATAAATCATGAAATTCAATCTGACTCTGCAATCACTCCAGTCTGTTGGTTCTCTTTCTTTTTCGCTCTGTGCTACTGCCTCTCATCCTAATTCCAGCAATTGAATAAAGTATGAGATTTTGAAGTCTTTCATGCAATTGTTTATCCTACAATCCTCTCTTATTTCAATCTTTTTTATCTCTCCTCCTTGTGGTAATTACTACAAGAGTACTACAGGACTACTAGTGGTTCTCTTCTAAAACAAAAGGGGAAATAAACCTCATTACTGTCATGTGTTACTCATTATGATGTGTGAATGTTTGCAGCCAGCTATATAAGTTGTAATAGGCCAATGGCCCATTAGCAGTCATGACTGTAGGGGTTTGAGCTGTATCAGTATTCACCTGTCATAATGCATGCCCTGTGGTGAATATGGAAATCTCACTACTAACTTTGTGTAGCCATACTGCTGCTGATGTGGACAAAGCCAGATTGGGGGAAGTGCTGCATGAAGCATAAAGACAAAGAGAAACACACACTTTGCCTGTGGAAATGTACGAATCACAGTTAACTTCATTCACATGTCGATGAATGACTAGGCAGGGGAAATGATGTCAGCTAAATGAAGAAAGTTGAAATAGCGTTCAGTCGCATGTGAGCTTTTTTAACTTTTTGTCTAACTTTTACTGTTTTATCCTATTAAATGCTTGTATATTGACCTATATATGTATCTACACAGGCCAGTATAATTATTTGGCAATGAATCTTGTATTTATGTTTTATAAGCGCAAATGTAACACTGGGCTAACAACCAAGAATATTACACAACAATTAATATTATGTAAAAACAGACTGTAACCTAATTAAATATGTATTTACTCTCCAGCACATAAAATAGGCCAAGTCAGCTGCACCAGAAAAACCACCACAGCACTAAAATACAGGCAACAACTGTGCTAAGCTGATAAGGCAGCTACACTTTGTTGTCACTAGTTTCATTATATTAGATAGAATACCTGAATTGTCTGCTGCTACTGAAGTTACTACAGCCTCACTGCATTAGCAGTAGAACACAAAAGAAGCACCATATTAGATCTGATAAAGCATATCTGGCTGAAAAGCAGCAAAGATTCTACAGCTAAGCTGTTGCTGCCTGTGGATTTACACTGGATAAACTTTTTCCTTAAAGTAAACACCTCACTGATAAGAAAAAGACCCAGATTTCCAAAGCATCTGACTTTTACTGATAAGTACTGCAATGTACCTCAAGAAGGAGTTATTCTATTTATTTAGTTAAAGCCATTTATTAGTTTTACACCTTGTGGTTTTTTGGGAGCAGTTTAGAGGATGATAGCAAGCCGTGTTGTTTAATTTCAAATCTCCTTAGGGCCTTCTTGTCATTACTGGTAATACAGCATAAAATCCTACTGTCCTTGTCAATCCATCAGTCTGTCTCTTTCTTTGTATCACCCACACTCCATCTCCATTTCTCTCTCTATGTCTCTCTCTCATTCTCTCTTTTGTCCTCTTATCTGATTGAGTGAATAATTCATGTCTATTCTTCAAGAAGGCTCTTTGTTCTCCCTCCTGGTGTGTTCTTTTAAAGCATTTGGGAAAGTGTATGTGTGCAGCATTTGTGTGGTTGAACAAAGCTAAACTCTGAGTTTTCCCTTTTATTCACATACATGCATGCTCACACACACAAACACAGAAAACAAACCAAGTCATATTTCCGAAAACATTTTTTTTTTGTCAAACAAGAAAGAAATATCAAATGTGAATTCTATATGCTGGTAAATGTGTGGGTGTGCCTTAGTGATGTGCTTGCCGGTGTTGTTCTCTTGCAAATATGGGTATGCACTGCGAGCGTGAAAGCACATAAAAGTGTGAATTTTACTATTATGTCTTCTATAAAGCATGCCTAAGTGAGTGTGTTGTGTATCTGAGTAAACGAGTATTTCTCTCCAAATGGGAGAAACCATCTTAAAATATGGTTTTTATCAGTATTCACCTCAGCATTAGAAAACAATGCCGTTTGGTTATGGAAATGCATTGCAGAACCTGAGAGATCGTTTTAGTTCATTCCTATCTAAACCCTCTGTCCTGCATACTGATGTATGTACTTAAACACACTCAGAGACACTTTTACATTTAAATCATCAGCTGAACTGAGGACAAGAGCCTCACTGCAGTAAATGAATGCATTAAAATTCCTATAACAGTGTTTTTACCTTACAGTGTATGCATGTGTTAGATGTTTAACTTTACAATAACAGCTCATAACCAGTAGTCCGTGGTTGTTGTACTGTCCAAAAAAGGCATTATATAAAAATATTATGCCATTAAACAGCTACATCTAGTTATTCCCTCATTCCACTTGTAGTTGATATAGAAAACCTTTGATTCAGTTTATTAGCATATTTTAAAATGGCAGCATCCAAGTCAGAAACAAGTAAACATGTGCTAAAGTTAACCACAATTTGAAATTATTTAAACCTTTCAATCACATTTTATAAAAGCAATGCAACATAGTGTTAAGACTCCTTTCAGCTACCATGTTAGAAATATGAGGTGTAATCAAAACTCAAAAATCAAACACCTGACCTAATTTAAAACTGGCCATTCTCACATTCAAGATGATCTTGTTGTGCATGTCTAGACAGATCCCATTGAGGCTACTATTTATAGATTGCCCTGGGTGCTTTGCAATGCCACTGTGGACCTCAAACTTGTGCGGTGAACAAACATCAACTTCTGTTTCAAACTGGCCTGAATTTTATTTGAAGTAATCATCACTGCCAATGGACGCTGGATTTCCAGCTACCAGCAAGCACTTTTCAGTCCAACAGTTTCCAAGCCCCAAGGCATTTTTTTCCAGGTGCTGAGCAAAGCACGGACTATAATTGTTTTCTTTAACATTCCAGGGGTTCTGAACCCTCAATTTGTCCCCCAGGCTGGACTGTAATTTCAAAATTCTCCTAATTCTCCTGAGGCATCTGAGAAAGAACACTTGATGGAAACACCCTTCGGTGTGTGCCAGCTTGTGCCAGCACAGAGTGTGTTGACAACACAATCTTAGCTCACCACCTAGGGCAGGGATAGCTCAGTAGGTAGAGTGGTTGCCCCATGATCGGAAGGTCGGGGGTTCGATTCCCCTTAACAGCTACCCTGAGGTACCCCTGAGCAAGGTACCGTCCCTACACACTGCTCCCCGGGCGCCCAATGGCTGCCCACTGCTTCACTGAGTGAATGGGTTAAATGCAGAGAGCAATTTCCCCACGGGGCTCAATAAAGTACAATAATGTACACACTTTCTTCTTCTTCTTTTCCACTCTCCAGATTTGCTCCCAGCAACTTGGTCCACTTTGCAGAAATAAAAATTAAGTTCAAGGATGATCATTTTGACACACTGGAAAGGATTTAGCACACATACACTGATATTATTTAGAACCATTCCCAAAACTTTATGGTCGTACGTTACAGTTGCCTATGCATTTATATCAGGTAAATTAAAGCGCATGTCAGTAAAAATGTAAGTATTTTTCAGTTATAACTGTACCAATACAAATTTACTGGTTTAAACATTCGGCAGATGGCCGCCCCTCCCTGAGCCCGGTTCTGCTCGAAGATTCTTCCTGTTAAAAGGGAGCTTTTCCTTCCCACTGTCACCAAAGTGCTTGCTCATAAGGGGTCATATGATCGTTGGGGTTTTCTCTGGTTTTTTTGTATTATTGTAGGGTCTCTACCTTATAATATAAAGCGCCTTGAAACAATTATCATTGTGATTTGGTGCTATATAAATAAAACTGAATTGAATTGAACTAAGAGGAGACACAAATACCTGTTGGGTTGGGTCAGGAAGGGCATCCAGTGTAAACATCTACTAAATTTAAAGAAAAAAAACAAAAGAACACCACATGGAGCTACCCAGTCTGGTGAACCATTGTGAATAAAGGAACAGCTGAAAGCTTTCGGTACATGCCTGGGCCAGCTCTTGCATTACAAATTTCCTCTAGGGCATACAAATTCCTTTTGCAACCCAAAACTTATCAAGTTTTGGGTTGCAGGTAGGTTGGAGCCTGTCCCAACGTTTTTTTTTTTTCAGGGCTAATACACAGACAGACTCTTCCGCCTACCATAGGGCGAGCAGTGGTTCTCTGGAAGCTATTTGCGCTACTCTTGAACTAATCATTGTAATTCTGTGTAAACGTTGTGGTTATAACAGAATATATGGCAGTTAATTTAGTATAAGTGATTCTTCTCAATCCTACAGATTCTAACTTGAGTGTTGCATTGTTGCTTGATTGAAAGGCACATTATCAACGTTGGCTTTGGGTTATTCTTAGCATTGTGTCACTCGGGTTCTCTTTCTTTGATCAGTTTTGTCTTAACCTTTAAAATGTATTTAATTATAATATAATTTATTCCTTCAAACAGGGTCTAAGGCTCTTTTTGATATTGTGCTTTGCTGAATGTGTAGTCCTGTGAGAGAATATGTCTCCTGGGGTTTATACTTCAGGGTCAAAGTTTGGGCAGCTTCAAAGTGATACAGCCCTGCTTTTGGTTATCGCAGTCATACACTTGTTTTTATTGCTAATTAATCACACATTTCTTGGTGATATCTACTCATCCAACATTGCTTGTTGCTATTTTCACACACATTTATCATCATTGGGTTTGTCAGTTTTTCCTCCAACACAAAGGCAGAAGTGAGGATCCAAAGTTGTGAGAGAAGAGTACATCAAAGACAGAAACACGTCAGGCACATTGGATGAAAATCAAGTAACATTAAATATAGAAACAAATTTTCCTTTGAAACTGCCACAGCGAACAGAGATGTCAAGGTCCAAATCGCAGGCTTTAGCAAGAGGAATAGAGGAAAACATCAGCTCTGGATGCCCTTCGGCTTATATAAACCAACTGAAATTTATTTTTTTGTCATCTATACAATAGTCCACAAGTGCGGTAGATGTGTATCCCCTCAAACAGTAAGTAAACAGTCTACTAATTAATGAATGCGGTTGTGAAGTGTTTATGTGTGAATGCCAGCGTGACTGGTTGTCTGTCTGTATGCATCAACCCTGCGAAAGAGTGGCGACCTGTTCAGGGTGTACCCTTCCTCTCACTCCATAACAGAATCAGAATCAGAATCAGAATACTTTATTGATCCCTGGGGGAAATTATTTTTTGTTACAGTGCTCCATTTTAAACCAACATTAAGACAAGACAGACAATACGCTAACTAAGAATAGTACAATATATACATATATATACATACATACATACATAAGTCACTTATAAATAAATATTTGGAAAAGAAACATGTGTAGCTGTAGCAGCAAACAGTGTGTTAAGTGGATGCGTTGTACAGGGAGATGGCCACAGGCAGGAATGATTTCCTGTGTCGTTCAGTGGTGCTTTTCGGTAATCTCAGTCTCTCACTGAACAAGCTCCTGTGACTGACCAACATGTCATGGAGTGGGTGGGAGGTGTTATCCAACATTGTCTTTATCTTGGACAGCATCCGCCTCTCCGACACCACCTTGAGGGAGTCCAGCTCCATCCCCACAACATTGCTGGCCTTACGGATCAGTTTATTAAGTCTGTTGGCATCTGCGACCAACTGGGACAGGCTCCAGCGTACCTGCAACCCAAAACTGGATAAATGGAGGTGGACTTTGCTTTAACTCTGCCCAGCAGCTTCCATACCCTTTCATGGGAAGGATATGTCTCTTTAAATGTTTGTGTCATAACATGAGGTTGTTTTGTTTCTGCTTTCAACTTCTCCTGTATCAAAGACACTGTTTGCCAATGGCCGCCACATGACTTAAATAAATGCAATAGCCCGCATACACGCGACGCTCACCAGGCATACCAACAGGCCCATGGCAATCATCAAGTGTTCTTGTCCACCACACAAAAGGTTGAGTTAATTTCTTTTCTGCTGATTGGAATCACACCACTCCACCCGTCTACAGCCCGAAGACAAAATGAATATTCATGCCAGTTTAGACCCTGGTCATGAATATGTATAACAGTTAACACCAGATATGCAAACAAGCCAGCCAACCCAGATGGCTTGAGATCACGACATAATGATCACACACATTCACACTGAAAGAAGGGAAAAACATAAAAGCATAAAAAAAAAACATCAAAAAGAAGAAAGGGGAAGAGGATTACAAATGCATGAAAAACCTGATTTTGACATCTAGAGGATGTACCACCAAGACTGGGTTAGCATAGCAAACATGTTAGGAACCATGTAAGGAAATGGGTTGGCATTTATAGTTAAGCCCATGCAAGTTTCAAATGACATTGCTACTGGCAATGCTGTCATAGTGATGTTAAATGGGTATATGGTTTAAAGTATTTGCCAACTTACTTTAATATAAGTCAAAGGTAAATCTTTAATTAAAACTTGTTTTTAAGCTGACATCAGACATACTTTTTCACTCCTTTTCATGTGATGACTGTGATCGTATAGGCTGCTTCCTACTGCCACTCATGCAAGGAAATAAAACCTGCCTAGATACTGTTGGCACAATAAGATATTTCCTTTGAGCCAAAGCCTTGCTAACAAGCTTATCTCATCATGCACGCTATGAACATGTGTATGTGCATATGCGTGTGGTCTTGTGAGCACTGGTTACCCGCTACTGTATGTATGACACATCTAATGCTACCACACACACATGCAGGGTAGGATTAAGGCCAACTAGCCTGTTCTCTGTTAGCTCAACATCACCTGAGATCACACACACACACACACACACACACACACACACACACACACACACACACACACACACACACACACACACACACACACACACACACACACACACACACTTCACTTTTTCCACATAACCCATATGGAAAAGAAATAGAAACAACTTATAAAAGACTTGCATCAGCTTTAGCTTGCTTCATATAGTAAATCATTTAAGGCTTATATGATTTACTCATGAAAGTGCCCACTTTCTCATTACTTTCATATATTGTTTTAGGAAGTATCCAAAACATACAAGTTTCATTTATGTAATTTTTCAAGGGATCTTATATCTGTTTTCACTCTTGTATGTTTTTCATACAAATTTCACAGAAGACAGATACAAGCTTTATAAGATTTATATATATATATTATATATATATATATATATATATATATATATATATATCTTTTCCATATGGGAATACATGAGCCGTATATTCAGTTTGAAAAATCGGGCAGTTTGTTTTAACACCAGAAATGACTGAATGCATTTATGGCTTTGCTTGAAAGCAGGAGTGACATTTTTACATAGCACATTAAAGATCTGTGAAATTAGGCACAACTCATTTGAAAAGCTCAGGTAACTTCTTAGCTTTCTCCAGATTGTGTTACGGCCAAATCAAACAGCTGCAGTAGCATCAGATTTGTTTTACTGTGCAGTCAGAATGAGGTCATGCTGAGCAACAAAGCTCAACTGGGTCACAGGCTGTGACTCACTGTATGTTGCAATATACCTGGACTCATTAAAACTAACCCAGCAAAGTGGCGTCAGCACAGAGCTCTCTCTGACTTCCACTGCTATGCAATTATTACTGTCAAACATTTTGGTTTACTCGGTATATGGAGCAATGAAAGTTTGCAGTTAGTCTTTAACTTAACGGCTTATCCAAATGTAGGCTTATTTGTGAGCGATTTGTGATTCCAGATGAGTATGTTGTGTTTATTACAATAGTTAAAACTGAAACTTCACTGATGCCCTTTAAAAGCTCACTGACAGCCATCTGTAGTGTATAACGTAAATACATTATAAAAGAACCATCCTGGTAGCAGTGAGAAGCCTGTTTTGTTATATTTTCTTTTTTCTGGATTGAGGAAGGTAAGATGTTTTCTTTTCTTTTCATTTCATGAAACCTGAGTTAGTTTTATTTGTTTTGGTCGATCCTCACACTAACAATTAAATCAAATCTCTGTGGACTGCAGCTCTGTCTTGCCACTTGTTATCTTTGGGAGCAAGAAGAGGAGATGTAAATTGTTGTGTTATGCTGAGGTTCTCCCTCAGCAAACCCTAACAAAGGTCAGTATTGCAATGTAGCCATTAGTCAATGTAGGACGGTGCAGACCACGATGTATACTATAACTTTCTTAACTTATTTACCACAAAAAGATAAATGTGCATAAAGCTAAGGAAAAAGTAGCATTCCAAAACTAAAGGTCAGAGCATGAACATTGAATCTGCAACCATGAGCTGCATTTTTCAATGGGATCGGGCCAAAATGGTGTAAGTGTAGAAAATAGGCTTTATCAAAAGTGGTGTGTGTGAAAACACTGTAACATAAAAGCTTGCTTGGCAGGCATGCTAACAATCTACATTCCTTGCATATAAATCAGAAGGAATAAACAACATTGTTGGTACATAGAAGCTTTCTGGTTTCAATTTATAGTCCAAGTAGTACTAATCACGTATATTTGACCTTGCAAGTTGTATGCAAAACCCTTTGTGGGGAACAAAGAAGGACAGTGTTGACACCATGGGCTAAATTGTATGCCAACCATTTAATTTTTACAAGCTTTTATAATTCATGTGAGTCATGAATTATAAGTCATGTAAATAGAGACTGGAAGACAGAACAGAAGGTCTTGGCCTGGATATCACTGACTGCACAGAAGCCTAAAAAGTAGTGAGCACTGCCGTTAGAGCGGAGGTCAAGAGAGTAGTAGATGGGTTTCAGACTGTGGCAACATAACTGTATGTTTGGATTTTCAAGACAGACACACTCTCTGCTTTTAAGATTAGGCTCAAAGCTTTGCTTTTTGATAAAGCTCATAGTTACGGCTTGTCCAGGTGATCCTGAACCATCCTTTAGTTATGCTGCAATAGGCTCAGGCTGCTGGGGGCTTCCCTGGGGGTGCACTGAGCATTTCTTTTTCCCTCCCTGTGTGTTTATACACCACAACTATATTCAATCACTAGTTACTATCAATAGAAGTTAATAGTAAACTATTCATTTTATAGGGTCTTTACCTTAGAATATAAATGATTTTTCACTATATAAATAAAACTGAATTGAAATTGAATTGAACTTAAAGCAGATTACGTTTTGATACATTTTGTTTGGGCTGAATGCAGCCCTGAAGAACTGTGAAGGGGAGAGAATGCTGTTTTGTAAAGCATTTACTTAAAACTACCAAAAAATTAAATTGTAATCTGACACCTTGAGAGTTCGATCAAAATCATCACATAAGGAATTAGACTGCCGGTTGAGATTTTTTTTTCATGAAGGAAAAAGAAAAGCTTAACATTGCTAAACCTTAAGCTTCAGGAATTTTAATTTCCACCTGAAAAACATTTCAACATTCAATCAGTGATCACAATTGTGAGGCCAAAATGAAACCTCGGCGTGCAAAAATTCTCAATTCAACACCTCATTTATTATCAGCCAGATTAGTTGATGCTACCACGCACTGAATGCAGCAGAAATAAAGAACTGGATGTTATACTCACTTTAGTTTGTTTAAGCATAGAAATCATCTAACAATGGTGTTGGGTTACATTTTATTGAGAGACACAGGCCTGGTCTCAGTAAAAGGACCTCCAGGGTAGATAGACCAATGTGAAAATCAGTATTTTACTGTTTTCCACAGTTGAAAATGTCACGTAGCAACTTTATCACCACAGTGCTACAGATGGGAAAGGATAAACCACCAGAGGTCAACCAGAACAAGATTTTCACTTTCTTGCATTTCCAGCAAACACACGACCCTTCCACAACTTTGAATCATTAGATGTTATTCTGGTCTACTACAATAACCACACCCAGTTGTAATCAAGACTGAGATCAAAACCTACCAAGAATTACTCTTAACTCATTCACTGCCAGCCATTGGCAGTGAATGAGTTAAACCCATTGACTCATTCACTGCAATTGACGGCTATAGACGTCAATGGCAGTGAATGAGTTAATGTATGCAAAAAAGTGTGCCCAGTCCATATCTTGTAAATGTGCTGAGTCATTGTGTGGTGATGGTAAATGGCTGTATCAAGCCTCCACTTTAGTTCCCAGAGGACAGCTGCAGCAATGTGGTACATCCTTTTATCAGCCTACTTGCTATGTTTGTGCGTGTGCAAATAGTTGCCTACATAAGTAGATGCTTTGTGTGTGTGTGTGTGTGTGTGTGTGTGTGTGTGTGTGTGTACACACACTTGCAGGAAAGAATGTGTGTTTGTGCTTCATGAATCCACACTCTGCTACTCCCTGCATCTTCTCCATTAATCATGCTTTTTTCAGCCCTTCCTGCACAACAGACACTCCTGATACAGATTGCAAGTCATGATATCAATCTTACAAGGCCTCTCCATCAATTTTAAACTAGCACCTTACTGATTTAATCTGGAAAAAAAGCAAAAATCTATTTTGGGCATTGTGATACAAGTCTGCACATAAGTTAATGTTTGCAAACTATAGTAGTGGATGCTCATACAAACCACAATGTTGCAGTTCCCTAACATGAATTCCTTTATAATAACATATTTGTTTTAATGTACAAACAGGGCTCTAGAGTGCGACCAATAGTGCGACTAAAAGAAAACTTGTGTGACCAACTGTTCGAGTAAAAAAAAAAAAAAGTCTCTGCAACTCTGAACGTCTCTGTGTGGTCAACAACAGACACATGCCCCTATTGTGGTCTAAACCAATCAGAGATAGTCAGGGGCAGGACCTCTCTGATTGGTCGGGTTCCAGATATTCATGTAGTCCGTCTGTATGTTTTAAAGTGCCGGTGGATAGAGAGAGGTGAGTAGCTTGAATAAAGTGATATCGATTCATTAAATCGTGAATTGACTTTTGAATATAAATGTATTTTGCCAAAAACGCCAGAATCTCAGGTTAAAGCTCACGAAACTATTTCAACAACCACCAAACAGCAAATGAGAGCAGATAAACGGATTCCACACAAAGACGTAGACACAGAGCGCCGACCCGACGCATCAGAATCAGCTTTCTCTTTCTCGGCTTTCTCACCCGACGGCACGTACACGGACACGCCATTGGGGCTGAAAGTCAACAGCTCACTGATTCTGATGCGTCGGGTGAGAGCTGTGTTTGCGTCTTTTTTTGCGCTAGATTCTGAGCTGCAGGTTTTATCTCTCTCCAACCAAAATTCACTTAACCAGCAGCAAAAGAAGCAGCAAACTACGCTTCACATTTGATAAACTTTGTCATGAATTCCCTCTTACTTTTGCTGTCTTGCTTCCACCACGATAAAAATCGCACTTCACGCACAGCTCTCTTTCTCTGTGTGTACTTCAAGAACAGTTTCCCATCTCAAATCTCTGTTTTCTACATTATTCATTCGCTTATTACCCACCAGTCTAACATTATTTACAGCGCTGTCGACCGCTATCTTTTTTTTACTTAAATGACCTCAGAAAGCCTAATTTCTGCTGTTCAATACTGAAGAAATTTATACTTTCTTTATATTGCAGAATATTTTTAAGGTTACCTGCTATAAAAAGCCAGGCCAGGAAAATCTCCTTCCTGTGGGTAATGAGAAAAGTTGAAAAGAACGATTGATAACTTTTTTGTTAAGGCCTAATACGTCTGAAATTCATAGCCAGTGCTCTGACACGGTGCCATCAATCTTTGAACGCTGAAAAAGCACAGTGTATCCAGAAAACACATTATCTGCTGCGATAAATGCACTGCCCAAGTGTCCCCTCTCCCCACTGCCTTTCAGCGGCAGGCAGCAGCAACCAGGTCATCAGAGGAGGCCGAGATTATGATTAGGTTTGGCACTCTTTGGCAATATTGTAGGCAATATTAAAGCACTTTAAGCCCAAGATTGTTACTTAATCATTTACAAATCAATTTTGTCTGCATGGACAGCATTCCCCCCCCCCAAAAAAGTGCACATGTAAAACTGCAATGTTAAGCGATGCGGTTGAAAAATTTGGGTACGCCTAACAAAAAAAATTTAGGTGCACCAGTGCAACCGTGGCAAAAACTTAGTCTAGAGCCCTGACAAATGTTCTTACATACAAAGTGTCTCATCAAGCATTGTGCCACATGTGACATAACTTTATTGGCATAATGAGAAAAAAGATTAAGTACACTTACATTTAAATATCATGTATGGCAAAATATAAAAGGCAGAGCGGTCTACCATTTTCAAGGAGTGGAGATTATTAGCAGTTTTTTAAGTCTGCTGCATTAATGGAAAAAAAATTTGTGTTTATTCATATGTAAGCTTTAATGTTACAGTATTAACTGCCAACTAATAAATCACTATAATTCCCATCTGTTATTCCACAAAATGTTATGCAACAGATACAAAGCATGAGAATAGTAAACCCATTCTTAATACCACACAGCTTCCTCATTCTGGAAGCTGTCTAGCCACACTCTACGCCCTTTGGCAACTGTTGTGTCTTAATAACAGGTTAGTGTTTTTAAAATACGTTTGGACATGGTTCACATCTGTTACTCTGCAAGATTAGAATATTCATTGGCCCTCAAAGCTTATGTAACCATAAAACATCTAAATACTGATCCCACTGCTCCTCAGGTCCAAATAATTAAGACCAAGAGCAAAATGCGAAACTTCAGCCACGGCTCCCTGTGTGTAAATTGTCTGTTTTGTACTAAGAGCACAAGTGCAGATAAGGCTATAAAGATAGAAGTATGTTAAAACAACTCTTTTTTTCTGTTTCTGTTTGTGCTTATGTTTGTGAGAAAGCAGAGTGGTAGATAGATCAAGCCATTCTGACTGACGCGCATGAAGGATCTACAGACAGTCTACAGTATGAGGTTCATTATCAGCCAAAGTTTTGACAGCTCTGACACAGTCAGCTTTGTTAGAAAATAATAAGGCTGAGAAACACTTTTTATCAATACTAAATTACACACACACACACACACACACACACACACACACACACACACACACACACACACACACACACAGAGGCGGGGGGAGAGACCATAAAGAGTATCTGCTGATCTATGGATTCATTTGATCTAACCACCAAAAAGAGCAGCTGTAATAGTTTGTTGTCAACAAAAAATCATGGCATTTTAAAATATTTAAGTATTTTGTCTCGGCTCTCTATTTGCTTATTTACATATTCTGTTGAACTGCAGGAGCCCTGCTCCTGTGGTGTTATTTTCATTCTGTAATTTGACTGGCTAGCAGCAGCTGCCCAAAAAAACGTCAACTTTGAGTGCAAGCAGAGCACGCAAGACAAAGTCTTGGATCCATGATTCATTTCAACAACACACAACATCACCTTGTTCAAACTAAGTGAGAGCAAAGACGCATTAAACTGCGTGAATCCTGCCTTACTGTCTTCTACACTAACAACACAAGGTTAAAGAAATATGTATTTTTGAAGATTGCAAAATGGTCAAGTGAACTGTGCAGGGCTAATATGCTTAATCACATTCCTTGAAGGAGATTTAAATCCTACAAAATACTTGCAAAAATGCTTCCACAACTTCAACCTCTATATGTACAGTTTTTTCTAATCTAATGCAAACACACAGCTCAGTCGCTGTCCAAGCAATCTGTTTTAGACTTGCTACACTGTGCCCCAGCTGTTTTTTTTTCCCCCCAAAATAATTAACTGCTCAGCATCCTCAAAGTTTTTGGAAAATGCCTCTAACCATATCAATATCCCTTAGCCACACATATCAAGTCATCAGATTTTGAAGTGTTTGTTGCTGGGATGCAGCTTGCTGAGCTCAGGTTACTGCCAAGCAGAAAGAGTAAAGAAATAAATAAAGATATAGCCAGCAACTAGGATTAGCTGGGTGCTATTTATAGTATTTGGTGTAAAAGCTAGCTAAGTGGGATGCAGTGATTTGGAGGTCGTTATTGCTTATAAAGCAGATGGATAAAACCTCAAGTGAAAGCAAAAGCACCCTAAAACATACTATTATGTGCAGGCTTCACATAAGAGTAAAAGAAAACAAATCAGCATGGAACCCTAAACAACAACCAGCACATATGGATGCAAATGAGATTTAACTGTGCATTGAATATAATATTTTCAGCTCTGCACTTTCACAAGAAGCATTTATTTTATTAACTTGGAGTTGGGGAGTTTAATGAGACACAATGTCATAGCTCAAAAGGAAAAAACAACACAATCATGACCTCCATTGTATTGTATTAATAATTACAACTTAAAAAGATGACCTTTTAGTACATTTAACCCAAAGACTTCCCAAGGAATTCAAGTCTGCTAAACAGCAACCTATACTCTGTCGCACTGCAAAATGCACCTATTGCTACGGGCCGGCCTGCTGTGTAGCGTTAATCTGCGTGTGAACAGATGGCATGCACTAACAAGCTAGGCTAAATGTAGCTATAGTTGGCAAGAACCAACACTGATCTCTGACTTCCTGATCCCAAGCCTCTTAATTAAATGCACCATTTAATCTACTCGGTTTTCAGCCCTGCGTCAAGAGAGAGAGAGAGAGAAGCATAAACAAACAAACAAAAACATCAGTTGACCATCACTGAACTCTTTAAAGCCTTTACAACCTGTTTGTAGCCTCAAACAGTCAAACTACTGGAGCACACTGAGCTGTCCGTGGTGCTGAAATGACTACTTGCTTCATGTTAACGTCCATTGTCCTGAAAGGTGTAGCTCCATAATATAGCTTTAAATGTTGTGTAGCACAAGCCATAAAGAAGGCAAGGCATTATTGCATTGTCTTTTGACTGTGCTGTTTTAAGCCATCCACCTTTCTGTACAGTGTAGAAATTGTAGCCCTTTATAGCCCTTGGTATACATGTGAAGAGCAACAAACTATACTTGTTGGCTTCAGTACTTTTACACAAAGTTGTTTAATTTTTTTTTATAATCTAGTTTTAAAAGAAGTGACAGTCAAGTAGTCAATATCTTCTTTGGATGTATTTGTTGTTTCTTCTGTAATTAAGCTTATGAAACTAGTTTTAGCCAGTAGCGAGGAGACTCGCCTAGCTCTAACTGCCTACCCTGCTTCAGAACAATAGAAGCAGATGGCCTAGTCTGATAAATCACATTTTCTTTTCCATCACGAGTAGGGATGGGTACCGGTGTCCGGTGCCATGATGGCACCGGTTCTGACATAAACGGTAGTAACCAGACCGAAAAGCAGCGCACATTTCGGTGCTTTATTTCGGTGCTTTTTTTTCCTGAGCTGTGATACACTTCTAGCCAATCATTTTACGTTTCCGAGGATAGTAGGCGGGGCCAGGTACGTACGTTCTGTTAGAGCAGAGCTACAGATTAAAAATGCCCAAGGCGAAGCGGTCGAAAGTCTGGCTGTACTTCACAGCAAAATATGCAAACTCAGCAGCCTGCAACAAGTGCTTTAAGCTGATACTGTGATACTGTCAAAGGAGGTAACACCAAGAATCCGATTAAACAGCTGGCGACGCATAGCGTTTTTTTAAAAAGCCGAGAAATGCGCCGTATTTGATAGCTTGCTGCGAGACCTCACACCGTGTACGTCGGGTGGGTTGCCAGTTATCGGACCCGGAGGAACATCCCCCAAAAACCCGAAGAATAGAGTCCTGCCCCCTAGCCCTGCCAGTGTAGCAGAAATGATGATGGCAGCAGCAGCCGTTCTTCTCTGCATGAGTAGCTTCATGTTGTTCGTGTGTAATTTACGTTGAGTAGGCTAACCACGTTATTACATTAATGCAGGTAAGGTGAACTAGCAAACATCGTCATAGCTACATGCGGCTGTCTTCTTGTTTGATGGCAGATACTCCCTTCACCCTGGCCAAAAAGGCTAAAATGACCAAAGAAAAAGTGGAAAACAGTTAAACATGAGAGGTTTTTGGACAAAGTTTGTGTTTTTCCCATTGATTAAGCACTGCTTCCAGCCAAGAGTGATACCATATATGCCACATAGCTGCAGAAAAGGCACACATTGTTATCTTTTTACAAAAAAAACCAGCTGAACATGAGAGGTTTTTGGACAAAGTTTGTGTTCTCCATTCTTTAAGCACCGGTTCGAGCACCGTTTAAGCACCGGCACCGTTTCAAAAGTACCGATTTGGCACCGGTATCGGATAAAACCTAAACGATACCCATCCCTAATCACGAGGATGGCTGTGTGCATGTGCGTTGCTTACCTGGGGAACACCTGGCGCAAGAATACCCTATGGAAAGAACGCAAAGTGGTAGAGGCAGTGTGATGCTCTGAGCAAAGTTCTGCTGGGAAACCTTGGGTCCTGCCATCCATGTGCATTTTACTTTGATATCTAATTCAACTGAATTCAATTCAATTCTATTCTATTTATATAGCGCCAAATCAAAACAACAGTCGCCTGAAGGCGCTTTATACTGTAAGATAAAGACTCAATACAAAGAAAACAGAGAAAACCCCAACAATCATATGACCCCCTATGAGCAAACATTTTGGCAACAGTGGGAAGGAAAAACTCCCTTTCACCAGGAATAAACATCCACCAGAACCAGGTTCAGGGAGGGGCAGCCATCTGGGGGCGGTTGGGGGTGAGCGGATGAAGACGGGACAAAGACACGTACCACCTACCTAAGCATTGTTGCAGACCATGTACACCATTTCATGGAAAGATTACACCCTGGTGGCTGTGGTCTCATTCAGAAGGATAAAGAGCCCACTCACAAAGTAAAAATGGCTGAGAAATGGAGCACAGCAAAGAGTTTGTGGTGTTGACTCCAAACTACTCAGCTCTCAATCTAATCGAGCATCTGTGGGATGTGCTGGACAAACAAGTCCAATCCATGGAAGTCCCAGGGTCTGTTGCTAACATGTTGGTGCCAGATATGACTGCACATGTTCAGGGGTCTAGTGAAGGAGTGCTCCTGACAGGGCAGGGATGCTTTGGCACATAACGTGTTGTTCCCCAACACATGGGAGACCAACAGAATATTAGGTAGGTAGCCATAGCATTATGCCTGATCGGTCTATGTAAACCAGTGGAAATATAGCATATATCTGATCTTCAAGGTCCAATACAGCATATAGCATTTTATTCATTTTCTGAAATCTCCAACTTTCACAACCAGCTTTGTGAAAAGGGAGGAATATTCATAGTGGTTTTAACTTCCATCTTACTTGATAAGGTAACTGTGAAAGCACTCTTTTAGGGGAATGGCCTAGCAGAGACTTTTCCAACAAGTTTAAAAAAAAATACACCTAAAGTTAGGCCAGCAATGCAGTATTGTATACTGCAAAAGCTGATATTTAGGAATCCACCTTGATGAAAGCATTTACACAGAAAGGGGGATGAGGCTGTGGAGTAATTAACCACTTTAAACACTATTCTTTCAACACAGTGTGAGTAAGTGCTCTCAAATGTTGTCTTTGGCAATGGATTGTGGTCCCTGTTTAAATGCCAAGTGTTTGGTGTTGTTTGTTCACCTTTTGGCTACTCGTTTCATAATTCTATATCAAGCCAGTGTATACTTTTTTCAGGTAAGTGTGTTTTTGGATAACTTAAAAAAAAAAACACAGTCTGCTGGGGAACTACACATGCTTCTAATTAAACAAAATATAGCATCACCATTTTCTGTGTTTCTGATGTGTATTCTATTGTGAAAAAAGTGGTACTGTCATGAAAGAAACTTTTCATACAAGAAGTTTTTTTTTTTATGTAAGACACTGAAGTGACACTCCTGCATGGTACACAAGACATGACAGTTGGGGAGAACATACAAATACAAATTTGTAAAACAGGATTAGCAAAACAAACCATGCACACATTGTCTCAATGCTTTGTTATCGGAGGCTGAGGACTCACAGCCATCTAGAGTTGCACAAACTCAATTCTGTCAGCCGTTCTGTAGGCAGAGGATGGTGAGGTTGGAAATGGCTAATGCTCCATGGGAAATCATTAAGTCCAGGTAATATCTTACTGAACTGACATTAAAAATTACTTCCAAGGTGCTATAGGTCAGAAGATGTTATCAAATATCTGTGTCTCAGTCTTATCCTCTCGTCAATGTCTGGAGAAGAAATTTCATAATATTTTGAAAGGAAAATGCTACAAAGCATCCTGATTTATAAAATGTTCCACACACTTCACTATTGGGACTGGTTCAGAAAGCTACTATACCATAGGACTGTGCATAGGACTGTGTTAACCTTCCTGCCTTCTTGGGACCTTTTTGTGCCACTGCTATGTGTTAAATGGCTGCCATTTCCACTGTGTTCAGTGGAATATAACCAAACTTGCCACAGGATAGTTTTTACCTGTCAATGTTAATATTCCAGTGTGAATTCCTTAAATCAGCCTAAAATGGCTGAGCAGCAGAAATCCCCACACCCATCACCCTGGGGACCATTTTCTGCCCATTGACTTCCATTATAAACGCTATTTTTCAACCCCAAATTATCATCATATGATTTTATTTTTTCTTCTTTTCTTGGATGTCAATGAAGACTCAGGGCCTTGAAGTTTTAATTTTTAAATTGCAAAAAAATGCAAAAAAAATAATGGCAGGTCAAAATGTATGTTGGTGCCAATCTTTGGTCCATCTAAAGGCCTACTTATAATGACAATCACATATTACTTCAACTGGTTTTTTGTGGAAATATTTAGTTTCGTTTTTTGGTTTTTGGGGCTTATAACACAGGGCGCTCATGTAATAACACTGGGATTTGAAGGGTTAAAACAACGAAAATATAATTAAAACTTTACATGAATATTTCAGGGAGAAGTAGTTTTACAAGGTTGGCTAATTTAAAGTGGAATAAAATATGGATATATGGTCTTTTTATGGCGTGGCTGAGAATGGTCCCTAGGGTGATGGGTGTGAGTTTTTTAAAGGATGGCAGAAGGGTTAAGCTAATGCAGTGTTTTGCAGCGTGTGGTCCAGTTTCACAGATGGAGTGCATGTCTGCTGAAGTGTCCTGATAAAAACAGTTCTGCAATATTTGTAATTAGTCTTGTGTTGACAGTAAAAACAGTTATGCATATGCTAAAATGCTTGTGCTGCAACTTGGCAATTCTTTCACTGTATTCAAATTACTGAAAATGAGATTGCATGTGCTGGTTATTTAATTTATGTACTCTATTAGTTTACATAATTAGATGCATTTACTCCGGATAATGAACTTTATCACTAACTTTGTCATGTACATCAGGTTGATGGAGGCAAAATGCTGAAAATGCAGTTTCTAATTTTGAAAATACTCAGTAACAGAATCCACAAGGGTAAACTTAGTTCAGGAGTAAGAGCTTAGGGCTCACAATATCTAATCATCACAGGACCACAAAGGATGCTCTTTAACTTAGGAAGCAGAAAGTCATTTAAAATGAAGATTTAAAAATGCCCACTTAGTGAAGACACACACATTTCTCCAGACAGAAATGCTTTTGGAATTTTGGTTTTCACAGTTTTAAATTGCAGAGACATATCTTTGATAGGTGTCAGCAGAAGCCTGGAGCTGGGGGATTGGTCGTTCAACCAGAAATGACAGACTCAAGAGATTGTAAGCTGATTAAAGGTGATCAGCACGTTGGGAAATAAAACATTAGGGGTTTGTTATTAATCAATTTTTCCTGCGTGATTTCAAATTTGTCTGTTTAATGTTTACAGCGTGTTAATGTTAATGTGTAACAGCCTGGTAATATTTAAGCCTACAAGAATGAATTAATGGTGCTCCTCCTTGGTAGCTAATCGTTTAAAGCTTTTAATTGTAGGATTTATTACATATGCATTCAACGAGAAATAACGAATTGTGCTTTCAGTATACAAAATTTTAGAAGAAGAGCGTTTAAATGAATCTCACAAGCGTGATTTACTAAATTCATGGCTCAGTATTTACTGTGTTGAATCTTTTTTTAAAAACAAGTCTTGTTTTTGCACTTGCTGGTGTTTTCAAAGATGGGGAACAATTGCTGGATAGATGCATAATCAGCACATATGGATGGCTTGAAGCTGTGAGCAAAGTGGCAAAACTTTACTTTTGTTCTGCAGCTCTTCACTAAATCATCGCCCTCATCACCCAAGTACATGAATGTGATTCACAGATTTACAATAACAGTAATTGGATTAATAAATGGATGGGTCAGAATCTGATTGTACTGTAATTGACGCCCTCCTATGGCTAAGTCCTGAGTTCCTCTGGAGCAGACAGATTTACCCAAAGAGCACAAACACTTAACACACAACCTCAAGCAATTTTTAACAGTTTACATTTAAATTCAAAAACAAATCAATTCTTCTTTAGCTGCCCCCTGGTCTTGGTTGAATGCTGGCTATTACATTACTTGCTTATAAATTAGCACATTTTAAGTAGATCACAACTTTGCATTCCCATGTGAGTGGAATCACATTTTTCCAATGCTTCCCACTTAACAAATCTGGCCCATAGGTTAATGTGAATGTCTACTTAATCAGCCTGTACCTAATGCATATGTGTCATTCACAGTAGTAGACTGACAGATACACACACAGACATGGTAACAGTGCTGTAGGCACTGAGCCAGAAATCTGTATTGTGTCACATTCAGTTATCTGTGCTGCACACAGCTCATTATTGCCCAACATGCCTCACATCTGTCATGTCACACAGTCTTCATGCTCACACCATCATACACGCACAGCCAAACGTACACCCAAACACCCTCCCCACCGGCTTCCTAAAGCAGGATGCAGTGTCAGACACATCACAGGTGATTGTGAAGCAGCAGGTGTGTGGAAAAAGGTAGCATGGGGAGGGGTGGGGTGGCTAATGTGGGTGTGAACATTATGTAACTTACGTAAGAAAGAAAGAGACCATATGAGAAGAAAAATAGTACATATCTACTACAAACAAAGACTGTGTGTTGAAGCTGCACTTAAGAAGCTGATGAGATAACTTTACAAATCTATACAAATCTATTCAACAATAATTACAGACCTTGTAATGAGTTTCAATCAGGATCTTAACTAGAGCTACCAATCAGCCAAAGACTAATCCTGCCTTACAGAGAAAGACTATTAATTAAGTAACTTAGTAGCTAACTAGTTAACTGGTAAATTCTATATAGTTATTATTTATGGATTTGCTTTTGTTTCTAAGCAAATGGAGCAGTGAATTTTGTAGTTAAGATCTGAAATGCTAAATTTCTAAACTCAAACAGAAACCACTGAATTGGGTTAACATTCAGGAATTATGTATAATATTCTTCAAACAAACGATTGATGCATTGTAGGCAAATTTGTGGTTAATGTCAGAGTGAAAAAAAACAACAATATTTTGGTGAGATAAAAAAAACAAAACAAAACAAAAAAAACATGGAAATATATGATATGGGAGGCACAGTTCCAACCCACACTCCCTCTGGCTTCCTCCAGCTGCTGTGTTATTTGTATATCAGCCGCTTTCCATAATAATTCACTTAATGGAAGCATATACACAAGAAATGAGGACCCAAATCAAATCGTGAGGCACATCATCGCTGATTGCAGATACATAGCTGAATGCACCTAATTAAACTTGACATGTTCTAATAAAATAAAGAGAACACCGACAGTCTCTGAGAAAAATGCTTAATTATGGGGCATATTAAGGGGCAATAAGACAGACACACTTCAGCGATAAGGTATTATCAGCGAAGATTAATGCAAACAAATGCCACGTGAGACTCCAATACCAATCAGAAAGAATAGCTCTAATTACATAATGAGAAACATCTCAACCAGTTAGGAAACAGTGACTCTGACACAGTCATACTGGCTTTTTAAGAGCTACTTTAAGATCTAATAAAAAGTCTTGACTGGGGGTTTACTTACTTCTGTGGTTTATGACAGAAAAGTCATTTAATAGATTATTTTCCACGCAGTATTTTTGACAACATACTGTAAGATAACAGGATCTCAGCTGCTTGTTTTTTACTGGAAGAAACGAGCTCAGTGAATGTCACCGGTCACTTTGTCTGACAGCTCTGAGCTGTCACTCATGCGTGCCTCAGCTGATAGTTTAGTGAACAACAGACAGAAGAATAGGGGTTTTTTTTTGTTTGGTCCTCCAGACTCTGATGGCATTTTAAGGACATGTTTTTTCACTCGATAATGACCACACACTCATGCACACATAATTTCAGACAGCTGCAGAAGCATTCCAGATGTCACATTGTCAGGCCAGCTCCCTATAAGGCCTCCCTCTCCTCTGCTAATAGGAAATGTTCCCTAACATCTGTGGTCTCCATCCCTCTCCCTCTTTCTCTCACTATCTCCCCTGCTCTCTCTGTCTGTCTCTGAGCAGTAGAATAAATTGAATTAGAGCTCCACCACCCACTCTGCAGGATCCTGCAGCCCTCTGTCAGATAGCTAAACAGAGAGAGGAAAGAGAGAGGGAAAAAGTTGGAGACAGATAAACAGAGGGAAAAAAGATGGCCTTAATAAAGAATAAATAACAGCCTCACCACCTTGCTTTGGGGTTGTGGTAATGCAAGGTAAAGAATAATGCTTCTGAATCACACCTACGCCTGAGAGAAATTTCATAGACATCACCACACACAAAAGCATAAACCAAGCCTTACAAGCCCATCAGATGCTCATGAAATGCTATAAATTTTACACTGATGTAACCCAGGTAAATCAAACCTCAGCAACTATTCTGAAGTAGCTTTAATAGAAACTCATTCCAAGTCTTTCAAAATGAAAACTCAGTTTGTAACACACATGCAGTGTCATTTATCCAAAACCTAATGGCATGGTAAACCACTCCTTTCAGGCATAAAGAGGAGGCTAAACACAACTAAAATGGACCAAAAATCACCAGTTTCTCTCCTCGCTCATTCACCCACACTCTTTTTCTAGAGCAGGGGATGCATTTGCATAATGCCTCCATATCCACGGGCCATTAGCACCAGCACGAGTGGCTCGTGTGCATAAATTTATTGCCTTGATCAATCAATGCAAGCTACTGTACTGTACTAGTACAAACTGACGAAACTCCAATCCAGCAAAATGCAGAACCGTGGGAAAGACAAAAGAAGAAACCCCACAGACAGGGTAATGATGACATGGGAACAAATTTGGTTAGATTAGTAAAATTTTCTATGACAGGCATAATTAATTAAAAAAAAAAATACACATAATTGGTGAATAATTTTCATTCTGCTTTAAATGAACCCCCTGAAAGGACATCTGTGGACAGGATTTTTTTTTTTTTGGAATGACAGCAACAAACAACAGCATATCCCATCATAAACGTTATTTTATTATTAGAGCCACTTTCATTGCAGCCATTTTGTGTGTGTTTTTTCTGTGTTTCATACATTATAATGCAGGAATGAGTCTCAGCCAAGGGATGGAGCACAATGCCAGCTCAAAACTGCTTTCATTTCTTTATACAAATACTTCCTGTGGGCTGGAGGGATATTCAACCTTCCAGCTACACACTGTCAAAAATGATACGTAAAACAAACATTAAACTTAACTGATGGGTTTTGAACTGCAGGCATGGATGACCATGTTTACATGGAGCGCCAGTGGACCACACTCCAGAGCTGAGCAAATATGTGTAAGGCTTGTGGTTTTAGCAGTTTGCTTCTGTTGTGTAAGCATATCTACTATCACCCTGTAGACTTTATATCTTTGTGGATGCCACATTTACAGCAGCCGAGCAGCTTTTGATGGGCCAGCACAGAATCTGCTCTGATGCAGAGTCAAGATCAGCGCAATGGGTTGAAAATGCAAGAAACCTTGAAATTAATCAATAAATGGATACAATTTCTTGTTATTTAGATATTGTACTTTTTATGTTGTGCACACAAACTATACTGGCCTATGCTATTCAGCGGTAGCGCCCCCCCCCTTTCGCTGTCTCAAACATACACAAAACATCCCTGTCATTATTTGAAACTGACAGACGGTGGATACTAAAGCTAAATCGTTGTGGTGTTCTAGTTACATTGTGTGTGGGTTTAATTGCTTTACGCACGCGCACAAACACTGATGCATGATTTAATTTTATTTATTTTCAGGTATCAGGTATCAGGTAAAGGTGTGGCGCGTACTGCACAAAAAGGCGTGCTGAAGTGCAGATACCTGCGCGCTTTAATAACCGCTGCATGGACATTTTAGTGGGTTTTCTTCTCGCTGGAGACGCACGTTGCGCGCACGCTCAAGTTGTTCATTCTTTCTGGTTGAGCTCGCGGGCTCGAACGCCCGCGTGCACACACACACACACACACACACACACACACACACACACACACACACACACACACACACGGAGAGAGCTGCTCAAAATGTAGGCTTTACCTCCACAGACTCACACAGAGCCTTTGTAACTTACGCCAGGTTTAATTTTGACCTTGCAATGTTCTCAGTGGTGGTTTTCTTTAATGCACTAGCCCCTTCTCTGTGCCCTCCAGCCACCTACCCAATGCTATCAAACTACACCCCCTCTGCCTCCTTCCCGCAGCATATCAGCATCCAGACTAAATGTCAGCGCACGGGAGTCTAGAAATAACTCTTTTACCCCTCAACAGACGACCATTCCCCGGCTCCAGCAGACCCAGGCACAGAGAAGGAAGAGTTGGAGGCATAGGTGGATAGATAGAGAGGGCAAGAGAAAGCCGAGCCTTCATTTTGTGCGTTAAACAAGAAATAAAAGAGTTTAAACTTTACCTCTTTCAAGGATAGGTTTTCTTCGTTCACCGGCTGTCAGCGCGCAATTATTTCTCCAAATCCCATTATTGCGAAGATAGTGGCAATTATAGTTGTAATTCCACACAAATATGCTCCAAATACGAAAATATGCCCCATATACGTATATATCGAAGTAAATGTGCGTAATATCCTTTGGTTGTCTGTAAATTCCGTTTAGGTTTATAGTTCAATCCGATCTTCCGGAGGGGTGCGTCCGTTTTGCATTCTCACAGCGCCCGACGACTACATCCTCCTCTTGTTCTCGCTCCTCTCTCTTTCACACTCTGCCCCGTCTTCTTCTCTCCCGGTTTCATCCCTCCATCCGCTTGGTAAGGGAAGAATCCGATCCGAGAGAAAACTGGAGTGATTCTCTCAGCCCTCCGCCCGTCTCATTCCTCTTCTCTGTCTTCCTTCTTTTTGTCTTCTATTTCTCGCCTGTTCTTCCGCTCCTTCTCCTCCCTCTTTCACCTAGGGCAGGTGAAACAGGGAGAATTCCGCTGCAAGGCAGAAAATATCCCAGGTAGGAAAAAAGGGGTGGAAAACTCAAATTAATCCAGAAAAATTCGCGGGTTAGGGAGAGTTTGTTGGTTATTAAGCACTTAAAATCCAAACCAGTACATTTCCTGGCTTGTTCGACAAGCTTTTAATATCGAATTTGGGATTTTCTTTTTCACCCACTCCCTCCCGTTCTCTTTCTTGCTGTCCTCTCTCTCTCGCTCTCTCTCTCTTTCTGTCTCTGAGTCTCTCTTCCCGTCGCTCACCCTCTCTCAACTCTGTGGGTCTCTGCTGCAGTCAGGAGTTAAAGAGAAGAGGAAAATGTATAAAAGGGCAGAAAATGAAGCAGAATAAAAAGAGCAGTAACGTCCCGGCCAAGCTGCCGCCCGGTTACTCGCTCACTGAAAGCTTAACCTGCTTCGCGATCCTCTTCGCAGGTCGCTGCTCTGTTACCGTTAATCCCCGGAGCGTGTCAGGTCCGACAAGTGCCATGTTTCATCTGAGAGGAGAACATCGCTTCCTCATACAGATTTCAAAATAAAAGCAGCGAGTGGCGCTTTTCAAGTACTTTTTTAACCACATGGAACTGGTTTTTAGGATAAGGACAGAATCTGACAGTGTGACTGGATATAGGAACATTTATAAAATTGCACCACTGGTGTTACAGTGGCAGATGGCTGGAATACCATTTGAGGAATCTATCCGCCCATGCAAGTCTGCATGTCATTCAAAATGCATTCCAAAATTTCCCAAATTCCTAAAAGTCTTCACTTTTGAATGGTAATAGAATCCCCACCCCCCACCCCAGGCACCCTCCATACCATGAATGTGAAGTTTAATTTACATCCGCTCTTGATAAAGTAGTCATATAAAAATGTCTGAGGCTGCCCTTAAGTGTCTGATTGTCATTGTCTGCCCATAGAGGATCCCTTTGCTTCCACGATGTTCCTATGTAAACATGAATTCTGCTACCAATCACTTAATGAATCTTCCCAAGGGTTTACACCAGGGGTGTTAAAACTTTTTTCACTGAGGGCCACATACATAAAAATATAGGAGGGGCCGGGTCACTTACTAGAAATTAGGTATATAACCTTAACTTTAGTGTATTAAAGTTAGAAAAATCACTTAAAAGTGATCGAATATGTTATATTGTTGAATATAATTAAAGACAAAACTGCCTTCATCACAGCTTTCCATAAATGGAAATAGAAATTTATTGATTTATCCAGAAAAAGCTTTGGTAGCTCATTCTCAGAACAGCAGCCTCAGATTTCTTCTTAGAAGATTTACAGCACAGAGAAAAAACAATAAAGGGGAAAATGGGACGGGTACATTTCAAGCTTGTTATTTAAGTTATTAGGCTTAGCAACACACCTATTAACGTTCGTTTGAAACGGTTATCAACATTAACAGACTGAACTGGACTTAATAACAGGAGTGTATATAATTTTAGTAAATTATTCTGGTGAGTATCAGCTGTGCTGGGTATGTAAATCGGGCCATCCAGCTGCGGTGCTGATCGTACGCCACTCGTGCCAAAAATCCGGACAAATGTTACTTGATCAAGGAGCAAATCTGCATCAGATGAGAACAGCTGACTACGTGTGCGTGCGCTGTGCATATAAGAAAGTTGTGCGCAAAAGCAGGGTAGTGACAGAATTGATGCGCATTATTGATATTTGAAGCATGTGTACCTGCACATTAACACACGGGTACTGTGGAATATATTTTTTACTCACCTAAAGCGCTCATGCTCTCGTCCACTCCCCGCAAAAGAATTAGCAGCTGTGCGGTGTCTGTGGCATTGGTGCTCTCATCGCATGCGATGGAGTAAAAATCAAAAGCACAGCTTCATCAGACAGTTGCAGTTTAATGTTGGCTGACAAGTCTTCAGTGCGTCGCACAACTGTATCTCCGGACACGCTGACGTTGTTGAAGTCCTGCACTTTTTCCGGGCACATTATTTCGGTGACTTTAACGAGGCCGTGTTTTATGAGGTCTCCATCTGAAACAGGCTTGCCATGTCTTGCGATGAGTTGGGCGACCTCATAGCTGGCTATTGGAGCCTTTTCCTGGACAATTTGAGCACGAAAAAAATACTGTTGCTGACCCCGCAGGAGAGCTACCATTTGCTTTAATTTCTGCTCTCGCTCAGCACCAGTGTAGGATGCATAGGCCTGATGTTTGGTTTCATAATGAGGTCGTACATTATAGTCTTTCATAACTGCCACAGTTTCAGTGCAGATCAAACAGACACACTTCCCCTTGAATTCTTTGAAGAAATATTCACTCTCCCACCGTGTCTGAAATTTTCTGCATTCACTTTCTACCTTTCGCTTCTTTGGTTCTGCCATGTTTAGTAACTTGGGGTACATTTCTTCTGTGATTGTCCTTTTTGGTGGAGCAACTGCCTTGATCAACAGTAGTTTCCCCTGGTGTTAAAACTAAGAAGTGCAATACTCTAGTAAAAGTTGAAGTGCGGGCCATATTCTATTCTATTTATAAAATTACTTGTGGGCCAATTAAAAATGGACCGCGGGCCGGAGTAAGTTGTTTGGACACCCCTGGTTTACACAATAAACCAGGCTGTTGTGGAGAACTGCGCCAACAAGCTTATAAAGACATAAATAGATACTGAACAGAACTGAGTTCTGTCCCATTTTCAAATGTTACCCTTGGGAAAATTCATTGCCCACCCTGCTTTAAGGGGACTGCAGACTATGCAATGCAGAGAACTGAGGGTTATCTTTAGCCAACGTGGGCCAATTAACAAACGCATTAAGTCAATTAAACTAAAATAATCTGTTTAATATGGTAAATTAATTTTAACTTGTATTTAAACAAAATGCTATCAATTTAAGAGAGAGCAAAAGAGAGCCTGGTAGGTGTGATTGTTAGTTTCTAACCATAATATTCAACAACGTTAACGCTGATGACCAGAGTACCAGAATACGTTGTGTATGAAATTGTTGCGCTTTTATTCTGAAATAAAACGACTATACTTCCGGAATACTCACCGATAACCCTGTGGTATTTTACAATGCTCAGAACAGGTGCGTGGAAGTTCTTATTTGAAACATTTTTATTCCATGTGTGGAGCGCACGAACATATATTTTTCTCCTCTTTATCAAAATTATTTTTCTTGTCTATGCCTCCCTCTCCCGTGCCAGTTAGTCTTGACGGTGGTCGTCAATCTGTTCTGGCTCAAATATGCATCACCTGTCATGTTGTCATTCAACTCACTTTCTCCTTGTTCCTATGTCTCTATGTGACAGATGGTTGTGGCTTAAAGAAAAGAAAGAAGTGAGTAATCAAGTGACCCCTCTCTGGGTTGATAAGCAGAACACTGAGAAAATAAGGACATGGAGGGGAGAGGTGAAGCTGCTGACAGAGATTAGAGAATTTATACAGTTTGAAGTGGATCTTCTCTGATTTTTATGTACCCACTTCACAGTCGACATGATGTTCTGAGACAAGTGGATATGTAGTCTGAGAACATGATCCAGACTGCAAAGCGTCACATACCTTAAATATATTAAAGCTGTTAAGGCTAGGTTGCAGGGATATCAGATTCAGTGGTTCACAGGGGATCCGCTCAGATGTATGGGGTCTTATCAGCTCTCCATTCCACAAAAGCCAAAATTTAAGATATGGCTTTTCTGCAGGACACTGATAAGAAATGGTGGTGGTCCATGGAATCAGAGACTGGGTGGTCTATGGTTAGGATTGCTGGAGCAGAAAGGAAATAATAAAAAAATAAATAAAAAGCAGTGAGCACTTTCAGTTTTCTGTGTAGCTTTGCCATACAGTCAAGATGTCATTACTGACTAATGGATTCTCTCATTTTGTAATCATTAATGTTTAATTAATCAGTGGGCTAGTCTTTCCAAATCATCAACAGGGTTGCTGGGTTAGGTGCCTTGAAGGCTAATGAGTTTTCATTTAACCTGGCATGTTCCATAATAATTTTTCTACTTAGTCTCTATTGGCCATGCTAAATTTGCATGGTGAATGAGCGATAACCCAAAATGTTGTGCAAATGTATCTTTTTCTATGTGATTTACTTGTTAAAGAGTTGTAAAGCTATTATGAGTGAACACTGCTGTAGTCTATTAAAAAATGCTGAATTGGAATGTCCTGTTGGTCATATCTGAGGGATTAAATAAGGTCATTTTCCTGTTATGACTCAAATAGCACTTAAGAACTGCTGATGTCAGCTACACTAACTACTTTACATCCCCACAGCTTAATAGAGCTGAATGTTTACCGTTACATGTATGACCTCAGTGCCACAAACTGACTGGCCGTGACAATAAATGGACAAAGTCTAACCTTCAGGCTACTGCTGCTGCCAATCAGTTTATTGATTAGCTCTTAACATATGTTAAAATCAGTGAGACATTGTCAGCTGGCTGATGGGATTGCTCCCTGCTGAAATCACAATCCATTTGTTAGCCAAGAGCCCACAAATGTGTGAAATCAACAATCGATTAACCATTTGAAACCTAATCAGACTCATCTACTACGGCATTTTTAAAATTCATGATAATCTATGCAGTGATGGCATAGATCCCGAAGTGTCACTTTGTTGTGGTTAGGTTAACTTTATGAGTATAATCAAATGAATGCTAACACCTTCAGATAAAATTCCCACTTAGTTTTGTACAAGGATAATATATACACATTTATGGTCCTGACAAACACATCATCGTGACTTTAATCCTTTGGCTGTCCCTCTAGATGGTGGTGATGTTGTTATTTTCATTAATCACCATGGGACATGGTTTATGAGTGAATTTGGATAAAGTAGGACAAATTTTGACAAATGTCCTGTCAAATTATAGACAGTACTTCTTTTCTTTTTTTTAATCTTCTGTCATTTTTATTTGAAACTAAAATCAGTCCTACCTGCAGTTTCATATATAATAAGGAAAGTCACTGACCGATCCTCTTGACACTCTGAGCCAGAAAAGCAGAGACTTCCAGTAGTGCCGATCAGTGCATTGATTGTATGATCATCCGGGGACCATGTTGGAAACAGTGGTAAGACGGAAATAATTGGATGGCTAGATAAAAATCCGCTCACTGAGACTTGGATCAGTGATCACAGAGGTAGACATCCAGTAACCAATTGAAGATAAGGTCTGATGTGGTGTGAGGCAGTGTAAAGCAGCTGTAGTTCAGTGATATTTGTATTATCAGAATCAGAATACTTTATTGATCCCCCAGGGATCAATAAAGTATTCTGATTCTGATTCTGATTATTCTGTATCACCTCAGAACATTTACTTTACAGATATAGCCTTTTAGAACAGTCCAAGCTGTTGTAGCTGTCAGCGTAGACTCTTGAGATAATCTCTTAAATTCTCTTCATTTACCAGAATGTGACTTGGTCACACATTATTTTCATAGAACTGGCTGTAACTGAAGCTACAAAAATCCCCAGGACAAGTACTGTTTGTGTCATCCTCGATCCACTGGAGCAAAACCTGGTGATGGGAGCACAAAAGCACTGTAAGTATCAACATAAGCTGCCGAAGCTTTAGCCTTCTGTCACTATGGATCAAGCTATTGATTAGCTGTTATGGCTTTTGCAGATGGCAGCAGGTAATACTGACTGCAATCCGTTTGCACACAGATGAGATGAGTGGTCAAGGGTGTAGGCCTACCTACTCACGAATGACCCAATCTAGGATTTTTTTCTTTTAATCTTTTATATATTTATTTATTTATTAAAAATAAAATAAAAACAATTAGAGCATGCATAATGATCTCACTAGATGCCCTGCTCAAGGCAACAGGAAAAAGGACTTGTACTAATGTACACCAATGGACAAAACTAATCAAACTAAAACTTTCCAATCATTACAACGTATGTACTATACAACATGAATATTAAGCATTTTAACAAAAAGCTACTGTACTGTATATGTTAGCTTTAGTAAAAAAGCAAAACAAAACAAAAAAAAAACAATAGATCACAAACTGCATGTCTAATTGCACACGGGGAAACACATTTTGTATCTCGGCAGCTTTCAGCTTACTGCTGTTTACGGCTTTTTATAAGACAGAAAACTTTGATCAGTTTAGTTGCTCTTGCAGGAAGTTATTTCCTTCCTGCACATAAAATACTTAAAAGCAGTGGTGGTGTGAGTTTTGTGAGTATGCTTTTCATCCATTGTAAATGACATTCTGTAGGCATACAATGTGCAACACCCAATAAAAGAAAATTTTGGGAGAGTGGTATTTCATCGAGAAAGGATGATTACAGTAGCAGGAAATGGGAGCTGAGGATCACGAGGGGAAAAACTGGCAGATGAATCAAATGAAAGTGTAATGTTCCCGCTTCCTGCAGGTTTGGTATCATCTCTAAGCGCATCTTAAGCTATAGTGGTGCAGGGAAATGGTTCTTAAGCTTAGGAGGACTGATAACACAGATTTTTTGATCGTCTCAGCCCTGGGATGCTTTTGGAATCAGACCGCTGAAATTTTCAGTAATTTGAAAACTTAAACAGTATTTTATCCCTATTATAATTATATAGGTGAATATAGGATATCCTACTATAAAGAAAATAGGATTAGATCCTGTGTTTCTGATCAGTCTTGTAAAGTTACTTATTACCAGGTTATAGCTATGATTGAATCTTGTTTGTAAATGATAAAAGTGCAGCATAACCTTCACATAATACAGTTGATCCAGTGAACATAAATTCACCGTACTGCAGGGGATTTATGTGAAAATTTCAAGCTGGTTGGTATCATGTAATTGGATCATTGTGTGCCAAATTTAGAAAGCGAACACAACCAAAAGCTGGAAGTGTTCCTGTTAAACACCAGAGTTAATTGACACAATGAAGCCTGAATTATACAGGTGAGTGTGTCCACATATTCACTCTATTATACATATCAGGAATATAAGTTACAAGGATAGAATTTTAAACAAATGTTACACTTAAGGATTCATTTTGAAATTCCTCTGCAGGGTCCTGTTGACCACATTGCTTCATTCAGTTCCGAAGCCATAATGCTTTGATGGTAGTACATAACACTACTAAGAAATAATGTAATTATTTGTGACATTATTAAATGTTCTGATAATTAACTGCAACTTGCAAGAACAAAAAAGAAATATACTTTGACGACTTCAGGCTGCATATTATTAATACAGAAAGCAGACTAATGAGTAATCCCCTGCCTGCCCTTTTTTTATTCTGTTGTGGAACTTGAATTAATGAGAGTTCACCCTCATTAAATTCAGTGTAGCTGCTAAAACTGGAGGTAATTTAAGCATCTTGTACAATATGCCAGCGCAGACAGACAGCCCTGCTGTGCAAAGAAGTTAGCAGTCAAAAAAAAAAGGCAGCAGAGCCATTTCAGGCTGTTAGATCAGAGCTTTTCAATACAGTGGATAGTGCTAGAGTCACAACAAGACTGCATTGATGCTCTTATTAAGTGAACGACACCAGTACTTGCCTGAATTTTATTACTTATAATGAGATCAAAAGTAAGTTGTTTTGATATTTACTACATTTTTAAACAAGCCAGAGAGCTTTGATCAAAGAGCTCAACTATTTCAGCACAATGCAGGGACTCAGTCAGCTGGTTCTGCAGTCTTAGATGCCTCAGCATTAGTGAAACAGTGAACCGAACCCCACAAGTAAAAAAACAAACAAAAAAACAACAACCCTATTTTATACAGTTAACATTACTGTGTCCACAGTATGTGGTTTCTTTTTGGTCTATACTTTCACTGACAGTATATTCCAATATACTATGTTATTGCTATTAATTGAAAGGGGATCGTGGCTCAAGAGTTGGGAGTTCGCCTTGTAATCGGAAGGTTGCCGGTTCGAGCCCCAGCTTGGACAGCCTCGGTCGTTGTGTCCTTGGGCAAGACACTTCACCCGTTGCCTACTGGTGGTGGTCAGAGGGCCTGGTGGCGCCAGTGTCCGGCAGCCTCGCCTCTGTCAGTGCGCCCCAGGGTGGCTGTGGCTACAATGTAGCTTACCATCACCAGTGTGTGAATGTGTGCGTGAATGGGTGGATGACTGGATATGTAAAGCGCTTTGGGGTCCTTAGGGACTAGAAAAGCGCTATATAAATACAGGCCATTTACCATTTACCATATAAAAGAATAATTTAAAAAGGAAAACAATTTAGCGTATGTGAGCACAGACCAACCTGCTTAAAAACATGGTGGAAGACAGGTTAATGGGAACTATAATATACAATTAAATAAAACTATTACATGGTTACAAAGAGCACAGTATAGACAGTGCCCTATACAAACAATCTGGAAACATAAATACACACACGTGTATATATGCACACGCATATATACATATACACACATACATATTATATATATGCACACACACATATCTATCCATGTATCTATCTATATATATATATAGGTGTGTGTGTGTGTGTGTGTGTGTGTAACTAGATTTGATGTATATTATGTAAAATATTATGTGGCTATACAAATATATGTACAACTCTGTGTATATAAGTTTGTGGACAGGCATGCAATGTAGTGACAAGGATTGACAAGAGCTAATATTGCATATGAGAAATATTGCACATAGAAACTACCATGGTGTATTGTACGCTGCAGGTAAGGAAGGAAAGTAGCTTTGCAGGTAAGGAAAGACCTGAATCTCTCTGTTAGGGTCGGGGGAATTTCCGCAGGGCTAGTAAATCTAGTAGTAGGGACTTGCACTAGGGAAAAAAAAGGCTCAGTAATTCTAGTGTTAAGCCTGAAAAAAAATTTCTATGGGTAAGACACTAAGGCAGTAAAGTAGGCTTTTTATACTGTTGAGTCATCTATAGCGCATGGATCTACGGACAGTCTACAGTATGAGGTTCATTATCAGCCAAAGTTTTGACAGCTCTGACACAGTCAGCTTTGTTAGAAAATAATAAGGCTGAGAAACACTTTTTATCCATACTAAATTACACACACACACACACACACACACACACACACACACACACACACACACACACACACACACACACACACACACACACACACACACACACACACACACTCTTAAGGAAGCAGACTCTTAGAGTTACCTTATAACCAAAAAATAACCAAATTCCCTAACATACTAAAATCATTGAGCAGTCCAACTGCTTTCCACGGTCCAACCGTATTAAATCCTTTTAGCGGTCCAACTGCATTCAATCATTTTCAGCAGTCCAACTGCTTTAAATCCTCAGTACTGTCATGAGATTCTCATCAAAATCAAAGCAGACATTTACCGGCAACTTTTACTGAATAGACATTTAATTTTATCATCCAATTCAGCACACTTCGGATAAAATCAACAGGCCTGTGCCTACCTCTTTTATAAAGGCGCCTGTCCCCTCAGTTTGGTTGCCAGGTCACGCCTGCCTGTCTGACCACAACGGACCACCGAATTTCACCGTCTACACCTCCAATTCTCTCCCTCCTCAACCACCGGACGAAGCTCCCAAATGTTAAGGTTCAAATATTGAGGAAGGAGAGTACAAACAACCATTGGTCCAGAAGATCTTGGTCAAACAATTGATTTTAATGAATACACGCGTGGGAAGACCACTCTGTATGCAGATAGGGATTGATCTTCAACTTAATCAAAGCATACACAGATTTTTATAGCATCAGGGTTTGAATTAATGATGCCCCTTCATACGTCACAGACAGAATATACATACGTCAAATCAAAACCACAATGACTTTTAACACGGTTTTTAAAAGAACATTGTCTTCTATCTCGTCTGGAACACGAGCCCCACATCCTGCCAGACGCTGTTCCTCTTTCCAGAGACAAACATGACCAACTTCTCACCTATAAATGAGTCTAACTAATGTGTGTGTGTGTGTATGTGTTGACCTTACATGCTCTCTCATCTCACCCGTTGCACTTCTGACCTTTTACCAGAACCGAGGCTCATCCTTAGATACAATAACTTAACTGAAACTATATGTACTATATTGAATAAATGTTCTAATCGAGAACCTCTACTAAAAACTTAATGAAAGAATATAAAAGTATAACAGACAATTTGAATAACCTAGTAATTCAAATAGCCTCGTCTAGCCTGCTCCTCGGAATAACTTAGACTCTGCTTTCACTTCTGCAAACTCTCTGCAACTTCCTGTCAGCCTGCAACTTAGTCTTTCTGAAAGACACACACACTGTTTAAACCTCTGAATACAATATCAATACTGTAAATTATATTATTAATGCAATAGTAATGATGATGATTATTTACCAATAGCAGTAAAATAATTTCCCTGATCCACACTTTGCACTACTGCAATAAAGCTAGATGCTAACATTACTCTTAACAACACGATAAGAGATGTTGAAAAGTTAAGGAGAACTGCCTGAATGTGTTATTTTATGGAACAGTCCTGAACATTTTGTCCTAACATGACACCATGAAACACTGGAATGTGCGTCTGTGTGCATGTGTCTGTGTGCGCGCATGTGTGTATGCTCCCATCGCGCATGTGTGTATGCTCCCATGTACATGTTCTTTTCATGGTGAAATCTGTGCCATACACTGCCTCGCAATGTTATCTACACAGTTTTAGAAGCCTTATCTGAGTTAGGATAGATGTGTGTTTGTGCACATGTGAGTGAGAAAAGAGTGTGTGTGTGCGCTGGCAAACAGATAAGCCTTCCCTGCAAGCCTCTTATTCATGCTGTACCTAACAATACAAGGCCACAATCACTCTGAAACCATCTTTTACTTGTTTACACTTCACCATGACCAAAGGGAGCTGTGTGTCTGCATGTTTAGAGTGCCTTTGTCTTTACATGCCATACATTACATATGCCAACAGTTGTGTTACTATCTGTGCTTACATGCATGCTCCTTTGACTTTTTTGAGCCTCTGCCGACATATTTGCCTTTTTGTATTGACTTTGTGTTTGCGTACGGGGCTATGTGTCTGTTGCTGCGTGTGCACCCTGACAGATAAGCCTCCCCTGCAAGCCTCTTATTCGTTCAGCACTGAACAACAGCAAGGCTGGCATTACTAATAAACTCTATGCTCTGATATGACCAACGAATTTAGAGTTTCTCAAAGAGGCTCATACGGGCATGGCTGACACATTGTAAGCTCCAAAACATTGGCATGAGAGACATAAGCATGAGAGAGACTAAGTAAAGGGAAGAAAATGTCAGAGAATTAGTCTGAGTCTTTACACCCTCAAGAAAATAATTTCCTATACAGCATAAAGTGAAAACAGGCCATTGATTTCCATTTCTGTCAGAGGCTGCACATGGAAACAATAAAAGAATCCATGACTACTGTGTCCATTTCTGGGGTAATTACCTTGTAAAAGCACTTTAAACAGCAACTTCATATTTCATTAAAAACTGACATAATAATGTTTCGTGACACAATGAATGACACCAAAATGTTCATTTGCCAAAAATGGGGTTGATAATTACAAGAGATAATCAGGAGCTGGTTCTTATTTAGAATAATTTCAAATTGTGTCATTCCTGAGAGTAATTCAGCTTTAATAATTGCTGACTAAATGCCTGAATGTGAAAGCACTACTAATTGTGGAAAGGGATTTTATAAAGTGTTTTTGCATGTTTTCCTAAATCGCAGTGTTTTGAACGCTCATGGCCACTGAAGTAACCAATTTGTATCAATCAAGCAGTAAAAACAGTATATTGTCCAGCCTATGTTTAAGTAAAGCTGGAGAATATCTAGGCTTGGGACTAAATTTTCAGGATGTTTCCTACATATTGCACAGTAACGCCATACAAGCAGGGCTACAAAACTGTCTCACACCCGGCTTTTGGGAAGTCTGACCACAATGCCTCATTCCTCAGTATAAACAAAACATACAGAGGGAAGAAGTAACCATGAGGGAGGTGAAACACTGGTCTGCCCAATCTGAAGCTAAGCTACAAGACGTCCCAGTCTACATCGTTGAGTGCATGTTCAGAGCATGCGCAGTCGACATCAACGAGTTTAGGGGAGTAGCAGTAAGCTTTGTCAACATGCTAGCGGGGAGATCATCCCCACTGCGAGAGTCACCACATTCCCAAACCAGAAAACATGGGTGGACAGATCGATCCGCGTTGCAGTGAACGCCAGGACCGCCACCTACAAAGCGGGTCTCGCCACTGGCGATATGAGCGCCTACAAAGCGGCCTCATTAAGTGCGCGGCGCGTAGTGAGAGATGCCAAATGCTGGTGGTGAAAGCGCGTGGAGTCTCACTTCCACCAGGGTGATACATGAAGCATGTGGCAGGGACTACGCAACATTACGCATTACAAAACCAGGGACACTGCGCCAATCAACGCAGACTGTGCATTCACCAATGACCTGAACCAATTCTACGCCCATTTCGAGATTAGCCAGGCGGCTAATGGTAACTACCGCCTGACAACTGAGGACAGTGACATCATAAGCGAGAGAACTGTGATCAGCATCGCGAAGCACGATGCCCGAGCGGCTCTGAGGAGAGTGAACACAAGGAAAGCGGCGGGTCCAGATGGCAACACCGGCCGTCTGCTGCACTAACCAGCTAGCAGGTGTGTTCACTTCCATCCTCAATGAGTCCCTGGCAAACTCTGTGGTCCCCACATGCTTCAAGAGATCCACCATCATCCCTGTGACCAAGAACAACAAGCCCTCATGCCTGAACGACTACCGGCCAGTTGCACGGACCTCGGTAGTAATGAAGGTGATTAGCTTCCCAAACAGCACAGATCTGCTGCAGTTCGCCTACCAAGCCAACAGATCCACAGAGGAAGCCATCGCCCATGCCCTGCACACCACCCTTAGCCACGTGGACAAGAAACAGGGTAACTATGTGAGACTGCTGTTTGTTGATTAGAGTTCAGCGTTTAACACAGTAGTGCCCGGTAAACTGTTCACAAAGCTGAGGGATCTAGGAACAGCTGTCTGTGTGGATGGGTGTTGGACTTCCTTACTGGCAGAACTCAGGTGGTGAGGGTGGGTAGATGCATCTCTAACAGCATCACCATCAACACGGGAGCACCACAGGGGTGTGTACTCTTGCCACTGCTCTACTCCCTCTATACTTCAGACTGTGTGGCCACCCATGGCTCCAACACCATTGTGGTGTTGGGGGCCATCTCCAACATCGATGAGGCGGCCTACATTGATGAAGTGAAGAATCTGGCATCATTGTGTTCAGGATAACCACCTCCAGCCGAACGTCGGCAAGACCAAGGAGCTAGTGGTGGATTTCAGAAGGAGTCAGCACAGGGACTACAAGCTCATTATTATCAATGGAGCTCCAATGGAGAGGGTGCAGTCCTTCAAGTATCTCAGTGTCCACATCTCCTCAGACCTGACATGGTCTGCCCACATTAAGATACAGTCCAAAAAAGCTAGGCAGCTCCTGTACCACCTCTGACAACTGAGGAAGTTCAGGGTCTTGCCACTGATCCTCAGGACTTTCTATGCAGGCGCTGTGGAGAGGATCCTCACACAGAACATCCATTACTGGTTTGGGTGTTAAGGACCAAAAGGCTCTTCAGAGAGCGATCCAGACAGCAGAACACTGCTGCAGGATTGCTCTCCCCCTTCAGGACATCTACACCAGGAGATGCTGGACTAGAGCAGCTCAGATACTAAAGGACTCATCCCATCCTGGCAACAAACTGTTCCGACTTTTGTTCCACACAATGCCACTTACTGCACATAATGCCCCCCCAAATATATATTCACTGAATGTACATAATTTTCTGCTTTCCCCTTTTGCACAGTTATGGAGTGTATCAGGATACATTTCACTCCGTGTTGTACTTGTATAACTACAGGGAGTGCAGAATTATTAGGCAAGTTGTATTTTTGAGGAATAATTTTATTATTGAACAACAACCATGTTCTCAATGAACCCAAAAAACTTATTAATATCAAAGCTGAATGTTTTTGGAAGTAGTTTGTAGTTTGTTTTTAGTTTTAGCTATTTTAGGGGGATATCTGTGTGTGCAGGTGACTATTACTGTGCATAATTATTAGGCAACTTAACAAAAAACAAATATATACCCATTTCAATTATTTATTTTTACCAGTGAAACCAATATAACATCTCCACATTCACAAATATACATTTCTGACATTCAAAAACAAAACAAAAACAAATCAGCGACCAATATAGCCACCTTTCTTTGCAAGGACACTCAAAAGCCTGCCATCCATGGATTCTGTCAGTGTTTTGATCTGTTCACCATCAACATTGCGTGCAGCAGCAACCACAGCCTCCCAGACACTGTTCAGAGAGGTGTACTGTTTTCCCTCCTTGTAAATCTCACATTTGATGATGGACCACAGGTTCTCAATGGGGTTCAGATCAGGTGAACAAGGTGGCCATGTCATTAGTTTTTCTTCTTTTATACCCTTTCTTGCCAGCCACGCTGTGGAGTACTTGGACGCGTGTGATGGAGCATTGTCCTGCATGAAAATCATGTTTTTCTTGAAGGATGCAGACTTCTTCCTGTACCACTGCTTGAAGAAGGTGTCTTCCAGAAACTGGCAGTAGGAGTCAAGCTCAACCCCCAGTCCATCTTCAACCTGAAAAGGCCCCACAAGCTCATCTTTGATGATACCAGCCCAAACCAGTACTCCACCTCCACCTTGCTGGCGTCTGAGTCGGACTGGAGCTCTCTGCCCTTTACCAATCCAGCCACGGGCCCATCCATCTGGCCCATCAAGACTCACTCTCATTTCATCAGTCCATAAAACCTTAGAAAAATCAGTCTTGAGATATTTCTTGGCCCAGTCTTGACGTTTCAGCTTGTGTGTCTTGTTCAGTGGTGGTCGTCTTTCAGCCTTTCTTACCTTGGCCATGTCTCTGAGTATTGCACACCTTGTGCTTTTGGGCACTCCAGTGATGTTGCAGCTCTGAAATATGGCCAAACTGGTGGCAAGTGGCATCTTGGCAGCTGCACGCTTAACTTTTCTCAGTTCATGGGCAGTTATTTGGCGCCTTGCTTCTTGCGACCATGTTGACTATTTTGATTGTTCGATGATCACGCTTCAGAAGCTTTGCAATTTTGAGACTGCTGCATCCCTCTGCAAGATATCTCACTATTTTTGACTTTTCTGAGCCTGTCAAGTCCTTCTTTTGACCCATTTTGCCAAAGGAAAGGACGTTGCCTAATAATTATGCACACCTGATATAGGGTGTTGATGTAATTAGACCACACCCCTTCTCATTACAGAGATGCACATCACCTAATATGCTTAATTGGTAGTAGGCTTTCGAGCCTATACAGCTTGGAGTAAGACAACATGCATGAAGAGGATGATGTGGACAAAATACTCATTTGCCTAATAATTCTGCACTCCCTGTATGCATGTGACAAATAAAGAATCTTGAATTTGCTAATTCATGTTCTGCAATGTGGTGAGACTATTTCTATCGTTTCATGTGACTTACCTTTGTAAAATTGCATCCAGACAAATCATTAGACTTCTGGAACAATTCCCCTTTGGTCAAACAAGACCAGTGTGGAGATTTTAGCCATAATACACAGCACCACGGTAGCCAGAACTGAAACACCATACCACCACAATCACTTCATACCAACTGTGAAGTACGGTGCTGGAGGGGTGCTGCTGTGGATTTGTATTTCAGCCATAGCACCTGGGCACTTTACATTCATCGTGTTGACTACCAACTCCTCTATACCAAAGTACTCTGGAGTCAAACATGGGCCCATCTGTCCAACAGCTAAAGCTAGGACAAAACTGAGTCATGAAACCGAACAATGATCCCAAGTACAATCCACTATAGAACAGAATGGCCACAAAGGAAAAGAGTCACAGTGGTGCAAATCTCAGCTTACCAGAAATAATGTGGTGGGAACTAAAGAAAGCTGTGAATAAATCAATGCCTGAAAACCGAAATGAACTAAAGCAGCATTTTAAGGAAGAGTGAGCTAAAATTCCTTCAGAAGAATGTGAGTGACTGATAAAGTCATGCAGAAAACATTTACTTCAAGTTGCTTCAAATTATTGGCGATAAAATCTTTTTTACGGGCTAGTGAATCATGGAGTGTATGTAATTATCACACACTGCTTCTGCACTTTGGTTTATATTATATATTTCTTAAATAAATAAATAAATAAATAAATAACGAAAGTGTAATATGTCATTTGTTGCGTATACATTATGTTAAGACATCATCATGTTCACTGCGTCCACACAAGCTTAGAATTAGCAGAGGTTATAGATCATTTTTCCTATTTTTTGATTCGATCCTGTATATCCAGATTAAAACATATGTAATCTATCTCAAACTCAGTACACTCACACAAAAGAGGCACTTGAGCATGACCACGATGCCACAGAATGCTTTCTACATCTTCACTAGACACTGAACAGAAACTCTGAACTATAGAAGAGGCAGTGAGTGGGAGAAGGGGAAAACAGGAGTGGGTGAGTCAGCTGTTGGAGCAAACTATTCAGAACCAAGACATACTAAACAAAATTGTGCAGCCTCTTTACTACATGAATGTCATATATCATTTCTCATTCATGACGGTTCCATGCATCACTATGTTTCTATTTGTTGATCACTGTAAACTGCTTAAGCCTATGTAACACAGAGAAATTTATTCAATAAAATGTATATCCTAATTCTCGATCATTTATTGATATAAAAAAAGAAAAAAAAAACTGCTATGCATACCTGATTTCACTATCCAGTTCTTACATGGCAGATGAAAAGTCCAAGGATTGGCAAAATAACTGAAATGCAAACCCTGTATTACCAGATTTCATAGTAATCTTCACGATGACTCAAAACACATCATTAAATATACCCTGAGAACAATGAATGTCATAATAAAATACATATACAATATCCAAGTTAATCCGTGTGTCCGCCTGCCCGACCATCTGTTTGTCTGTCTACCCATTCATCTATCCCTTACTGTAGATGTTAAATCATGAAAAACTTCTGACCTATAAATTATCATGCTGCATTCTCTAGCAGCCCTTGGTGAATATAAACTTCTTGGTGACACTTTAGGAGTAAAAGGAAGTCCAAAGCATAGATGAAGGCTTAAACCTCTGGCTAGAGCTGGAGTTTGTAAAGCAATAGATGGTTATCTTACGTATATTTTAATCCATTGTGCATGAGCTGACAAACCAACATTGCGTTTTCAGAATGACAACACTATAGTGGTAAAGAAAAAAAACAACAAAAAAAAAACCACCCAGTAGTGCAGTATTCAAATAAAACTAATGTAAGCAGGCAGACTTTCCCGAGCTTATGAACTCAGTCCACTTGGCCCTCGGTTACTGCACTGTTCTTTTGAAACCATTTAAATTCAGCACAATTTGAACTATTTCTTTGTGAAGCAAACAGGAGCAGCAAATGCCAACACCGCCATTTTTGTGTGCCAAATAAAATATTTTGAACAGCATTTCCTTTTTCTCCCATTTTCCATTTACTTTTGTCATGTGCCTGCATCAGTATGAGCAACTGTTTACATTGGTAATGCAGTGCTGTCAATGTGGCTGCCTGCAAGTGTGTCTTAAGAAAGGGATAGTCTGATGTTATAAAAAGTATATGGTTTATTTTTCATTACATGTTTGTCACTGTGGCTGCTGAGATATGTTTTTGAGTTTATTCATTATTCTTCATAAAATGATGTATTCATATGATGCACATCTGTTCTGTTGCGGGTGTTGATCAATCATTTCAGGGTTCCTTGAAATAAAAAGAAATAAAAATAATCTCTCTCTCTCTCTTTCTGTTCCAGCAACATTCCAGTAGCTAGCACAAAATCTAATGTGGCGTAGAGGAAGCTAATATCAAAGCACAGCGTTTTGCTAATTCACTGAAGCTTATTTGTATGTTTTCAGCAGTTTTAGTCAAGTGAGTTCACACTGTGGAAAAACAGGGACGTCTATCTCACTTCATTCATGTGCAGTAACATTATGTGTTTTCACCAGCTCCATTAATATTTCACTTCATCTCTTATCGGTTCAGCTTTACATGATGTGTGTGTGTGTATCGAGGCACAGCCATGGGAGGGGCACTCAGACTGAGAAAAAGGAAGGGAAGAAGTAATGTGACCGTAAACAGCAGCATGATGTAGCCTATGGCACTGAGCTTAAGTGAGACTAGTGCACATAAATTAGGTAAATAACTTGAATATGAGCTTTTATTTTTATCCATTTTTGTTCTGTTGTCATTTTGTCCGTTACTAATTTATACCAATTCAGTAAATGTATCCTCTTGGTTGCATTTAATTGCTGCGAGGTTTGAGAAGCAATGTTCAAGTTAAGGTTGCCTTAAAGACAAATGAATAATTCCCAGGCTGCTCCTCACAGAGGGAGCTCATTGCTTTATCACTGGTATTGGATCAGCACACAAAACGAGTAGAAGCCCTATGCCAAGGTATCTGTTAGGTATAAACTGGTATAAACTGATTACCTCATTATAACACAATTGACAGCTGGACTTGCCACAGCATCACGCTTTACAGGTACAAACGTTCTGCTATGAGCTTCTGCTGCTAACCACAGTCAAAAAAGTGTACTGTGAAGTAAATGTAATGTATGAATGAACATTTTGGGTAAAGCTTCTCGCGTAAGCTTCTGCCCTGCGACTGTTATCACTGCACTCAGCGGATGAACATTATCTGCAGTGGGATACACAAGGCAGTGATTAAAGGTCTGTCTATATTCATAGCTGAAGTCACAGCAGAAAGAGAGCCAGCGGGGTCATTACAGGATAAAGGCAGATAGTAAATTAAACCTGGAGAACTTCTCTTCTAATCTCTTTCTTGTTCACCATTGCTTTTCTCAACTTGTCCCTCTGACACCTCTGACAGGGATCTTTGTAGCCTCCCCATCTCACTTCTTGTTTATTTCTTTTCTTACACTAAATTTAGGAATTTAGGAAATGTTACTCTTATTAACTTTTAAATGAAAACAAAAAGAAAGTAAACATTTGCACACAAAAGTATGAGAAAATTATAGTGAGTAATTTCTCTCTGTTAGCATTCTTGTATCACAATTTTAAGCTAATGTAGAGATACAGAGATAACTATTAAATGAAATTTGTGGATCCAATGTAAAACAGAGGAATAGTAAAAACATTTTTTAACAGCTGGCCCCTGCATAAATGCCTAAAATCCTAAAATCTTTCCCAAAAATGGATTTAAATTCTTAAATAGATAATTTACATTTGAGTGTACTGTAAAAGAAAATAACACCATGTCCTCTAAGCTGTAACTGTTGGGTTAAATGAAAGGTTCATTTATCCTAATTATTGTTTGAAGTTTGAATTCCTTATAGGGCTTGGAAATTATGGTTTATGGATTTATGATTTCAGAAGCTTCCGTCAAGGTTCACAATTTGTTTACATTGATCTAAACTAAAAGAGTCTAAACTAAAACTTTAATTTCTTCCATGATATGATGATTATTTTGATGGTTCTGACTGAAGAAGGCTCTCTGTGTTTGAGTGCAGAATTACAGTAAACTTCAGTTTACTCTAATCATACATCAGTGTTGCTGTTATGAAGTGATGCACCAGACAATAAGCACCACACAATACCAGCTAAAGGTGCTAAAAGGTGTTACCTAAATGTTTTGTTTTTTTGTTTTTTTTACACTGAGCGTTACTAATAAGGGTGTCAGAACTCATGAGACAGTTCTATAATTGGATCTAAAATATGACTTAGACACAGTATATATTTATACGTTGTTATAATTCATTAGATTGTGATAGACAGGACTGAAGATGAAGAACAGCTAATGATCCACGACCTCACTAACAGTGAGCTTTAAATACAGGGAGATTTAAATTACACTCAGTCACTGCGGTTCATTTCAACAACTACCAGGTTGCAAATGAGACAGTCATTGCAAGTGAGTGCAATAATTACCAAAAATAAAAGATGCCAAAAAAGGGGGTTGTCTTATTCTTTACTATCCTTGTTAAATCTGTAACACACAAGCTGCAGACTGTGTCAGTTAGGATTCTTTGTCTTTGTATCAGCACATATAAAAACAGCTATGACCCCAATCAAAAGTCACAACATTAAAAGGAGATTGATAAAAACAAGGATTTTAGTTAAATGAATATATGTCCTAGTTTAAACGTCTGAGGATCTGTAATCAGTACTTTGTTGCTGGCCATCTAATAGACAAAAGAAAATGAGATTCATCCTCTAGGGATTGGCGATTCCACATTAATCCAATATCTATTAAGATAGTCAGTCTGGATCAAAATGGTAGACTGGCCTACCGACAGCTAACTGATTCACTAACCTTAAAGCTACGCTATGAGAATAGATTAAAAATAGTTCATCCGCAGCCTCAGTCACACAGACCTAGAGACGGGTCGGTGACCCCGAGAAATATCTAGTCGGTAGGGAAAAATGTGTATTTATTCATTCAGCAGAGTGGTACTGATACTTAAAAATATGGAATATTAGAACGTTAACTGGAAACAGAATGTTTAACTTTACAGTATAAGTTCTGCTGTAATGCTAAATCCAACACATTTCAAAAGCAGCAACTTTGACTTTGAAGACAAACGGTGGCTGTTTCCGGTTTGTGTTTCACTCTGTTCGTGATTTCATTTCTGTAGTTTGCATGGATCTCAGGTAACCTGCTAGCAATAATAACACAGGATTTAAGTGAAGACTTTGCAGCACATAATATATGAATGATAATGTTTCCTAAATACTGTATATGTAAGTATTTGTAAATACTTTGTGAACAATAAATAAGTATTCGTGTGGCCCTTAATGTTAAATTATTGTCTGAGTGTACAGAGACAGACAGAAAACACTACTGCCCTCCCAAATAGTGCTCTCTGAGCAAAGCAGATCAATACAATGGAGTTTACTCAGATTAATGGCACCTCCTGACTATGCATTCTGGACTAGGTAAACTTATTGGAAACTGGCCACATCCATCACTATGTATGAGGGTATTTAGGGAGGACAGTGACCTGACAATGTGGAGATTCATTGAATGACAAGCAATGGTATAATGGGCACGATGAACCTAAACCTGAACTAATTTTCACTCAAATCTCCACATCATAGTCTCTATGTGAATCGTTATAAAACACAATATCTCCTCAGGAGGCATATTTATGCACTCATATGGTTTAAAGCCCCTGCGTGACTTTTCACAGGAGGGGGATGGACTCCTGCTCACAGACTTGACTTTAGGGACGAATCCTTAACTTGGAGATGCAACTCACAGAGGTAATAAGAACCATTTATCCTCATTGCCAGCACATCATTGAATCTCTTGCCTAAGGCATTTTGATGACTTGATGCATCTGCACACCAAATTACAGATCTATGCCCTCTGCCAGTGGATGCTGTAGAAGGTGCAAGTCCAAATGCCTCTGTATTATTTATAAGTAAACAGGACTCATGAAAATGATAAAACAAATCCAGAAGACTTTATTTGTAACACAAATAAAAGTTTAACTTTACTTTTTCAGACATATATTTTTGGAATATAGTTTGGGTTAGTGTATTTTTTGAGTATTAATACCAGGCAATCCACAGGAAAATATTGCTCTGGACTTCAATGTGCAGATAGCGATCTGGTCAATTTGATGGCAGATAAAGAACTATGTTTAAAGATGACCTAATCACTAGCACAACACTGATAAAAGGCAGAGATCAGACAGGCCATAGATCTGAACAAAACATACATATAGAACATAATATTCATGCAATTTCAAAAAAATCAATAAAGGTATTGAAAAACTCCACAGACCTGTACCTGCTTCAATTCTCTCTGAAGGTTTGTTGCACTTCCTACTTTCTTTAAGCCAATAATAATGATGTCATACTGAAAGAGATGTCAGATTACCATCCACAATGATGCCTGACATCTTTACATTGCATCACTGGCCTGCAAGGGACACAAGAGCATTCTAATAAAGGTCATTAGCAACTTAAGCCAAACCCTGTGCATTAAAGCTGGGTTTTTCTGTGTCTTGTAAAGACCCATGTGGACAGCTGTGAACACCGTGGATGAAAAGTTGTTCTAATTATACCAGTTTCCCAGTCTGCTTTAAGTAAACATGCATAGTAGTGCCCCTGTAATGGTTGTTTGGTCTCTAATAACAAACATTAAATTCTACTTCAGGTAAAATGTGCAAAAACAAAAAAGCAAAAAAAAAAAAAAAAAAAAAGAAGCATGGCATGACAAAAGCTGAAAGGACTTTTTGTCAGGATTCAATCGACTCTGAGCCAACATCTCAAGACTAAACTCTAGTGGTAATACATTTAGTATTACATACGTGCTTTATGGCCTTCACAGACCACTAAGGAGCTTCAAGGGTTGCCATTCATGTACTAGAGTTAGTACAGTTATTTGTTTGCATGCAGAAACATTTCCTGGCTGTGCACAGACTTTGTCAAGCCTTGGTGATGCAGGCAGACTACAGCTTAATATTTTCTGGATGATGAAGCGTGTTGTTTTATTTTTATGTGGCCTACCTGCCTCAGTAGAGGTAAAGTAATACTTGAAGTTCTTGGCACTTTATTAAATAAATGTGCTATAGCAAAATATTCATGCATGCTGCTGGACTTGAACTCTTTCACCAGCAGTTCTCAGAATGTGGATACTGAACAGCAGACTATATAAAAGACTTGTAAATAACTGACTGATGATGACTAGCTCTTCATCGATGATGGTCACGAATCATGACAGCAAAGCCTTTCAACTGCAAAGAGAGCACAGCTTCAGTGACAGTTGTCAGTCATGTGACACACAAAGACAAGTGATCCCTTGATGCAGCCATGCTGTCATTTTTTTCTGTCATACAGCACCCAGTAGATATCTATGCCTCGGACACTGTACTGTACATGTGCTCCGACTGACATGCAAATACGGCCAAAGAAACAAAACTTTACCACTTTTAGATTTCTGTAATCACAGTTAGATTTAGATTTTAGTTAGATTTTTTTCTAGTGCTGTCAGCGTTAATCTCTTTAATACGACATTAACGCCATAACCGATTTAAGGCGGCAAATCCCTGTTAGCGAGTTAACGTGGATCGCCCCGTGCGAGGGCTGCACGGCGTCAACGCGTAAGGGCTGTTAGCTCGTTAATGTGTTACTATTTTTTTTGTAGATTTTCTTTATTTTTTTAATCTCACTACAGAACATCCCTAATGGGGTTTATGCATTTTTGGTTTGGTTTTATGATTTTATAAATAAATATTTATTATAACTCCATTTCCAAAAAGTGCTGTGTAAAATGTAAATAAAATCTGAATGCATGTAATGATTTGTAAATCTCAAAAACATATTTTATTCGCAATAAAACATTAATACATTTCAGATGTTTAAACTGAGCTAATACGCAAAAAAGAATTTAATTTGATAGCACATCATAAAAGTTGGGACTGCACCCACATATCATCAGAGATGCAGGTATTTCAACAGAATGCTGATAACAAACTGAGTAGTTTCTCTCCTCTTTAAAACAGAGGATGCAGCATCAAAGTTTTCCAAAAAGAATTGAAAATTTCAACTACACTGACCACAAGTGTCCATTTGCCTCAGTCAGTTTTTACTGAACTGTGGTCCAGAAAAGACCACAGTTCATTTTTCATTAGTGTTAAATGAAGTACCTCTGTTTCTTTATTGCTTATTTAGAGTGAAAGACACGAATAAATCCTTTGTAACTTTAGCTTTTGTGGCATACTGATGGGCAGCATGTTTATCCATTATTATTGTTTATTTAGGAGAGAATTTATGCTATTTTTAAGACATGATCTGCTATTGACATGTGTACCTTAGTACCTGAACACCTTGATAGTTTTGACTGAACATCATATTATAGATGTCTAATAATAAAAGGCAATTTTTCAAACAATTCTCTTAGACGACACAGTTTCTCTTTGTGCCATTCTAGTTTTCTTTCAATGTATTCAGACTTATTTAATCTTACAAACCTGACATCAGTTTGTTTTCATCCTTTTCTCTCCTGTGAGATAGCACATGCTGTGGAGGTGCCATTTTTCCAATGACTCACAAAATCCCTCCTGACCTTAAATATCTCTGTTCTAATGTTCCAAAGGTCAAAAATTATACGTTTTTAAAGGGCATAACTTGTACATAATGATTTGTACTGGCATGATGTAACAGGGCAATCTTGTTGTTATATAAGGTTGCATTCAAACTTTGTATTATCACCTAAGTGAAGTTTTACAAGTTTTGTTTGGGTAAGAAAAAAAAAAAAAAGGTAGTCTATTTTTTTAACTACACAGTCTACACCACTGAGCTGCTTTGCCCAGATATCAGGGTTATTCTCCCATTTTATTTCTCACCCCGTCTTTCTTGCTTACTGACAGTAAATGGATTCAGAGCTACAATTAGCATCAATCTGCCATACAGCTCAAATAAATGACTCCTAATAGACTCCACTGCAAGATGCTGCAACAGACTCCACAATGAGATACACCGATAGAGCCAGCAACCCCCCTGCACACCATGTGCTGCTTGAATTTCAATTAACTTTTACCCATACAGCATCTTGATAGTGTTTTGTTACATAAGTAATACAACACATAAAATCACAGCAACACCATTGTTATCATGATGGAGTAATGCTGAGATGAGAAAGAAGGCCATATGACAAAAAAAGCAGACTTAATGTCTTTGCAAGTGTTTGCATTATCTGTATCAAGTTACACATTTCTCTTGAGGACTAAAAATATGATAATACAGAAAAACATGTAGGAGTAGGAAAATAACATTAGCAGCAGTGTTAGCTCTGGCTTACAGTATATTTGTGTGAAGGTTGATGAATGGCCCACTCAACATAAAAAAAAAAAATAAATCTGTTCTTTACAACCTTCAAAAAATACAAGTGTTTTTTTGATTGAGAATGACAAGCATGTTCTTGTAAGCAATTATCCTTTACTTGGAAAGCAATGAAGTATTATGTTTATGTCCTTGTCTGACGGCTAAGAGTGCACGCCACTGTTTTATCCTGATATTGGCAATGCTCTGCTTCATTAAATCTACAAAAGTGCTGCTGCAAAGGTCACTTGCATATGCCACACGATCAACCACATTACAGTGTGACAAATGTGTCGAGCAGTTTTCTAAGAATCCACTGAGTGACACAAGTGAAGTAGCATTCAAAAGACAACCATCATTCAGTAGATTCTGCCAAACTAAACTGTGAAGAGGACAGTAGGGGTCAAGTACACATAGCACAGATAGGAAGCAAACAAACACGTGCGTATTTTTGCTTACTCCTCCATGAGCAAGTTTACTCCTAAAGGTTTTAGAGAAACTAGAAACAAGTGTGCTTTGTTTGTCTTAAAAGCAAGAAATAAAGACTAAATAAATAGTGCTGAAATCCAGCATATACAGCATAAACATCAACCTGACTTTTTTGTGTGGGTTTGTGCGCTTGCCTTCTTCTCAGAGAACCTGAACCAGGCTGTATGATTATGCGTGGGCAAATGATAGATATTGTAAAGTGTTTTTCCTGCTTGGAGTTTATAAAGAATCAGCTCACAGAATTGTGCAGTCCATAACAGCAAGTCTAAATGAAAGCAACAAGACGCTTGGCTTAGAATTTGTAGTATTCTATACATCACATTCAAGTAATTTGCATTTGAAGCGCCGTTTTGTTTTTTGGCTTTCTTTTGAAGTTACCTCTCACTTTATGTCCAGTTTGCAGCAGCAGCAGTTGAAACTGCTCCTGGTAAAACATTGTGGGGTTTTTTTTTTACATTTTGTTTTTTTGAATTGCTGGCCTATTTCCTTTAAAGAGCTTTTTTGAATGAAATGTTTAATCTGCATCATTTTATAAAACAGCTTCGTTTGAGCTTACTGCATAATCCAGAGCAGAATTACATTAACACAAAAAAGTGAAGCTTTCATGTGGTTATTAAGATTTCTATTAAAGAAAAAGTTAGAGAGAAAAGTTCTTAAAAGTTGCTAAATGAACAAGAGTACATGGTGACAGAAAATCTGCACCCCACAGCAAAGCACTTAAAACTCACAGCTCATTAAATCAGTCAAATTGAACCTAGTACCAAACTTTATTAAGAAGCCTATAACTATTTCTGTCAGAGAAGGAAGGGAAAGCCACTGGAGATTTTCAAGCTACAAACCTGAAAAATGGACTACTTTAACTCTAAGTTTTGTATGTTGGGCTTGTATTTGTTTTTCACGAAAATCTATATTATTAACCATAAAGAAAATATTGTTTCATAGAGAAAATGAAAGTAACATACAGAAGTGTAGAGCTGCCTCACAGGCAAAAGAAAAATAAAGCTACATGTAGCAAATGTGTTACTTATTTGCGAATGCAGGCGCACGACACACACAGCTCAGACCTTTATTTCTGTGTTGCAGATGTACAGTAAAGAGCCAAAGACCCACTGGTGTCTCCTGACTCTTACTTTCATAGAACACAACGCATAGACAGGCGTAACACATGAACGGGTTATATCACATTATAACGTGAAAACAACAACAATATAACAATATACTTTTCAGGTTTGAACAACATAATATCACTTTATTACAATATACATAATTATCACATTATAACAAAAACATTTTACGTTCTTACAATATAAATATTATATTGTACGAACGTGATAATTATGTATATTGTAATAATGTGAGATTATGTTGTTCTAACATGAAAAGGATATTGTTAGAACAATAATGCTTTCATGTTATAATGTGATATAACAGCTCTCTGCTTCCATAGTAAGATCTCAAATGAATGCTTTAAAAGTTTTTCATTAAATTCACTCCTTAGATATATACATGTTGTTTTTTGCTTTGAAGTTACATCTACTGTCATCATCAGAAGGTAATCTTTGGTCTTAACTGACCTAAAGCTGAAGAAATTATATGAGGAAAGACTGGATTATAAAAGTATTGACAGCACGTATAATAATGTTGCAGTCTGTCTCTGTGAGCTGAATGAAGAACTCAGAGTTTTGATAAAGACAGCGTCAGTGTGGAAGTTGCATTGGTAGAATTGGTTTTCATATTTGATTCAGGGTCTGCCTGCTGTATAAGCTTGCTCCATGTAGTAACAGCCCATCACAAACTCTGCATGGGGCACATTTCAAGACAATGGCTGATTCTTCATCTCCCCATTCCCTCTTTCTCTTTCTTCTTTCATCTCCTTGAAAGGAGTCATCCCCCCTCACTCCTTCACCCCCTCCCACACACACACACACACACACACACACACGCACGCACGCACGCACACACACCAATTTCCTTTTTTCTGTTGCTGATTAGACTCTCTATTGAGTTGTAACTCTCTCAGCTTTCCACAGGAGGCCTTTATTTTTAATTTAAGATTGACATTACTTTTGGATATGCTGCAGAAAGGAATTTATTACTGCAAAATCAAAAAACGGAAAATCCCTTGAAATTATATTTCGCAAAGGGAATTGACCAGTATATGACATAAAATTAATTCTTATCCACAGAGCTGCGTGAATCTGTTGAACCACACACACACACACACACACAAAAAAAAAAAAAAAAAAAAAAAAAATCACAAAAACAAAACAAAGCTTCTCAGCTGTCTTTGTGTGAAGTGAATTTTGTTGCCAGACCTGGTTTAGCCTAGATGAGTCAAAGTAATTTCCCTTCATAGTATAATAATTATGAACGCAATAATACTTGAGTGTTTTTTTTTATTCTGATTTGAACTAAATGCCTCATAGATGTGCAACATTGAGTTTCTCTAACAGCTAGTGAGAATGGACCAGTGAAATGTAAGTGGAAATGGCCTTTTTCCAGACCTTCATTTTTTCTCGCTTTTTTCATGTAAACCCAAAAAGATCTAAGCAATGAGCATGGTGAGGGTTCACAAGGCCTTTCTATGATGCTGTTGGATTGTGTTAATAACTGTGTGGAAAGAAAATAAAATCAAGAGCAAAAAGAAACAGTCTTTAGGTAAAGAATTACAAAAAATATCGCCGGGCACAAGCAAACTTGGGTTATATTAAGGATTAAGAGTTTTAAATAAGGATTAATGCTAGTTACACTTTCCATTGATCATTACTAATCATTGAGCGCTCTCTAGAAAACTCAAATGAAGCATCTTAAAAAAAAAAAAAAAAAAAAAAAAAAAAAGATCAGGCAAGAAATGAGGCACAATGCAAGTCGAGTGGTGGTACATTCAGTATCATGTTATGTACATCTATCCGCTCCTGTAGGATGGTGTTTAAGCAGTTTGTATGAATCCACATCATTTAGAGTTATGAAGCACTTTCCTAAAGATGCGAAAATGGACAGAAGGAAATACTCACACTCGACACAGTGTCAAGCATTATTGACGGTATTATGTTGTGTATAAAATTTCTTTTGAACATTCTGTGTCATGTGCATTGTGGACCTTTTTTTGCATTTTCACACAATATGAATAAAACAAGCCCGTTATAGGTAACTGGGTCAAGCAAGGTCAACATTCTGAGGTCATCAGTACAAATCAATCTTCTATCATTACGCCTGTTGCTCTTTTTTCACCTTTCTCATTGATATCAACTGACAAGTGCCAGCGATGCTTTTGTGGAAACTACATAAAGAATAGCAATCACATCTCCGTGAATGACTGTCCTACTTTGGTAATGCTTAATGACCTCCAAATTAAACTTCACTCCAATTATTGAGGACATTGATGAAGTGTCTGATACAATTATTACAACCAAACTTTTCGCTGCTCTACTTTTTCAGACAAGGATAACGCTGCTTCATTTAGTGAGCTCCAGAGTGAAGAAATAAATATAACTTTTCATGTTCCTTTGGAAGACTAAATGATAGGAAGTCACTTGTGTTCCTTTTCTTTCCCAATTCTAAATTTACACTGCTTCTTCCCTAACTGAGCCTCAATTACCACTGAACTGAGCAATTCCATAATCCACAACAGCAACATAAGAAAAAGGATGTTTATATTTTAAGGAGACACGGGAAAATTGATATTTCAGTTTCTTCCCCAATACATTCTCGCTATGGTTTGATTAATTATCACATAATTAAGTCAGCTGTTATATTTATACAATTAATTATAGGATATTGTCGTATCTGACTTGAAATATCTGATTCTGAAACAAACAAAAAAAAAGCAGGAAAAAAGAAGGAGGTCATTAAAACTAAAGAATGTGCTGCAGATTTTTAAAAACATCTAAAGCAAGTTTTGGTGCTTAGGAGAATATAAAGAGAAAGTCGGACCACATGGGATAAAATTTTAAATGATCGATAATATTGACTGAAAAATCAATAATGCAAGAACAGCAATATCTCACGAGTTGACCCAATGTTCTGAATACAAATCTGTGCGTCGACAGTTTGGTACTTGTGTCTATGTCCATTTACTTCATGCTTGATTAAAGGTTGCTGCATACTGCTATGCCGTACATACAGAATAAGCAAAAGCCACAGGTACTCTTCATCTATACTTTTGAGTGTGTAGTTGGTGATTGCTATGCTTAATGGTCTGTCTGTGCGGCATTGATGAAAATACTTTATTTTGCACAAGCTAGATTAGTTTTGCAAGAAATGTATGATTGCAGTGTAATTTAACCCAGGTGATAAGGGCTCAATTAATTGTATTATTCATCATCTACTGATTTGTATGTTTGCACAAATAAATCTAAACTGTTTTTAGCAGCTTATAAATATGTCTGCGACCCTGTCAAGAGAATGTCACAGCTTTCTCACTCCAGCATGAGCTTTCTTCCGTAGTGACAGTGAGCAGGAAGGAGCTGGTAAGGAAAATTAATAAAAAGATATTCATTTTAGAAGTAAGGGGCTCTTCTGGGACTAATTTTGAACAGTGACATGATATGATATAATGATTCAAAACAGAAGCAGAAATATGCGGCAACTACAACTACGACAACTGGCATTGGCTTACATCGTTATAGACTTCACTCATAGACTCACAGACTTCACAAGATTTTGCAACAGAAGAGATAAAGAAAGAGGTTGAGGGAACTTTACTCTTTAACTCCCTCTGTTTCCTTGTTTCGCTTAGACCCAAAGCAAATCTAAGCCAGGAGACCTCTTGTATTCTGGCCAAGAATAGAAAAGGAAAGAGTGATGAACAGAAGAAAATGTGTGTAGAGCTCATAAATCTGATCAAGATGTTGTTTCCATTTGTTACGACCCGGCTCAAAAGCCACAACATAAAAAAGGAGATGAATACCAGAGTATGGGTGAGAAGAGGTTTTATTAGTGATGGCCCGCTTGAAGCTGACGCTCCGGAGCGTGTGTCGAAAAAAACAACACACTGGTTCAGAAGCACTGTGTCGAGGCTTGCTTCGTTTGGCAAAAGTCACGTGACCAGTGACGTCCGAAGCTTCATTACGCACATAACTGCTTCGGTACCTGATTCAAACGGATATAAGGAAGTGAATCATCCATGGGATTCGTGGAGTGTGTTGATGGTGACAGATAGCGACGAGGTGATCATTCCACTGACAGATATGGAGCCAGCGAGGAAGAGAGGACGTTCTGGCGTGTGGGAATATTTTGAGTTGATTTTGCTCAATTCATTTTATCTGCCGAAGTGAAAAACTTGAAATGTCCAAAATCATGTTTTCATAATGTAAATATCATTACAGCATATGACTTTAGGAACACTTCCATGTGAATTAAAGCTAATGAAGACTACAACAATGTATTTGACACTATACGTACATTACATTGCTACACAGTTTAGAAAATCATTTTGTTTATTGTTTTTAGGTGATAGTCTGCAGGACCCAGGAATACCTGCATATCTACCAACTTACAGTGTAGTTCCTGCACTCCACAGCCTCTTCTGTTCCATGCAAGTGGATTTTCTCCAGGGCAGGAGAAACTATTTCTAAGAAAAGAAACAGACTCAGCCAGCGCACAGTAACACTAATCCTCTTTTTAAATGTAAATAACAAAAGGGCTACCTTACATAGATCATGTTTTTACTTTGCAAGTTCTTGATTAGGGGTGGGTTTTGATTATCGCTTTTCTGATTACAATCCATGCTAAATTGAATAAAGTGATATTGATTCATTAAAATCCCGTGTCGATTTGTAAATTAACGTTATTATGCCTGAAACGCCAGCATCTCAGGTTAAACCTCACAACATGTCGTCAAACACCATGCAGCTAAAACAGTAACTGGGAGCAGGTTTACGGATTCTGCATACAAACGTGAACACAGAGCGCGGACCCGACGCGTCAGAATCAGATTTTGGTGTGTCGTCGGGTCCGCGCTGTGTTTGCCTCTTTTTTTTTTCGCTGGCTTCTGCAGCTGCAGGTTTCATAACTCTCTGTTTACATCTCTAATTAAGTCTCACATGTGTCAGCTTTCTTTTAATAGATACGAAATTATGGATATATACTGATACATGACCAGAATTGTAATATTTCTGACTGAGGCAAAACTTTCCAGATTCCAATCAAATTGAATCGGATCCTGTATCGAATCAAAAATGATTCTACAAATCAGTGACGATGCAGCCGTACTCAGCTTCCTAAGCATTTTCCCTTTCCAGTTCACAATCAATCCCACCCCTAGGTCAAAAATATGTATAGGACAATTGGCCTAATCTAATATTTTGTATGAACCTGTCCAGCTGTCCAGTGATTAAACGACAAGTAGATGGAGGCAGGACTTCACAGCAGGGGCATACTCCATAATGTGCTGTGCATTATCATATGTATATTATATATATTGCTCACTTATTGTATTTACCAACATCAAGGAGTTATGAGCAAAGAAAGGCCACACCATAGTGCATGTTTAAATAGGGAAAGTTTATTGATCAAAATGTATTACGCAAATACGCATTACATTTTTTTCAGCCCCCCAATCGAGAAAACAAAACCAATTACATGTTCAAAGCAACGGAACGGTGGCCCAATATCAGAGAGAACTCCACTCTTGAGTGAGCACTGATAATTGAGCAGTCCGTTTTATTTTGCAGATTCAAGCTGCTCTTCAAAATTTTCACCACCAGATGTCACCGGAGAGGACTGTGTTGAAAAGCTTCGAGTAATGAACCGTTTTTCAATACAAGCTTCAGTGCTTCGGAAAGCTTCATTTGGCCATCACTAGGTTTTATCTTAAAATGGAATAGCAGGTTGGCTCAAATGGCTGATGCCACCAAGGCAAAGACAAGTGAGCTCCCCGGACGCTTGCCTCAGGTATGCTTTTATCCACACTTGACTAGGTGTGGCCAATTAGCACCAGCTGAACACACCGAGCAGATTAGAGGCTGCAGAGGGACGTAACACCTCCTCCCTTAAAAGGGTTCCTCTAGGACCCCTAAATTTATTAAAAGCCCCTCTGAAGCCTTCAGGTCCTTGACCCACAAACCTGGAATAAAAGTTAAAGCTAACAGAAGCACAGTGTTCACGTTATAGTTGGCATCTCTAAGCATGGATGGGCATGAGGATTTGAAGTTGCCACACTGAACACACAAAAAGTAACATGTGACCAACACAAAGGAGCACAACAGTCACAAACCCAAAATGATTACCTGGGCCCTATTTCAGGAAGCCGGTTTAGAAAACTCAGAGTGAAAAACGATACTCAGGGTTGAGTAACCCCGAACTGTCCAACTCGGAATATTCGGTTTCAGAAAGGCTGATAACAATCAGTTCAATCAACGCGGAGTTGCGTCAACCCCAAGTTAAGCGAGCGCACGAGGATACATAAAGCCCTGATCAGTGGAGCACAGATCAAGCGAGTCACCATGGAGACGGAGGGAAAGAAGGTGCGGTCGACGTATTTCACAGCGCTTGAGGCCGAAACCCTGATGGTAGCATATGCCGACAACATGCACATCTTGCAGAAAAAAAGTAACACAGCCACAGCTGCAAAAGAAAGGGAGCATGCATGGCAAAACATAGCCGACAGAGTCAATGCGTGAGCGCAAATGTAAACATTGATCTAGGGATCTCCACCCATTTAACACGGTAATGTACTATATCCTATCTATTATCATTGTATACATTTAATGTTGTGATGTGATGTGAGCGCAGGTGCAACCCAACAGGCCCCAAACGTTCCTGGCAGCAAGTAAAAATGAAATACAAAAATATAGTCCAAACAGGTAAGGTGTAATTGTATTACGAGCCATGGTGCTTGGTCTGTTTGTCCCATGCAAATCAATTGCAGTTAGAGGCTACATTCATTGTCTTTCTGTAAGCACTCATTGAAATTATCTGAGCACATTACAAGTACATATTTGCTTACTCTGTATGCTCAAATGTGAGCCGTTATAGCCAACAGAAAAAAAGCGGATGCCCGAAAAACAGGTGGGGGTCCTCCACCACCACCACTCACAGAGGCTGAGCAGTTGGCCCTCAGCCAAAACAGTGGGCGCCCAGTGGCTGAAGGCATCTCTGCGTGGACATCCTCTGAGGCAATAACCCCGCAAGACACAAGTGCCTACATAAGAGGTAAATCCAAAACAATACATGATGTGCATACATCCTTTCTTCACAGTCACCTTTGCAGTGCGACACATTCATTTGATGAACTCCTTACCAAAATGAACTATGTTGTAGTGAAGTTATTGTCCTACTGATTTTGCCTTCCCTCAGTGTCGGTTGTCTTTGAGAGCATAATGACAATGAGGTGTACGGTGATTGGTATGTCTGTTAATTGCCAGTTAGGCCCTAGTAAGTTATGAGTGACCTGTATGAACCCCATATTCTTTCAGTTGATGGTGATGGTGTACTGCAGGGGTGCTCAATCCCAGTCCTCGAGAGCTACTGTCCTGCAGCTTTTAGATGCATCCCTACTCCAACACAGCTGAATCAAATGTTTGATCACCTCTTCAGCATGCCATCAAGTTTGGAGAAGGCCTGATAACAAGCCATTCATTTGATTCAGCTGTGTCGGAACAAGGATGCATCTAAAAGCTGCAGGACAGTAGCTCTCGAGGACTGGGATTGAGCACCCCTGGTGTACTGCATCTGGTGCAGCCCCCTGTTGAGCCAGACCAACATGCAGTTGTGAGTACTCGTAATACTCCACAGACTACATGTGTCAACAGTAGAACAGCAATGTTGTTAATGTCTCCACTACAGGCAAATGATGACGAAACAATGACAACTGTTACAGAGGAGGACGCAACAGAGACACACCATGAGGTTTACATCTTACAGTGGAAAATATAACAACTGAATACAATGTGGTACTATGATAACACCATGGACTTACTATGTCCCTGACAGAGTGATGATGGAAATGAAGAGGAAGAGGGTCCAGCCACTCCTCCAACAAACCTTTCCACAGTAGGATGTTCAGCACTGAGTCACAACCAACCTAAGTAGGCATGTACTATGGATGTCAATGCTATGTCCTGTGTTGCAATAGCTCCCTGTAAAGCAGCTGTACAAGACATATTTGGTCAAGAAAATACAGAAGTGCGACATGGAAATGGTACACCTCAAGCAGCAGATCCAAAAGTCCAAGTTGGAGATTTTACTGCTGGAACAACAGTTAAGGGTGGGTGAAGTGGTCAGAGATGGACGAATTATGTCAGTGTTTGTACAACATACTAATATACCTATTTATACCTTGTGTACAGGACATACAGGGCGACCAATAAAGCCAGTTGACCAAAGAATCTGTGTATTCGTTTTGTAACATGTTGAGGTGACGGGTCACAGGAAATGATTGTGACATACAGTGGGGCAAAAAAGTATTTAGTCAGCCACCGATTGTGCAAGTTCCCCCACCTAAAATGATGACAGAGGTCAGTAATTTGCACCAGAGGTACACTTCAACTGTGAGAGACAGAATGTGAAAAAAAAAAATCCATGAATCCACATGGTAGGATTTGTAAAGAATTTATTCGTAAATCAGGGTGGAAAATAAGTATTTGGTCAATAACAAAAATACAACTCAATACTTTGTAACATAACCTTTGTTGGCAATAACAGAGGTCAAACGTTTACTATAGGTCTTTACCAGGTTTGCACACACAGTAGCTGGTATTTTGGCCCATTCCTCCATGCAGATCTTCTCGAGAGCAGTGATGTTTTGGGGCTGTCGCCGAGCAACACGGACTTTCAACTCCCGCCACAGATTTTCTATGGGGTTGAGGTCTGGAGACTGGCTAGGCCACTCCAGGACTTTCAAATGCTTCTTACGGAGCCACTCCTTTGTTGCCCGGGCGGTGTGTTTTGGATCATTGTCATGTTGGAAGACCCAGCCTCGTTTCATCTTCAAAGTTCTCACTGATGGAAGGAGGTTTTGGCTCAAAATCTCACGATACATGGCCCCATTCATTCTGTCCTTAACACGGATCAGTCGTCCTGTCCCCTTGGCAGAAAAACAGCCCCATAGCATGATGTTTCCACCCCCATGCTTCACAGTAGGTATGGTGTTCTTGGGATGCAACTCAGTATTCTTCTTCCTCCAAACACGACGAGTTGAGTTTATACCAAAAAGTTCTACTTTGGTTTCATCTGACCACATGACATTCTCCCAATCCTCTGCTGTATCATCCATGTGCTCTCTGGCAAACTTCAGACGGGCCTGGACATGCACTGGCTTCAGCAGCGGAACACGTCTGGCACTGCGGGATTTGATTCCCTGCCGTTGTAGTGTGTTACTGATGGTGACCTTTGTTACTTTGGTCCCTGCTCTCTGCAGGTCATTCACCAGGTCCCCCCGTGTGGTTCTGGGATCTTTGCTCACCGTTCTCATGATCATTTTGACCCCACGGAATGAGATCTTGCGTGGAGCCCCAGATCGAGGGAGATTATCAGTGGTCTTGTATGTCTTCCATTTTCTGATGATGGCTCCCACAGTTGATTTTTTCACACCCAGCTGCTTGCCTATTGTAGATTCACTCTTCCCAGTCTGGTGCAGGTCTACAATACTTTTCCTGGTGTCCTTCGAAAGCTCTTTGGTCTTGGCCATGGCGGAGTTTGGAGTCTGACTGTTTGAGGCTGTGGACAGGTGTCTTTTATACAGATGATGAGTTCAAACAGGTGCCATTCATACAGGTAACGAGTGGGGGACAGAAAAGCTTCTTACAGAAGACGTTACAGGTCTGTGAGAGCCAGAGATTTTCCTTGTTTGAGGTGACCAAATACTTATTTTCCACCCTAATTTAGGAATAAATTCTTTACAAATCCTACCATGTGAATTCATGGATTTTTTTTTCACATTCTGTCTCTCACAGTTGAAGTGTACCTCTGGTGCAAATTACTGACCTCTGTCATCATTTTAAGCGGGGGAACTTGCACAATCGGTAGCTGACTAAATACTTTTTTGCCCCACTGTATGGTGTCTCTGACTACTCTTCCATCCTGTATGTTCGTGGGTGGGTCAGGATGTACATCGTGTGGATCACTGCTGATGTCTGGTTCAGATGGACAGTGTTCTCCTCTAATTGTGGCAATGTTGTGAAGAATCACACATGCCACAATAATGTCACATGCCCTTTCTGGGGCGACCCTGAGTCTTTGCAGGCACTGGAACTGGGCCTTGAGCATTCCGATGGTCATTTCAACTCTGGCCCGTGTCCTGCAATGGGCCAGATTATATCGCTGCTGTGGGCCCGGTTCAGGGTCAGGGTAAGGGGTAAGCAAATAGGGTAAACATGGATACCCCCTATCACCAAGCAAGTAGCCAGTGACCTCTCCTAGGACAGAAGGATACACGTCAGTGCAAACGTCCCTGTAGCAATTGGTCTCTGTATATTTCAAAGTATTTTCGACCCACCATGTCCAAATTTGGTGCTCAGTGTACATTCACGGAAAATTCGTGAGTCATGAACAGAGCCTGGCCACTTGGCTTCCACATTTGTGATGATGTTGGCAGCATCACATATGATCTTCACAGTGCAGAGAACACAAATTAGCATCCATTACTATAATGACATCACTTGTTAGTGTGAAATACTACAGGGAACTATGTACCTGTACATTAATGCTGTGGAAAGACTTCCTGTTCACATAGTCTCCTTCATTTACTGAAGGAGCAATGATTGGAATGTGAGTGCCATCTATACAGCCAATCACGCCTGGGAACCCTGAAAATAGCTGCAACATGTAAGTAGTAGTTCATGTATCACCACATCATGGATTAGGTTTTGTTCATCCTGATACCTGCAATTTTGTGGAATCCCTCTTTGATGAATCTTGTGGGTCTGTGACCGGGGAACACCACAAACGAGTGCAGGAGACGTTTCAGTGCAACTGTAACATTGCTGACTGCCCAACAGACGGTAGCCTTGGAAACGTGCTCAGCATCACCAATATTGTACAGAAAGCTCCCGTTTGCAAAAAAAACAAACAAAAAACAAAAAAACAAAACAAAAACGGAGTGCAGTACAAATAATATGTAATGAACTGAAAGCATGTCCGCGATGTGTCACATGGGCAATATTAGGCCTGAGGATGTTATCCAAATAAATTATGGATTGTGCTGAAAAACGGTAACGTTCACACAGGAAATCATCAGGGAATGATAATATGTCCAAACGCGCTCTAACCACTCTCTCCCGGCGGAGAGCTCTGCGGAGAATTTGGGCTCCAACATCTACTGGCTCTTCAAGGAAGGGGCACGCCATGTCTGACACTTCCTACAGTCAGGTTTCCGACAAAGAGGCGGAGAAAGTCAGGGTTAGTTGCAGTAAACCTGCTAGGGGGCAGGTTAGCTTCATGGAGTGTGTCGTCATGGTGACTCACTCAGGCTTCATCTGAACTCGCTTTGTGAAACCGAAGACCCAGAGTTTTCGTTCACTCGGGGTATACTTACTCAGAGTTTGCACTAAACCGGCTTCCTGAAATAGGGCCCTGATCTGCTACAACACAAAACCAAAAGTAGCAACAAATAATCACAACTAAGTGATCTGTTGTCTCCACCACACAAACAGTCACATACAAGTGGCCCTATACCACAACAAGTTACTTTAATCCAAAAAGTTCAGTAAATCAAGCACACTAGTGACCAACCACAAAATGGAGAGCTATGGCCACACAATGATCACATCAAGGGTGGCTCAGCACCCCACAGTGTTATTGCCATCACCTGGCCAACAACACTCACAAGTGATCCAACAAAATAGCCATATTCCCCACAACACTAAAGGTCACATCACAAAACACTCACCTCACAAGGATCTCATTAGCATCCATCAACACTGACATATGCACACACATGGTGTACACACAATGCCAACTTAAAAACAGCCTACCTGCCTCAGCTACAGACCATAATCATGAATGGTCTCAAACCTCCTACCAAGTTTGGTGCCACTGATTTACTATGTGCAACTCCCATCCTAAAATGCTAAAAAACAATAAAACTTTACCTGTCTAGTCTTCAGTGGTGTACCGGGCTCGAGGCACCTTTAAACGCAAACTCAAGGATAGGCAGCAGACCGGGGTACAGTCTCCCACCAAACCCTGAAGCGTACCCCCCACCCAGGATAACCACCAAACACAATAAACTAAAACAAAAAAGCAAAACAACAAACAAGTGCTTCGATGGAAGGGCAGCACAGCCACCCAGCTGAAACACACTTACTAAAGGGAGTTTGCGCAATTACAGTGACCACCATCACTCACCCACTTAAAAGCAAAACAAAAAACTGATATTCAATCTCCACTAAAATGTCCAAATATCCAGGACGAGCTGCCACTTATGTTACGACCCAGCTCAAAAGACGCAATATAAAAAAGGAGACGAATACCAGAGCATGGGTGAGAAGAGGTTTTATCTTAAAATGGAATAGCAGGTTGGCTCAAATGACTGCTGCCACCAAGGCAAAGACAAGTCAGCTCCCCAGACGCTTGCCTCAGGTATGCTTTTATCCACACCTGACTAGGTGTGGCCAATTAGCACCAGCTGAACACACTGAGCAGATTAGAGGCTGCAGAGGGACGTAACACATTGTTATTCATATAATTGTGTATTAGCACCAGATGGCTTATGTGGCATTGTTACGTTCCCTTGAGGGGTCTAGGCGGTGAGGGGGAAGTAACAAAATGTGTCCGGGTCAGAAAAAGGAGACAGAGGCAAAAATGGTTAAATGAAAGAGTTTTATTAAAGTTTCTATTAATATTCAACTAAAAGAGACGGACAAGCCGCTATTACCATTTAAGGAAACAAACAAAACTCAAGCGTTGGTCAATAAAGTAAAACGTAAGTCAAAAAGAGAGAGCAGCTCACTAGCTGCAAACACACAGCTTGCAAGCTGCAACAGAACACCCACAGCTCACTAGCAGCAACCATCAAACACACAGCTCACTCGCTGTAACCATTCACATGGCACTCTGCCCCAGAGCTCACCTTTCCCTGGGCTTAAATACTTAATTACTGATGGGAGTCAGCTGTGTAAAAGAGAAAGGGTGGCACCTCAGACAGAAGAGATTGAAGGACACGCCCACACAGGCACCTTCAGGGGGAGGCCCTGCTAGGGCCGTAACAGGCAGTGTGTGTGTGTGTGTGTGTGTGTGTGTGTGTGTGTGTGTGTTTTGTGAATGGAGATTAGAAGCTGTGGGTGCTTTTGCACAGGAAGGAAAAAAAAAACACAACTGGAGTAGGTTATTCATGCTTGTATAACTACCCAGGCTTCATTTACAACTTCCAGTGGATGAAAAAATTGAGTTAAGAAAAACAGAAACAAAGGATGAGGAAAAAAAAAAAAGAGAAATAGAAGTGCAGAGGAAATGTGGGGGAGTGCCTGGATGGAAAGAGAATGAGGAAATACCAGCTAGTGACACAGGGAAATACATGGCACCTGTTCCTTCCTAGTGCCTAAAGAAAACTCTTTTGGCACACAAGATGTGAGGTTTTTTGGCTTCCCTGCTGTTTGGAAACAAGGTAATGAATGATACAAGCATGCAGTGTGGTGCTGTGAGCTAAATGCTATAAACAGTGTGACCTAATGACTGAGCCACATACACACTTTGTTCAGCTTAATCTTGTATTACCAAAGTGTTCCCTCAAGACAAAGCACATACAAGACTGGGTGCAAAAACGTTAGTGGAAATCATCTGGAAATGCAACATTTACAAAAAGCACATGCTACAAATTTTCAAAGTGGTAAATGGCCTGTATTTGTATAGCGCTTTTACTAGTCCCCCCTAGGGACCCCAAAGCGCTTTACACACCCAGTCATCCACCCATTCACACACACAAGTGCAATTTACAACTGTTTTTTTTTTCATTCATGTAATGTTTTTACTTAAATTATGGTTTATACACTTAGTGCAAATCATGTAGAAATCATTTAGCTCTAAACTTTAAGAATAAGGCATACTGTGAAAAAAAAACTCACAGTGGAACACAAGTCAGTAGAATTCATTCAGTTGAAGACAATGAAGGTTAGCAAAAACAAATTCCAATTCATCTAAAAGTTGTTTGGTGGAACAAAGTGGTGCCAAACAATGTCCGCAATAGAAACATGCACAAACAGTGAGTTTACAAAAACAACAACAAAAAAACAAAAAAAAAACCAACCAAATACCAGTCAGTTGCACAAAAGACTAACTTGAATAGATCTCAAAGCAAATGCTTTTTCATTTCATTTTTAGTTTTAGGAAAACAACAACAACCTAGCAAAGGGGACACAAGGCAGTGTGCTCCTCATGTCTGTCTATGAGGACAGCAACAGTGGTAAGGTGCAAAATGGACAGATGTAGAAATGAATACATCAGAGGGACAGCTCAGGTTGGGCAGTGTGGAGACAAAGTTAGAGAGGCAGGGCTGACATGGTCTGGATATGTGCAGTGGATGTATTGGGAAAAGGGTGTTGAATATGGAGCTGCCAAGCTGGAGGAAAAGACCATAGAGAAGATTCATAGATGCAGTTAAGGAGGACAAGCAGAGGGTTGGTGTGACAGAAGAGTGTGCTAGGGATAGGGTGAGATGGACGCAGATCTGCTATGGTGACTCCTAAAGGGACCGGCTAAAAAGAGAAGAAGAAGAATGCTTTTAGTGTAGTACCTTCTGCCATCATAAATGCTCTTTATGCTAAAATATTTTCATAGCACCATAAAGAATTCATTTACAGTGCAAAGAACCATCTTGCAGTGCACGCATCAAAAACCATACATTAGGATCATTATAGGTACGTTGGCTAAAAGCATCCAGTAAATTATATGTTTGGCGGAGCAATCACTCTCCTTCACTCTGCATAATATCAGCATAGCAATGAGCAGGTGAATTACATGAGCATCTTTTCTTTCTGCAGTATAAGTAGCAGCGGCGCATTGCAAATTACGCCTATGAAAGAAAAATATGCTGTAATGGGAATATTTAAGTCTCCCTATGGATAACATGGAATACCAGATAGCCACATGATGGTAATTCACTTTGCTTGGATGAGTGTGCTTTGACATCGTTGTCAGGTACCAAGCTATTTTGCCCTCAGGACATGGTAAGATGTTTACATGATACTCACAGACACGAGTCTCATTGACATGCTTCCGTCTCAACACGCGAGTAGATGCTATGCAGTAAATAAATTTGCATCTAGGAAAGAAAAGATTAGCTAGTTTTCCCTGCTCAAATTCAAATCCTGTTGACATACATGTATAAACCTACTCTTCCATACACAGCCTTTCATTACCGCCGGGCAGACAGAAAAACGTTTTAGATTATCAGCTTCATTATTTTGAACACATGAAAGGCAATGTGTGCTGAATAACCTGACTCTAAATTATTCCCTCAGGCCCTTAAGTCAAATTAAACCTGGTCCGATGCATTTGTATGTGGAGCAGTGCAACCGACTCGGTCGGTGTTTGCTTGCTGATTTTAAAATGTAATTAAAACCATTTTAACCTCTGTAAGGTAAATTGTTCCTGATAATCGGGAGAGAAATCCTTGCAGGTTACGTTTGTCAAAACACAACCATGCTGCATGTTAGCGTCTAACCACAGGATTGATCAGAATTCACTCTGTATGATGTTTTTTCCCCTAGAATTAGATTAGCCACGAGTTCTGATGCTGCCAATCACACCAAAATCATAAGTCAGAGTATTCGTGAAAAGTACAAGCTTCTTGAAAAAAAGAAAAGAATAAAATAAAGCACATCTGTGACATTTATACATCAATTTTATCTTGTCATTTTCTGACAAATTACACTTTGATTAGATTTCTGTTGCAATCACAGTATCAAAAATGCTTCTTCAACTTTCCAAAGAAGAAATTTGAAATGCTGAAAATTAGCTTTTAGCAATTTATGCACAGAATGTTTGGCCCAAGTTAGGTGTGTCCTTAAAGCACAACAGACAAATTGTCTGGTAGTTTCCTGATTTATTATTTTTCTACGAGTGATCTGCAGGGCCCATTTTCACGTGTAATAGGCCACAGTTTGTTTTCTTTCAGAAAATAAATAAGAAATCTTGATGTTGTGTCTATGCATTGAAAATTGAATTTGTGGTTGGACAAAATCAGTCTAGTGACCAGCTAGAAAAAGCTAGTATTTGGGTGTCAAGATGGCATGTGATTGACGTTCAAAGTTTCTCTTTAATGTGCACGCAGCATGTGTGTAAAAGTTGCATATTTGTATTCATCCCATAGATGGCGCTACTCAGAGGAAATGTTTGATTATTTGAAATAAACATAATAATGTTAAGTTGAAGTATTAATTAGATGTTTGTACACAATTTTACTGGCTAATTTCACATCATGTGGTAGAATTATGTCTTTTTTATGAAGATGCTACCAGTTGCATGTATTATGCATTTAAATCTTTTCATCTTCAAAAAACACTTGATAGATCAATATGCACCAATCTCACGCTGTCATTTCTAATTATATGTGGTAAATTTACAGTACTAATCATTTTTCCCAGACTGCAAGAATTAAAATACAAAATAATATTAAGTGCTATGCTACTGTATTTTATTTTATTTTTTTTTTATTTCCATATCTGGTACAAAATCACATATTTTATAGTCAGTTTCTCAGTCAGTGATTTAAATATATCATTTTTGCATGCGATAACATCCCGATTCGACATGCAGATGTTAATTATTAATTCTAATTGTTAAACATTAACATTTAAATGCAGTTATATTATGATTAACATATGCATTTTAATTATAGTCTCAATCCTACATTTTAAACATGTCATTTAAGATCAAGAATTGATTAATCACTTCGTGGCCAATCACTCATGTGAGAGTCAGAGGATGCACTCTGCAGGTGTGTTTGAGGATGGGTGTGCTGCAGTGTTTGTATGCTTTCAATGTATAGTTGAATTGCTAATTTGAGCAGATGCTGCGTGTGTGCACACATATAGGCAGAGAGGCGAGTGTACTGGCATGCAAGAATTTTGAAACAAGACAAACACACGCAGATGGAGAAAGAAGCAGGAAGATACAGATAATTACACATGCTTATCATGGAGTTTTAACTGTTTATTATCCAGCCTACACCAAACTGAGAGCTACCACACACCTACAAGTCAAGTAGATTCTGTTTGTTTAGTGTAGCTGTGAATCAGAACAGAGTGTAAAGTGTAAAGTCAAATCTTGGATCATTGTGACATCATCAGAGAAATGTTGAAGTTGTTAAAGACTGGCAAGCAGGTCGATTGCTCAAAAACTTTGTTTATATCTAAAATGTTAAAACAGGCTTTAGTCATAGTTCTCATTTGTTTTTCTTCTGTGTTTATATACTACAAAATAGAGGAAAATATGGTGACAGTGGGAGTTTCAGACGAGTGAGAGAATGAGACTCGCTGTTTGCGATAATTAATGCGGTAATTTGCAAATCATGCCGTAAAACTATTGCCGCAAAAGGCAGCAGTACCACAAAATTATTCCACCAGGTGAAAAGTCATCCATTGCAAAATTAAGAGTGTTTTAAACTTCATGTGAACGTCTCCCACACACCAAAGAAAACTAAATAAACCAGCTATGTTACGAGTTTCAGCAAGAGAAACGGCACGGGAGGTTTGAGTCCATGTTATTGTTTATCGAACATGAAGTATATTTGTGGTCTTCTTTTGCCGTTGGTTCAGTGAATTTTGGTCGTGACGTGATGAAACTTAGAGTTTTGGAATCTGTGAGATCTCTGCTTTTAGACAATGTGTCGTTTGCTTGGTTACATAAAGATAAGTGAGTTTGTGGCGTCACTGTGTTTAGGCACATTTTGCAAAATTTTGTAACTGCCATTGTAATTGTTTGTTGCTTTCGTGATGTTTGGTGGTTGTAGAAATTGTTTATATCAGCTTTTAGCTGAGATTTTGAGGTTTCTGTGGATACCACACATATTTACATTAAAACAAAAAACAAAAAAAAAAAAACCACTCAACTTCACTGAGGCTTAAACTGCAGCTCACCCCCTTTGCCCCCAGTACCAGGGGCGCTGGGACTCAAGACATATCGTGATTTAGTCAAACAAACAAAAACAAAAAACAGCAGCTGGTGTATCCTAAACAAGATTTACTTCTTGCTGTTCTCAGTAAGAATGGAATATGTCCAAATTATAATGGATATATACTCTTAGGCTGTTACATAGCCCTTTACAACCAAACAATCTATCTCGATCAGCAGTGTTGGGGAGTAACGGAATACATGTACTGTTACATATTTAAAATACAAAATATGAGTAACTGTATTCCGTTACAGTTACAGTTTAAAAAGGTGGTTATCAGAATACAGTTACTTTGTAATGAAGGGATTATAAGGCTGTCTTTTCCTGTTTCATATGTTATGCTATGCCCTCTCTGTTGTTGGTAATTCCACGCCGTTGGAAACCCGAACAAAACACGCATTAAGAGGCTCTCATGCCTGTGTCTCAATCTCGCGGCCCACGTCACCTCTACTTGCATAATGATGTGACGAAATATTGTTTGAAATTACTATTCAAATACTTATTAAATATGAAGGCAATAGGCAGAGTGTTACAGGCATAGCCTTAAAGAATGTAGCCTTATGGGCAGTGTAGCCCAGTTGTAAGTAAGCTCTTAAGACTCGACTGTTTACTTTGTTCGTGTTTTCCTCCGAAACAATAAGTTCCGTTGGAGCAGCCTTTCAATGCCCCGCTCTGTCTCTTGCTAGCAAAGTTGACCCAGACAACAAAGTAAAGCTAGTTTTCGGCTACGAGCCCGACACGGAACCTGACGTATTAGCCAGAGGTCCCTTTACTACAGTCCAGAGCCACGGACCTGTTCTATATACGCACAGAATAGTTTTCTATACGAGATCTCTGCAAAAAGTGCAGCCTTACCTAATGTCCACCCTACTGTTACTCATTTAATTTTAAGATTTAAAAATCTAGTTGTGTTGGTATGGCGAGTATCCTTCAGTAATAGTAATAAATCACACAGCAATAGTACATTCATGTAGTTGTAAAAAGCATGACAATATATCAAGGAATCCAAAGTATTCAGAATGCGTTACTCTCATTGAGTAATGTAATGGAATACGTTACAAACTACATTTTGGGGCATGTATTCTGTAATCTGTAGTGGAATACATTTTAAAAGTAACCTTCCCAACACTGTCGATTAGTGGCCTGGATGTTAGTGTTCATGCGGGGAAAGAACTAGTGGAAGTCTGATCTGAACCTCCAGCTCCTCTGCAGTCTCCAATGTTGCTATCGGGCACAACCTCAGGGATCTGCCACCACCTTCAGCTGAATCAGCTTCTGCCATAGGGAGTTGTTGTGACCAGACAATCAGCTAATAACCCTGTCAAGCATGCCATAACTATTGCCATGGTGGCCAACTCAGTCCTGCAAGGTCCATTAACCCCCTCCTCCACAAGTATTCTCCCTTCTGCTTCCAAAGTAGTGCAGAGATCAGATGCAGTTTAAAGGGTCCTTTGGTTTAGCAATGTGAAAAGCTCTGGTGTAAAGGGCAACGGTCTGGTTTAACTCATGAAGCTGAAGCCTCCACCTGACCTGCTGTTAACACTGCTTCATAAGTAGTAACAGTGACAGGTCCAGGTGAACTGAACAATGGAATCAAGAAAGAAATGCACAAATCAATTTCTCCTTAAGTGAAATAACGAGTGTAAAGATGAACTAAAATAAAAATAAAAATGTAGCAAAGTTATTTTCTGTGCATTCATCTAGGAAGACTGAGTTGTGTTTTTTTAAGCATATAAAATATACAGTGTAGTACTGTTAACATTATGGTTCAATTCAACAGTATTAATCAGATGACCCAATGATATGTACAGGACATTTATTAGGCTTTAATGAGCAGGAAATAACCTCTTTCTAACCTTTTGCCAACCACTGTATCTGGGGGCAGGTGTAGTGTAACAAGTATTTAGTGTAATTGTTGTGAGTTATAATAAATTACCATTTTTCTTCGACAGACATACAAAACAGTAAGAACTGAGGGAAATGTGAGCTGATGGAAAGCAGATTTCATTTTGTCTTCAATCTGACAGACAATACCTAAGCTGTCACAGTGGAAATCTGCATATCATATTCACATTAATATAGCTCTTTAATCGGAAGTATCACAGGGAATTCTGACAATGCCTTTCATTTTATAAAACTGATATGTCATCCCTGAAATCAGTTTTGTTTATGTGTCGATGTGACTCAATAGGCCAGAATAAGCAAATGAGACAATGGAAACAGGAGAAACTGAAAAAAAGGTTACAAGGTTTTGTATCCCTCCCCCATATTGGTTCTCTTTAGGTCAGACCATGAAAATTAAAATAAGATTTGAATGCAAAAACTGGTTGTATATACAATTAAAGGTCAAGGCACTCCTGTCCTTTTATAGCCTCAAACAACCACAACTGCACACTTCAAAAAATCAAAGAAATGCTGTAATGTTCTGATGGAATGCAGTCTGGTATTCCAGTTATCTGTTGGTCGATGATAGTACCTTAGAAGTACTTTAGATTCCTGATCAACAATACGCGGTAATGTTAAATTTGGAGTTAAATTCTTGGTCTATTTATTTCATGGTCTGCAACAATCTCAAAAAGTCGTCTACTTCTCATTAAAGCAGCAACAGAATGTTTTCGATTACATAAGATGTTACGTTTCTCTTTTCACTTTTCTCAATTTTTTTCATCAAATACATATTTAATTATCAATTCTTAAAACTTATATAAACCTAAAGAACATCAACTTTTAAAACAATATTTACATATACATCATTACATAGAGGACAATATAAAATAAAGTGCAATCCCCTCTGCACATCAGTTACCTTTCAATATTTATAGATTCCTCCTTACTCCATAATCGTTCCTTTTGAATATGTAGTTGTAATATGTCACATTCAAATTGTGGACACTGACTTTAAAACAGATTATATTTGGTATATATATTTTACATCATTCATCTTTTTTGGCTTTTGCCAGACTTTGTATGCATGATGACACTCTGCTCAGACAAGTCTGCAGGCTCTGTTGACATGAGCCTCAGGGTTCTCACAGCTTGTGCCCCCCAGCAAGTGAAGCATTTGATCACATCTTTAGGATGAGCCTGAATTTGCATGGTTTGGAAGAGGTCATGCCCGTTTTGAAGAAATCACATCCTAGTGGCGCTAAGGACTATGCATCCATGGGACTTACATCACACATCATGAAGACCCTGGATAAACTCATTCTGGACAAGCTCCAGGCCACAGTGACAGACCCTCTCCAGTTTGCCTACCAATAATATAGATTCAATAAACTGATCTGCAAGTCCAATTGACTTTATATTCTTGGTATACATTTATATTTTTCTGCTATTTGTACCTGAGCTGTGGTAACGCACAAATTTCCCCGGCGTGGGATGATTAAAGTCTTATCTTATCTCATCTTCTAATGCTGTGGGTTTGGTGTGAGAAGTTGACACTGAGTTTTTAAAATGGAGGATTCTGTCCAATGTTTGGATCGTATCAGACAATTGTTCATACCCTCTCCATCTCATGTTGGACAGCCATAGGAGTATATTCAACAAAACAGTCACTCCACCATATACAGTGGGGCAAAAAAGTATTTAGTCAGCCACCGATTGTGCAAGTTCCCCCACCTAAAATGATGACAGAGGTCAGTAATTTGCACCAGAGGTACACTTCAACTGTGAGAGACAGAATGTGAAAAAAAAATCCATGAATCCACATGGTAGGATTTGTAAAGAATTTATTCGTAAATCAGGGTGGAAAATATTTGGTCAATAACAAAAATACAACTCAATACTTTGTAACATAACCTTTGTTGGCAATAACAGAGGTCAAACGTTTACTATAGGTCTTTACCAGGTTTGCACACACAGTAGCTGGTATTTTGGCCCATTCCTCCATGCAGCTCTTCTGGAGAGCAGTGATGTTTTGGGGCTGTCGCCGAGCAACACGGACTTTCAACTCCCGCCACAGATTTTCTATGGGGTTGAGGTCTGGAGACTGGCTAGGCCACTCCAGGACTTTCAAATGCTTCTTATGGAGCCACTCCTTTGTTGCCCGGGCGGTGTGTTTTGGATCATTGTCATGTTGGAAGACCCAGCCTCGTTTCATCTTCAAAGTTCTCACTGATGGAAGGAGGTTTTGGCTCAAAATCTCACGATACATGGCCCCATTCATTCTGTCCTTAACACGGATCAGTCGTCCTGTCCCCTTGGCAGAAAAACAGCCCCATAGCATGATGTTTCCACCCCCATGCTTCACAGTAGGTATGGTGTTCTTGGGATGCAACTCAGTATTCTTCTTCCTCCAAACACGACGAGTTGAGTTTATACCAAAAAGTTCTACTTTGGTTTCATCTGACCACATGACATTCTCCCAATCCTCTGCTGTATCATCCATGTGCTCTCTGGCAAACTTCAGACGGGCCTGGACATGCACTGGCTTCAGCAGCGGAACACGTCTGGCACTGCGGGATTTGATTCCCTGCCGTTGTAGTGTGTTACTGATGGTGACCAGGTCATTCACCAGGTCCCCCCGTGTGGTTCTGGGATCTTTGCTGACCGTTCTCATGATCATTTTGACCCCACGGGATGAGATCTTGCGTGGAGCCCCAGATCGAGGGAGATTATCAGTGGTCTTGTATGTCTTCCATTTTCTGATGATTGCTCCCACAGTTGATTTCTTCACACCAAGCTGCTTGCCTATTGTAGATTCACTCTTCCCAGTCTGGTGCAGGTCTACAATACTTTTCCTGGTGTCCTTCGAAAGCTCTTTGGTCTTGGCCATGGCGGCGTTTGGAGTCTGACTGTTTGAGGCTGTGGACAGGTGTCTTTTATACAGATGGTGAGTTCAAACAGGTGCCATTCATACAGGTAACGAGTGGGGGACAGAAAAGCTTCTTACAGAAGACGTTACAGGTCTGTGAGAGCCAGAGATTTTCCTTGTTTGAGGTGACCAAATACTTATTTTCCACCCTAATTTAGGAATAAATTCTTTACAAATCCTACCATGTGAATTCATGGATTTTTTTTTCACATTCTGTCTCTCACAGTTGAAGTGTACCTCTGGTGCAAATTACTGACCTCTGTCATCATTTTAAGTGGGGGAACTTGCACAATCGGTGGCTGACTAAATACTTTTTTGCCCCACTGTATCTCCTAAGGTTAGTTAACTACAAAGTCACAATATAATAATCATATTATGGGAAAATGACTGAATGAATCACAGATACCGTGTCGAAATAAAAACATTTACTGTATTTGCAACACCAGAAATTCAATTCATATAATATAAAACTACACATGCGTTCTTACTATATATGGTAGCAAAGTACATGATATCTCACTAGTTACTGCAGTTATCATTTGCCCCACTGTAACACCATAAGAAATCTTTTCTGTTTGGGTATTAAGTCATTCGAGAGTCAAATGAGAGAGTCATTTGAGAGCTCTCTATGACACCATGGCTATTTTCACTTGTCACTTGTGCACCTTAGTTCCACTTAGCTCTATATTTTAAAAATATATATTACATTTTCTACCTTTTGTATTTATTTTTAATTTGAGGATCTGTAACAAAACAATCAAAACAATCAAAAAATTTACTATAAAAAACACAACCTAAAAGAAATGAAGATATCCAATTGGAGATAAAATAGCGACTGATTACATTAAATTGAAGCTTACAGGGGACCAATGTAATGATGATATTTTCTAATGTGAAGTTAAAGTGATAATCTATGTATTCACTTTACCGATGAGTGTATTTTTATCTTTAGTTTTTTTAAAACAAATTTTGTTACAGCAGCTCATGAAAATAAATTAATCTAATTAAGGTGGATTAGACATTGATGAGATGCAAGTAGAGATTTATCAAATCATTGTACTAAATAGAGTGAACAAAAAGGCTATTTCCACATTTTCTCAGGCTAACAAATGGATGAGTAGTTATCCAATTTATTGACTTCAGGCAAGCGCGCGCGCACACACACACACACACACACACACACACACACACACACACACACACACACACACTTCCCTAAAGCATGAGCATTTCTTTAGAGCTTAATATGATCAAGCAAAACCAGTGAGCCAGTGATGCATTTGATCTGTTGATCAGCAGTCTTTCAAAAGAAAAATATGTGAGGGACTTTCTCTCTCTGTGAAATACAGCATGGTTAAGCTGTTCAGAACATTTCTCAGGTAAAATTGACCAGAGTCTGTTCTTCATAATATCATCAAGAGATATGTCTATATGTAAGAGGGCACCGTGTAGTCCAGTGAATCAGCATTTCAAAGATTTTTTTTAATTTTAAATCACGGATAAATGTGCTTAAAGCTAAGCAGGAGAGGGACCATTAGGGATGGGTATCGAAACCCGGTTCTTGTTGAGAACCGGTTCCCACTGTTTCAATTCCTTGGAATTGTTTGCCATTTTTGCAAACGATTCCCTTATCAATTCCAGTCGCCCCGAATGACGTCACCACGTTGCGGAGCGTCATTTACCTGGCAGGAAACACGGCACCTAAGTGGCTCAAACGCTCAAAAGTTTGATTATAATTTATAAGAATGGATGACCACAGGGCAACTTGCAATACTTGCAAAGTAGATATTTCATTTAAGGGAGGAAACACTACGAATATGCAAAAGCATTTGCTCACAAAATACGCAATAACCTTAAATGAATGTCGTGTTTTTAATTCCAGTTAATGCGGCAGGTAAATAATCAACTAACGGTGCATATTATGTTAACGCAATCTGCCTTATTGCAAAACCTGCCATTACTGTGCGCTGCATTTAGGTGACCATGATGAGACAGACAGAGTCTGGCTGGCGCTCGCTGGCAGTTCTTGCTGCAGTCTACCGGTAGCGTCTCCTTTCAGGCCAGGATAGACGAATGTCACCGAGCAGTGACTAAGTTTGTGGTAAAAGGCTTGCACCCATTTGCCACAGCAGATGCCCCCGATTTTAGGTAAGTGAATGTGTTTAATTGTAGGCAGGGACATTACTGGATATTCTTGTGTAATTGTTACAGAATAATTTATGTTATACTTTGTTATTGCTACACAAGAATATTTATTTTATTATTTTACATTTACAATTTTTTTTTCCTGGGGACCCTGTGACACCCCATTCAAGAGCCATAGGCTGTGGATCTCTTAAGATCTCACTGTTGGGTTTGTAAGGCCATGTTACGCCTAAATTTCTACCTTGTTCAAAGAGAAGATATAAAACAAAGTTCTAAGCTAATCTACCTTAGTTTTCTCCTTTTTTAAAAAGAATTGATAAAGAATCGAATCGTTAAACAGAATCGAAAATGGAATCGGAATTGCAAAAATCTTATCAATACCCATCCCTAGGGACCATGGTGCTTAAAATCACTGCACAGTTTAAAAAACATAATCTATGATGAAAAATATATCTATAAAGTTTTTAGATACAGTATTAAAATGAAAATATAGCATAGCAATGAAAATATAGTAATCACACTTGTCAAGATAAACATCACAAAGTGCTTCATCAGTGCATAAAAAACTGTCTAAAAAGTGAAAAAAAAAGAAGACTTGTTTTTATATGTTTTTTTTAAAAGAGGCCATAAAGTCTGCAGATCTCAAGCTCAGCGGGAGAGAGTTCCAAAGTTCAACTGCTGCAAGAGCTCTGTCTCCTTCAGTTTTTAGCCTCATGTGACGCACAGCCAATAGGCTCTGATCACATGACTTCAGGGACATGCTGGGGACGTATGGATGTAAAAGTTCACTGATGTAAGATGTTGCTTGTCCATGCAGAGTTCTAAAGGTCAAAACCAGAATCTTAAAATGGACTCCGAATTCAGTGGGGATCCAGTGCAGCTGGGTCAGCAACAGTGTAATATCAGAGTATTTGGAAGACTTTGTCAGAATACTAGCAGCAGTGTTTGGAAAAACTGCAGGCGTTCCAAGTAGTTTTTATTGGACAAGCAAATATTGAATTACAGTAGTCTAAATGAGATTAAATAAATGCATGAATAACTATTTAAATGTCACAGCCTTAAACAATAGGACTTATAATGGGGCAATATTTCTTAATGGATAAAAAAAACAAGGGTGAACTAGAGATTTGATACATGATTTTGCACATCTAGCCAGGGGACCAAGAGTTTCCCTTGCCTCTGAAAAGGGGCAAAAACGAGGATTTGAGTTTTTTCTAAATTACATTGAACAAGTTGTCCACCATCCAACTTTTAATAGTCTAAGCACCAATTAAGGATCAGCAGCTTAGAAACATCCGGGGGCTTAAAAGAGATATATTGATGAAAGTCATATGCATAGCAGCAATAACAAATGCCACATATAACAGAAATAATAAGGCCCCTAAAACAGAATCCTGTAGCACACCATGAGTAATAGAAGTGAAACATGCAATCCATCTCTTAAAGATTTTCACGATGCAGGTGTTTAATTTCACTCTCCTGTCTGCATGTTTCTCCTGTCTGGCCTCTTATTTCTCGTATGTCAATACCTCTCATTTATTCATGTCTTTGTTTTTGCCACTCACCCTGCTTTTCTCTTTGTTTCCCATGGTCGTTTCCCTCTTGTTTTCCAGAAGGACTCTTAGTGAGTATATGGATGACATCTGAAACACTTTATCTTCTCTTTCTTGATATTTTATGCCATAGCAAGATAAGCCAACCACTGTTCTTTTTACGATATTCACAAATAGTTCCAAGCTTGTTCACACAGAATAGATTGCTTAAAGCTTTGTGTTATAAATCAATTTATTAACAAGGCTGAGAATCCTTTCTTTTTTTCCATTGTGGAATTTTAAAAACTGTTACTGGAATATTTACTTCCTCAAATCAAAATAAACTTAATTTAAAGAATATTAAAAATGCTGCAGCAAACATCTGAAAGTTCTGACTTCAGCTCTTCAGTATTCTGTCAAAGCTTAGCTGAGGATGAAACACTGGTCTATCAATAACAACAAACAAATCTAAGATTACAGCTTGAATAGACTCAGTACATAGATCACGATATACATCAATCATGCTGCTTAATAATCTGATTCAAATCCAACACCCCCAAAGAGATAATAAGAAAAAAGATGAAATTTAGATTTGCGTTGACTGAATTAATGCAAGAAATAAAAACAAATGTCTTATTTAAGATGTTTCCCACTTTGGTATGTATTGTTGGAGGGTTTATTGCTGCTTTTTTATTAAGTAGTTTCCATTCTTTTGGCCAGTTGTGTATCTTAAAGATTTGGGTCCTAATATTCACAGTATTGGATAGAATCATGCAAATTTGCTCTTTTGCTAAACTTCTGGGAATCTGTGAAAAGTGGTTGTAAACCAACTTAGATCGCATTTATCATGAAAAATCTTTCTAGCAACTAACACTGTCCCACCTCACATTGCATGACTGACATTTTGGTTTAAAAAGGTGGGTATTTCTTATTTTACATTCTACAAATGTTCTACAAATAGTTTTTCTGTTTCCGGATAATCATACAAACAGTCCTTGAAGAAAGCAGTAACACATATCAGGTATTATGGTTTTATCTAAATGTTCAGTGATTTCCTGAAGCTAGTGGTAATCTGTCATTTTTCATGCATTAAAACAAGTTATGATGAAATTCCTTATAAAATAAATGAATAAAAAAAACAGCCTTATTTTATTGTGGGTATCAAAGTGACTGTGATGTTTTGGATTAATTTCAAATCCCCATGTATTATTCTTTAACATCAAGTTCAAAGCCAGTATGTGTCAAGATTGCAAAGGCTTTAACTGCTAATAAGCTCATTGAGTGTTTAAGGAATGATTACAGGATTGTCCAGCAGGTATCATGCTTCCAGTAATGGGTTTAACTGGACAGTGTGCATGCTCTTGCAGTGTGTTATCTCACTGTGAAACTAATGTGTAATAAATAACAGATCACAGTAAAAACAACAATAATATGTGACTCAGCTACCACGTTGAATACAAACCCCAATAAAATGTTGAGATAACAGTGTTTTTGCCAACTGAGCCACATAGGTGTTTCCCCCAGGGGCATGTTATCCCTTCTGCTGTCATCACTGACTGACTGACAGCAGCAGACTTTAACTCTGTGGTTTTCTAAGAGGTGATCGAAGTACCTTTCTGTTGTATTTTCACTCAGCTCACGGTGATGTACTTAGCATTTGCTGCCCTATGGTCAAGAATTTAAAGGCAGTTGATGCAATCATTGCTTAACACATTTGGTTGTGCTTTAATTTGGGAAATCACATTATATCTTCATTGTTCTGGCTATTATGTTTCTTGGGAATTATCTTTTTCCATTTATTGGGAAAGGAAAAAACATCTTTATTTTAGTTGTGTTTCACTGCCATTTCACAAAATGTACATAATGTTATGAAGCAGTTTGTTTATAGAGAATTATTTTTTGCTGCAAACACATTTTTTTTTTTTGCAAAACAAAACAAAACAAAAAAAAGGACTGTACTTTGCTGCAGAGGCGGAGCCAGACATTTGAAACACCCGGGGCTTAGCCCAAAGAGTAGTATGCATGTGGGATTTTTTTTTTTTTTTTTTTGGGGGGGGGGGGGGGGGGGGGGGTGTAGAAATGACTGAAAGATTAATAGGCTCTGTTCAAAAAAGAATGACTTCATATAGGGAAAAATATATATCACATGTGCAGGACACCTTAAACTAGTTTTTTAATTAAGCAGCAAGGCAGAACAAGGTCAGGGCTGCATCAAGACACGAGGACTAAACCCCAATTCAACCAGACCCAGAACTGATCCAGAATTAAAACAGGACTACAACAGTTCAAAATCAGGACTACTGAGGACTTAACCAAGACAGAACCAGAATCAGAACTAGATGATAGTAGCACTAAAAATCATCATAGACCTGCACTACACTTATTTTTTAATTCTACCAAAGTACACTATTTAGATTGAGAAAAGTTTATATAATTATTCAGCCTTGTTGTGCAAACAAGCCTGCAGAACTTAATAAATACAGAATTTGAAAAATAACAAACCTAAAAAGAAACACTAGGTACGAGATACATGAGGACCTATGATACGGTGATACTTTTGGTAAACAACCATTTGACTAACATGTGTGTCTCACCTGCTCTTGTTCATCTGTTCTGTCCTCGTTCTCCTCTCTCTCCCTCTTTGTGCTGACAATCATCAAATATACAGTTGAAACCAGATATTTACTCTTCAGATAAAAACACTTTTTTAATTGTAACATCAAATCAGACTAAATGTTTATTTTTTTTAGATTGATAAATATAAAAACATATTTGTTAACTTTAAGAGTAAAGAGAGAAACTGTCTGTATTTCTTAATTGCAAATGGCACCAAATTGTATTCAAACTTGAGCCACACTTATGGAGGTCCACAGTTCTGTTCCTGGTGTTTTGGTTGATATCTCTTGATTTTCCCATGTCAAAGAAACAGGCTCTGTGTTTTGCCTTATATGCATCCACAGCTGTGGCACCAGTTTACTCACATGGACTCTACTAACCTATCAGAAGCTTCTTCAGCTCAGAATGGAATCGTCTGGAGTTTTCTTATTAATTAACAATAAATTTAGTGTACATGTACTCCTAAATTTGATGAAAGTGATAAAAATAGCTCTGTCTCTCTTTATTCTGAAATTTAACTAATTCAAAATATATTTCAATATTTATCTAAAACAAAAATTTACTCTAAATTGATGTTGTACAGTAAAAATGTTTTATGTTTTCTCCCTAAAGTGTATGTAAATATCTGGTTACAAATGTGAATATCCTGCTGTGTACTGAAATCCCTCTTGTTTTGCATAGAAATATACTGAACAACATACAAAGCATAATATATAAAATAACATTTACCTGAGTTTTTTCTTTGAAAGAACCCTCGAATGTCCATTCTTATGTTTCAGTACATAACTGAAACCGATTTAGTCGGGGAGGGTAAGAACTGAAAATATGAAATAAACACACGTAAGCTAAGACTCTAAAAAAAATAGCATTTGTTCGGCTTTTCATTTTGCCATTTGTTGATTCACTTGAAGAGCAAGTAACGTAATATTGGTCAAGTGATCAGTTTCATATCAATCTTTCGTGATGCACCGTCATATTTACATTATTTGTACAGTACGAATGATTTGCTTTGGTACCTGGTCAAACTTAAGCTCTCCTTAGTATGGCTGGCTCCGTCTCTCCAACAGCGCACTCACGGGCAGCAGCTGCCCCGCCCCCTCGCTCAGTCGCTTAGTGCCTGAGCTTGGATCATACCAATATCAGGGGGGGGATTCACGCACAGTCGTAAATTCCCACAGTGTGCACTATGTGCTTCGAATATTGTGTGTACTTTTTGTTTTATACAGTTGTCAGCCAGGCATCTAACTATGAAAAAATTACACTCCAAAATACCCCGGGCTTCTGACAAAACAACCCGGGCTTAAGCCCCGTAAGCCACCCCCACGCTCCGCCCCTGCTTTGCTGACAAAAAAAAAATTTTTTTTGACTCATTTCATTATTTGAGTACAAGACATCTGGGTAAAAATACATAGCTAATCTATGCAAAAACTGAAGCATGGTTGGAAAAATATCCACTGTGGTTCAGATCTCTGAATAACATGGTAACACTGCTGATTTGATGGATGATTTCAGCAAGAGAAATATTGAAATGTGCTGCAGATTTTTACATCATTATCAGGCACCATCTGAGCGGGATGGACATGCACAACTCAGTCCTTTAGTATTGTGGAGGTTTATTTGAATGACATTTATGTCCATTAACTGAAGCACCTGATGTTCCAAAACATGCTCATTTTACTAAAATGTGTTCACTTTTTAAATTATGTTTCACTAAACAACATTAATCTATTATCTTAAGGTTCTTTAAACTTGTTAGGTTTACACAGGGTGCAATCTTTGAATAATTCAATAAAAAAACAGAAATGTTGATTGTGTTCTGAGCTTAAACTTTGCACGCTAATGTGAAAACACGATCCTAATCACTCCAAACTTAAGGCATTCAAATTAATGTCCTATAACACTATGTGTAAGAGAACGCTAATGTTTCTCATGTCACTATTTAAAACATACCGACAGACAGACATAGAGTCAATTACATTAGAGTATCAACATTACCTCAATCAGTGAACTCATTTGCAGGGAACTCAGTTCTCAATCTGTTAGTACAAACATTTGATAGATAAACACTGTTGTCAGCAATAGCGCAACACTGTCAATGTGAAATTACATCCTGCTATTGGGGAGGAGTACACCTCACGGTGAGGTGAAGCAAAGAGTTGGGCAAGAGAAAGGTGGTGGCTTGGGAAGTGTGGCTCCGACAAGGCAATTAAACGCACCTTGGGCTTGATGGATTTCTAATTGGAGGCTGATCACATCGGAGGTGTGCTGGATTATAGTGTCTGTAATGAATGGGAGAGACAGAGCATGACAGATTAGTGCTGTTACGCCTCTCCCTGAATTGTGGGGAGAGTGTATATAAAAGGCAGTCAGTGTGTTTCAGGGACTAGTTACAAATGCATTAATCACACAAAAGAGAAAAAGATGTTTTGTACCAGTTTTGGCTAGTAGCTAATTTCCATCTGGAGTCCCTGGATGGATAAAACACTATAAACTGTGGTTAAAATGGGCTGCAGATAGCCCTACGAGAATGTTAGTGTATACTGTATCAGTGTAAAATGTTGTGTATGTGTGTGCGAGTGCATATATCACTAAAATGTTACAACCCCAATTACAAAAATGTTGTGATGCTGCCTGAAATACAAACTAGATTCAATGATTTGCAAATCTCATAGACCCATGTTTTATTCACAAAACATCATAGACGCCACATTAACTGTTTGAGCTGGGAAAGTTTGTTATTTTAAGAAAACATTAGCTCATTTTCAATTCGATGGCAGCAATACTTAAAAAAAAATAATTTAAAAAAAAAACTTGGAGCACAACCATGTTTACCACTTTGGAGCAGCTCATCTTCTTTTATCAACAGCCTGTAAATGTTTGGGGGTAGCACTTTATAATAATGTCACACTCATACTAATAAACATTAGTAAGGTGCAAGTGCTGAATTCATCATTTAGTAATGATAAAAACAAAGTGGAGGAAATGCAAAAGAACAAAAAAAGACTTTTAGAGATGGGAGGATGTGGTCAAATAAGCGCTCTCTCTCTCTCTCTCTCTCTCTCTCTCTCTCTCTCTCATGTTTCATGCTAATCATCCTGTCCATCACCATTACATCCGCAGTGATGATGGACAGGCTGACAGATGGTGTCAGGCAGGAGTCTCTATGGACTATGATGTTTGCAGGCAACATTGTGACCTCTAGTGAGAGTAGGGAGCAGGTGGAAAAGAGAAGTGGAGGTATGCTCTGGAGAATAGGGGAATGGAAGTCAGCGGAAACAAGATAGAATACATGTGTCCGTCAACGAGAGGGAGAAAGATATAGCCCGGCTGCAACAAAAAAAGAAGAGGACAGAAAAGATTAATAAATGCTCTGAAGGGGGACATGCAGAGTTTTGGTATAACAGAAGAGGGTATTAGGACAGGATTGAGGTGGAGGATCCACCTACCCTTAAAAGGAAAAGCCAAAAGAAGAAGGAAAAGGGAACAACTGTGCAACTGCACAATCCAAGAAGTACAGAAAATAAAATAAATTTGAATCAGTGACTCCATAAGTCGAGTACAAAAGAGAATGACAGGTATATTTTTGTATCTCTGTGTGATGTGTAACAACAGTGGTTGAGTGTGCTTCTGTACAATTTACAGTGTCATCCGCCTGTTGTGCATCAAAAAGAGCATCAGCCAGTTGTTACTAACATGACTGAAGATAACCAAGGGTGCAACAATAGGGATGAACTGGGAAGCGTGCTATGAAGGCGATGATGGAGGTAAAGACAAAAAAAAAGAGAGAAAAGGGGCTCAGAGGGAGTAGTCAGCTTCGACTGTTTTGAACAAGCAGACGGAGAGGCGGAGAGGAGGTGGAGAGAAAGAGGGGAGGATGAAAAGGAGACCGAATGAAGTGAGAAAACAGAGGGGGAGACGAGAGACAGTTGGTGTGTATGTGTGTATGTCTGTAAAGTGAAGGGGAAAAAAACAGGAAGAAAGAACAGGCGAGGAACTTTTAATGGCCCTGCTGTTGTCTTTATCAGCACACTGTGACAGCCAGAATCAATTATTAAACAAGACCACGAGCCTTTGGAGGAGAAAAAGAAGACACTATAGTGGCGAGGTGATGAGAGCAGGGCAGAGGGGTGGAGGAAAGATTAGAGCAGAGCGTTGATGTAAAGGGGATGAGGAAAGGAGAACAATGTATGGAAAGGACAGATGAAGGTAAATTAGGAGATCGAGCAAAAGGAGAGGATGAAGGGGAAAAAACAAAGCTAAGGAGAGAAAAAAAGTCAAGAGCAAGATGAGACTTATTTTTTTGTTTTTTGCAGAGAAGCAACTATAATTGAGTGATAGAAGAGTGGATTAAATGAGATGCAAGAGCCGTTGTGCCTTCTTTCATGTTGTAGTCCTCCAGGTCATGCTGTGTGTGTTTCATTGTTTTATAACCAAGCAAAGGAGAACTTGAGCCTCTGGGAATGTTGGTATGGAGGAGCTGGGTTAGTGTTGCACCATGCAACAGAAAATGAGGTTTGTGAGTGTTGTTTTTGAAGGGTGGTAACACAATACACAAAAAACAAAAAATATATGCCAAGATTATGGAATTTTGTGTTCTGCGTTATAGAGAATGGAAAGCAAAATTTAGAAAAATTAAGTACGCCTCTAACGATTTCATTGCTTGTATAACCACTTCTATTAACAACTTGAAATAACGCTTTTCTGTGTTGTGCCATCCATTTAGCCAGAGGTTGTTTGGTTTCCCCGATGTATATATCACATCCATCCTCCTGCACTTAACAGCATGCACTAAATTACTCTGTTCTGATGAACCCGATCCTCGGGGTGGACCTGTTTGTGGAGTAGTGTGTTTTGAGGTTTGAAAGCTCCAGAAACAGGTGTTTTGAGAAAATGTAGCTCAACTGTTCCCTTACCTGACAGATTAGGGATCATTAACGATTTTTGTTTAGGTAACAGTTAACAGTCTTTCTTTTACCCCGGGCCTTTTTGATATGATTTTCTTCTGCTTCAGAAGACCTGCCTCTTCTGAATGTTGTGAAAACCTGCAGGCCAGGACTCCACAGTCTAATTACACCTACAGGGCAGTGACCACTTGTTCAATGATGAGAGCGTAGGGTACACATCCTGGATGGGGAGGAATGCTGTTTGAAAGAGGAGTCAGAAAGACCATCTCTGAAACCAGGAGGGGGCCTATATTAGATGCTACAGCTTTCACCATCTTACAGTGCTGTGATTACAGCCATTCCCCAACTCTATGTGAATGGTACTCATGGCTATTGAACATTTCTCTCACTGAAAATGCAACATCAGTAATATTTTCTTACCTGGATGATCTAGCATGCATCAAGACATAAGAGTCAGTCTTATTTTGAACTAGTGACCTTAGCATCGAGGATGTGATGCTATTTGTTTATATATCAAGCTTTGTTTTTGTAGAAACCAGACACTACTGATTCCTTGCTAAACAAATCAACAAACACAAGCAACAGCTCAAGAACTAATAAGTACTCCTTCATATTATTTACTTATTTGATGCCTTACTTATATGCAGTAAAGGTACAGCCATCAACAAAAAGCCTCTCATGATACAGAGTTCAAGGGATGTTGAAATAATAATAAAAAAAAATCTAAAGAATCATTATCAATGAATTTAAAGGTCACTGCTGGGGGATTATTAGATTCCTGAGACAAGCGTGTCAGAGCAAAGCAAAAAATGAAACAATCTCCGCACACAAAGAGGTCACAGATTGTGGCTGACCCAGCTTGAGAAGAGTGGAAGAACAAACAAAATAAGAGAGAGGCAATTCATTTCATCTCATTACGGTTATTTAGCCAGAAAATGTTTTTTAGGACACACTGAATGTTGCAAGAGTGGTTCTACAGTGTATTACATACCAGATATAATGGATAGCTGAAGTGTCCCTATTCGTTGTGTAGTTGTTATTCCTTAAACCCTACAGCAGTACAGTACAGTACAGCAGCTGGACCTTTTGCTCTGTTGTTGTCAGTTTTATATAATGACCAGAAAACGACTTCTTCCTGATAGTCATGCGAAAACCAGCCCACCATGGCTACACATAAGTCTTAGCTGGTTTATACTTTCAGGAAATACAAGTGCATACACTAATCCTCAAGCGATCGTCCAGATTTTTAAATTAGTCCTTGTTTGTCATCTTGTCAAATTGTAGCAGCTATCATAATGGTCATAACTTAGTATTTAGTATTTATTTATTTATTGTCATTGTCAAGAACAATGAAATTGCGTTTGGGGCTTCCATACAACCCCAAAAAAAGAAGAAAATAATAAATACCCCTTAAAACCCAAGTGTACATATTTAACCCAGTGTGACTCCAATGCAATAAGACAATCCTTAGCAATAATGTTCGTAGAAATTCAGACAAAGACCTGAGAAACATGACAAAATACAACAATGCAACCCATTCAATATTATTGTACTGTGAGATATGATATCAGATATGATAGTTATCTATTTAAGAAAGAGGGGGGGGGGGGCAGGAGGGGGAAGAGAATAAAGATATGATGCACCAATGCAGACCAGTTCATTGCTATTAAGAAGTTGGATATGGTTATTGTCCACTTACCTTACCTTAATATATTAAATAATTTATAGTAAAGTGTTATTTTTCTATGTGGTACAGCACTGCCAACATATCCACAAAGTTTGTGCTTCATTTAGTGAGAGAAATTTGGAGTTTGTTAATCTGTTAGCTCGCTTCCCAGCCATGCTAGGTTGACTGATAATTTTGCACTGAAGTCTCGTTCTCCAGACTCACTGACTTCACATTTACTTCAGCTGCAGATCCCAGAAAATAACTGGACATATAAAGGTTGAATACTGCAAGAGTCCAGTTTGACCAAAGGGCACTGAAAGATCCACTTAAAACAGATGTGACTAGACCAGCTTCAAAGGGATGGAGAATGCACAGTTTAAAGAAAAAAATCTTCAAATGAACCACGGCAGAACGGCAGAGTCGAACAAAACCAAAGGTGGAGGAGTGTGTTTCATGGTAAACAGAAAGTGGTGTGATGCCAGGAGCATTTCTACTCTCTCCAGTGGCTGCTCGCCACATCTGGAGTTCCTGAGCATTAAGTGCCGCCCTTTCTATCTGCCCCGTGAGTTCACCTCGGTCATCGCCATGGCGGTCTACATCCCACCCCAAGCGGACACAGGTATGGCTTTGTCCGAATTACATGATGTGCTGAACTCGCTTCAAAACAAGGACCCGGGTGCAGCCCTCATTGTAGCAGGAGACTTTAACAAAGCGAACCTCAGACAAGTCATGCCAAACTTTTACCAGCATGTCTCGTGTCCAACGAGAGGGATCGAATTTTGGATCACTGCTACACGCCATACAAGCAGGGCTACAAAGCTGTCTCACACCCGGCTTTTGGGAAGTCTGACCACAACGCCATCTTCCTCATTCCCCAGTATAAACAAAGCATACGGAGGGAAGACGTGACCACGAGGGAGGTAAAACGGTGGACTGCCCAATCAGAAGCTACGCTACAGGACGCACTCAACGACGTCGACTGGGACATGTTCAGAGCATGCGCAGTCGACATCAACGAGTTTACGGAAGTAGCAGTATGCTTCGTCAATATGCTAGCGGAGGAGATTATCCCCACTGCGAGAGTCACCACATTCCCAAACCAGAGAACATGGGTGGACAGATCGATCCGCACTGCAGTGAACGCTAGGACCGCCACCTACAAAGCGGGTCTCGCCACTGGCGATATGAGCGCCTACAAAGCGGCCTCATACGGCGTGCGGCGCGCGGTGAGAGATGCCAAACGCCGGTACCGGGAACGTGTGGAGTCCCGCTTCCACCAGGGCGACACACGGAGTATGTGGCACGGACTACGCACCATTACGGACTACAAAGCCAGGGACACTGCGCTGATCAACGCTGACTCTGCATTCACCAACGAGCTGAATCAGTTCTACGCCCGTTTCGAGGTCAGCCAGGCGGCTAATGCTATCTACCGCCTGACTACCGAGGACAGTGACGTCATCAGCGTGAGACCGGTGCCCAGCATCGCGGAGCATGACGTCCGAGCGGCATTGAGGAGAGTGAACACAAGGAAAGCGGCGGGGCCAGACGGCATCACCGGCCGTCTGCTGCGCTGCTGTGCTGACCAGCTAGCAGGTGTGTTCACTTACATCTTCAACGAGTCCCTGGCGAAGTCTGTGGTCCCCACATGCTTCAAAAGATCCACCATCATCCCTGTGCCCAAGAACAGCAAACCCTCATCCCTGAACGATTACCGGCCAGTTGCACTGACCTCGGTAGTAATGAAGGTGTTTGAGAGGCTGCTGAAGAACATCATCTCCTCCTCCATCCTAGACACCACAGATCCACTGCAGTTCGCCTACAGATCCAACAGATCCACAGAGGATGCCATCGCCCACGTCCTACACACCACTCTCAGCCACGTGGACAAGAAACAGGGTAACTATGTGCAAATGCTGTTTGTTGATTACAGTTCAGCGTTTAACACAATAGTGCCCTGCAGACTGTTCACAAAGCTCAGGGATCTGGGACTTAACAGTCGTCTGTGTGCATGGGTGTTGGACTTCCTCACTGGCAGAACTCAGGTGGTGAGGGTGGGTAGATGCGTCTCTAACAGCATCACCATCAACACAGGAGCACCTCAGGGATGTGTCCTCTCGCCACTGCTCTACTCCCTCTACACTTCAGACTGTGTGGCCACCCATGGCTCCAACACCATTGTGAAGTTTGCTGACGACACAGTGGTGTTGGGTGCCATCTCCAACAACGATGAGGCGGCCTACATGGATGAAGTGAAGAATCTGGCATCATGGTGCCAGGACAACCACCTCCAGCTGAACGTCGGCAAGACCAAGGAGCTGGTAGTGGACTTCAGAAGGGGTCAGCACAGAGACTACAAGCCCATTATCATCAATGGAGCTCCAGTGGAGAGGGTGCAGTCCTTCAAGTATCTTGGTGTTCACATCTCCTCAGACCTGACATGGGCTGCCCACATTCAGGCCCAGACCAAAAAGGCTAGGCAGCGCCTGTATCACCTACGACAACTGAGGAAGTTCAGGGTCTCTCCAAAGATCCTCAGGATTTTCTATACAGGTGCTGTGGAGAGCATCCTCACACAGAACATGACATCGTGGTTTGGGAACAGCTGTGTGAAGGACCAAAAAGCTCTCCAGAGAGTGAGCCTTACAGCAGAACGCTGCTGCAGGATTGCTCTCCCCCCGCTTCAGGACACCTACACCAGGAGATGCCGGACTAGAGCAGCACAGATACTGAAGGACCCGTCCCATCCTGGCAACAAACTGTTCCAACTTCTGCAATCTGGTAGAAGGTTCCGCATCTTCCGGGCAAGGACAGAGAGACTCAAGAGGAGCTTCTATCCCCAAGCCATCCGGGCCATAAACACACACACCCGCCCGCTCACATCATCTCACATCATCTATAATTGACTGAGACAGGACTCTCTTCCAGACACTAAACCAAGGAACAATGTACATTTCAAATTCCTTTAATTTTAAATATGTTTATATTGTCTATCCTGTAAAATAGTCAGATGTCTATTCTTATTAATGTACAGAATTCACCTGCTTGCTGCTACTACTGCACATTCACCCAATGTGTGTGTGTGTGTGTGTGTGTGTGTGTGTGTGTGTGTGTGTGTGTGTGTGTGTATATATATATATATATATATATATATATATATATATATATATATATATATATATATATATACATACACTGAACAAAAATATAAACGCAACACTTTTGTTTTTGCTCCCATTCCCCATGGGATGGACGTAGAGACCTAAAATTCATTCCAGATACACAATATAACCATCCCTCCCAAACAGTGGTCACAAATCAGTCCAAATGTGTGGTAGTGGGCACATCTGCCATATTGAAATAATCCATTCCACCTCACAGGTGTGCCACATCAGGATGCTGATCTGACATCATGAGTAGTGCACAGGTGTACCTCAGACTGCCCACAACAAAAGGCCACCCTGGAATGTGCAGTTTTTTGCGCTATTGGGGGTCTGGGGACCCAGAACCGGTCAGTATCTGGTGTGACCACCATTTGCCTCATGCAGTGCAACACATCGTCGCATGGAGTCTATCAGATTGTCAATTGTGGCCTGTGGAATGTTGGTCCACTCCACTTCAATGGCTGTGCGAGGTTGTTGGATATTCGTGGGAACTGGTACACGCTGTCGTATACGCCGGTCAAGCACATCCCGAACATGCTCAATGGGTGACATGTCCGGTGAGTATGCTGGCCATGCAAGAACTGGGACATTCTCAGCTGCCATCTGCCCTGAACAATGTGAACCATGATTCATCCGTGAAGCGCACACCTCTCCAACGTGCCAGACGCCATCGAATGTGAGCATTTGCCCACACAAGTCTGTTACGGCGACGAGCTGGAGTCAGGTCAAGACCCCGATGAGGACGACGGGCATGCAGTTGAGCGTCCCTGAGACGGTTTCTGACAGTTTGTGCAGAAATTGTTTGGTTGTGCAAACCAATTGTTCCAGCAGCTGTCTGGGTGGCTGGTCTCAGACGATCTTGGAGGTGAACCTGCTGGATGTGGAGGTCCTGGGCTGGTGTGGTTACACGAGGTCTGCGGTTGTGAGGCCGGTTGGATGTGCTGCCATATTCTCTGGAACGCCTGTGGAGACGGCTTATGGTTGAGAAATGAACATTCAATGCACGGGCGACAGATCTGGTTGACATTCCTGCTGTCAGCATGCCAGTTGCACGCTCCCTCATTGCTTGTGGCATCTGTGGCATTTTGCTGTGAGACAAAACTGCACATTCCAGGGTGGCCTTTTGTTGTGGGCAGTCTGAGGTACACCTGTGCACTACTCATGATGTCAGATCAGCATCCTGATGTGGCACACCTGTGAGGTGGGATGGATTATCTCAATATAGCAGATGTGCCCACTACCACACATTTGGACTGATTTGTGACCACTGTTTGGGAGGGATGGTTATATTGTGTATCTGGAATGAATTTTAGGTCTCTACGTCCATCCCATGGGGAATGGGAGCAAAAACAAAAGTGTTGCGTTTATATTTTTGTTCAGTGTATATTAGGGGTGCAATGATACACAAAATTCACGGTTCGGTTCGATACTTTGGTGTCACGGTTCGATATTTTTTCGATACAAAATAAAATGTTCACGCCTTTTTAATTTGTCATTTATCAAAATTATAAATATATATTTTAACTCAAAAGTACAGTTTTTAAATTTAACCCTAACTCTTGTGCGTGTTTTTTATTTTGACAGCGAATGCGCACCTGCGGACCACTTATGTGCAGCCATGGTTATTTAGCTCGTCATATTGCAGCCACAGAAATGATTTTGTCCATGAAACCATAAAGCTGCACTTTCTTTTTGCCTTATAGTCTGATTTGTCATAACTTCTCCGTTTTGTGGTAAGCTTTTCTTTGGCTGTCACTTCTTCACCCTGACCTGTCTTATTTGGCTCAGCAGAACTAAAATATATATACTGCTGCTTTTACACACGCACTCACATAAGCTCAGCGATTCTCTGCGTGATCAACCTCTCACATGTTTAAGCTTGCTGCAGGAGATTTCACTTGTCATGTTTGCATAGTAAGCTAACGATTAATAAGACGATGTCAGAGGAATTGGTGCACAAATTATCATCGTCGCTCTCTATACACAGTTCGCACGATTGCAAAGTGAAAGCAAAAAAACAAGCGCAAATTCAAACGCGATTTCAATATGTCACATATTGACAGTGGCTCACCGATGCCAATGACATAATTACCCAGCTACATTTCTGAAAGAATGCAAAAGCATTGACATATATTTTTCCTTCCTACAATAGCCCGACGGGCAGGGAAGAGATAGATTGTGGTAGCCCGACTGAAAACATCGCTAGCCCCAGGACGTCGGGCTAGCGATATTGCAAGCCCTGTATCTGATTGAGGAATCACTCATCTTTGGAAAAGAGAGTTTATTACAGAGAAATGTCTCTTTCCAAAATAAAAGCTATACTATCCGCTTCTTCTGGGCTATATTCTCAGCAGCATAAGGAGAATCATGTGCTAACAGCTGTCTAAATGACTCGGCTAAAGTTAGTAGCATGCTTGTTGTTTTTGTCTTTGCACTAGGATGATGTCGGCGTAAATGTGCAGTCATATTCGTTGTGTTCCCACTAGTGCTTTCAGGTTAATCTCGTTGAAATGACCTTAACGCCACAACACGGCAAATCTCCGTTAACGAGCTACCGCCGATCGCCCCGTGCATGGGGCTAGACGGCCAACACGTTAACGAGCTAACTGCGCTAACACACTAGCTCCCACCCATGTAATTGAGCATTGCATGGCACATCCAACATACTGTTTTACTTTAGTCCATGACTCGCTTACCTTCAGGGTCATACGTCACATGAAAACCAAAATAATTCCAAACGCCAGATCTGAATGAGGGTGGGGGAGGTCCATGTTGCAAGAAGAGCTTAACTTCTGTCTTGCTAGCTTGCCCTGCGCTCTTCCTTCTGACGATGCTGTCTGTGTTGAGCGCTCAGTGGATCTGTGCTCGACAGTGCAGCCTAGGCGGAGTAGTCGAACGCAGATTCACTGAGCGCTCAACACAGACAGCATCGTCAGAATGAAAGTTGATAAAATAAATTACAAATGTTGTATTGTTCGATACATATGCGTACCGAACCGAAAGCACTGTATCGAACGGTTCAATATCGATACGAATATCGTTGCACCCCTAATATATATATATATATATAAATAAATATAATGTTCTTCCTCTACAGCCCCCCCTATTTTTGCACATGTCGAGGAGCGTGTCAGGCTACATTTCACTGTGTGTTATACTTGTATAACTATGCATGTGACAAATAAAGAACCTTGAACCTTGAACCATTGTAATGGTTCATTTTTTTCTTTTGTATACAAAAAGAAGTGACAAAAGCCGGAGAACAACACAGTAGAGTTTCCAGTGGATGAGACATTAGCAAAACAGTTATGAGCTAAAATAAATGACTGAGGAAACCATTTTTGGATCATGCATACAGAATATTGTTATTATATGATCTGTATTGTATTATTATAATCCCTTCCATCTTGGATGGGCAGTTAATTTTCAATAGCATTAACAGACATCATTTAAGCCTGTTATTTTAAAATGCCCTTAACCTTTCCTACTGAAATGTACTATTTTCAACTGAGGTTTTGAAGCACAATTATTCCTTAATGCCATGAGAATAACAATGGACACTGTAAATTACCTTTTGTTTGTAATGGTAACTGTATTCTAAAGAAACAGTGTCTAATTTCACAATGACACAAAGCCATCACAAAGTACTTTCATCATAGGGATGGGGTTTTTTTCCCTCTCAGACAATACTTTTAAAACATACATTTTTGTAAGACAGAACAAACTAATAATTTACTAATACAAACTTAATACTGATAAGCTGGTGTATGGAATAGCTTCAATGAGAGCTTAACTATGAAAAAGCAAAAAATTAATTTGGTGTGCCTTCATTTCTAGCTGGAATAGCTGTTCAGCTCCTACTTAAATCACGTCACATTTACAAATGATATTTTTGATGAATGTTTAAATTATGCAAATATAGGTTTTACTTGCTGAGGCGTGTTTTTTGTATTTATAATCACTTAATATTATTATTATATTTTTAATTCAGTCGTCTTGCTTTAACAAGGTATTAAATAGCTTGTGATTATCATCTGGCATTATCTACTTAGAATAATTTAATCACATTATATAGTGGTAATCTGCCACCAGTCCATCTTAAAAATACTTAAGGTGTTACATTTGTCATGTTTTTTTCTTATGCTGCAAGTGATGTAATTATGATACATTTCTGCCATTTTTAATAATCCAGGAAAGTGCAGGTGCAGAAGACTCTTTGCCTCATTAAACCAATCTGCTTCCAGGTTCTATGATATTCTGACATATAACCAGGGTTAGATTTTCAGCAAAACTCCAATTTTTTTTTTCCTTCCAAGTTCAATCTATTTTTGCAACAGCAAGTAAGTGAAGGCTCAGTTGTGGTTTGGTCTTATCAAAAGTGATGGAATTATGAATGTAGAAAAAAAAAAGAAAAATTTTTACCATCTAGAAAGGCTATAAAATATTTAATGTTCAATCTTTGTTTTTTCTTCAGATTAAGCATGCATAAATTCAATAAGTAAGACCTGCATTTTTCTATCTGCCTGCATTAATTGACTATTTGAAAGGACATTTAACTGGTTGACCTGTTTAATAATTACCATTTAGAGTCTGTCAGTAGTTTAGTGGTCATGTGTTTCCTTGAAAAAGTATCTATGATGAAATAACTAAAGCCAAGATGTTTGGGCTGGACCAACCCAAATTATTTTGAAGAGGGAATTACTTCACATGGTAGCATTTAGCCAACAGGCAAACTTCACACTCCAGGCATGACAGAAAAGTTGGAAACATAAAACTGTCCAAAAACGTTTTGGTGTACTGAAGCATGAAGACTTCCTTTCACTAAGGGGCCGAGTATACCTCTTAAAAACAGCTTTCATCTCCACCAAACTTCACACTTGGCACAATGCAGTCAGACAAGTACCGTAATCCTGGCAACCGCCAAACATAGACTCATCCATCTGATTTCCAGATGGAGAAGGGTAATTCACCACTCAAAAACAAATCTCCACTGCTCTATAGTCCAGTTGTGGTGTGCTTTACAGCTCTGCGTCCAATGATTTGCAGTGTGCTTGGATGCAGCGGTTTGGCTCTGAATGGACTGTTCTTGAGCCAATCTGAAGCCCACATGAAGTTTGGAGGTCTGAGGTGATTGACTCTGAGAAACTTGGTGACTCTGTAATTTTTGTGTGACCTGCCACCCCTTGACTAAGTTGCTGTCATTCTCAGTCGTTTCCTCTTTGTTATTATAAACTTTTCCACAATCATTAACAGCTGACTGTGGAATATTTTGTAGTGAGGAAATTTCGCGAATGGACTTGTTGCACAGCACCTCTTATTATGGAACCACACTGAAATTCACCGAGCTGAGAGTGACCCATTCTTTCCCAAATGTTTGCTGAAGCAGTCTGCATGCCTAGCTGCTTGGTTTTTTATAGATCTGTGGCAATGGAAGTGATTGGAACACCTGGATTCACAGATTTGGATGGGTGAGTAAATACTATTGGCATTCCATGTATAAATATATGAAAACCAAATAAGAGGTGTTAAATTTGTCTAAATCAAGGACATGAATCAAGGATCCAAAACAAAAACAGGTTTGACTCATACTGACACTGTAATGGCTACATCAGTTAAAACAGGATCAAGGGAGGATGTTGAGTAATGGTAATTCTTAAGTGTCCAAATAATACTAATACTAATACTAAGGAGAGATCGTTTGGAAGACCTGAACATAATATATGTTCAGACAGAGAAATTTGGCAATTGGACTCCGATGACCCATCATGACAGAATGGAATCTCAGCGGTGATAGGATTTAGGACAGGACCCAACAGAATTTAGATGCTGGTGGTGAAGATTAAGACTGAAGCTTGGATGGAGCTCTGAGTGTACTGGGTGCAATTGAGATGGGAAGGGTGTGGGTTGCAGGAATGAGAGTCTGAAAGGGAGAATGAATTGATGCAGAGTGGCATCTAATTGGCTCAAATGTGGACAAAAAGATGACTGGACTAAAGGAATGATGTCAGTATTGACACTGACAGCATGGGAATGTGGTAGTGATGTAAAGAACAGGCTAGCAGCCAAACACCCAGAAAAGGCAGGTGAGTGATTAAAGATCTTTCTTATTAAACATATGCATAAGCTTCAGAGGAGTCTAATTTATGTTTAATTTATTTATTTAGGACAGTGCATGTTAATGAACATAAATGTAAAAAAATTACATGAATGTAAACATACCAGATTATAACCAAGGGCTAACTTCCATCTGTTGTCCATAAAGAAAAAAAAATAAAAAATAGTCAGCTTTTTAGAGTTTATAAACCTTTATCCATAAACCCTATTCTTGATTTTTTCTCAACCCCAAGACTAAATAACTTTTCTTAAAGGTTGCCTTATCTAATTAAAAATCATATTTATTTTACAACAGTGATTGCAATAGGTTTGGAAAGCCATGGCATCCTGCAAACATGGATACCAGATCAGAAAAAGTTTCTCTGTGCATTTTGACAGAGCACTTGTAAATTTGCTGTCAAACTTGCACAAAAAAGAGCATGTTTTTTGAGTACCAGTGATAAATAAAGTGCTTACTTAAAAAAATATAAAGATATTATCTGTCAAGGGTTGACAATTTGTTCAAACACAGTAAGAGAGAAATGAGACACTGGCAGACCGACTCAGAGTTTCAAAGACGTGCGCACGGGTGAGAGTCTCTGAGCAGACTAACACACCGAGCACCGTTTACTCGCTTTATTTATAAGGCAAAATGGGTTACATAATACTTCCTCTTTCAACTGAAGAGGGGAGAGCTCAGGCATTGTCTTAGCTATCTAACTTCTGCACACAAACTGAAAAACAACGACACAGCAGTATTCATGCTTATCTGACATCGCAGACACTGAAGTAAAGAATGCATGTATATGTCCTGTCTTTGTCAAACATCTCACACACTTAAGCAAGGAATACATTGTGTTCTTTTCAACAGTAAGCTTTACCGTGTGAAAATATATAAACACTTGATTATAAGGCATACTTGTTTCTACTTGATTATACTTTAATGATTTAACTAAAATAAAAATTCTCTTAACATTCCCTCCTGATGTTAATATATTTCACATGTTTTACTCAATGCATAGTCACTTGTTAGTCACATTTTCAACTTGCACGTCATTCAGTGAAATAATTAAACAACAAGCTTGTCAAGATTGTCATAGAGATTTTCTTCTCTCTCTCCCACACTCAGCATACCATACTGACGATAGGGATCCTCCATAACTGACTGAGCCAAGACATGGTTTCCTAACATACGCTTGAACATGTTTGTCATTATGCTTCTCAGACATGGGATAATACAAGCAATGAAAAGGCAAAATAGTAACATCACACTGAAAAGGGCCAACAGGCCTTTAATCAGTAGAGATTTCCAAGAGCCGCTCAGCAGCCAGTCCCACCAACCTTGAGTATCGGTAACGTAGTCCTGCTGCTGAGCGTCTCTCAGTTGTTTCAAAACATTCAAAGCATTTGTCATGTTTAATGAATGGATGTTATCAGGTATGTAGGTACAACATGTAGTGTTAAACAATACGCAGAGACCACCTTTCTCTGCGAGAATGATGTCTAAAGCCACTCGGTGCTGCATGACAGTGATGCGAATTGCATCAATTTCTTCATTCTGTCCTTGATTAATGCGGGTTGAAGCATTTAAAAATAATCCAAAACGATAGTCCAGGGTTTCTATCCGTAGTGCGTGTTTCCCTACTCCTATCCATGGAAACAAAGCGTGTATTACCTTCTGGCTCTTGGTCCAGAGTTTGAAGTCATCTGGTACATCAGAACCAAGATATGGATCATGGGGCTTGAGGCCTGTGCTACGTTTAGCTCTGGTGTTGCTGTTCACTGACATCTTAAAGGTGTGGTCAGATACCAGAACAGGGGCACAGAGTCCGGTGCTGTTTGGTGGCAGCATGAAATAGACTTTCAGGCCACACGCCCAAGCTGCGCCCTGTACCCAGTATGTACCTGTCGATGAGCCGATGCCATCCCAATCTGGTGCCGCCAGGATCATGGAGCAGTTTCGGTTTTGTCCTAATTTCTTCAGACCCTGGGGCGTACCTGTTTGTCCGGTTGCTCCTGTGAAGTTAAAGCACACTGGGTGTTGTATGTCAGGTGGCAAAACAACTGAGAATGATTTCAGTTTTCTATGGCTGACGTTTATATGCACCCAGTAGGCTTCATTGCAGGTGTAGTTTATATTTGGGTACTGGTGGGTGCAGTTTATTATGTTGTAGATTAAAGACTTTACACTCTGTGGGACTATATATTGTGTAGTGTTGTGGCATGTGTTGCTGTTTTGGTCCTTTATGGATCCACCTATCACCATCACAGGTTTTCCTGGTGTTGAGCAGGTCCCGGTAATGGCTTTGTCATATATGCAGAGTGCTTCAGCCTTGGTTGGGGGTTTTCCATACACTGTGGCATGGAGTGCTGTCGTGGGCATATGTGAGCAGACATAGCAGTTTGCGGCATTGTCTTCTCTGTGCACTCTGTCATGGACATACCGGTACCATGCATTGTTCAGCCACGGGTGGTTGTGTTCTTTGTCTATCTCCTTCAGGTGCGAGTTGTCGTGGGTCCACCTCTTAGGTCGGAGAATAATTGGTACTGTCTTGTGGGTTCCACTGGGCATCAACCAAAAGAGTGTCGTCATCAGGAGGATAGCCATTAGACAGAATATGTAGCACATGAGTAGTTTTCGTTTGATGTCACAAGCGCCCAAGCACAACAGCTTTGGGGCTGGAACTGGTGCTAGCATTGATTCTGAAGCTGGTTCTTCTTCTGGATTTATCAGGTTGTTTTCCTCAGTCATCTTGTTGAGATTTTATTCAGGCGTCCCTGGTGTTATTATTGGTTCTGCTCTTCGGTGGGATAGGTCAGTCTGATCTTCAGGGCGACCAGGCACACCCGAGCTCCCACGTGAGTAGCACTGCCGAGGAAGCACAGGGCGGGAAACCCGTTCAGCCCTGTCCTCCAGCAGGGGTTCACGTAAGAGTCAGGGGAACCGGCGTCTTATTGTGGTGCAAACACTTTCTTCACGTGGGATTGATGAATCCACGAAACTCGTTCGGCTATCTTACACGCTGTGGGTGTGGTAAGTAGCACCTGGAAGGGACCTTCCCACTTTGGAGCACTCCAGTTTTTCCGCTGGAGGACTTTAATCAGAATCCAATCACCGGGGTTCAACCTGCAAGAAACTGAAGAAAAGTCACTCGGCAGTTGATTGCTTAATCTCACTTCTTTATTCTCAAATAGTTTTGTCATCCATTCTGCCATTGTTGTTTCTGCAATAGATTTATTAATTGGCTCACTCATTATGGGGAGTGGAAAATGTCTGCCATGTACGATTTCAAATGGCGTTAGACCACCTGTTCCTTGAGTTATTCTCATCCATAATTTAACCAAGCTTAGACATTCAGGCCAAGGTTTTTTAGTCTCTTCCATACATTTCCTCAACCTTTGTTTAATTGTGCCGTTAGTTCTCTCGACTAATCCTGCACTTTGTGGATGATAAGAACAGTGATGTTTTATGCTGAAGCCTAAAGCTTCAGAAACTTTACTTATTACTTCATTTACAAAATGTGTGCCATTGTCTGATCTTATCAGAGATGGAATACCGTACGTTGGAATAAAATGATTACATAGACATTTTGCTACTGATATTGCATCTGCTTTTTTCACTGGGTATATTTCTGGCCACTTGGAAAATACATCAATTATCACAAGTGCATATTTGGAGGATTGTGATTCATTTAATTCTATGAAATCCATGTGGACAGTGTGAAATGGATGCGGTGGTATAGGGAAATGCCCTCGCTTTGGACGTAGATTTCCCTGTGCGTTGTGTCTTTGGCAAATCATACATGTTCTGATAAACTCTTGTGCTGAACTTTCAAAATTTTTTGTATAGAATTGTTTATTAAGAATATTAATCATCCCTCCTGATGACACATGAGTTTTCCCATGTGTCACTAAAGCAGCAGTTCTATGCAAAGATTTTGGAAGCACTGGTTTGCCATTACACATCATAAGGTTGTCTTTTAATTCTGCTCCATCTTTCACCCAAGATTTTTGTTCACTCAGCGATGCTGTTTTCTGTGCATCTGCTAGTATTTCTAAAGGTATTAGATCTATGGTTTCTGTTGTTAAAACATCAATTTGTTTTTCTGCAGCTGCTTTTGCTGCTTTGTCAGCAAAGTTATTTCCTCTCGTGATTTCTGTGTCATCCTTTTGATGAGCTGCACATTTGCATAGTGCTAATTCTTTTGGCAACGTTATTACTTCTAATAGCTTTTTTAGAAGGTTTGCATGTTGAACTGTGTTGCCTGAGGAAGTTGTCATTCCTCTGTTATGCCATATTTTAGCGAAATGATGAACTGCTGAATAGACATATTGACTGTCTGTGTAAACATTAACACTTTGACCCTTATATAAAGTACATGCTCTGATGACTGCGGTTAGTTCTGCGCTTTGAGCAGAGTTTGAGGAGCTGAGAGCTTTTGCTTCTATCACTTTATCAACAGTTGTGACCGCATAACCCACACAATTTCTACCGTGAATGTCTTTTGACGCTGAGCCGTCCACAAAAACATTACTGAAACTGCTCTGGGGGGAGCTGTATATATCAGTGCGAGGTTTTGTATCTTCCTCTAATTTTTGAATGCAACAGTGTTGTTCTCCGTCCAGAGAAGTCGGCAAAAGTGTACTTGGGTTTAGCTGGCCACACTTCTCTATTTTTATGTGTGATTGTGTAAGTAGAATCCCCACATAAGAAAGTTGTCTTGCATGCGTGAGGAAAGAGAGGTTCGCTTGGAGCAAAATAGAGGTCACTGCATGTGGGACTTTGATGATCAATTTATGTCCTAGAACAATGTCTGCACATTTTTTAACTGCCTCTGCTGCTGCTGCGCATGCCTGAACACAGGTAGGTAATCCAGCAGCTACAGAGTCAAGTTTGCATGAGTAGAAAGCTAATGGACGTTGTTTTTCTCCAAAAGCTTGAGTTAAGACTGCTTTCATATACCCTCCTGCACCATCAACATGGAGAACGAAAGGTTTTCCATAGTCTGGTAATGCTAAGACGGTACATGTCTGCAGTGCTATTTTCAAATCAACGAAAGCTTTTTCTGCTTCTGGAGTCCATTGTACTTTGTCTTTTAATGCTAGATCTTTACCATAAATGAGGTTCTGTAGTGGTTGAGCTAGTAATGCGTATTCTGGAATCCAGCATCTACAGAAATTGCACAGTCCTAAAAAACTCATCATTTGTTGTTTAGTTACTGGTTTTGGGGCATTTTGGACTGCTATCTTTCTGCTCTCTAACAGCTGCCTGCCTTGTCCTGTCAATTTGTGGCCAAGGTATGTTACTTCCTGGCTCCACAATTGCAGTTTATGCTGTGACACTTTATGGCCTTGCTCTGCGAGATGTTGCAAAACTGTTAATGTGTTTTCTTTGCACTCATCTTTTGTATGGCCTGTGATCAATATATCATCTACATACAACAAGAACTGCCCTGGGGCAGGGAGCGTACAAGATGACATTGATTTTCTCAAAGCCTCTGCATACAGAGTTGGGCTATTCTGGAATCCCTGAGGCAACCTTGTATAAGTATACTTTTGATTGTCAAAGGTGAATCCGAATAACTTCTGTGAGTCAGGGTGCAGAGGTACGGAGAAGAAGGCATTGGACAAGTCTATTACAGAGAACCACCGTTCTTTTGGTGTTACTTGATTTAGAATTGTGTGTGGATTTGCAACCACTGGAGGTATTTGCTCTGTTACCTCATTTATTGCTCTTAGATCATGAACTAAGCGATATTTTCCTGTATTAGCCTTTTTTACTGGAAAAATTGGTGTATTACACGTGGCTTCATTAGTTTTCACGAGAATACCTGCTTTTTGCATCTCTGCTATGACTGGTCTGATACCTTCTTTTGCCTCTGCACTCAAGGGATATTGTGGTTTTACAGGCCTATATGAGGTTGTAGTTTTCACCACTACTGGATCTGCTCCTTTTATTAGGCCTACATCCGTGGGTCCTTGAGACCATAATGTTTGTGGCAGCTTCTCTAGTTCTGGATGTGCTTCAATTGTTAATACTTGTCATTCATCTTGCTCTGTTGTGGCTAAATGTGTGGCTGGTGTGGCTGTCACCGGCCAACACAGCGTTAGCCTCATGCACCCAGTTCTACGGCCTTTTTGCCAGTCCTCACACTCTATTTTGTCATATCTGTCCATTTCTACATTTCTCAGCACTGTGCCTAACTCAGACCAAGGCGTTTGGTCGTTGCGTGCAACAGATACATGAGGGTTGCATATCTTATTTAAGCGCTGCACTGCATCTGTCTGTAACACTGAGCATACTGCATTACCACTCTGTGTCACATACAGGTGTTGTAGGACTAGTTTTTGCGGTCCTAGTCTGTGCACTTGTTGATCATAAATTTTGTCTGGACCTGGGACATATTTATACCACAAGGTGTTGTGATATTTTGCTGGGTCCTGTCTATGTGAGTGCTCAGGTAAGTACATATTAGCTTTGGCCTCTAATGGTTCAAGTTTTGGTAAATCTAAGGCCCAGTAATAATTTGGCTCACCTAAACCTTCACAAACAAAAATATCTTCAGTTTGGCTCTGACTTTCAGAGAGTAGGAGTCTGGCTTTCATGCCACTTTCTTCAGGAAAAACTCCTATTTTTAATTTTGTTAAAGCATCTCTTCCTAACAAATTTAGTGGACAAGATGGATCATAGATGCACTGATTTTTGCAGGCACGGCCACTATCTCTATGTGACATAAAAAGGGGGTCGGTTAGATGCTGTTTTGTCACATGTCCTGAGGCTGATTTCACGATTAAGGTATCTTTTGAAGAGGTTAAATTTGGGACTTCTACTGTTAGGACAGTTTTACAAGCACCTGTGTCGCAAAGGAATTTTATTGGGACCCCGTTAACGTGCACTATAACGGTGGGCTTTGCTTCTGAGCCTAGCAGCAGTTGTTCAATGTTGTAAACTTCCCCTTCACTTGTTTCACTTCCCTTTTCTTGTGCTAGTCATTCATCACGGCGTCTGCGCCTGTCATCTCCACCTTCCTGTTCTTGGCTTACATTTCTACAGTTTCGAGCAAAGTGCCCGATTTTACCACAGTTATAACATCTCATATCTCTTCTATCTCTTCTTTGTCCTGCTTTTTGCTTTCCCCTACTTTGCTTAAAACCTGCCGTGTGTTGCTGTCCTGAGAAGGCTATAAAGCCTGTCTCTGGATCAATCATGAAAACTCCTTCTGTTTTTTCTTTTTGTTTTTGAATTTTGACTGCATGCTCAGCATATTGTAGGGCTTCAGGCAAGGTTCCTGTATTTTGAGTGACCCAGTGTTTGTCTACATGTGCTTTTATCTTAGGCAGTAGACCATTTAGGAAGGCATTTTTTAATTGTTGTTGAAAAGCAGACAGTGGATCGGCATCATAATTTAGCCCTGAGTTTTGTCTGAAAACTGGGCGTAGGCGATCCAAATAGTCTGATGCTGTCTCTCCTTCCTTTTGTTTGCACTCTCCTATCTTTCCATAATCTGGCCTTGGGGCTAAAATAACTTCTATTCTGCCATACAAGTTATTAAGCTCCTGTATTAATTGGGGAGTGTCTGGCCCCAACACGTCACCGTTTAAATCATTTCCTGTAAATTGACCTCTAGCTCTAGGAAGACTTAAACCTAATAAATCTTGAAAAACTTGATGCATCTCATGACCATTTAAACCCCACCCCTGACGGATCAATTCCACTGCATCTCGCCACGGCCGGAAGCCTTCTTTAAGGGGTGGCACATCTTTTAGTACATTCTCTCTGTCTTTATGAGACCAGGGTCGGAATGCATAAATTAAAGGCTCACCGTCTACTGGTATGACTCCTTGGGCGTCTGGGGGACCAGTGGGTTGACCGTACCTGGGGTTAGATAAGGCTACCATTGGAAACTGACCTACAATTTCTGTTTTTTTGGAATGACCATGCTTAGTCATAAGATCAAGTTGTTGTCTGGCCTCCATATAGGGATTTGAAACAAAAGGTTTGTGAGGAGAGCTTACAGGAAGTGCTGACGTAAGGTTAGGTGCAGCTGCTGCAGGCTGTGCAGGCTGAAGAGCATAAGGAGGGGGGTACGGTTTTTCTTCTCCTGCAGTTTTCTGTTTATCTTTAGTTTCCTGCTTTTGGGCACGTTTAGCAATGCGTTTATCGTTTTCTACCATCCACGCCTTGAAAAGGTGCCATTCTGCTAAGCGTTTTGCTTTTTTCTTTTGGCTCTTTTCCTCAAATAATTCTTTTTGTAAAGCAGCCTTTAAAGCAGTTATTGATTCTTGATTGCATTTGCCTTGCCAGGCTGGGCAATAAATTTTATGTGGATTTCTCCACCTATTTGCACTGACTCTTCCTGCATTTGGACAGTTTTTTTCCAACCATCCTTCATCTGCTGTTAATTTTACTTTAGTTTTAGAGTTACCCATTTTGAACTAATTACGTCAGAACTGTGACACCTTCTTTGGCATGAAAAAGTGAGAATGGGTTTTCGATAACAGCCTTCTACTCTCCCACTAATTGAGAGAGCGGTTATCAATTTTACGTGATGAAGCACAACCCTTTTTTCCACCTTTACCAATACGTGAGTGTACACAGGAAAACAGTTTGAGAAGTGGTTCGACCGCGTATTGGGTCGTAAAAACAACTCACTCCTCACAAACAAAGCGCGTTTCTATGATTTTTATTGAGATTTTCCGTAGGCCTATTTATTTGTGTAACACCTTCACCTTCAGCCACTCTTCTTGAGTGACCGGAAACCTGTTCCGTTGCAGCCACTCCCAGAGCGACCGGAACTTTTAATAGCGATTTTTCTAGAATTTCGCTCTTGCCTGTCGTCTTCTTAGTCCCGCATGGACACTGAGATCTGTCGGCGTACCTAGGTTTACACACTACTTAAAGGAAAATCTCAATATCAACGTATTTTAGCGCTTGGTGGAATGCGTGTCATATTCACCTCTACTGTGGCGCTGCGTTTTAAGATCCGGTGCTCATCGGGTCCTGGAGCCGTGAAGGCCGAACGCTGACCGGAGATCGAATTCACGTTCCCGGGTTTTTCGTTTTACTGATCAGATTTCTTCCAGCGCAGGCGTCACGACGTCAGGATCCGATGGAGACCGTCTGTGGAAAACTAGACGTTAAAATAACAGTCAGTTCTCCGGCTACGAAGGACCAATTAAATGTCAAGGGTTGACAATTTGTTCAAACACAGTAAGAGAGAAATGAGACACTGGCAGACCGACTCAGAGTTTCAAAGACGTGCGCACGGGTGAGAGTCTCTGAGCAGACTAACACACCGAGCACCGTTTACTCGCTTTATTTATAAGGCAAAATGGGTTACATAATACTTCCTCTTTCAACTGAAGAGGGGAGAGCTCAGGCATTGTCTTAGCTATCTAACTTCTGCACACAAACTGAAAAACAACGACACAGCAGTATTCATGCTTATCTGACATCGCAGACACTGAAGTAAAGAATGCATGTATATGTCCTGTCTTTGTCAAACATCTCACACACTTAAGCAAGGAATACATTGTGTTCTTTTCAACAGTAAGCTTTACCGTGTGAAAATATATAAACACTTGATTATAAGGCATACTTGTTTCTACTTGATTATACTTTAATGATTTAACTAAAATAAAAATTCTCTTAACATTATCAAATGTAGCTGTAACTTTGCTTTAGTGGTTGCTTATTCAGCACTGTGGATGCTGAGGTGAAACTTATAACCAACTGGGAATTTAACTTTAAAGCAGCAGGTGGGACTTAAGGGGTTTTTCATCTAGTGGATATCCCATTTGGGAAAGAATATCTTCATGCTTGTGCCTTTATTAAACCTGGAGGGGAGCAGCTCTGCATTTCAGGAATCACATTGACCAAGAGCAGCTGTTCTTCACCCTGCTCGGTCAATATGTGCAGTGAAGAGAGCAGAATGGTCACGATCACACAGCTTGCCTCCTTTTTTATTGAATCACTTTGCAACAAACACTAAGAGCTATGAGTTAACCGTTAAAAAACCTTAAACAAATTAGAACAAATGTAAAAGACTTAATATTGTATCGTCTAAATCATCATGTATTTGATAACTGATGAATAATTCAATTGTCAACAGAGCTATCTGCTGTTCAGAAAGAAAAATCAATTACAAACTGCTCTGATATTCAAGAACCTCCAGGATATATGTGCCAAGTTTGAAATTAAAAGCAACTTAATATATTGTTCAAATATTGTTGCTTTATTTATACTGGCAGTTAATTCATGTTGCTGTTTTATAAAACATTTGTTTTAAACTGACTTAACTTTAAAATTTAAACGACATTCAATTTGCTATTTTGCAGTAATAACAAATGTGATAGACATTTATTGAAATACAGATTTGTTTGCTGAAGGCCATAATTTGGTACCATGGCCTTCCATTGGCCATGCCCCAACTCTCCACCAAATTTGATGAAAATTGGACAGATAGCTTTTGTCTTATTATTCCAACAAGCATACAAATATAGAGTAAAATAAATATTGGTGAAATGGCCAAACCAGCAAACAACTGTGAGGTAATAAAGTCAAAGAAATGGTACCCATTTGCCACATTGGTGTGCTCAGTCTGAGGCACCACAAAGAAATGGTTCTCAGCTGTTGGGTTGGGTGTAATAAATCAAGCCAGATTGGCTCTGCTGATAGCAATAGCTTGGCTCTATCTGTTGCTCAGTCCAACACTGTGGTGAAAATGTAAATAGCTCAAGCATCATTAAATGGATTGTAGTGAAATGCCTTGCTGATATGTTTTCGCAGAGAGCTTGTGTGTGTGTGTGTGTGTGTGTGTGTGTGTGTGTGTGTGTGTGTGTGTGTGTGTGTGAGAGTGGGAGGGGGGGGGGGGGTAGTTTCTAATTTTTGTATCAAAGTCCCAGAATGCTTACTGACAGCACTCTATTGTGTCATTAGAAATTTGCCTTTGACATGACTTTTTTTTTTTGGGGGGTGGTGAGGCTTGTATTAGTTCACTAGTATGTTGACTAGATGAATAAGTAAATATAGCTGTCCAGGATAACAATGCCCATTTTATATTTGCAGCTAGACTCTTTATAGAACTTTAATGTCTCCATTATTGGGGGGAAAAGGTCACTATTTGTCAAAGGAAAGTTAACGTAGCTAAAGCTAAATTAGACCTTAGAAAACTAAATTTCTGAGAGAATAACAAGGTAACTCACAGTATGTCTGTGAAGGTTCTCAGTCATCTAGGTCATTGTAGTCAAAGGAGCTTGCAAAGAAAGGCGTCTGGACTTGAAGTTGCTTGAAGACGTTTCACCTCTCATCCGAGAAGCTTCTTCAGTTCTAAGGTCAAATGGTGGAGAGTCCCAGATTTAAACCTAGTGGTAGTATCCCCCTACATTGGGACAAAAGGACCCCCTGATGATCGCCTGAGCCAAGGTGTGAAAATGGGTGTGGGTCCCAATCAGCCAGGGTTTCGGGTAAGCTCATGGTGAAACCTGGCCCCACCTTATCATGCGAATTCCTGAGGTCAGATGGTAACTCACACTTAAACTTTTTAATCTAGCAGGCCAGAGGCCATTAACTTTAGATCTACATAGATATAAATCTCAGTGTTTGCCGTATTCTACTGATTTAACTCACTTTATCTTCTCCCTACCGCCGTATCTCAACCAGGCAGCGAACCTATTTTCAATACATTTGCATGTCAACAGGCTTGTTTAATCCATGCTTGAAAAACCTTGAAAATGGTATTTGACATCAATGCAAATAATTCAGTTTACCACTGTTGCCCTGGCTCAACCCCAGATTCACAACAGGAACACACAAACACACGGCATGTGAAGCCTGAGGAAATGCCAAATGCCAAAGTGTGCCATGTCTCAGTACCCAACAGAACACGCTGCAGTCCTTTTAACGCTTGTTGACTCTTACATAAACACTGCGCTTTGACTTTCATATGAGCATTTTACATAAAAGTTGTTGAATTGAATATGAAGAGTGGGACCAGGCTTTGCTGCTTGTCCTGGCAGTCAGCACTGAGGCAAACACATGCATACGCACAAATCTGGATTCAAAGGAGAAGCATAAATGAACTCCAGTTACAACTGGGAGGCACAACAATATATAAAAAATGAAACAGGTTGAGCAGCCCACACACATGCACACAGCGCTCATGCAGAACAATTTTTGGAGGCACAAGTCACCAGACCCACATTGCAAGTCATGTGAACTCACATGGAACACAAAGTAAAATCCCAGAAAAGTTATTTTTAGATAAACTTTTTATGTTATTGTATTGTCTAAGTCATTCACAAGGCAGTAATCTTCCATGATCTCAGAAGGATTCCTTCATTTATTCATAAATGGTGAAGCGGTTTCTTATTTATGATGTGGTCACAAAGCTGAGGAAAGGATATTGGAACAATGGCTTTATTACTTATGTGTGAGAGCTGGAAATCCAGTAAGTACCAACTTTGCTGGACGCTAACAAAGACAGGGAGGTTCTGTATGTGTTTGTGTTTTCAGCATTGCTTATTCACACAGGAACACAGGGTTTTAAAGGCACGAATGCCAAAACTATATTTGTATTTTTAATCTTCTGCTTAAGAGACCTGAACATGGATGCATGCACAAACCCATGCGGCATGTCTTTTAAGCGAAAAGCACAGATAAACTGATATTTATTGTCCTAGCTAAAATGTTTTGGTGTTGTTGTGTTTATATTTATATATATCTATACAGATACAGATATAGATATAATTTTCAGAAGCATAACAGACTCAGAAGTCCAACTGTGCTTGATGTTGTGAATACTACCATGTATTACTGCATTATCATAAAACAACAAAAGAAGCAGGTTGTAGTGGTAAAAACAAAAGATCACATTTTTTTCCCTCCAGCCCACAGGTTTTTATTTAATCCTGCAAACAATACCAGAGCACAGTTGTTTGTTTGGTTTGAGCCCAGAACAATATGATAAAAACATACCAATAAGCCAAAAAAAAACAAAAGCACTGACAGGGACGTAAACGACTGATCATGTTGTTTCCCTGCAATATTTGACTGGGAATATGTGACAGTTTAATTTCAAAACACTTGTAATAGGAAACGTGGCTGATGACTGAAACAGCCAGGTAAGGTACAGCTAGAAAAAAATGGAGGTTTCAAAAGAAATTATGCTTTCATTTACCGTATATACAGCAGAGTCCAAGCTGTTCTGCAGAACCAAAAAATGAACAAGACTGAGGGCAGGAAACAGTGATTTTACTTTGAAAATGGTAGGTGTCCAGCGTGCAATCAGCTCAGAACTGTAAGAAACCAATGGGGTGCTGGTATACTCATCTACAGCCTGAAGAAGTCTGCTCAAACACTGTCTTCATGTAAAACTTGCAGCCAAATAGTCAATCATGCAGGATAAGGTTAACATTGGGCTCAAAACATAACAGCTGAGCTACAGAAGAATCCTAGCAGGTAATTCTGGAGTGATGCTTTAATTATAAGGCATTAAATATTATTGAAGAACAGAATACTACAAAATGTTTAGCGGTAACTAAATAATTACTGTACATAAGCACTGAGAGATACAGAATTTCCTACAAAACTGATAATAACTTCCTTATGTCTACAGGGATTTTCATGAGATTTACTTTACGAATTGTAATAGAAGTGTAGAAATTTTAAACTTACTAATTTACTGCTATCATTGTGAGAATTGAATATGATACTTCAACTTTGAATTTACGTGGTTTTAAGTCCTAAGATTCTGACGTATGATTATCTCCATAATCATCTCTATAATCATATATAATGATTTATTTATATCATATATAAATAAGTATTCGCTTCAGATTTAGAAAGATTAAGGTAGGACAGATTTGTTAAAAATGGGTGCAACATTGTTGTGCTCAGTTTGTTTTAGATCACCCACTATAGTACAGTTGACCCCCACCTATTCATGGTTCATTATTTGAGAATTCAGTATTTGCGGATTTTTCTGTGGAAAGTCTAACGTGGGCTGTATTCAGTGGTTAAGAGGAGGTGGCAGAAACACTCAGAAGGACAGTCAAAAACTTGTCATTTTAATTTTTTTAAATTTATTTTTTTATTATGACTGTATTGTCCCCTCCACCAGGCGTGCCATTCTTCAGCTGTCTTTGACACACAACAGTGGTAAATATGATGCTTTCACTCTCATTCTCTTTAACAACCTCAAATATTTGTTTTCATCTATACATCCACCAATTTCCTCACATACTTGCGTCATCATTCAGAGTCGCAATAGGCTGGAGCATATCTCAACGGATGGCTGGGAAAGTGTCGTGTTAATACTGGACATGTTGTCAGTGCATCACTAACAACCAGTTTAACTAATCAAGTTAAACTAACATACATTTGGGTGAAAGTAAAAACTATGTCTACCACATGCTGGGCTAATACATGAGAGAAAGTATAGACAGAGAGGAGTGCAAGAAGAATGGAGAGATTATGTGCTGGATGGATAAATAAGGGGACATACAGTTTATAGAGGGAATGGATGGATTATAGGATAGATCAAGTATACCTATGACCTTTGCAAGAACTGAAACTAAATAAATGGTTTGAGAGAAGCACTGATGAAAAGATATTGTAATAAGATTTAAATGGGATTACATACTGTATAATCTGACCTGTTTACCAAAACCTGCCTACATTACCTACTTTACAGATGAATAGATCTCCATTTCTGCATGCAGTCTATGATGCATGAATTAAAACATAGGTGTCAAACTCTGGCCCGCAGCCTAATTACATTTGGCCCGCGAAGCCAAATTCAAATTCAAATTTTATTTGTCACGTACACAGTCATACACAGTACGATATGTAGTGAAATGCTTGGACAACTGCTCGTGACCTAAAGAAAACAAAAAAGGAAAAGGCTATGAATAAGATAGGAAATAAATATGAAAAATTAAAAAGGGTAAATTTAACTAGGAAGGAATAAAATATAAATTAAGGTTAAAAATGAAATAACTGTACAACACAAATTAGAATGAAGGGTAAATTTAACTGGGAAGAATAAGATAAAATATATAAATTAAAGTTGAAAATAAAATAACTGTACAACAAAATACACAATATAGAACTATATAAGAATGTATGAAGAAATCTAAATATAAATAAATATATACACAATAACAGCAGCTGTACAAGTATTAACTGGAAATGAAGAATATAGTGACCAGTGTTGTGCAAAAACAAAGTCCAGAAAGTCCAGTGTGTGTGTAAGAACCATATGTGTGGGTCAGTACTGTGTGGTGGTGTGATTGAGCCATACCAAATTACTATTAGAGCTGGCCTACTGGTATTATACAGCTAATATATATATTGCTTAATATTAAGCTTTGCTTGTTCCATATTCAGTTTTTCAGCAAAACGTGTTTGAGTTCATAAGAAAAGATTCATTCTTATATCTGGAGGAATAAATATTTTTCAATAAATATTAATGTTAGCCCGCGACTTTGTTCCAGTTTTGAATTTTGGCCCACTGTGTATTTGAGTTTGACACCCCTGAATTAAAACATAATTTTCACATGTTTTTTTTTTCATAAATTCCTTAGAGTCAGAATTTCTGGTTTTCTGGTTGACACAACATCATTCGTGTATTCAATATATCTAATTTTCCTTTTCTATTAAATGTAAATCTAAAGGTTTATAGTAGAATTTAAAATTATTTGCATGGTCGGTCTAATAGCACATCACCTTAAACTTGTGAAATTGCTATGAATGTTATCATTCGCTCATAATCCTGTAAACAACAGCAACTGAGAAGCGCTTGTCTTTGTGCTGCTACTAGCCACAATATTTGAACACTGGAGATACTCTGTAAAAATCCCATGAGTTCCTTCCTTATCTTCTTTTTATCCTCTACTTTTACACCAAATTAATTAATTCAAATCATCTGCTCTTTTAGCTTTTTGAAGCTAGATATCTTTAATTTCCTCCGTATTTTAGTGCAGCTGGTTTCTGTTGAATGCTAGGATATTTCACCTTAATTTCCATTTGTCTGGTGGTTGAAGCCGCTAGGCTTATATTTAACATAAAACCATGTGCTAATCAAAAGAATAAACAGGAAAAGAGGAATCTGACATGTTGGAATCATTAATGGATGAATGGGATGACTGACTTCTGTTTAGTCAAATTTATGCACAATTATGCTGTGTTTTTGGACTACAAAGATATAACCTTCTATAATCAACCAATGAAATAAAAATACATTTTTATTCTTTTTCATCTAGTATTTCAAGAACCTTACTGATTTTATATTAGCTTTGACAAAAGCCGACAAGGAAAAAAAAAAATACATGTTACAGGCTATAGGGCTTTGTCACAAAATTAGAGTAAGATATGGTTTTTAACTTATTTCATTCAAATGGAAGAAATAGCATGCATCTCTTCCACCAACTCCCAGCTTTCACTACAGATCACACTGTTATCTGCAAACATCATAGTCCATTGACCTCATCTGTCAACCATCATGATTGATACAAGAATAGACTCAGATGCCAATATAATTCCACCCGCACCTTGAAACCACACCTCACTGCAGTCCTTCTTCCCAGCACCCCCTCAGGATTCTCTTCTAGTCCTGACATTCTGATACAATACCACAGTTACTTATTCATGTTCTTGAAAATTGATACTAGAGTACTTTCCACCTTCTTAGCACACTCTCTTCGCTTGTTAGAACAATTCCATCTCATCCTTCATTGAATTCTTTCCTGTTCTTCTCCATTTGATCACCAAGTCTCTTTGTCTTCTTTTCTCTGTCCAGAGTACAGATACCTTATTGGAAATTCTCTGACCAGTTCAGCTACACTTTCCAAATCATCTGTTAACTGTTCACTATTGCACGGAGCCTCAAATTCTGCCCTACCTCTGCACACCATTCTTTGGCTTCCACCATTTAATCATTGCCTTTGCAAAGTCCTTCCAAAACTTTCTAGATACATTTTTGCAGCCTGCGATCTCTTTCAGAGTGAAAGAGAGCTCATTTCCCCAGTATTGGCTTCTGTTTGTTGTTAATAAATTATTTAACAGTGAAATTATAAGTAATTTGATTCTGTTAAATATAGATTAAGCTTAAAATCCTTCTCACATACAGGGAGTGCAGAATTATTAGGCAAATGAGTATTTTGTCCACATCATCCTCTTCATGCATGTTGTCTTACTCCAAGCTGTATAGGCTCGAAAGCCTACTACCAATTAAGCATATTAGGTGATGTGCATCTCTGTAATGAGAAGGGGTGTGGTCTAATGACATCAACACCCTATATCAGGTGTGCATAATTATTAGGCAACGTCCTTTCCTTTGGCAAAATGGGTCAAAAGAAGGACTTGACAGGCTCAGAAAAGTCAAAAATAGTGAGATATCTTGCAGAGGGATGCAGCAGTCTCAAAATTGCAAAGCTTCTGAAGCGTGATCATCGAACAATCAAGCGTTTCGTTCAAAATAGTCAACAGGGTCGCAAGAAGCGTGTGGAAAAACCAAGGCGCAAAATAACTGCCCATGAACTGAGAAAAGTCAAGCGTGCAGCTGCCAAGATGCCACTTGCCACCAGTTTGGCCATATTTCAGAGCTGCAACATCACTAATAATAATAATAATGGATTGGATTTATATAGCGCTTTTCAAGGCACCCAAAGCGCTTTACAATGCCACTATTCATTCACTCTCGCATTCACACACTGGTGGAGGCAAGCTACAGTTGTAGCCACAGCTGCCCTGGGGCAGACTGACAGAAGCGAGGCTGCCATATCGCGCCATCGGCCCCTCTGGCCAACACCAGTAGGCGGTAGGGTAAAGTGTCTTGCCCAAGGACACAACGACCAGGACAGAGAGCCCGGGGATCGAACCGGCGACCTTCCGGTTACAGATACGCTTCCCAACCCCCATAGCCACGGAGTGCCCAAAAGCACAAGGTGTGCAATACTCAGAGACATGGCCAAGGTAAGAAAGGCTGAAAGACGACCACCACTGAACTAGACACACAAGCTGAAACGTCAAGACTGGGCCAAGAAATATCTCAAGACTGATTTTTCTAAGGTTTTATGGACTGATGAAATGAGAGTGAGTCTTGATGGGCCAGATGGATGGGCCCGTGGCTGGATTGTTAAAGGGCAGAGAGCTCCAGTCCGACTCAGTTGCCAGCAAGGTGGAGGTGGAGTACTGGTTTGGGCTGGTATCATCAAAGATGAGCTTGTGGGGCCTTTTCAGGTTGAGGATGGAGTCAAGCTCAACTCCCAGTCCTACTGCCAGTTTCTGGAAGACAGCTTCTTCAAGCAGTGGTACAGGAAGAAGTCTGCATCCTTCAAGAAAAACATGATTTTCATGCAGGACAATGCTCCATCACACGCGTCCAAGTACTCCACAGCGTGGCTGGCAAGACAGGGTATAAAAGAAGAAAAACTAATGACATGGCCACCTCGTTCACCTGATCTGAACCCCATTTCTGACCACACACAGTGGTCGGAAAGATAGAAAATACTTCAACAAGTGCTGGGAGCATGGAAAACTGTTCCAGCTGTTCAAAAAACAAGGATACGAGGATGCTTAAATCTTCACAATTTACAAACAAAAAAAGACTGTGCACTGTGCAGACTGTGGAAACCATTGTGAAATTTACCTTCTTGCTGTTGCTGCTAAATTGCTACTGTAGCCAAAATCCTCAGTCACCTTCAGAAATATATATTACAAGAATTTTTTCCTGAAAGCCAGTGTGGCTTCCAGTCTTTCATCCACTGTGGACATGATCGTTATACTAGTACGACTGCAAGAACAGTGCATTGAATAACATTTTTGTTGATTTTATAAACGCTTTGGATGCAGTAGTCAGAGCGCTGTACGGTTCCCCGGATATCTTTGAATCAGCAGACAAATCCGAGCAACTGGTGCTTTTAGTTATCAGTAAGCATCAGCCCAGACACGTGTCCACTGAAATTGCTGGACCGCAAATAAAAATCTCTTAAACCCATGTTTTCTTAACAATAAAATATAGAAATCCTATATCAGACAAGAACAGGACAAAATTCCTCTCCAAACGTCTCCTCAGTTCCAGAACATTTACAGGCTGTTGTTAAAAAAAAGAGGGTATGATACACCGTGGTAAACATAGCCCTGATCCAATTCTCTTAAGATGCTTTGCTGCCATTAAACTCAAAATAATCTATTTTTACTCTTATGATATTATTTCTATCTTCTGTTGTGGTTTTATAGTTTCATTTGGTCTACATTTTATACAGTGCAAAGCTTTTGTGGAAATGGGGTTGTTTACATATTTGTGTCTGTGTGTGGTTCTTTGAAGTTATAATTTACAGCTTTTGTCAAAGAGAAATATTGTTTTAGGAATAATTGGGGGTTTGGGACACTATTGTACTGTTGGTTAATTGTCATATAGAGAATGGACTATCCTGGGGTTTTGTGTAAAATCTATGCGTGCCATATTTTAGTTGACTTGTGAGGGCCAACAGACCTGAATAAAAATGAGCAAAACAAAATCAGATAGGTTAATATTTAATTATTTCAGGGTTCAATGTTATATTTTCACATTATTAAGAGGCAGTATAACAATGCCTGTTACCTAAAAGCAAAGCTCCAAGGTGATATATAATTGTAATATCAAAATGTTCCCATGAGCAAAATGGTTTTAAGTATTCTCTTTTGCAGGATCAATGAAAGAAATGGTTGTGCAAGTTATGAAAAATATTCAGAAACTTTTGTGTTTTAAGGAGTTTCTTTCACATATGATCCAGTTCTTATATTTAGAACTGTGCTTTTGCATTGTTAGAATGCATAATTGTTGTGACTGCTAATGCTTTAAGACCTCCATAAATATTCAGTGGGTTAAAGGTTGCTTGACACTAGAAGAGTGTCTGTATAAGTCAGCACTCCAACTAACCTTAGATTAGCAAGCAGCATGTTTGGCATTACTGCCAGAAGTTTGGAACTACAACTGCTGCTATGTCTCAGCCCACTCCAAGTTTGATCTTTTCTCCGTCCTGAGAAGATTATTAATGTCACTACTTTCAAGTCGGTTAACTTAAACAATCCTCATGAGTATATAAGATCTATCCTAAAAACCCCTCTTAACCCAATATGAACAAAACCAACATATGAGAGATGTGTACTGCAATTGCAGTCTGTACTGCTAAGTGAGAGAGAAATCTTAATGGCCATCAACTTCTGTTGCTGAAGCCACATGGTTCCTCTTTGTATGAACTGCTAGAGCATGTGACTGATAACACAAGCAGAGCTACAGACAAACCAAAACTATTAGCCATATGTTGTTATACATACAGAACAATGTGCAATCAGATAAACTGCTCTGGCTACACTTCAGAGAATAAACAGTAAAACTTACATGTATGTTTCTGTCTGAACAAAACACTATTACAGCACGTAAATCAGGAGGCTGCTACTGATATCTGCATGATTTTGCATATCATTTACAATCATAACAAAACACCCACACAATGTCTGCACTGGCGCATCAAAACATAAATTGAATGGGAGCCGGCGCTAAGGTCAAGCACCTGCATCAGGCTTCCTAGTTGGCGAGTGTTATCATGTTTTTGTTTTTTTGGTAAAACTAAGGTAACTGAGGTAACTGAGGTATTCCTTTTCAGATATTATATGCATAGTTTAGTTCTTTGGAAAAAAAAAATCAGTAAACCACGCAGCTGAAAATGGTTGACTGTTCTTATATAAGAGCTGTAGACAAATTACTTAGATTACTGTCAGAATGTTTTGATGCTTTACATTAGCTCATTACAGAAAATACATTTTAAAGAACAGGCAATTGTCTTGTACAGTCATCTTTTTGTCCATCCATCCATTCATTCAGTTTCTTCTGCTTATCCAATTCATGGTTTATCCCAGCTGCCATGGAGTAAGAGGCAGCCTACACCCTCTACAGGTCACCAGTCTGTTGCAGGGCTAATATAGAAAGAGACAGACAACCATTTGCACTCACATTCTTACCTGCGGGCAATTCAGAATCTCTATTTAACCTAATCCCAGATGTCTTTGGACTGTGGGAGGAAGTAGAGTACTCAGCGAGAGCTTACACAGACAAAAGGAGAACATGCAAATTCCAGAAGCCTCAAAAGGCCCTGGCAAGACAGTGGATCAAACCTTCTTGCTATCAAGCAACAGTATTACCATGCCACTGTGTTGCCATTTTTTTGTGAAAATTATGTAAATATGTATATCAGCAGCCTGAGCCTACTGATTCAGACTCTGTATCACTGATGCACTTCAAGTTGAACTCATCTGACATACTATACTACGGTATCAATCAATCAAAGACTCTGTTCAAAGCTATGTTCAAAGTACTTAAAATAAAGCAGACAGTTTGCTTATATTGCATCATCTGAGTCGTTCACGTCAGTTCATAAAAAAATGAAATATCCTTTATACTTTATGTGGTTCTTTTTATGTCACTTTTTTCTTTTTTTCCTTCCTAGTGGGGGTGACTCCGTAAATGTAAATGCAGAAACGGCTACGATGAAATCTGTCAGTGGGGGAAAGACAACTGTACTAAAATTCGTGATGTACGAGAGTGGAGTGACAATTATATGCAAGCAATACTAGTTTATTGGAACTGGAGTATACATTTTCCCAAAATTAAAAAAAAATAAAAATTTAGTATATTAACCAGTGGAAATATATATCTATGTTTTCACAGTCAGTGATTTGTCTACCTAATCCTAGCAGAAGACACGGGTTGTGTTGTCTTCAGCTCACAGTGAGTTATTGTAATTTAAGTTAAACATACAAGGCTGGTTGACATCAGTTAAGTTAGAAACTCAAATAACAGCATTTTCTCTATATATGTATCCAGTGAAATGGCCTAATCAGTGTCAGAATTTATTTATCACAAAGTATCTGAGGAAACAGAGTATATGCTACTGCAAGTGAATCACTGTATTTCTCTGTAATATCATCTAATTCTTTATAACAGGTGCTATGACTGCCTGAGCTACTTCTGGAGAAAGCTAATCATCTGCACCAAAGGACAGAGAACTGTTGAAAGAATACAACAGCAACCAAGGCCACTTGATAACTACAGCACCCATAATCTGACTTTTGACAAACCACTGTTTAACATTCCTTATCTAGTAAGTAAGCAAGCAGAAAAAAAATATTTATATGTATAGCACTTATAAATCACAAAGTGTTTTGCAAGAAAACACAAATTAGAACATATAAAAGAATACATCAGAATACATGAGCTCAGAGACACTTGACCATGTAGTGCCCTAAATTAAAAAAATTAATTTTTAAATGAGTTTTTAAATTTACAGGCAAACAATAAAGACAAGGGAAAACTGGAGAGATATGTGATCTTCTGTTAGTGCCATTAAAAAAAAAAAATCTTATCATAATATGACAACTAGACTAAGGCAAAACAATATACTACATCAGTCTGACAATCTTATGTATTGTATCTATCAACATGAGATTTTATATGGCAAAGCAACCTAGTGTGTTTGTTTAAAATGTGCTTTCAGGACCCCCCTCCCCCTTCAAGTCTCCTATGCTCCTATTGATCATGCTGTACTCTCCACTGTCAACAAACTGAATACTGATTCATACAGGTCAGTCAGGTGTGCTCAGTAATTTTGAAACAAGAGCTAATTTTCCCACTCTAGTGTAATTAAAACCACAATGTTTTGCTGTTGTTGCTTTACTTTCCCACACTAATTACTGTAATGAAAATTATGATGGGAGGAATTTGATCAAATTCAATCAGGTCGCTCTTTACCCTGCAACACTAATCACCACTAATATTTGCAAAGCTGAGCAGAATATGAAAAGACTCTTTTTACAGATATTTACACTAACCCTATGAAACATGGTCCAATCACATGATCTGCGATACCTTTGTAACAGCAGAAAAAAATGACAGAAAACACTACATACCTCAAACACAGTGTTTAAATAGTATTTGCATATTCACGGTAATCATGTCTGCTTATTTTTTTTAGCTCTTATATCTTAATAAATAATTAATAAGAGAAGATTTAGATTTAGGAATTAAGTTAAAAGGAAATAGTGATCTGATAGATTCATTTCAGTAACACACTTCCTAGACTTCTAAACTCTAAACCAATCCAAATGATGTTCAGGGGACTTAAAAAGGCACCGAATAGTCAGACGTGAGGAATATGGATCCTCTTGGCGCTTTGAATATCTTTGACAAATTTCATTTACAGCCATTTGAAAGCTGTCAAGATATTTCAGTCTTCCATTCCTACTATTATCTAACTAGCATAAACATGAAGTAAATATGAGACATAAAAAGTTAATGCCTCATGCCAGACATCTAATTACAATAATAATATTAATGTTCTCATTATAATATATTTTCTTTCATCAACTCTCTCAGAATGAGACTCATTAACTGCTCAACGTGTTATGACAGTGTCTTTGTGAGACATCATAATATTGTTCCCATTAGTCTTAAACCACCTACTGCTACTGGTGGGCCAAACAAGAAGAAGAGCAGCAATGCAGCTACTGTCTGAAGCACACACCACTCATCCATGATAACATAATTGGAGCAATCTTATCACTGGGTACATCACAGAGGACAAGCACTCATTCATTACATTTATATTTGAAATATTTATCTGAGGCTCTTGCTGTTTAAGAGGCATTTAAATAAGATCTAGTTCTGGATTATCAATGTGCCCCAGCCTGTGATGTTGTGTGACAGAATTTTCTGTGAGCATAAATGCGTTAGACATGAAACATTATTCTATTTATTTACCTACACTGCAGTCAAACTGCGAACACATCAACAAGGTGTTGTACCATTTATGGTTAGCTGTCATGTAGATTATGTGTTGTCTTAGGGAGCAAAAGTAGAAGTGATAACAGAGTCAAGAAAAGATAACAAGATAACATGCATTCATACATTATTTATGGCATTGTTTAATATTGTTTTCCTGTCAAAAACCTGCATCCTGGTGGTCCATCCGTTCATCACGTTTAGCAGGAGCAGAGATTTATGATCACAGCACCATGTTTTTATCTGAACTCGTACACTTCACGGGGAATCTGATCAATTCCATCTCTGTCTCCCTCTGTTGTTTCAGGTTTACAGTGGGGCAAAAGAGTATTTAGTGAGCCACCGATTGTGCAAGTTCCCCCACTTAAAATGATGACAGAGGTCAGTAATTTGCACCAGAGGTACACTTCTTTTTTTTTTTTTTTTTTGTCCCGTTTGGATCTTTAGCCATCAGAATTGTTGTCTTAAGGCCAAGAAAGATGCCAAGCGGATTTATTTTACCAAGTGGATCATCGTGGCCTTGCCATATTGGTCCATTTGATTGACCTACAAACGGGACAGACATGACTGGGGGATAGGACAGGGAGAAAGAATGAAAGAAAGAGAGGGAGAGAAAGAAAACCAAAGGGGAGAAGAGACGGTGAGAAGGGGGGGAAGAAAGAAAAAAAACAAACAAACAAAAAAAAACAAACACCTGGGTCACCTGTATGGAGAAAAAAAACAGAAGAGAAAGCAAACAACAAAGAGCAACATAATAAAAAAAACGGCACCATCACAATAAACTAGCTAGCAGTAGATATCAGTAGATACTAAATAATAAACGATATTGTGCAGCACGCAAGATAGACAGCGCACAATGTGCTTTGAGGCAGCAGCCAAGAAAGCTGTAGTCCGCGTCTGTGAATACCCGTGTGTACACCTGTGTGCATACCTGTGTGGATCAGCATGCTTGCATTCCAAAGGTTTCTCCATGTAACGATCTGCTAGGGAGTGTGGGGGGGCCACAGCCCCGTCCTCCAGGGTATGAAGCAGGTATGGAGGAGATCAAAGCTCCAGACATCCAGAGGCCCCCAGAACACAAGAGACCAAGGAAGACTAACAGAGGGGCAGCCGCGCCACTGTTCCAGTGAGAGCTGAGGAGAGTCCCAGATGAGGGCTCGCCCAGCAGCCGCGGAGCAGAAGCCAGGGGGAGTTGCAGTGACGCGCCCGTGAGCTCCGCCGGCAGCCAGCTGTGCCTGAGTGACCGAGCCCCAGGCCGAGAGGCCGGGGGCACCCCACCTCCGAAGTGGCCCGAGCGAGCCCCAGGCTCCAGGCCCCGATAAGCGGCCGCCAAGGAGTGAGCCGGTGTGTACCCGGACGCCCACCCCCAGACACAAAGAACCACCAACGCACTGACGCCTGAGGGAGTCCGCCACTGGCAGGGGAAGTGGTGGTGGGTGGAGATAGGCCTCCAAACCTTGGAGGGCCTGAGATGTCCCCAGAGAGAGGTACACTTCAACTGTGAGAGACAGAATGTGAAAAAAAAAATCCATGAATCCACATGGTAGGATTTGTAAAGAATTTATTCGTAAATTAAGGTGGAAAATAAGTATTTGGTCACCTCAAACAAGGAAAATCTCTGGCTCTCACAGACCTGTAACGTCTTCTGTAAGACGCTTTTCTGTCCCCCACTCGTTACCTGTATGAATGGCACCTGTTTGAACTCATCATCTGTATAAAAGACACCTGTCCACAGCCTCAAACAGTCAGACTCCAAACTCCGCCATGGCCAAGACCAAAGAGCTTTCGAAGGACACCAGGAAAAGTATTGTAGACCTGCACCAGACTGGGAAGAGTGAATCTACAATAGGCAAGCAGCTTGGTGTGAAAAAATCAACTGTGGGAGCAATCATCAGAAAATGGAAGACATACAAGACCACTGATAATCTCCCTCGATCTGGGGCTCCACGCAAGATCTCATCCCGTGGGGTCAAAATGATCATGAGAACGGTGAGCAAAGATCCCAGAACCACACGGGGGGACCTGGTGAATGACCTGCAGAGAGCTGGGACCAAAGTAACAAAGGTCACCATCAGTAACACACTACAAGGGCAGGGAATCAAATCCCGCAGTGCCAGACGTAAATGGCCTGCATTTGTATAGCGCTTTTCTAGTCCATAGGACCCCAAAGCGCTTTACACTACATTCAGTCATTCACCCACCTACATTGTAGCCACAGCTGCCCTGGAGCGCACTGACAGAGGCGAGGCTGCCGGACACAGGCGCCACTGGGCCCTCTGACCACCACCAGTAGGCAAACACGGGGTTAGTATCTTGCCCAAGGATATTTGGCATGCAGCCAGGATGCAGCCTGGGATCGAACCACCGACCTTCTGATTAGTGGCTGACCTGCTCTGCCACCTGAGCTACAGCCACCCCATACGTGTTTACATGTTCCGCTGCTGAAGCCAGTGCATGTCCAGGCCCGTCTGAAGTTTGCCAGAGAGCACATGGATGATACAGCAGAGGATTGGGAGAATGTCATGTGGTCAGATGAAACCAAAGTAGAACTTTTTGGTATAAACTCAACTGGTCGTGTTTGGAGGAAGAAGAATACTGAGTTGCATCCCAAGAACACCATACCTACTGTGAAGCATGGGGGTGGAAACATCATGCTATGGGGCTGTTTTTCTGCCAAGGGGACAGGACGACTGATCCGTGTTAAGGACAGAATGAATGGGGCCATGTATCGTGAGATTTTGAGCCAAAACCTCCTTCCATCAGTGAGAACTTTGAAGATGAAACGAGGCTGGGTCTTCCAACATGACAATGATCCAAAACACACCGCCCGGGCAACAAAGGAGTGGCTCCGTAAGAAGCATTTGAAAGTCCTGGAGTGGCCTAGCCAGTCTCCAGACCTCAACCCCATAGAAAATCTGTGGCGGGAGTTGAAAGTCTGTGTTGCTCGGCGACAGCCCCAAAACATCACTGCTCTCAAGAAGATCTGCAAGGAGGAATGGGCCAAAATACCAGCTACTGTGTGTGCAAACCTGGTAAAGACCTATAGTAAACGTTTGACCTCTGTTATTGCCAACAAAGGTTATGTTACAAAGTATTGAGTTGTATTTTTGTTATTGACCAAATACTTATTTTCCACCCTGATTTACGAATAAATTCTACCATGTGGATTCATGGATTTTTTTTTTCACATTCTGTCTCTCACAGTTGAAGTGTACCTCTGGTGCAAATTACTGACCTCTGTCATCATTTTAGGTGGGGGAACTTGCACAATCGGTGGCTGACTAAATACTTTTTTGCCCCACTGTATGTCCAGGTGTAAAAACAATATTGTAACTGAAAAGTCACTCTACCTTAATAGTCCTCTGTTTACATGCATTTTCAGACTCCAATCTCAACTTGTCTCTAGCACGATCACAACATGTACTAGACATTAGGAACACAAAGATAAAATAATTTAAGGTGGTTCCAAAATTTAGGCCAGCCAGTATGATAAGTCTCCCCCTGACTTCCCCCCCCCCCCCCTTATTTTTCACCAACTCACCTTCCTGAATTGCTGATTGAAAATAGTAATTGGTCTTTGGCCTGAGATTGATTGTATTAGTTTGTTAGTAAACTGGCTATAAATGACATCAATGCTGCTCATGCTAAACATAACTGACAACAAACAAATTGATGTCTGACCACTGGAATGAGCACACAAGCACAAGAAAGTGTTGGTTCCTGTCAAAGTAAATGGACAAAAGAAAAATGTTTTGTGTATGTATTAAAAGGTGTATTTGTACTGAGGAGAGTAAGAAGCAGACCATTTGCACAGAAGTGCAAGGTTAGGTGCTGTATGTGCTTTTTTGTTTCTTATGTGTATGTTTGTGACTTCACTTCCATCTTACTCCCTGCTTGCTCAGCATTAGTGACTGTCAGGTGCCTGGAGGGAGGTCCCACAGCATGAACCAAACCCACACCAGATGCTGCTGCAATGGCTTTTAGCTGTCTGTTTTGTGTGTGTGTGCTGCTGTATGTGTGTGTTTTAAGTGAATGGGGTGGTGGCTAGGAAGTGAGCAGGGTCCCTCTCATCAGTGATTGGGTAAGTCATGGACACCTCACGCTGTAACACTCAAAGGGTTGGTGCTAATCAATACACACACACACACACACACACACACACACACACACACACACACACACACACACACACACACACACACACCCCCCACAGGGTATTTTGCAGGCAGCTGTAATCAGTCTGTGGCTGTGGCAGCCTGATGGCAGATTGATTCTCTCTTGTTCCTCTTTGTTTTTCAGAGTCTCTGTTTACTCTTTTTTTCCTTCTTTCTCTGTGACTTGCTCTTTATCTCTGTCTTTTCATTAATTTTTGTTTCTCTTCCAGTGCTCTTTTCATTCTCTTCCTTTACCTCTACCTGTCACTTCTTTTTCCCAAATGAGTGCCCCCACCCTTCTCCTTACTTTCCATTCTATTCCCTCAGGTTCCTCTGCAACTTCCCAGACCTGTTATTCTATTTCTTGTGTTCATCTGTTTGCCAGGGTAAAAATAGATGCTTTCTGCACCATGGAAATAAATATTGTTCTTCTAGCTTCGGAAAACTCTGAATCAGAGCAGAAGATATGACATTTTCAAAATAAGTACTAAAAAATAAATGAATAAACATCTTAAATGAAAAAGAAAAGCACACTGCACCCACAAAAGAAAAAGGAAAAATCTGTGACCTTATTTCACAATTATGAGAATTATGCCAAAATCTAACAAGAAGCTGTCAATAAATCCAAAAGGAGAAATACAGAAATTAATCATTACACTTCAAAATGCAAGTGCTAATTATAATAAATATGTAGCAGGCTCAAATTGTAGCTGAAAATGTAACCCTTCAACACTTCCTTTCAACATTATACAACCTCTTTCGTGTAAGCGTTGCATCTGTGCAAAAAGATAATTAATGTGACTAAACTGATTTGGTAAGAAACTTTTTTTCTGTAGCAGAGTGTGCTTACTTCCAATGCATGCTGTATTCAGGTATTAGAGTCAGATTCTGCAGGTGTGAGCCTAAAGCCTTTTTCCATTTCTACCTACTCAAATCAACTTGTCACAGTTTTTAGGGTTTTCCATTAGATCATAGTAGGTAGCAGTTACTAAAATAGTACCTGCTCGGCTGGGGTTCCAAGCAATCTGGTCAGGTACTAAAATGTAACGTCGTCAAACTGCATACCACCAACTGGCCAACGCTCGTCCGCGTTGCTATGACGACGATCACCCACATGATCTGGTAATCGATTGTAGTGGAAAACCAGTCGAGTTGTGGCAAGCCACAAGTTGATCCGAGTAGGTACTAATAGAAAAGGGACTTTTGATTGGGTATAGTGATGCAGCGTGGGAAGAATATTTGCTTAGAAATGAGTGAGTGTAATCTACGATACAGTAATTTGTACTGTGAGCTCCAATAAATCTTTCTTTGTGGACAGGCTGTGATCAGCTAACCTGTTCTACTCCTTTAAGGCTTTTTATGGATTTAGTCAGCTTAATTGAGCAAGCTACTTAATCTCATCCCATTGTGGATGCACGTTCACAACATTTCTCTGAAGAAAATACTTTACTAGATAAGTTACAATCCACTCAGTTGGTATCCGTTTCCTGTGTGTACACATTTTGATTACCTTAAAAACAAAAGGAAAAGTTTAATTTTTTTTTTTACTTCAAACAACTCTACAGTAAATGTGTGAAAACTTGAAGATTTAAAAATAGAAATGGTCCGTGTCCTAAACTGGACAACAGTTAAAAAAAATGAATAAATCCAATATCTGATTAAAAACTATAAATTGAATTAGGAAATTAAAAGTAAGCTTTAGATTTTCATTTTATTAAATTTTACTTGCTGAAGAGCCCTTACCATTAAAAATAATCACTCATATTCATTTATGGTTGCTTCTCATCAGTAGCACTAGATAGATGCTCAAGTACCAAAAATGATGTTTGCACTGTGAACACACCACTCAGATTAAAAAGAAAAACGATGTGTTACAGTATAAGTAGAATGTGAGATGTGATTATTTTACTACTCCATATCCATGCGGTTAAGTGAAAGTAACTCCAGGCCGCAGCACATGAACAATTACACATTAAAGTCAACCAGGTTTAACTGCTCAATAACTGAAGGTGCTAAAACTTTTAACCCCTAGATATTATTATAAAAAACTATTTCATTACTGCGAATGCTGTTGTGAACGTTAGTCAGAAATTTCAGTTGAATAAGTCAGCCAAAAAAGATTTATTGCTTGTTGCTTAGTGACATTAAACCTTTGTAAGTCACTGACAAAAAAAATGAATCACAATAAAAAGATAAAACAATCATGTGTGCCCAAAGTGCATTTTGAGCTCAATATTACCATCGTAAAATAGTTTTTTTATTTTATCTATTTAACCAGGACTACTCTCTTTTTCAAGAAACCTGGCCAAGAAATCACATACTTTCAATGCTGAATTCTTAACTGTGCAACTACAACTACAAGACTTCACTATCCACCTGCAGCCATTAATAGTGGATAAACATGTAGCGTAAGGAAATGTGAATGATTCATTAGGTTGCATTCTGATGGCTGACTGAAAGGGAACCTGGGGCCAGATGGAATAAGTGGTTATCAATAATGCAAATTTTATTTACAGTCCCACTCAGAGGTTTGTATAAATCTTCTCATTCAAAAAATGTTTCATACTATAACCAGCATGGCTACCAAACTATCCCATTTGATTTAAAACCTGGGGTTCTGGCTATTGTTTTTTCGGGGCGATCGTGGCTCAAGAGTTGGGAGTTTGCTTTGCAATCGGAAGGTTGCCGGTTCGAGCCCTGGCTTGGACAGTCTCGGTCGTTGTGTCCTTGGGCAAGACACTTCACCCATTGCCTACTGGTGGTGGTCAGAGGGCCCGGTGGCGCCAGTGTCCGGCAGCCTCGCCTCTGTCAGTGCGCCCCAGGGTGGCTGTGGCTACAATGTAGCTTACCATCACCAGTGTGTGAATGTGTGTGTGAATGGGTGGATGACTGGATATGTAAAGCGCTTTGGGGTCCTTAGGGACTAGTAAAGCGCTATATAAATACAGACCATTTACCATTTATTATTTTATCTTTTTGTTTTCCAAAGGCTATTTTGGAATACTATGATGCAGGGGCAGCCTCTAAAAGCAATTTCAGTTAACAACCTTATGAAGCTGGCTGAGAGAATATGCAAAGTTGCCATGACAAATCTAGCTCAGTTAAATACAAAAAAAATCTTGTAAACTTAGAATCATTTGCATGCTTTTTTGTTTATTACATAATTCTTTATATTTTGTTCCATAGTAAAAAAAAAAAAAAAAAAAAAAAAAAAACTCTGAAAGGTAGCAGTGTTTTCAAAACATCTCTACCAAATTGTATCTACTTTCTATCCATCCCTTAAATTTTACCTAGAAAAAGCTGACAGATTTTACTGCAGTTTTTTTTCCCCTTTTCCCAGAACCTGCTACTATTTGCAGTACCGTGACCCAGTTTCTCCAACAGCATCATTAAAACTTTAACTTTATGTTTATTCAAATTTACCCCCAGTGGAAAACCAATATAACCCAGTCATATCATTTTTGCCAAGACCTGAAACTCTGCCAGCTGCGTCTATATGAAATGCCAGCCATCCATCACCACGAAGATACCTGTCATACACATCCATCATTTTTCACCACTGCAGTCACATAAACCAAAAAACAAACAAGTACTCACACACATGCAAACACACATACACATAAAGGATGCATTTCCATCCGAGTTATCTTCATAGTGAAACACTCACACACACAGAGAAAAAACACACACTACATATAAAGTGACGCCTACTCACACATGGGAGTCATTCAGTCAGACATCTGTATCCATCATTCGTCCGAGTACAGTCACAGCAGCTGTCACCTACTTCTGGATGAATTTTACATTAGCACAGACTGTAAAGTTCTCTTCTTTTCTTTTTTGGGTGCTATTAAGACATGTGGACTGGGACAGCTGTCTCCATTAATACCAAGTTTTCTCCTGTTTACTACACACATCTTTACCTTCATATTATCCAGTACATGCTGTATAAAAGCTTTTCACCCAAAGGTCAGAGCTTTTATGCATGTTTACATTAAAATTTACTCTTCAAGAAACAGTGATATAGTTTTGTTTTTGTGTACCATCAGAAACACTTACAATAGCCAACAAAGTCAACATTACAAAGCAGCTGACTTTTCCCTGGAAACTTGAAGTATTGTGCGGAACCACTTTTAGGATTTACTTTTGTATTCAATTTTTCAAACAAGATTCACCGTAAAATACAGCCACATTTGTCTGTCTGTACAATCCTTACAATGCCTGCATGTTTTGGGGTCCTGAGATTGATCCTAAAGCACTGGGGCTGTTTAAGGAAATCTAGATCTAGTGCTTTTAGAGCTTGATCCATGCTAAAGAAACAGATGTTTATGTTGACCTCTGCAGAGCATGCATGCAAAAAACAAAGTTGTTATATGAACATTAAGAAGCATTTGAACAACTAGCTCTGTGGATTCAATGTAAATGATAATAACACAGTGTTATGACTAGGGATGGGTACCGGTGTCCGGTGCCATAAACGGTAGTAACCAGACCGAAAAGCAGCGCACATTTCGGTGCTTTATTTCGGTGCTTTTTTTTTTTCCTGAGCTGTGATACACTTCTAGCCAATCATTTTACGTTTCCGAGAATAGTAGGCGGGCCCAGGTACGTACGTTCTTTTAGAGCAGAGCTACAGATTAAAAATGTCCGGCTGTACTTCACAGCAAAATATGCAAACTCAGCAGCCTGCAACAAGTGCTTTAAGCTGATACTGTGATACTGTCAAAGGAGGTAACACCTCAAATCCGATGAAACACCTGGCGACGCATAGCGTTTTTTTTAAAAGCCCAGAAATGCGCCGTATTTGATAGCTTGCTGCGAGACCTCACACCGAGCACATCTACTGCGGGTGGGTTGCCTGTTATGCAACATCCCCCAAAAACCCGAAGAGGAGAGTCCTGGCCCCTAGCCCTGCCAGTGTAGCAGAAATGATGAGGATGATGATGGCAGCAGCAGCCGTTCTTCTCTGCGTGAGTAGCTTCATGTTGTTCGTGTGTAATTTACGTTGAGTAGGCTAACCACGTTATTACATTAATGCATGTAAGGTGAACTAGCAAACATCGTCATAGCTACATGCGGCTGTCTTCTTGTTTGATGGCAGATACTCCCTTCACCCTGGCCAAAAAGGCTAAAATGACCAAAGAAAAAGTGGGAAACAGTTAAACATGAGAGGTTTTTGGACAAAGTTTGTGTTTTTTCCATTGTTTAAGCACTGCTTCCAGCCAAGAATCATACCATATATGCCCCATAGCTGCAGAAAAGGCTAACATTGTTATCTTTTTACAAAAAACAGCTGAGCATGAGAGGTTTTTGGACCAATTTTGTGTTCTCCATTCTTTAAGCACCGGTTTGAGCACCGTTTGAGCACCGGCACCGTTTCAAAAGTACCGATTTGGCACCGGTATCGGATAAAACCTAAACGATACCCATCCCTAGTTATGACTGCAATATACTTTTGATCTATAGAAATAACAATTCAAATTGACAGACTTTACATCCCTTTTGAGTATAATAATGTGTACTTTATTAATGATGGGGTAGTTCATGGTAGCCGTTCAGTGGATTCAAATCCCCAACCTTCCCATCATGGGGCGACCACGCTACCTGCTGAGCTATCCCTGCCCTAAGTATGGGGTTTAGATGACCAATAATAACATTTAAGCTCCTTTAAAAAAATATTCAGGGACTCATTCATTCAATTGTATGATATAATGTAGGTAAATTGCACTTTTTGGTGTACTGAAGAGTTGGGTTTGAGTTTAGAATAGAGTTGACAGTACAAGAAAGCCAAAGGGTCTGCAAGAAGAAATAAGCTTTTCTTTCACTGCTACTACTACTTTACTAGTGCCTTTAAAGTTTTTTTTCTTGTCTAATTTATCAGATTTGTTCTAATTTCTCCTATAAAATACATCCCTTGTCATGAAGTAATGTCTGCTGGTAGAATGGACTTTTAACCTGGCATTATTTTTGACATTGTGCTTCACTGTGTTCTGCATGGTGCTGTGGTGTCAAACTATGTTCTGTCAAAGCCCAGGAGTGTGCAGGTTTTCCATTCAAACCCAGTGGCATGTGACAGGCTGAAAATGAAAGGGTACAAATCTGTTCCATGGTGACCTTGGGACTACCGTTATACACGGGGCGCAAAGCCTTTGTAGCATCTTTTCTGTTTTTATAGTGAGGTGTGCAATATTACAGAAATTTAAATAATCGTTTATACAAAGCCAAATGTCTGAAAATCCTTTACCAATGACCTTTCTATCATAACGTGTAGGATAAATACATTAACACACAATTATAAAGCTATAAATGGAGTGCTTATTTGCATTATCTTTGTTTGGTTGAGCTCATTCACCGTGGAGTTCCTCATCCAGTTATGTATCAGTGTAACATCAAACATCTGTTTGATGTTACACTTTTCTATCAACACATAACTAAAATATAGAAAAATATATTTTGGTATTTTACAGAAAAAAATGAAAAAGTTTAATGTCATGCTAAATTCCTTGCTGTTTGGTCATGTTAGCTAGTCCCTGATCCTCAGTCTAATACAGCTTAGAACTGTCACACTTTTCTTTGTAGGTTTTTTTGGACAAGAGCCCTTTTCCCACACACTAGAATTGCAGTAAACACCCTTCAGATGCCTGTTTAAGCTTGTATTCAGTATCAGCAAACTATCAGTGCAGTGATGCTCTTTTAGAAATTCCTCCTTCTGATCATAGTGGGTTACTGCTTCCCACTATGAGCTGAATGCCTCAAGAGACACAAGAGAAGTCTCCAGCAGTGTCCAATCACATCATGCAAATGCAGCCCCTGGGTGTACTCAGAAAAGTGATGACATCGGTAGGTATCAAAAAGACCGAGATTGTTTTAAGCCACCGGAATTCGAGTCTGGCATCCCAACTACCGTTTACGACATGAAGGATTTGGCTTTCATCTTGCAGTGTGACCAGTGGGAGTTTTTCATACTACAGGTCTCTACTATAGTATAATATATCTCGTGCCACAGCAGCGGGCTTTAGTTCTATTACGATTTCTTTTGACACTATTTGCAACGCGCATAAAAAGGATTTCATCCATTTCTCAATCTGTCCTGCCATTAGTCATATAAACACTCAGATGTCTTTGGCCATCTGCATACTCAAACAAATGACACTGTTTAAATGATATTAATGCATCAAATTACAGCTATTTATTTTTAATGTAAGAGTTACTGTAGTGTCACTGTAAGTATTTACAATTTTTCTCTCAAAACACAATGAGCTTCTTAAAGTGCTGGTTGGTTACTCAAAAAATAAAACAATCTCACAGTTTCATTTTATAATAGTTGGTTACTTACCTCTATTTTCTAATAGAAACTAGAACAAAATGACTGACAAGATTTCTTTAAAAGCTTGGGTGTGTGTAATGTCTTACCTAGGGACCTAGCAGTTGAATTACTGTTGAGCTATGGTTGACTATAGACAGAGGTACAAGCAGACGAATTAGCTGACTGCAAGCTGGCTGAAAGAGAGCGTGACAGGTTGTGGTTGGCTGAGCAGGTGATGCAGAGCTGGTCTGGAGAGTTTGCAGGCTGGATGGTGAGCAATGGTCCTAGAAAACAGAGATAAAGAATGTAAGTAAATCCAAGAATTTCCACTGAAAGTAGGAGACATTGGCCCAAATTCCCTACGTGAACAGAGATGCAGCTAGATCTTTCAGTTCTGACCAACACTATCTACTAAGCACATGACAAATCACAGTGTCAAAAATGAAGACACCTGTTGAGAGAGCCAGTTCTAATAAAAATAATGGCGTGTTACAGTGGGTTTTACAGAAATCTTAATCCCTGAAAAAGACATTGCAATTCAGATCAGTGGGAGGCAGCTGGAGAAGAATCAATATGTTAATTGATATAAGGTTGAGCAATTTCCATTAGAAATTGGCAGAGATTGTTTGAGGACTTTGAGATTGAGGCAGCTGTTCTCTGCATGAATCTAAACACACTATTTATGCAGAAGGTCTGGTTTACAACAAATACATGGGATATAAACCTGCAAAATTTATGGACAAGTGACAAAAAAAGAGCAATCTAGATTTTAATAAAGGTACTGTAACCATTGCCTGTGTGCTAATGTGTGCATCTGTATTCTTTTTGTTTGCACATGTGAGACTAAATTTCTGCAAAATCCCAAAGCACTTTCACTAACCTGTAGACTTTGATAATACAGACTAATCATAGCATAAAAACACAGATGCAGCCAGGTGGGATCCAACTCGAGATCCAAGTGATCCAAATGATTTCATGAGCATTTCAGATCTGTTTGTCAGCTTTTTTTTTGATGGCTGGAAAAAGCAATACAAAAACCTAAACTGGGAAATCTAAACACAGGGAGAGACACACAACTGTGAGGGAGATCTTGACATAAACACACAGGATAACGAGGAAATGAGAACAGACAAGGAAACACAGCTGACACGAATAACCATAATGAGACAGGGGAAGCAAAACTGAACAGCATGAACATGGAAACACGAGACCTTCACAATAAAACAGGAAACAGAGGAACATGATGCAGGAGTAGAGGAGAGGCAGAGCATAAATGAATAAAACACAAGGAGGAAAAAAAGACACAAACTCACACAACCATATAAACACAGACACAGAGGGCAAAGACACAAGAGGATATCTAATAAATCAAGGAACTAAACAGGGACCATCAGAAAAAAACTTAAGACTAGCAAAGAGATATTATGCATAGATCATAATACAAATTGACAAAAACACAGGAAAACTGAAAATCCAGGATCATGTCGCTGTTCAGCTTAAAGCCCTGCCTCCTATTTTGGAAATGCAAAAAAAAACAAAACCAAAAACACTAAACAAAAGGTATTAGGCCATGATTAGAATCACAAGTAAACAAAATTAAGTTGCAAAGGAAGGTTATTGTGTGTTTACGTTACTTCCCTCAGTGATTCTAGGTGAACACAAGTCATTTTGCCACCTTTAAAAGTTGTTTTTAATAACCCGGCAGCATTTGATATGCATGGCAAAAACAGCAAAACACATACTCAGACACCAAGATCAGAGAAAAGAATCTGGGTTACAGAGTGTGGAGTGTTTGGGTGCGGCTGTGTCCCCTTTTAAAGCAGTTCTTAACAACTAAGTTCAGCGTTGTTTCAATTATTCATTGTCTGAACTGATTCCTGTCTATTTTTTAACTCTATTTGGAGTATTCTCTCCTTTCCCCTCTCTCTCTCGTTTTTTCAAAAGTTATCAGAACATCACGTCCTCTCTGCGTCTCCACCACCTCCTTCTCTCTCTCCTGCTCTGTCGTGTTCTGATTGACAAGTGTGATGGTGTTTGCCTCCCCTTTTCCTGACCTTCAACTCAGGAACACACACAAATATACACACTGAGTGCACAGCATGACTGCTAATGGCTTCTACCTTTGCAGACTGTCAATAGGGAATTATAGACCTTATACACCAAAATGGAAACCCACAGAGAGAAAGCATTCAATATTCATATCACTGAAGCAAAGACAGAAATGGTCCTGACTCAGACAGGAAGATGGGTAGAAACAATTATATTACTGTCATCAAATATTGAATGTCTTGATCATCATTTTTAAGGCTTAATCTTTCTCTATAGTCATTGCTTGTTTTGATAGCTATGGCATGCAACACTGGGGGGACACAATTATCAGAATTTTTCTGAATGCAATAATCTTACTTGTGGTGCAATTGACCGACCAATCAATTTGGCAAAAGACATGTTTATCCGTTGTGAAATGATTAATACAAATGTGGCTGTTTGTGGATGCAGAATATCTGAATCGTACTGAGGGAGGTGGGCCTTCCTTCTCTCTCAAAGTAAAGACACTCAGATTTCATAAAAGAAAAAACAGGCTGTGTGTCCCTGGATTGTAGTCTCACTAGTCAGTGTATCCTCTAAATCCTTTCTTCTCTCCAATGTCTTTCATCCAACCCTTCTCTCATTCTCTGCTGCTCTCCTTTCCTCTGTCTTCTTTCATTCTTAAGTGTGTTTTGTTATGATGCACAAAGGTGGTTACTGACATGCCAAAATATTCTTGCAGGGACAAAAATCCCACACTTGCCAGCAATGCAGATATCAGAGGATTTTAGGTAAAACCCCAATAATAAAAATGACTTTTCTTTGCTCTCCCTTTCTTACACTAAGTCTTTTATGAATGTCTTTTTTTTTATTTGACTCTACCCCCTCTGCTTTATCCCTCTATTCCTCCCACTGCTGTATTTCTCTCTCTCTCTCTCTCTCTCTCTCTCTCTCTCTCTCTCTCTCTCTCTCTCTCTCTCTCTCTCTCTCTCTCTCTCATCATCTTTCTTTAGGCCTCTGTCACAGTAGAGAAAAAACAACATGGCAACCTCTGTCCAAGTAGAGGTTGCCATGTTGTTTTTTCAATTGCATTGAATTTGTTTGTTGACAGGGACTGCTTTACAAGTGGATGTGTTGGTCAACACATCCACCAGGTGGTCAACACATCCACCTGGGCAACCAGGTGGATGTGTTGACCACCTGGTTGCCCAGAGGTTGACGATGCAGTACATTCAACTTCTGCACGACCACTTTCAACCATAAGCCAGTTATACAGGTCCTCCGGTGAGAGTCGGCCTCTTTCAAAATCAGCTCAGTTGGACTGGGATTGAATGCAATCAATTTCAGACAGATTATTGAAGATTTGCTAATAACTGCCATCAAATTTATAAAATTAAGCAGATTGCCAACACATTGCAATCAGACTCACCAGTGTCAAGACACAAAAACACTTCATAATGTATGGAGGCTTCAACCTGAAGTTCAACACCCTGAAGCTCTACAAGTGACAGAAAGATTAGTCACATTAGTTAATTAGTGTCAGAGCAACAATCTATGGAGCAAAGCCTCCACAGATTAGGAAGATGGCCTCCCAGAGATGGCCTTGGGGTAGCTGTAGGTCAGAAGAATCAGAATCAGAATACTTTATTAATCCCGAAGGAAATTAGGGATTAATAAATTAGCAGAGCAGGTCATCTACTAATTGGAATGTTGATGGTCGAGTCTGCTGCCTAATTTATTTATTTATAAAAAAAAATAACTAAAAATAAATAAACTGGGGACTGCACTCTCCTGGACAGAGATCTCTGATGTTATTCCTGGGATCTGCTGGAGCCACTTGCCTAGTTTGGGGGTCACCGCACCTAGTGCTCCGATTACCACTGGGACCACTGTTACCTTCACCCTCTACATTTGCTCTGCTCTGAGCCCTTGTTATTTCTCGAGTTTCTCATGTTCCTTCTTCCTGATGTTGCTGTCATTCAGAACCACTACATCCATTCCAGGGTTACTTGCGTAGTAGTATTTGAACAACACCCTATTTTTGTCTCTTGCCCACCGATGCCTACATCAGGGCACCCTGATGTAGGCCACTTCTCATCAGGGTGCCCTGGTTCCTCAACACCTGACTCTACACTGAGCCAGTGCAAAGCTCCCAGTATAATGGAAAGGAGTGGCTGTCTAAAAGAGATTTCTATAATATTTTGAAAGCTGCCTCACGAAAATCTTTTATATGCAAGTTTTTTCTAATGGAAAATAAATAGACTTTTTTTCGATTCAAGTTTTTACTTGAATTAAAATTGATTTCTAGTTCTCATATTTCCCCCGTGTTTGGAAGGTTACTTCTCAAATGTATTCCACTACAGATTACAGAATACATGCCCCAAAATGTAGTTTGTAACGTATTCCGTTCCATTACTCAATGAGAGTAACATATTCTGAATACTTTGGATTACTTAATATGTTATCATGCTTTTTACAACTACATGAATATACTATTGCTGGGTGATTTATTACTATTACTGAAGGTTACTCACCATACCAATACCTACCAATTCCAAACTAAATTTTTAAATCTTAATATAAATGAGTAACAGTAGGGTGGACATTAGGTAAGGCTGCACTTTTTGCAGCGATCTCCTATCCAGTTGTTCAGTCTGACGTCACTAGCCGTGTCTGGGTCTAAACTCCGCTGCAGGTCCATATATCAAACGATCACTATGGCATTACTGAGAGTTGAAAAACTGTCTAAAGTCTTTCATCTTTAATAAAATGATCAGCGTTCTGCTCTACCAGGTGTAACAATTGAGTTTGGCATCAAGGCATCCATGAAAACGGAATTTATGACATTTAACGGAGTTAGAAGTTAGCAGGGAGTTAGCTCGCTAGCTTCTATCTAAATACAATATAGCATGTCCTGACTGCGGGGTTTTGGAAACAAATTAAAACGTACAGCTCTGCTATCACTTCCAACATAAATGAAGACAGAAAACTAAACAGCAGTGACGTTTGTAGGGTTACTGAAGTTGGGCTAGCTGGTATATAATGATGTGCTACGTGACCGCTAGCGAAACAGCTATGTTAGCATAATATAAACAAGCTAACTTTTTTTCCACTCGATAAAAGTTAACGTGAGTGTTCTCGGTGGTCAGGAACAAATGTAATCGCATGGCAGGATGCTGTAAAAGGACCAAACTTCAGCCAGGAGAACAACTGAGATAATCCATCCACAATACGAGGTTAGTCATTCATATACTGCTGCATGGGCTGGGCTGTAGTTACATCCTAAGGTTTTAAAAACTGAGCTTAAATAAATGATTAGCGGTAATAAAAGCCGAGGGAGGTCAACAGGGATCACTGACTGTTTTAGGAGCTTTTTGAGATCAAATAGAAGAAAATACATAACATTAAACATGTTAACAACACAAAAGCCATATTAAACGCAGACTACTTTAGACCCGGAAGTAGGATTCGTCGCGTCATCACTGAACAACCGGATAGAAAACTATTCCGCATGTATATAAAACAGGTCCGCCGCTCCGAACCGTAGTAAAGGGACCTCTGGCTAATTCGTCTTTACTTTGCTGTCTGGGTCAACTTTGCTAGCAAGAGACAGAGAGGGGTGTTGAAAGGCTGCTCCAACGGAACTTATTGTTTCGGAGGAAAACACGAACACAGTGTACAGTCAAGTCTCAATAGCTTACTTACAACTGGGCTACACTGCCCATGAGGCTACATTCTTTAATGCTCTACCTGTAACACTCTGCCTATTGCCTTCATATTAAATCATTTTTTGAACAATAATTCTTAAAAATATTTCATCATTTCATTATGGGGTGACCGTGGCTCAGGGGGGTTGGGAAGCGTATCTGTAACCGGAAGGTCACCGGTTCGATCCCCGGGCTCTCTGTTCTGGTTGTTGTGTCCTTGGGCAAGACACTTTATCCTACCGCCTACTGGTGTTGGCCAGAGGGGCCGATGGTGCGATATGGCAACCGTAGCTTGCCTCCACCAGTGTGTGAATGCGAGAGTGAATGAATAGTGGCATTGTAAAGCGCTTTGGGTGCCTTGAAAAGTGCTATATAAATCCAATCCATTATTATTATGTGGACCGCAAGTAGAGGTGGGATGGACCTCAAGATTGAGACACAATCATTAGAGCCTGTTAATGCGGGGGTTTTTTTCGGGTTTCCACTGGTGTGGAATTACCAAAAATAGAGAGGGCATAGCCTAACATATGAAATAGGAAAAGACCACCATGTAATCCCTTTATTTCAACAAAGTAACTGTATTCTGATAACCACCTTTTTAAACTGTAACTGTAACGGAATACAGTTACTCATATTTTGTATTTTAAATACGTAACGCCAGTACATGTATTCCGTTACTCCCCAACACTGTATTTATTATATATCCATGCTACAAATGCCAAATAGAACAGGAGAAGGGGAAAGAATAAAATTTGGTATATTCAGACTCAATAGCTACATCAACAAAGTTTCAGACCAGGAACAGTAATTGAGGTGCAACAATACGACCAGTGGTCAAACCAATCTTATGAACACACGCAAAAATAAACAGTTCCAAGTGCTAAAGCCTAAACTGCCATCTTTCCTTCTCGACTGAGAGAGAAACAGAGAAAAAAAAAGAACATGTTGTTATAGAAACACTGGAAGGTAAACTAAATCAGTGAGTCCTACTATGATATGAATTTAAATAGACTCCTTTAGAGCTACATTCCTGTAGTGAAAAGAAAGGAAACCAGAAAATAAAGAGTGTAAAATCACCCCTGCCAGATCATGCTAAAACAGCATGTCTAGAAACAAAATTCCACTCTAGCACAGCATGAAAGTGTTTGGGTTTTTTTTTTTTTCATTTAAAACAGCAACTTCAAAAACAAACACTACACCACATCTAAAGGGCACATGAAATAAAATGAAACAGAAGTTTGAAAAACTAGAACATTAAAAATTCATATTAAATAGTAAGAAGAAAATACTTGGATATTACTTATAAAACCAGATTTTCTGTTGTTATCTTAAAATGGTTCATACTCTGTAACAGAAGAACCACCATGAAACAATTTCTGTAACAATGTGTCTGAGATTGCCTTTGATGACAAGCAGGTAATATTCAACACACTGTAGAAGATCTTTCCTTTATGCCCAGCAGTATTAACAAACAATGTCATCAATGCATTAATTGGGCCGGGGCACATAGGGTCCCACATGTCATTAGGATTAGCTTTCAGTTTAATTATGCATATTGCATATATGCTATTTTTTCCACTAATAGTCATTATTACTACTGTGATTTTTTTTTTTTAACTATATCCTGCGACAACTGACAGAAACACTCTCAGGCCTCTTAAACTAAATTGTAATCTGTTGACAGAAATAATAATCAACAGTGACTGCATTTTAAATATAGCATGAAGGTTTCCTTAACTTCTTTCGGCATTTTTTTCACCTATTTATTACTTATATTGATAACTTCAATTCAACTCTTTGAAGGTCTGTGAAAGGATGTAGGCTGTATGTATTTATAAAATATAACCAAAGCAGCTTATTTGTTTAATCAGCTAGTTTACATTTCCTTTTTTTCTTTTTCTTCTTCCTTTTCACTATTTTCTTAAACAAAGACACTGAGACAAGTTTTAGCTTTAGGTTTTTTTTTTTTCATAAACCAATCATCAAATCAACAAAGGTAGTTTCAGACACTTAAAAAGCTTTTTTTCCCTTCATAATCAGCTTTGCAGATTACTGCTGTGCAAAAACAATTTGACTTTTAACATGACAAACCCAATTTTACTAACACATCATGCCACTAGAATATAGTTTCTGGGAATGGGCCTTTACACACTAGATATTCGGAAAGAAAGATGCCCCAGTAAAGCATAGCTTAGTAAATGGTGGAGAAACCCTTATTGCCAAACACAGTCATAAGATTTTCTTGTAACTGGTCACCAAACAACCCAGGAGAGATTTTTCCCCCCGCTCCTTTTAACAGAAACTCTCTAAATCCTTTAGATTTCTTAGCTGTTGCTTGACAACTTGTAGCTTAAGTGTTCTAAGTGTTCCATCTAAGCACCAACATTTTTCCAAGCCTTTTCTGAATCATTTAGATCTTCATTGGCAAACTTCAGATGGACCTGATGTGCCTTCTTGAGTAGAGGAACCTTGTGGGTACTGAAATATTTCAATCCATTAGAGCGTAGGGTGTTGATAGTGGTCTTCTTGGTGACTGTGGATCCAAATGTCCTCAGATCATTAACAAGCTGCTTCCGTGTACTTCTGAACTGATCCACCACATTTTTCGCACTAACTTTCACCCATGAGGCACGATCTTGAACGGAGCTTCAGACCAAGGTCGACCGATGGTCATTTTTTATTTCTTACTTCTGAATCACAAACACAAGTCCTGATCACACCATCAGTTGTCAGCTTCTCACCAAGCTTCTTGCTAATGTTTTTTTTAGCCAATTACAGCCTTCAGGAGATCTACAGTCTTTTGCCCGATGTCTTTGACAGATCTTTGGCCTTGTCCATGGTGGTGGAGGTTGATTCTGCAAATGGGTGTGCTTTATACACAAAAGTTGAGACCAGAAGTATCTGTAATTGACTGATTGATTGTAACCTATGTGTCAGGCACACAATCAATTTGTGGTTATTATATACTTGAAATGATGACATACAAATCAATTTCTAACTTTTATACAATGTTTTTTTTTTCAGGATTATTCTGTCTGTTAAAATGAAACAACCATACAATTAGAGGCATTTGTTTCCCTTTGTAAGTGACCAAACTTACAAATTCAGCAGGTGATTGAATAATTTATATCCCTCACTGTAGATGCACTACTGCTTAAACACAAATATTTTAAACCTTTAGAATCCTAAGTAAGAGTTAGTGTAAAATTTTTCTGACACAGAAAATATTAATAACTCATTTTTTATACCTACAGTTCAGATCTATGCAGTTTGTTGAATAATGATAGACTGTACAAATAAGGGAAAGCAAGCAAGCAATTTATTTATATAGCACTTTCAAAACAACTCTCAGCTGAAAACAAAGTGATGTACACATGACATAACAAATAACAATAGTGAAATAGTATATATATAAAAAAAATGTAAATTTAATAAAAATAAAGACTTTGTCATAAGCCAGGGAGTAAAAGTGAGTTTTAAGACGGGCTTTGAAGGAAGACAATGATGGAGCCTCTCTTATGTGCTAAGGCAAATTGTTCCAGAGGTTTGGAACAGCAATAGAGAAGGCCCTGTTGTCTCTGAGCTTCCTCTTAAACCGGGGTACCTCCAGGAACAGCTTGTCAGCTGACCTGAGAGACCTAGGAGGGGCATAAGCATGAAGAAGCTCAGAGAGATAAGGTGGAGCAAGACCATTTAAACATTTAAAAACAAACATTAAAATTTTAAAATAAATTCTAAAATGAACAGGCAGCCAATGGATATGAGTTATATGGTCTCTCTTATGGGTTCCGGTTAGAAGTCGTGCAGCAGCATTTTGGATCAGCTGCAGACGAGAGAGAAGACACTGACTAACTCCAAAATACAGTGCATTACAGTAATCCAAACGAGATGAAATAAAAGCATTGATTACTGTTTCAAAATGCAGCCGAGATAAAATAGGTCTTAGCTTTGCCAATCGCCTTAGGTGATAAAAACTGGACTTGACAGTGGCCCTAATTTGAGTGTTCAATTTAAAATCACTATCCATCTTAAAACCCAAGTTAGTGACAACAGGTTTAAAATACTCTGCCAGGGGTCCCAAATCAAAAGTGGAGGGGTCAAAGGTCCACTAGGACCAAACACAATCACCTCAGTTTTGCTTGAATTGAATCTTAGAAAACTTTGGGCCATCCAAGTTTTAATATCATCTAGATATTAAAACTCAAGACATAATGGCTTGAGAATTCACCTGAATATATGTAGACTTTTCATGGTCAAATAATTGAGGATCGTGTCTTTGATATCAGGTACAAAGCAGGCAGGTTTAAAATGGCTTCCAGGAATTCTACTTCAAATGCTTAAACACTGGGGACTGCAAACAACAGAGAAGATGAGGGTAGCTTTGGATATGCACAACCACATGTGATTCTGTCGGTGCGAGACTGCCTGTGTGTCGCCAGTGTGTATAACTGTGAGGAGAGGACTAAAGAAGATTCTACTTCGGTAGAATGGTGTTGCATAAGACGTGCCTTGAGATACTTGATATGTTGTGTGAGAATGTTTCGCACATGGTAAAAAAGCACAGTTTAATGAGGCTGATGTCATGGTCAGACAGTGTCATCTTTTCTCTACCTTTCCTTGTCATTAATCTTGTTTCATTAACTCCGGTTCTCAAAGCAACTTGTGCGAATTCATTCAGCATTCATTTGGTAATAAAAATCCACCTCCCGCTATACATTCAGATTGTTTATCATGTCCCAAGCACATCACTTCCACACTGCTTACTGCTGGCACAATGTTACTTCCATATATGCATATAAATGTATTTTTATTAAACTCAGGTGTCATAGGTACAAAGCTTGCTAAATTAGAAAGAAAGATTTACTCTGCAGTGTTACACTCACTACATTACGCTGATGAATTCAAGTAAAAATAAATATAACCAGACTAAGAACACAGGAGTCTATATAACTATACTTGGTTCTTTTTTCATCATGATTCTAAACCTTCTTTCACTTCTAACGTTTTCCAAACCAGTACTACATAATAAAAAATGATCAATTCCTTACCAAGTCTACAGAAGCAGTGTGTGTACAACCACCTTTAGCAGCAATAACTTGAACTAATTGTTCTCTGTATGATTTTATCAGTTTCACATCATTGTGGATGAATTTTGGCCCACTCTTCTTTCCAGTATTGCTTCAGTTTACTGTGTGTGTGCTACTCTTTATACAGTAAGAGCAACAGCATTTTTATTTGGGCTGAGGTTTGGACTTTGACCAGGTATTGTAGTCTTTTCTTTTTCAGCCGTTCTGTTGAAGATTTACTGATGTGTTTGGGATCATTGTCCTGCTGCATGAGCCAATTTTGGCCTAACCTCAGCTGTTGGATATAAAGCCCCACACTTTACTCTAGGGCTCTAGATGGGCCTGACTGAGTAGTTTTATGACTTCTTGCCCATTAAAAGAGAAATAACTGTTCTGATAACAGAATGGCAGTTGGATCAAACAAAGACAAAAGAGATATATACTTTTTGTAAATGGCTCCTATTCCTCATGAGGCAAAACCCAGTTACCTTCCCCTTCCAAGCAGCAACATGCTGTCTCACTCCTTCATATCTTTTAGCATAGTTTTCAAATCTGCAAAAGATGTTACTTAATATTAACAATATGTCAGTCAGAAACATTTTGTTTGCAAGGTGTTACAGACCAAGAATTTATGTTTGGTTTGTCTTTGTGTGTCTCTTTATGGTAATCTCCATAGAATGCAAATAAATCAAATGAAATTGCCTGTTTTTCTGAACAAGGACATCTGTAACAAATGGAATCTTCTCCTCTTTGGATTAAAAATTTTGTATATTTACCCCAACAGATCCCATTTTTTATGGCTACAAGTATTTTTGCATCTTCATAGCCCTCCTCCTCCACCCCACAACACTCCCAGCTAACTGTAATTGAGCAGTTCTGCTATGTGTGAAACCACACTCTACATACTGAGACAAAAGTGGAGCACCTGGACTGTCAAGATGAGGAGCGGTGTGGTCTCTTTATGAGCTTAAAGAAACCCCCAGAGCTTTTAAAAATTGCTAAAATGGTTCCAAGTTCGGAGGGACATTACAGGGTGGAGTTTACATTTTCTCCCTGTGCCTTCAAAGTGCTCTCTCCATGTACTTGGCTTTCTTCCTTCAAGAAATTCATGTAATGTGTTAGCCCTGCAGTAGACTGGTGCCCAATCCAGGGAGTACCCTGCCTTCCACCCTATGACAACTGGCAAAGGCTCCCAACTGATAAAAATAATAATAATAATAATAATAATAATAATAATAATAATAATAATAATAATAATAATAATAATAAGTTCTTGGAAAGTCCAGTATTACTGGGTTAGAGTTAGTATTTCATGTTTATAGTTTCACATTCCGACACATACACCAGGTAGTTTGTCAGCTTGATGTATGTGACAGAAGCAGAAAAAGAGATCTAGAGTTGGAAGGAGACGTAGTTATGATTTGTATTTTGTTTCCCCCGTGTTGTCTCTTCTGATAGTCATAGACTGTATGTTTATAAAGTTTCTGTATATTTTTGTGTGTGGGGATGGATTCCCAGAGATAATGCGTTGTGAAGTAATTTGACAGCGTAACACAGTGAGAATGAATAGGCTGCAACAGAACAAAGCAACACACATCAGCTGCTCTGGACAGATAATCTAGTTAGGCTGCGGGTACACAACACCACTGAACAGGCTGAGGAGAGATTTAAGATTACAACCCAGAAGATGGATATCTGCTGATTCTGCTCACATGGTTTTGTAGAGCATGCACACATGCATGATTGTCAGTTAGTTTAGCTGGCAAACACTGACTTCTGGAGCAGAAGTTGTAGATTAATGGAACAATCAAGATCAAAACTTTCATTTAGAGAACCCATGCAAAGCTTCCAGATTTTTCTTAGGCAAATATTTTTCTTAACAGTCTAAAGACTTATTCTTATTGAGATTGTCACTTTAAACATTAGTTTTCTAATGCGTTTTTGAGCCTGCAGAAATATTTCACAGTTTGTATGGCCATGTCAATAGCAGTAGGTTAAAGGGATTGCTTTCTTCAAAATATAGTGACCCAGGAATACAATTAAGACCTTTACTGTACATAGCAGACATGGGATTTTGTTTTACTATTTTGTGCTTTGAAAATATTTTAAAGATAAAACTGTTTGTAATGCAGCCATTAACATGGACTGCATACTTTTGCTTGATGAATTTGTATGATTTTATTTTTCAATCAAGCTCAAAAATTCCAGCTTTTGAGCTGAAAATAAACAGATCCGACCAATCAGACCCATATGGTTAAAAAACCAAAAAAAATCAATGTGGTCGTTTCAAATAATCAAAATAGTGTAAGCAAAGGTTTTTCTCTCTGATGTGTTTCTTTCTGAAAACAACACAGCAGCTCAGACAAAAAAAAAAATAAGATTGAAAAAAAAAATCAATATGTTTTAATATAAAAGAAAACGTTTCTGATCCAAATGAATGGATACTTTGTGTGAGCCTGTGCACTAAAATTCAGGTGAAACTCAAAACGCATTACAAGCTATTCCACTGTTTAAATGTGTGAAAACCTATCTTGCAAACGTAATGCATACTTGAATCACATGGTGTGTATATATCATTTATATCAATCACAAGAAAAACACAAAAGGGCAACTTTTATTAGTACTTCACAGTTCGATAAATAAATATTTCAATACAGAGTAAATACTAAACAATTAGTACTTCATTTTTTAAATTTTTGTTACCATATAAGGATCAAAGGACATTTTTTATGTGAAGTGCACATTTATTTAAATGCAAATCATTATAACTTTTTTACAAGTTTCGACCATGTTGACTAACTCTTATACATTTGACTGTGATTTCAAACAGATAATTTTTATTCAAAGCTTAATTGTACAAATTCCAAAGTATTTTAAAATATTAATACAACAGCAGCGGTTCCTTGCTTTCCTTTAAGAGGGTGGACAACAAAACTGTAATTTATCATCTTTCAATCAGGATATTTATTTTTTAGTTTTGTGTGCAAACCATTATTTTGACTGCCAGAGTGCAGCATACTAACAATAAAAAAAAGTATGGGTGAATATTGTTAAAACATTTTCTTAATCTCACTTATCTTACTTATGTCCAAGTCTGGATTTTGGCTGAGAATGGAAGTTGAACAGAATTGTGGAAAAATAAGGATTTGTAAGTGACAAGGTCAAAAACCTTGTTATTTACAGGTATATTCAAATACTAATCTAATCTAATCCTAATCCTTGTAATACCCAATCTCAAAATGTACTAAACCTAAAGTGGGGCTGCATAGAAAATTCTAAATAAAAATATAAATATTCACAAGTGCATTATTGTTTAGAAGTGGTGCATACTGAAACATACACATACAGAGAAACAAATATTAGTCAAAGTAAAGAGTGGGCAGATGTAGACTGATTTTATGGAAAGACAGACCAGGTGTGACAACACTGAGAGAAGGGAGGTAAAGATGAGAACTGGGAAAGGAAGAGAGACAAATAGAGAAGAAGAAAATAGAAGTGATAGCAACTGAGGAATTGAGTGTTGTTTATATAGCATATTAGATGCATCTTTCCATGCTGGTCTGAATACAGCAGCTGTGTTTCTCTCTCTCACTCACACACACACACACACACACACACACACACACACACACACACACACACACACACACACACACACACACACATATGCACACAAGCAAAACTGTGACTTTAAAACCAATGGAGAGAGGCAGAGTAAATTTAGGCCACAGGTTTGGAAAGCGATTGATTGTATTCGTCTGCATGCGAGACTACAAAAATCACATCTCTTTACTGTACAAACAGTGGGCAAGGACTAAATTCTGGCTCATGCAGACAGTATTTTACTTTATGCTTTTAAAAAAAGACAGTGAGAAATCCAAAACTACATGTGGTGGCAAAAATTGAATTTAACATGAGAGTCTTTTATAATCTAATACGATATTTGCCAGAAGAATTTTGTTTTACAGGGAGATTTGAACAAAATGTCGAAATACATTACAAATAATTATGTGAAATATATAATTTTGGTACAAATAAACACTTTTATGCCAAGTATTATTTTTTTAATACTATATATGTTAAAATGTTATTTATATTATACTTATTATTATAAAAGGTTGATTACACTGTAAAGTGGAACTGGAACTGTGCAGCACTGTGGGCATCCTGACAAATTAACCTGAATCTAAAGCACATAAAGAGTCCTGTTGATGTGTTTTGTGTTCAGCCAAGGACTTGAATTATTTCTTTGTGATTTGCCAAGAGGAGCTCAACCAGCAGTTCAGATTTTATTTTGTATTTTATGGAGCATGCATACATACATATAGGGCTTATCATGGAGCAAAGCAGCTCCTGTTTAGAAAACCTCAGCCATTTTTGTTCAAGATAGTGGAGGCCAGGCCTCTTCATGTAATACCCAAATACGTTTACCCCAGGATATCTACAGGTACAAATTGTCTGAAATTTAAGTTATTGTATAAATTGAAAACATCTAATAACTTTTTTTAACCAGTGAACTTATGATGAAAAAAGGGGGAAGCTTCCCATGCAGATTTAGAGGTCTGCTGAAAATGTATTTTCCTTGAGTTTAGATGAAGGTATTATGATATTCAACATTTGTAGCAGGAGCTATATTTCAACGGAAGACAAATCAGGTCACATACTTTTGACAGCTTCCTCGTACTGACCACTTTTCTGTTTGACATATTTTTATGCATGCAAAATGTGCTGTTTCAATTTTTGTAATACTGTAGAGGTACCAGTAATATATGCATTCATTTTCTTTGCATACCTGCTATGTTGGATTAGTGTTAAGTGAGGAGGTGGGAATTAGTAATAAATCACAGGGATATAATGCAGTTATTGCTATTAGAAATAACCAGACTGTGGTTAAAATTTACACAATGCTTATTTTAAAAAACGAAAGAAAGTCTGACAAAACTACTTGAACAATACACACACAGGATAAAGTCCACATCAATAACAATGATTTCCTTTAAACAAAAAATATGGAGGAAGTTGGTAGTTTACACATTTAATGTTAGCCATACATCCTAAAATAAATCACCCTAATCCAACCATAACACACCCTGCAAGTACTTGTCCCTATAAATCATTGTGCCTAGTTTTTTTTTCTTTAAAACTGCTTTTTGTAGGCTGCATTAGCCAAATAAAACTGTTGGCTTTTACCCAGTGTTGGGCTTAAGTCAACCCTGCTGGTAAACAGAACCTGTTATATCACTTAAAAAATGTAAAGCTGGTTAAAAAAAATGGAGGACTGGAAGCATGGAGGAAAAATGGGGCTATTAAGTGCGAGTAATTCATAGGCTTCTGTTCCCTTCCCCAGTCTTGATTTTGGCAAAGGATTTTCTTGAGGAAAACTCCACAAGACATATACATGAAGGACCGTTTAACTTTTTGGAGGCTACTGAGCACATGTGACAAACCTCACACAGGTTGGTGGCATGTGTGAAACCATGCAAACCAACTTGTGTAACAGTATGGATTTTTATGTTAAATGACTGATCAGGCTATTGGCAGTCTTGCAAAACACCCAACCTCTTAACAGCAAAGTAATAGGTTTTCAGGAAATGTTTGGAAGTTAAATGTACTTTACTGAATTCAGATGTTATATGTGGAAGCACATATTGTATGTGTAATTGTTTTGACTTGCGTGGGCTGTGCATGTCTTTATTTGTTGAGCATGCATATCTGTACACGTGGGCGCACTTGTCGGTGTGTATAAATATCTTGCGCCACCTCAGGTGTGTTTGAAGCAGATTTTCAGGAGAATTGGAGATAAATCATGTGAATCCTTGCTGACATCTAAACCCTCCGAGTACTAATCAGCAGTAGTCTCAAACAAATGCGAACAGGCAGCGAGACGGCCTCTATGTGGGCTTCAATCATTGCTGCTGATGTCTTACTTTGTCTGTTTGTTTAACAGGTATTGGGGCTGCCGAGGAAGAGATAAGGAGCATATATAAATTGTTATTGTTCCAAAAATATTCTGCAGGATCTCTGCTAGATAAGATTCATTTTAACTGTCTATCCTGTGCTTGGGACAAAACTGGTCAGTGCTTGAAATCTTCTCCACTGACGTATCATCATGACCAGTGGTCACAATGCTAAAGGCTTTCAGGACGGAGAGAGCATGACTGTTGAAGGCATATTATAATTTTGTGTTTGTGTATTTGAATTTTTTGTTGGTGGTCACTCAGGGTAATAGTACCAGGGTCATGTCCAATAATGACATTACAAAATGTCTTAAGATTTTTTCTCTCTGCTGAAAAGCTCAAAGACAGTTGAAATCCACCATCACCAGAATATAACTATGGCTACCTCTTAGCCTTAAGTGATAGATCCATGCTTTTATGTTGTTTAGATCAAATCTGACTCCAACATCTGTATCTGACTGTATCAAAAATCAAGAGTCATCAGAGCAGGCAACATTTTTCCAGTCTTCTACTGTCCAATTTTGTTGAGACTGTGCAAACTGTATCATCAGTTTCCTGTTCTGAGCTGACAGGAATGACCCTCAGTGTGGTCTTCTGCTGCTGCAGTCCATCGCCTTCAAGGTTCATTGTGTATTCAGCGTGCATTCTGAGATGCTCTTCTGCATATTGTGGATGTAACAAATGGCTGTTTAAGTGACTTTGGCATCCTATCAGCTCAAAGCAGTATGGCCATGCTTCTTTGACCTCTGGCATTTAAGCACAGAGAACTGCCACTTGCTGGATAATTTCTCTTTTTTGGACCATTCTCTGCAAACTTGAGAGGTGGTTGTCCATGAACATCCCATATTCAAACCAATTTGTTTGACCGTAACTACCATACTACATTCAGAGTCAATTAGTCGATACCTTGCGCCATGCCTAAATGCACTGAGTTGGGTCGGGTTCTTTTAAGAGAGAAGACTATCTAAACTCAGAGTATGACTTTTTCTTTTAATCAAGCAATCAAAGGTTTGAGTTTAAAAACAAAACAAACGCAGGGGGTCTGTTACTAAATAGCAAGCTGAAGGAAAAAAGGCCCCACACCCAGACAGTAAATGGTTTTTTATCATGTGTGATAAACAGGATACTAAGGTGATTGGTCAAAAGTTGGAGGAAAGTCATAGTCCTCCCTATTTGGCTGAAATCCAGCACTTCGGCTCATGTTTCTGGACATCTACTTATTTGTAGAGGCCACTTCACCCGTCACAATGGCAACCACCTCTGGTCCTCCGGTTAGACATGCATAAAGAGAGGAGTATGCATAGGGAGAAAGAGGGGAAAAGAGCACCTCTAACCCCACAAATCTACAGCTCTGTTTCCTCTAGCACAGCGAGGCTTAAAATTATTTACCTTCTGGTGCCTTCACCAGTCAGGCAGATCTTCCCACTGAAATTCCTCAGAGAACGGGTCTCCTCTATTTATGTCCATTAGTATCTGAGTATAGCAATCTACTTCTAAAACTACTCTACAATACATAAATATGTGGAGTAAAGTATAAAACAAGTGCGTGATGCTAATTGTGAGATAGTTGTGAAATATAAAATATTGAGGTATATTTGTATTAAAGATTATTAATTCCAACAGTTGCTGCTATATTATTGGCTGATTAGATATTTGTGTTAACAAGCAGTTGAACTGTGATGCTTTAGAGACTCCCCCCCCCCCAAGATGCAATGATCCATTCCACATCCTATTTTCCATCAGTGTTGTTACCAAAGGTGAGGCAATTTTTCACTCAAAAAAGCAGCCTATTTTTGTGTGCATGCATGTGTAAATTGTCATCAAAAACAGAATTTGATTGCTCTGTGAGCAAACATAAATAAATATAATGATTTTCTGAGAATAAGTAAATAGAATATGGGTAAGGGTAAAACAAAGTTAGTGGTGTTTCAGTTTCAAACAAAGCTGAATAAAAAAAGCAGATTCACCAAAAAGGGAAAGAAATGTAGTAGAAATAGCGTAAGCATGTGATGGGAAACATTCTTGACAATTTTTTCGTCATTGTTAAAAGATACATTACTAATATATCTTATATTTGGCTACATGGTTCTTTTTATAGGACCGTCTCATCAGCACAGAAAAAAACAACAGAAATTACATTAATTCAGACACAATAAGAAAGAAGGAGCTGGTGTGGAGACCGGCAGGAAAGCAGCTTGCAGGAAATGTAAGAAAATTTTGCCAATAGGTTACATGGATGGATATCAGTTGAGCTTGAACCTATGAATTAAATTTGATTGCAGCAGAAGGTATGGTTATCTAAATAATAATCTCTCAGTTTAGCCATGTTTTGGCGTAACTGTGTGTGTATGCAATGAGCATGTGGTTAGGCAGAGAAATCTATTACATTGAGTTTTCTTTTGTAAAACCAGTACCTAAGATGTTGCTGAAGGAGCTTCTCAAGCTTCTCGAGAGCTTCCTTTAGAGGATGGAAGGTGTTGTCCAAGATTAGTCACAGCTTGGCTTATACGTTTCTCCCATACATCCACCCCTTATTCCAAGAAGCAGCACTGGCATTCATGATTAGTTTAGACCTCTGTGTGACCCCTCCTTTACAGCAAACAAAGACGCTCAAGCACTTTCTATAAGTACTTGGTGAGTATCACTACAATTTCCATGAAAATGGAAGAACCCTAAAGAGAGTCAGTAATTGCATCTAAAATGATTAATCATTTAAAAAAAAAATCCAGCACAGCATAGCTCAATAGTAATAGTAATCTACAGTAAATGTACACAGTAAACATAGTGCATGTGTTTCAAATGTCTTGAGCTTGTGGGTGATGAGAACTTGCCAGTGCATTCAAATAAACATTTGCCCCAGATGGTGAACTGTGTAGATGGCCTAGCTCAACGCCTCAATGCACCACCCTCAACTAATGACCTCATTAATGTGGAAACAAAACCAAACCAGGAGTAGGTGTTGTGTCTCTGGTAAATTGCTTGACCTATTTATTGTGGATCTACAGGTTTGCGGTTTATCATTTTGTTCTTTCTGACCTCGGTGGGAGACCGAGCTAATGTGTTGAGAAATGTGGGCTGACCGCAGGTCTGTGCTGCTGTTAAAGGGTGAGTTATATGATTCACAGGTTGGAACTACCAATCCAAATAAAAGGACAGAAAGTTGACCAAAACCAGCAAATTTCTTTAAAATGAGACTGTCTCTAGTCCTGTACAGCAGCGGTCCCCAACCCCCGAGCCTCGGACCGGTACCGGTCCGTGAGAGTTGAGGGTCAGGTGTGCAATGTATGGTTTTCAGGGTTTTTATCGGTTTTCCGCGTCATTTTGTTATCGTTTTTATCGTTAACTCGGGTTTCCTGGGTCTTTTTACGTGTGTTATGAATAAATCTCCTTTTTTCGGTACCGGTACTAGTTTTATTTTGTTGTATTTATCCGCGACACCTTAAAGGCCGGTCCGTGAAAATATTGTCGGGCATAAACCGGTCCGTGGCGCCAAAAAGGTTGGGGACCGCTGTGATACAGCATATCAAAAGCGGGCTAACATGCAGCATATTAACAGTTCTGTCTCTCTCAAACACAACCACACACTCGCAATCACTGCATGTTGGGAAGAAGACACCAGGGTCTTCTTCTCATTTTATCAAAACGTCACACAAGTCTGCAAGTAAAAACACATGCAGGAATAGATGAACACTATGAATATGTGCGCCCAAATGAACAGACGAACACATAGGTTTTCCAACTTTATTCACTCTGCTGCCAATTGTTTAACTCAATTGTGGTTAACAGGACCCAGGTAGGAGTGACATCTGTGTCCCAGTGTTCTGCAAACCAAAGCAACTGCAAAACCCTGGAGCATCAGCTACCAAAACAAAATGTGGTGTTTTGCTGAAGTGTTGTTTCACTTTACATGCCAAAGGTGAAGAGATGTAACTAGTAAACAATACAATTATTTGTATTGTTAATTATATCAGTGGGTGTAATTGTTAAATAGCTACTTTGTCACTGTTTCAGGAATGTTTAGTGAATACATGATATGTGAATGCATGACTGCAGCAAGTGAGACTTGTAGCTGTACTGAATATGACAGTTCGCTGTTCATCTGTCTCCCACTAATGTTAATGCCAATATAACCAATCTCACAATGCAGCTGTTCTCATTAACCTGCAGTCAGTACAGTGACAATAACTGAAAGATCTGTACTACCTGTAAGAGTGCTGCTTATTAATGAGCAGTGATCATATATCATGCTGGGTCAAACTGATAATCACTAAAAAAGAAAAAATGTGAATGAAAACATGTTTGCAATAAATTTCACACAATTGAAACAGTACAGTTGATCTCAGAGAGGTAATTAAGTACAAATAGTGACAACTTGGGTTTCACAAGTTTCCCTTTTAATTTTGGTTAGAGTGGATCTATGAGATCTGTAGCTTTGTGCTTATCGTCTTTACTTTAGCGATAGAGATAAATGAGCAAGCTGCACAAAGCTAAGTGTAAGGGATGGCTGGCCCTGCAGCTTCTTGAAAAGCAAGATATATATAAATCATTTTAAACACTCTCTTATCTGAATTTAGAGAAACTCAACAGCTAAATTCAATTACCCTAGAGATAGCTGCAAGTCATGTCTGTTTGATGGGATATTTTGATGGCACACTTGGACAATGTCCTTGGACTTAGAAATGTGTGCATGAATGAGTTTAACCTGTGAAACTGAAACTAATGAATTTATGTCACTGACATAACATCAACATTGGTATTATTGAGATGCAGAAAAGACCGAGACAGACTGAACAGTGGAAGGCTATCTGCAGATTCACACATGTAAAAGGAAGCTAATTTCTTGCTTTACACCAATCACACTAGATTCAGATGGGCAAAACAGTGGACAATCTAAGCTACAGGTTCAAGATAGTGATGAAGAATCAATGCTGAAAGTGTAATTAAGAGTATTAAAGCCCTCTCTAAAGAGGAATAACAGGATAACCTCATGTGTAAAAAGGCATAAGGCTCCTTAAGTGAAACAGGGAGAATTACGTCAGACATAATGACACATAAGCTATCCACCTTTTTGCATTTAATTTTTCATTAGTACTTTCACTCTGTGAATGTGGATGCATATTTGTTACTTGACTAAACATGTAGCTGTGGTTGTGTGTTCTGAGGAATGACATTGCAGTCAATTAGATTCTATGAAGGATGGTTCATTAGTAGAAATGATTGCTGGCAGAAATGCAAACTGTTCTTTCTGACCCTTTCTGCTCTGTTTAGCCTGTTAATTGGCTCAATGTACAATAATGACTTTAACTTTCTTCCCCTATTTTGTATTTCGCTTTGCTCCATCAATTGTTACATTTTATTTTTGCTCAGTTTAAATCTTCTGAGTCCAGCATGCTTTATTTTAATTCTACCCAGACTCAGTGATGCAGAATAGTGTTGTTTTAGTTATCATTGCATTAATCTAATTGTGAAGCACCTGAGATACCTCAATTGTCCAGCTATGCTTTTACAAAAACACTGCTTGTAGCCTGTTACTACACACTCCATGTGTCTCTTAATCATGTGCAAGGTGTTCTTTGGTCTCTGTGCTCTAATGCACCTCCCACAGCAATATCCTCTTCTGAGCTATCAAAACCCCATTTTAGAGTCCACAGTAGAAGTTTGGAAAAGAGATGGTGGCTTAAGTTGCATGCTTATCAGTCAGGTGTTCCTGTCCTGCATACATCCTGGGAATGATGTGTTTTAGACTTTTACTGGGTTATGGTTTAATGTCTGTTTCCCTTTTCTTTTTCTTTTTTACTTTTACATTTACGTAGTAAGAACTACTCAGGTTTAAGAAAAGAGCTTGGTTTGGATTTAAAAACGCAGCCTGTGACAGTGGTAACTCTGCTAAATAACAAATGATGGATTGGAGGTGATATATCTCTCACATAACCCAAAAAACCTTCACCATAAATGAGACATGCATTTGAGAAAGCTGCACTAACTGACACCTCATGGATGAGAACAGGCTGAATTGTTTGTGTATGGGCCATAACAGCATGCCAGGTTAAAGTCAGCCTGATTCTGCAGCAAAGGTGGTGAGGAGTAGGTATATCCAAAGTTTGCTTCATCAGAAGAAAAAAATTTCAATGGGATTCTCATTGTTTCGGTTCACTCTAACTTCCTTTCTTGGTCATGCAAAAAATCACTTAAAAGTTATCACCCCAGTGACAAATTTGATGAGAGAAATTAATATTTGAAGGACAGAGGAACACAAAGCTGTTTCCTCTGATTCACACAGTGACGTATGCGATGGAGTGACTTCTGTGGAGCTTACTTACTCTGTGTGAAAATAATTCAACAACAAGCCACAGACAGCTAATCAGATAAACTTGTGGTGGAGCTACATTCCTCTTCAGGCAGAATCATCAGAGCACACACTTGATGTATTTCTGAATCAGACAGGTCATTGCTGGGACACAAGGTAAGAAAACTTAAATAAAATATCCAGTGTGCTTGTCAGTATGTGATTAAATTGTACGCCCAGATTTTAACTGGATGTCGTCTTTGGCAGAAGGAAGGTGATAGGTTCAATCCATTGTTTCTGTAACCACTGTGAGTCTGCCATGCCAGTGACTACACAACCACACTATGGCAATGTCATTGTGCCAGCATGTTGGCCTTATAGGTCTGTAAAGGAAAAATGATATCTCAAACTACCAAGGGCGTAGATTTGGTTTTGGCATTGGTGGGGACAGATGATTCAACCACCGAACCCTTCCCCTTTTTATTTATTTTTTCCTTTTTGTCTTTGCTTCTTGATTTAAAAACAAAACACAAAAAAAGGAGAAATATACTTGCCTACATATGCTATTCTACATGCTTTTAAACCATTTAAAATTACAATTCATAGTTTTATATGTGAATTATATAATGTTAAATTACTATTAACAAATGACTAAGTATTTTAGACTTTCGTTTACTTCAGCCATATTCCATATAAATCAGGTGTCATACAAAAATAAAAATAGCTTCAAATACAGTCATGACAATAAAACAATATGACTTTAAGGACTTAACAACATTACTTCAGTTATAATACACCAACATATCTTATACATTAGCACTAAGGGAACACTGAATGACCTGGTGGTTTTTGTCCATAAAACTACTCATCTAAGATGACTACAAAGTACAAGATCTCTCAGCAAAATTATGCAACATTTTAGGCACACTGTTGCCCCTATCAAATCAGTGAGGTGGGATTTTTTTATTCTAAACATGAACTACTGTTACAGCAACAGACATGGACTATTGGTGCCCCACACAACAACTCAATGTCCACTATGTGAAGGAGCCAAACACATGCCTTCTCCTCTCGTTAACTGAGATAAACTGCTGGCATATTTGTTTTACATCTACACTGTCCAGTCTCTCTTGGTGGACATGGCACACAGCAGCATTGTTTAATCTCATATGAGTCATTGTTGACCTTAGCCATGTTAGACATATAATTTTAACAGCCTCTGTAAACTAATATCCTGGCTTGCTCGAGGCTGCCGTTTTCTCTGACAGTTTCAATCAAAATTAGAAATGCTACTTTGTTTTACTGAGATAACTAAGGGTGCTGCCTGTTGTGCAGTTAGTTACCAAAACACGTTATTCATGGTTACATACAATTTTAGGCTGATGTGGGCCAAAGCCTAGCATAGCCTGTAACGTTATTGTGACGGACACATTTTATGAGTGAACTTGACTTTAAGTGACTTACAGGTTTCTTTGAAAAATACTTTCTTATATCCAGGTTCTTCCTTTTTGCTGCCATCCTCCTCCTTGCAGGTCCTCGCAGCGCAGGCTTGCCGCTGCCAAAACTAAACAGAGCTCCCTGAAAGGCACAGCCAATCATATTGGCCATATTTGTCACATGCGGTAGGACTCCAGTAGAGAATGTAATTTAACTCTTTCTGCACCGCTAGGTGAAAGAGACGTTGACAGATCGTTTTTTTCTATCGGGTTTGTTTTTCTTTACTCGAAGAGATCAAATTATTGGTGGGGACAATTCAGTAATAGCTGGATATTGGTGGGGACATGTCCCTTCCGTCCATGCCAAATCTATGCCCTTGCAAAGTACCCAAAAAAGTAAAAGATTAATAAGGGCAAAAAGAACAAAGTGGTCAGAAAAAAACTGGGAGAAAACCTTTTGGAATAACAAATTTAGATTTTAAGAACTGTGGAAAAACTGCGGCAGTCTGAGGATGCTTTGGTGGTAGTATAGTAGGGGGTGTGTACAAAATAAAAAGGATCTAATTTAATTTTGGAACAGCATGTCATAGCCCAGTCATTAGAGCCAGTTTAATAACAAGAGTTATTAAAGGACAAGTGCTCTTCTGGAGACAGATCTCGGATGTCATTGCTGGTATCTGCTGGAGCCATTTGCCCTTTTCTGGGGTCACTGCCCAACATGTCACAATTTTTTAAGTCACTATATTTGCTTATTATACTATGAGATGCTCTTGACATATATGTTGCTGTTGATGACCAATGTCAAATATTTTACTTGATGTTATTACACTTCAAGTGCCCAAGTTCTAATTACTACAGAGCTCTTATGAAGAGCAAATTCTCCAGCATCTGACTATTTAACACCACTTTAATCATATACGTAATAATTTAAATATGAATGTTGCAAAAACTTATTTTTACTCAATGACCATCTCTCATATGGACTATTGTTTGACGTCCTGGTCACTTGCTTGTCCAACAACACTTAAAACTATTGAAAACATTTATAAAAGAAGTTTAAAACTACTTGACAAAAAACCGACTTCCCACCACCACTGTCATGTGTTAAAAAAACATAAATTACTGAACTTCAATAACTTAGTGAAACTTAAAAGAGTGAGTTTATTATATAAAGTCTTACACTCCCTTGCTCCACCACCACTAAAGCAGTTCATTAGGCATAAAGAAAGCTCAGACAGGACCACTCGAGCTTCAATCCGAGGAGACTTGTTCATACCCCACAGACGGACAGCATTTGGGCAGAAAGTCCTTTCTGTCCAGGGTGGCCATCTGTGGAACAGTCTTCCTCAACCCATTAGAGAATGCTCGACATTCAATTTGTTTAAGGCAAAGGTTAAAAACTGGTTATGGACAAATCAAGTGTGTGATCATGTATGAGTTGTATAGTTTTAATGTTTTATTTGGGAACAGAATGGTGTGTATGTGTAAGTTTGGTGATGGAGTTTTTATTATGAATGAATGATGAATTTTTATGAATTATTATGTCTATTTTTATGCTTAAGGACAACAGATGGAAATTAGCCCTTGGCTATAATCTGGTATGTTTACATTCATGTAATTTTTTCTTTACATTTATGTTCATTAACATGCACTGACCTAAATAAATAAATAAAACTACTTGAGACATTCAAATTTGGAAACAATATCAAATCAAATCAAATCAAATCACTTTTTATTGTCACATCACATGTGCAGGCACACTGGCACAGCACATGCGAGTGAAATTCTTGTGTGCGAGCCCCACAAGCAACAGAGATGTGCAAACACAACAACACAAACGAGCAAAATACAAGAATGGCCAACCTGAAACTAATAAATATATGTACAATATATAATAGTGTATGCATTTCTGGATGTGTATACTAAATATTTTCCTACGTGTGTGTGTGTGTGTGTGTGTGTGTGTGTGTGTGTGTGTATACACATTTTTACAAATTAAATAGTAAAAAAATAAAATAAAATAATAATAATAATAATAAAATATATAAAATATACAGAGTTGAATATGTGCAAAACAAGTGGCATTTATATACAGTGTGGAGTGCATAATGTTGAATATATTTAAATACATATATACAGTGAATGTACTTTTAGCTCCAAGTCAGCACTGAATGTTGAATATAAACAATGGGCTAAAAAGACGCAGAAATGGTTAAAAAGTGGAAATAATTTTATATAACAAGATAGGCATTGTTAAAGAAAACAACAGCATATGTTGAAAAAATATACAAGCAAAAAATGTATACATAAAAAAATGTAATGTCTGGATTTTTGCACCCTTTTCTTTTAGAAATGTCTCGGCTTCTAAGCTGTTTTATGATAGCCTGAGTAAATAATGCTAATACTTTATTTAATGTTTAAGTATAGGATAAAGAACCGGAGGAGGCTGTTACTCTTCGCTTTAGGGTTTTGACTGAATTTCAGTAAGGCATTAAAACATAAAAGTCACAGAGTTATGAATCTGAGAGTCACATTCCCTGAAATCATCGACATTGCAAATCCTCCAGTTGCAGAAACACCAAAGGTTGCTTGTCCTTTCTGTTCTTACACTATATCAAAAGTCACTTAAACTAAAACTCATTTATAATAAATAAATAAATAAAATGTTTCCACCAGCCTCAAAGCTAATCAAAAAACTGTACCATATATTGAAGGGAACTCAGGATCATGTTGCTTTATAAATCAAGAATTCGTTTGCAGTGGTTCTATGCTGGCTTGTTTAAAATGTCAAAAGAATGGAGAGACAATGGAAAGCCTGCCTTGATTTTCCAATTCATTACTGAGCTACGTTGCTAATGTTTTGATCAATAGCAAGAGGCACAAAGGGTAAGCATGTGTGGTTTCAGCTCTCACCAGCCATACCTGCAATAATGAAATTGCTAAGTACTGTATGATATAATATTGGTATAATAATTACATTTTATTCTCTTCATATTTATGCTTCACCTATAGTGTGTGTGTGTGTGTGTGTGTGTGTGTGTGTGTGTGTGTGTGTGTGTGTGTGTGTGTGTTAGGTAAAATATTATCACTAAAAATGTATATATTCTTTCAGATCACTTCTGAACGAGTGATCTAAAGAAACCTTTATCTCTTCACTTATGGTAATGTCTCAAAAAACTGCACCCTACAAAATTACCAGCAGCAAAATGAAGGACACAACACAAGACTGTCTTAAATAAGCAAGGAATTCTACTTAATGGAAAACTACTCCAACTGACTACTTCAGAAAGGCCATTAGTGTGTCAAAATCTATCAAAATAAAGTATCACAAACTATCAGTCAAATCATAATAAATGCATTGCGATCATCAAGAAAAACAATAGATAATCTAAAATGTGAAACCTATTGCTGAGTGCTCAGGTAGGGTAAATACCGCTATATAGGTAATTGTCCATTTATCAAAGTTAAATAAGAGATAAAACAAAGACCTTTTATATTAATGTTTGCTAATTATCTATGCTCTGAACTGAAACAATAATACCACTCTGGGATTTTTAAAACCTACTCAGCCTTGACATTTGAAAAATATTTTACAGTAAAAGGCTGGAAGTGATACTATCCTTCAGAAAGTATTGATTTTGACTTTAGTCATGGTGTGGCCCATTATCTATGTTTGTGATGTGTTTGTGTGTCGCCTTATTAAAAAGAAACAACATCGCCTTTCAATGGTATAAATTATTAAACCGCATTACTTGTTTGAGAAACATAGGACGCAGCACACAAGACGCCACCAGAAAGAAGACAGAGATGGGAACAAAGCACCATTGATAGGTTTGAGAAACAGTGAGTCAGAGATATCCCGCCCACACACCCCGGGAGGCTGCTCAACATAACCAGATCATCGTCATAAACATGGAATGTGGAAGCAAGCAAACAAAGGGAATCTTTATAATGAATAAATAAATAATAATAAACATTGTAAAAACACATTTTCACTTACACTCTTTGTTTTTATATTACATTATTATAATATTATTATATTATTACATAGTACTAATGAAGCATTTGTGGGACAGACTTGTAACACGAGGTAATAACATGCATTTAAGGCCATTGCTTTTTAGGGATGTACTGTGGACATCATGGTTCTGCTTTCCGTTTTCTGAAATGCCAACTATAAAAGCTAACTAGCTATTTTTGTCCCTAATTTTATACATTTAGTTTAAGAATAATACTGAAGTCCCTTCTGACCTATCAGAGTTAACCTGACTGTTCTTCGGTCCCTTCCACAAGAGGCCAGCCAAGGTATTACCAGCATCCATGAACAATGGCCTCAGGAACCAATTTATCTGGAATGATGTGGACACCCATTCTAACTTTGCGGCAGGGCACCTTTGGGTTCCACAGTAGTCTCTGAAAAGCTGTATATGTCAAGAAGAAGCACTGGCTATCCTCTATAAGCCAGCACCATGCAGCAATTTGCCAAAGCAATGTGACACAAAATCCCATTTCCCACTCCACAGTGTTTAACAGGATGGAAGACGTTCCTTCTATCTCTCCTTCGCTTTTCCTCTGTCTACCTTGCTTTCCTACTCTGTCTTTCTCTGACTCTCTAACATTTGCTTTGAAGTGCTTTCAACTCCTTCAGTCTATGTGCTCTCTCCCTTACATTCTTTCTTTCTCTTCTCTTCTTCTCCCACTCTCCTGCTTCCTCATGTTCCCCCTCTCAGCCAAGCTTTTGAATGCATCCTTATTCTCACGCTAATCCTCTTCCCCCCTGCTCAATCTTCTTTGTCCTCCTGCGTGTGCCCTTTTTTGTCCTCTCTTTACCTCACTCCCATATGACCCCTCAAAGCCAGTTAAATCTGTAAATACTGTTTGTGCATGAATGATGAGTCTACAGGCACTAGCAGGTACTTTTGCAGAAGTCTTCCTCTACACTAAAACAGCAGGGAAGTCTGATCCACATCTTTTGGTAGGCAGACAAAATTGTGGAACATCTCATAGTGTTTCATGATGTTGAGTTTCTATGATGTAATTTCCTGTATTAGTTTGTCATTCTTAGTCTGTTTACACTTTACAAGCACAATTCAACAAGTCATATTTTCAGAACTGTGGCCCCATCTGGCATTATCCTCAGTTCTCATGACAGTTTCCATACCGCAAGTAGTATTATACTGTCACATGACACAGTCCAAATTCATACAGTTTGATGATACATCTATATTGTGTCATCAGTTATAACAAGGGAATTAAGTGATTAGAATTCCATTCAATTTAAGAGCTTTCAAGAAACCTAAAGCAAATAATTAGATCTATTCTCCAGAGCTCTGAGTTGGAGAAATGAATGTCATATCTGCTTGAACTTTCTCAGTCTTAGGTTATGTTGAAGTAATTCAAAAGGATGTTTGCAAGATTTTTACAATTTCAAACAAGAGTGAATATATTAATCCCAGTCCTTTCTGCACTTTTCCCATGATGATCAGACCCTTCTGTATATCCTAGTTTTACTCTGTCGGGATGTTCCTTAAAGCTCAAAATTCTCAAAAAAGAATGGAATAATTTTTCTTTTTTTTTCCAACCAAACTTTGTTTTATGTTTCATTTCTTTTTTCTTTTTTGGGTTTTTTATCTCAGTTCTGTCCCTCCATCATGGGAGGCTATTCGAGGTGCCATAGTGCAAGGGTTGCCAGCCTGTGGCAGGCCTAACCTAACATTACTGATAATTTCTTTCACATTACAAAAATAGTTTTTGTCACGGTTTGCGGGGCAAGCCGTGTGGATTTGTAGTAAGGACCCAAAAGGCGGCAGCTCTGGTGCAGGTGAGTGTTTATTTACAGCAGTGGGTACAAACAGCAACGGGGTGTGAACATGAAACCGAAACCTAAACTGGGTAAACTAACAACACAAACCAGGAATGACGGTGCAGGGAGGTCCGGGGAAATACATACAGGGAGACCGAGGGGAAACAACACAGACGAACCAGCAACTACTATGACAGAAGACACAACTTAAATACACTCAGAGAACACAGGGGGATTACATACAGGTGGGAACACAGCTGGGAGTAATTAACATGACGAGACTAGGGAGGCAAACTGAAAACACTCACATAAGACACAGACCTTCACAATAAAACAGGAACTTACACATGAAAGGACACAAACTAAGAAACGCGGACTACACAGCAAAATCCGAAGTGTTGATGTGAGTTAAAATTACTGGTGTTAAAAATTTCGAGTTGAAAAGTGTTGGTTTGAGAGTTACAGTAACACTAACGGTGCTGAAAAAGCTCTGTAGCCGGAGTTATTTCAAAGAGTCAATACTATAACACTCATTTGGAGTTGATTTCCACATCCGGGTTTTTCGCGCTCATGGGCATGAGGAGTCCGCCAGAAGTTTGCTGTCAAGATCGAGGAGGTTGTTCAGGTAAGAACTATACAACAAGACCTATGTTATTTTATCATTATTAAATATTGTAACTAACTAGCCTATAACATTATTTATCAGAAGCATGCAATATTTTCCTAATGTGGAGTGTATTCATCTGCGGTAAGAGATGGGATTCGTTAGCTTAGGTAGCTAAACTATCCTCTATAACAAGTTAATATTGCAGCGAAAATAAATGCGTGCTTAATATAATTCTCAATTCTAGTTAGTTCTAATGTCATAAGAGAAATGCTTTCCAGTGTTCAATGCTTATTAAATGAAACGAGGGAGGAGTTAGCTATCCTCTGGATATGTTAAATGTAATGTTAAAATTTGAATTTGTGGTAGCCTAGCTGGCAGCTAAGACAAATGCGTTTAGCCCACTGCTTTTAAGGGAAGCGAACATTCGCCTCAGAAATATCCTATTTAAAAGTGAACTAAACAATCACATGGAGACGTTCAAGTCAAGTTTTGGAAAGCGTCAAGATAGGCTAATTACACGTGCTACCAGCGAGTTTAGCAGTAGCCTAGCCTACAAATCTTTGAAGTGGCAGGGGGTTATGGAATTCTGTTAGATGTTAGTGACCAAGCAAGGCGCGCTGCGTTTGTGCATGGATTGCTTGCTAACGGTTAGGATATATCATACATGTTGTAGTAGGGCTGCTCAATTAATCGAATTTTAATCACGATTACGATCTGGGCTTTCAACGATCATTAAAAATGACTGAGCCGATTATTAGCCCCTCCCTCGTGCTTTACTCTCGCGCTGCTCCGTGTGGCAAATCGAGCGCACCTCTCTGCATTTCGAACACGTGTCACAACAATTAAGAGGACCCGAGGGAAGCTCGGAAAGCTAAGCAGAAGTTATTTGGAGAGGAGAGTGACTGCCGTTGGTTGAAAAGAGAGGTAAAAAAAACTTCAGGGGTGTGGAAACATTATGGGTTCGCGGAGTCAGACGTGGATCAAGTAGACATAGTGTGTAAACTTTGCTACAGTGTTGTAGCTGCACCACAGAGCAACACTGCAACGTTCACTAAACATAGATGTTTACATTTTTCATTTATTTTTTATATTGCAAACATTTGCACTGTTATCAGTATTTGCACACTATTTTATATTATTTTTTGACAATCTTTAAAGTCATTATTCAATACATTGTTATTGTTAAATAAATATCGTCAAATAATCGAGATCTCAATTTCAGTGAAAATAATCGTGATTATCATTTTTGCCATAATCGAGCAGCCCTATGTTGTAGTAGGCCTAATCTAAGGGAACATTTTCCCCTTTTCTACAGTTTTAGTGAAATAGGCTACCATCCAGTGTTTAAGACAAAGCGGTATAACGACTGAGGGTCGTTGACGTCGCCTCCACTGATAATCCTAGCATGTCGTGTCACAAAACAACCACCACAAAGTAGCAACTAGCCAGACGGCTGTGCATGTGTCAGAAACTCCCGATATAAATGTAAGACTTGCACTCAGTAATTTACAGTATAAGGGATATTTGTTGTCATAAGTGAAAGCGTGATGAAGGCAGGTGTGCGTTCAACAGGAAATTTTATGTGGATTATCATCCTGACATGGTTTAAACAGAGATGCTTTTCCCCAAGTAGGCTACAGCGATTTACTCGCAACATAGCAGAACTAAGTATCTAGCCTGCGTGCAGACGAGAAGATCGCCGTTGTCGTCTTATAAACATGTGGATGGGTGGATAATTCATTGGATGCTATTTCTGTGTACCCAAGTTCAGCTATTTTAGTGCGCAGGGGGAAGCCAAATTATGTTCCTGAGGTTGAAGTGGTCTGTCACCCCTTCACAGATCATCACACAATGTATAGCCTAATATTTTCTTAAAGTTGTCCGGATTTGTTGCCACTTAAGCTATGGTTTAAATATATGGTAAAAAATATTCTGTGCCCACTTCTCTCCACCAGGTGCTGTTGTAAGACATGTTGCTGAAAGTGAAATACCTCAATGTAAAGAAGTACATTAAATTGCACGCAGGATTCACTTATCTAGAATTCATCAGTGAAGGTAAGATAACCTGGCAGAACAAAATTTGTTGCACATGTATCAGTTCATCATGTTTGCATCTCATCTATTTAAAAAACAAATTAAATGTTAACACATTTTATTTTAATGTGTGACATTAAAAACAGTACAGAGCAGTAGGCCTAGGCCTATATTGTTGCTGCAGACTTGTCTAATTTAACCATTTTAAAGACAGGTAAAACAGCTGTTAATAAATATTAGCTAAATAAAAAAGTCAAAATTAGTTTTTAAAAAAGTTTTTCAGGCGTTTTAGGTGACATTATGCTTATCTTTTTGTAAAGCCAAAACCAAGTTTGGACTTCCGGATGCTGCTGACCTTGATATTTTCGATGAAACTGACACAGCTGTCGAAGAAGACATTTTTCTGGAGTTACTGGAGGCCCAACCAGACCTATGCCTGACAATACGTGAAAAGATTTCAGATGAAGGTAAATGTTATCATAACTTAAATTTTCAGAGTATAGCCCACTCAATGTAGAGCCAAGTTCTTTTGCTCTTGATGCAGATGACATTGACCTGTCTTCATGCAATATACATGACAGTGGACAGGGCTGGGTCATATTTGTATAGAATGTTGTCTGAACATGAACATTGAAATTGTGTTATTAATGGCATTGTGGAGTAGCCTAAAGAAAGTTAACCAAATCATCTCTCCCAAAGATTTTTGTCCTTTAGCTCATTCCACACCATCCTCCTCGGATACATTATCTTCCCTCACGGACACTATATCACTTTCATCAAGTGACAGTGACCTCAGGGAAAAGGGCATTCCTGCAGGCCGCAGTAGATCCAGCAAAGACAGTTCTGCACCAAATGTTTCTGTGTCAGAGGCTGCAAAAGAGGTAATTGAGAACAGAAAATGTCTTTTGTATTTTTGAGTTGACACCATTTATACTGTAGATTGTTATACAAATTGAAATTCAAAACATGGTGGTTCCCAACTTGCCCTGTATGAAAAAATGTTAGTAGAAGTTAGTGCTTCTTGCTAGATATGTCTTTCACAGGTTTGTTGACATTCCTCTAAACTTTCACCTTTACTGACAAACAAGTTTTTATTGTTATTATTTTCCCTTTTATATGAGCAGATGGTTAAAAATGCCTTGACTAGGAAACCTGGTGGAGAGGGAATTCTTGAAGAATACAATGCCGAAAATTCACTGAGCCACCGCACCCGGCGGCAGCTTGTTAACATATTGGCAAGTGATATGACTGAGAGACATGGGTAAGAGTAATAGTACCTAATAAAAAAGTAAAGATGGGCCATATGGAATATTCTTGTAATGTATACTGCAGTAAAGACACATACTTCTGATTTAACATTGTCAATTGTATTTCCTCTATAGCAGAATTCCCTCCCGTAAGCAAAAGGAGAAATATGCCCTTGGAATAATTACACTCTTTCCCTCATTGAAGGATCCATTTTCTCCAAACGGCTATGTAAGTCATGCAGTGATTGTAAAACAGCACATTATTTAGTTTTCATCATGGAATAATTACATCAGCTAAATGATTTAAAAGAAAAATCTTAATTCCTCTTTCGTAATAACTATTGTCATAAAACTGTATTGAAATTGTGGATGTTGTTTAACATGTATTGCACCTGTTACATGATAATAGTCCTTGGGTTTCTTTTTGCTGAATCTGCAAAGTCTGTAAGATCGCATTTGATGTTTATTTTTCATCTATGTTTAAATGTGACAGGAGCATTTCTACGACGGAGTGAAAGGCACTGGATATGTAGCGTGGCGCCTCAAAACCATGTCCAGGTCTACAACCAAACGGCCAGTGAAGGAAGTCCCAGTGCATCAAGAACAAGGGCCTAAGCGCAGAAGATTAGCAACCACATTGCCTCAGCAACTTGATGGAGATGCCTGCAAGGAGGCCATCTCATTTCTTGTTCACTCTCCTGATGAAGCAAGTGTATTTCAGAAGATGAAAATGACGTTCCAACATCGCCAGGATCTGGTGCATGATCCACAAAGAACTGCAGATGTCTTCAAAACATTTCCACGCTTTTTGGATGTCAAAGGACTAGTAAGTCAAATCACTTGATATTTTCAACTGTTAATCCTTTTTTTTTGTTTTGCTGATGTGGATGGCAACAGTAAAAGATGTGATCATTGGTCATCCCAGTCAGGCTATATCCCATATTGGTCAAAATCACATTGCAATGTAAACAATGTTGAGCACTGTCTTTATGTCCTGTGTGTATGATGAACAGGTCAATCAAGACTTCCTGCTGCTGTTTGGTGCTGAAACAGCCACCAAGTTGCTTGAGAAGTGGGACATGTCATTCAAGCCAAAGGTTATTAAAGAAGCCAAACAGCTGACTCAGTCAACTGACCTGTGTCGTTTGATAAAAGCTGCTGAGAAACCAACAGAGAGTGATGTAAATGGTAGGCGTCGCACCATGCTTGTTTGATTTTAATAATATTTATTTTTACCTGTCATTTTGAAATTGTTTTATAAATTCAACCATACACAGACTGGGACAGTGACATGGCCTCTCTGCTGCTACTCCTTCAACTTTTGCCACCCACAGCTGGACGAAAGAGGAGAACCAAAATAAGTCCAACTGATGCAGCACACAAAATGGTGCACTTTCACAAGGTAAATATGTTGTCTCACTTTTTAAAATCCTACAAAACACTTTTTCAGTTTTTGCACTTTTTAGTTTTCCTCTCCATGAAGTATGTGTCTTAGTATTTTGTAATAAGTTAGCAAGGCACATAATGTCAAACTGAATGAATGGTTCATACTCAGCAAGTATAAGCTAGGCCTATATGTCAATATCTCATTTGTTTTTAGTCATGCTGCAGCATTGATGAACACTTGCAAGCAAGAGATGGTAAACAACCATACATCCTCGCTGTTGGTCGAACCCAGAACAGCATTGACACCTTCTACATCGCAGTGGACAAACAGCTCATCCCCTGCCAAGCCACCAGCTCACTCAGTGCTTTTGATGAACTTTTCAAATCCCACTACGTGTTCAACTTATCTTACGACGAGTCACTGGTTCATCTCTACAGTTTTGTGCAGACCACCATATTCAACATTGATGCCACCTCAACAGATGAGTCACCACGTGTTCGTGAGTTGCGTGCCAAAATGTTGAATGAGAACCATGTTTAAATGTTTTATCTGTCAAACTCTGCATAGCACCAGTCAGGCTTTGATAAGTCATTTGCGACTAGGTCACAGTTTTTATCCAAGCACCAAATTTAAGTTGGCTTGTTCACAAGATGGTTGCAGCCGTCAGTTCACTACATATTCTGGTTTAAAAAAACATTTAAATAGTGTTCATGATGAAGATTGTTGTCAAAGTGGTGATGCAGAACCCTCAGAGTCATTTCAAGCTGATTTTGACAGATTACAAGATACAGACATAGCAGTTGCAGGAACAAGTGTTACTCAGAGCCTAGAGGTTGGGTGTTCTGAAAACAATGGGTCAGGTCAAAGAATTAAAAAAAATTCTGAAGCAATTTGCACTAAAATTATTGGTAAACTCAATGGTAGTGGTTTGGCAAATAGTTTTGTGTCATCACTTGTTTGTGATTTGGAAGATTTTGCTGATGGACTGCACTGTGAGTTTAAACATAAAGTACTGAACGTTGTGCCAACAGAAAATCCTGTTAGATCTCCAGTGGAAAAATGTCTTGAGACTTTTGACAATCCAGTTGAGAAGTTCGACACTGAAGCTAAAAGAAAGTCATATTTCCGTGAAAAATGGGGAATTGTGGATCCAGTGGAAAAGACTTTAGGAATACGCTATGATACAAGGTTAAATAAAAAATCAGGCACTTATGACCAGGTACCAGTAAAAGACACTTTTGTGTACATTCCAATTTTGGAAACAATCAAATTTATATGTCGCAATTCTTATATTTGCGAGCTGCTTGCTAAACCATGTGTATCAAAAGAAGACAGATATGAAGACTTTTGTGATGGGAGTTACTATAAGTCTCATCCATTGTTTTCAAAACCACAGACTTCTTTGCAAATTCAGCTTTATTATGATGACTTTGAGACTGCTAATCCACTTGGTTCCAAACGTGGTGTTCACAAAGTTGGTGCAATCTATTTTGTCCTCAGAAATCTGCCTCCAAAGTTAAATTCTGCATTGATGAACATTCATTTGGTTGCATTGTTTCATGCAGAAGATGTGAAAAAATACGGCTTTGATCCTATTTTACAGCCTCTGATTGATGACATAAAGTTTTTGGAGAGCCATGGCATTGATTTACCCTTCTCATCTGAAAAGGTCCATGGCACTATATGTCAGATAACTGGGGACAACTTGGGGATGCACTCAATTTTGGGTTTTGTTGAGTCTTTCAGTGGACGTTACTTTTGTCGTTTGTGTTTAATTGCAAAACAGGATGCACAGAGTGTGTATACTGAGGATGATCCAAAGATCATCTTACGAGGGAAAGAACTTTTTGAAATGCACTGCAGTGAGTTGCAATCTGATCCTCAAAAGCTACATGTGTTTGGCTTAAGAAAGAATTCTACACTGAACACTCTTCAGTTCTTTCATGTTTGCCAGAACTTTTCCTTGGACATTATGCATGATATTCTCGAAGGGGTAGCACAATATGAGATAAAGTTACTGTTGGAATATCTGTCAGACAATTTTCTGCCGAAACCTGCTCTTTTGTCACGGATCTATGCTTTTGACTATGGCTACTTGGAGAGCAAAAATCGTCCAACAAGGGTGAACTTAGACAGTAGTGGTAATAGTATAGGTCTTAACTCCATTCAGACTCTTTGTCTGATAAGAAACATTCCTTTAATTTTTGGTGATATTGTGCCAGAAGGAAATCAGAACTGGACTATGCTATTGCTATTGTTGCAAATAATTAACATCATATTCTCTCCATCTGTTACACATGGCATGACTGTGCTTCTAAAACATTTAACAATGGAACATCATGACTTGTTCAAATTGTTGTATCCAGGTAGGAACATGATTCCCAAACACCACTTTATGTTGCACTACCCAACTTGCATCAGAAAAATTGGGCCATTATTGCATGTATGGAGCATGAGAGGTGAGGCTAAACATAGGGTGTTCAAAGACACCCTTAAGAACTTTAAGAACATCACAGTGTCACTTGCCAAAAAACATCAAACATCCATAGCATACAAGTGGGAGACATGTCCTTTAAGCCATGTTGAGTATGGGCCCTTGAAATCATTTGATGTTGATAGTGAGGAAAATAGTGAAATGATCTCCCTAGGCTTGCCTGCTGTTGCAGAAGAGGCTTTCTCTGCTAATTGGGTTAACATTAATGGGACTGAGTACAGAACAGGATTGGTCATTTGTTGTGGTTCTGAACATGAGATGCCGGTGTTTTGCAGAATAAAAACAATAGTTTTGGTCAATAGTCACACCTACTTCATAGTTCAGAAGCTTGTGGTTGAAAATTTCAGTGAACATTGCCATGCTTATAAAGTGTTTGAAACGGATGAAAAAGATGTTGTTAAAGCAGACTGTATTGAAATATACAAGCCCTTTGATTTGCAAAGTGCTTATGGTGATGATGATGGTCTGTACATTGTGCCATTATTTTTGTTGTGAACGTATGCTGTATGGTGCTTGGAATTTAATATTTATTAAAATGCTTATGTGACCAATTTTATGTTTTCTCCTTTTATCCTGTAAAGGGACTTAACAAGGACTTTCACTGAATGTAACACAGTAGTCATACAGTAATTGCACTTTAATGCATTTTTGTATTCAGACAATTAATACAGACTAGTATTTAAAAGCTCATATATGTCACTTTAAAGTGCCAAAATAACACTGTAAAAGTTACAGAATAACACTCTAAGTGAAAACAGTCAACACAATCCAGTGTGAAAATAAACACTTAAAAGTGTCATAAATAACACCATAGTTGTTGTGTTGTAACACCCTCAGTGAAAAGAGTTAACCCAAGCCAGTGTAAAAGTGAACACTTATCAGTGTCCTAAAACAACACTATAAATGTTAGGTAGTTACACTCTGAGTGAAGACACTTCACACCATACAGAGTGAAATTTTAACACTATGGGTGTTATATTTTTAACACTACAATGGAGTTAAAATAATAACACTTTGCAAAGTGTTACTTTAACTCTAAACCAGTGAGAATTATATAAACACTGGAAAAGTGTTAACTTTAACACTATAGGAGTTGAATTAACACTGGAGATTTTGCTGTGTAGATACAGGAACACACGGGCAGAACAGAGTAAACACTAACCAGAGGAAGAACAGAACCAAAATCGCAAAGAGAAAACACAAAATGGTGGGTCAAAAGGACCCAGGATCATGACAGTTTTAGCTATAAAAGTATTTTTGTAACAGCATCACCTTTTTTAACTTTGCCGCTTCACAGCTTTGATTATTTATATCATCATTTTCTAAAAGTCTTTTTATTCTTGTCCATTAAAATGTGTGTTTCTGATCAGTGTGCATGCAGTAAACACACTCTCTCCTTTACTTCAATTCTATTCTTTCGTCTCTTCCTTACACACAATACCAAAATCTCACCAGGGGTCCGTTCTTCGTACCTCGCTAAGTAAGTTAGCTGGATTTGATTGTTGACGATTTCGCGTGATCTTGGATCATTCGGTTCTCCGAAGCTCATCCGGGACTTGCTGTCATAGCAACAGATCCGTAAGTGTAAACCTGCTCGGGAGCAGGCTCACTTTATGTAAACAGGATTAGATTGCAGCCACTCAGGTATGTCCGCTTCATGTATACGAAAGCAACAGCAATATTTTCCACTGTTTTACCATAAATAAATATTATCAATGTAACTAAAGTTAATGCAGTATTTGATTCTTTTATTGATTCCATACAGATACATACAGGTCATTTCCTAAAAAAAGGAAATGTACTATTGATCATTCTATTTCATGTATTTGATTATTTCAGATGTAATTCATATTTTAGAGTAGTAATAGTAAATTACTTCATGTAAGCAAGATGAGAGACCACGGCTATAAAAGCGAAGGTGGATTTGGGAAGTCTGTCGCAGCCATGTCCCGTCCGTATACGCGAGCAACCCATTGCGGAAGGTGCAAGATTGATAAGGAGAGTCCTCAGAATTCAGCGTATATTGCGGGACAGACAGGATCCTTTAGCTCAGCGCGACAGTGTGCTCATAGAGAGATATCGATATTCCCGTGAGGGTATTATTTACTTAACCAACATGTTGACGAGGGGGTGCAGGACCACCATCTGTCTTTTTTTGCTCTGCCCTTTTCTTGGTTGCTGTTATAAACAAACAAACAGATTATTTCAGGGTCTCTTTCCAAGAGACGAAAAGCAATATAAGTGATAAATATTACCATTCTGTAGGATATTCTTATATTTCACTTTTACTTGTTCCCATGTTCTAGTGGGTCCTGTCGTGGCTCTAATGTGAAAGAGGATATAATGTAATATAATATAATAAATTTACCCTACCGTCTACTGGTGTTGGTCAGAGGGGCCGATGGCGCGATATGGCAGCCTGGCTTCTGTCAGTCTGCCCCAGGGCAGCTGTGGCTACAACCGTAGCTGCTTCCACCAGTGTGTGAATGTGAGAGTGACTGAATAGTGGCATTGTAAAGCGCTTTGGGTGCCTTGAAAAGCGCTATATAAATCCAAGCCATTATTATTATTATTATTATTATTATTATTATTAAATTACTTACTAGTTTAATTTGTCAGCAACTTTCTGCCAGCCCTCTCTCCTTGCTTTTGCAGCCTTTGCAGTGTTCCCTTGCGTTTTAATTAAACTCTGAAACTCCTGAAATCCCTCAATCAAGAGTTCTTACTCTGCTGCCAAAAAATACCAAGCGCGCTCCTTCGACATTTTCGCCGACCAATCAAAGGGTTGCCGATCAATGTTTCTACTATCGATGCGTAGCCCCTGTTAAGCCACCCAGTGATCTCACATTACTTCATCCAGCTATACTAATCGTCAACAACAGGTGGGTTCGGAGAACCGGGATAGCGAGCTCAAAGTTAGCGCGATGATTTGATCTTGGATGTCGTAAGCGAGGTACGAAGAACGGACCCCAGTACGCTGCTGAACAATATTTTACTATCACAGCTTTTCTCTGTGGAGGGTGTATAAGGGTGTGAGACAGGTCTATATGGAATCAAAGCCCTTTTAAATAGCCTCTTTGGATAGGTGTGTGTGACGTGTGAGTCTTTCATGAGATTTGTAGGTTGGCTTGTGCTGTTAAGACGGATTCTTGGATGCTCACATTTACACACACCGAGCTCTGTGGAGTGCACATACAAGACCACAACTGTTTTCAGGAACTTCATGAAAATGTGAGAATAGATTTATTTTTTTGCCTTTTGAAAGTATCATATGTTTTTCGGCACACTGAGTCAAAGGTAATTGCATTTATAAGGTGATATCTTTAATCTAAAGTGTCTCTGAATCTTAATGATTCATGTATCAGTTTTTGAGGCAAATTGCTATGAATTTCATTTGCAAAAGGAAGGATAGTGAAATATTAGACCTTGAGGCAATTTTGACCAAAACTAAATTTTTTAATGAAGAAAAGTAGAATACGTTATTAAATTTCACTAATGCATGTTATATTTTTCACCTTTTTCAGGTTTTATGTGGTATTTGAATCCCATTAAAAATAAAGTTATATGCAAAAAGGTATCAGGCTTCTGCTACAAAACATTATATTAAAACATTACATTCCCTTACATTATTAGGGGAAATGAACAAAGGTGCTTTCCAAATTATCTCCCACTGAGCATGAATGCAGTTTTCCTACATCAGAAGATAATGTTTTCATAAGGTTTCAATGTTTGTAGTATGGCTTGACAAAGTGAACAGCATTTCACTTATTTTACAAGTATGCATGTGTTTTCTGCAGATTTACAGAGTTAGAGAAGTTGTGCTGTTCTGCCTGTGATTGATTAGATCCCAGGGATAAACATTTAAAAAAAGAAATAACTTTAGTATAATATAACTATGTAATATATTATACTAATATACAAACTTAAGCCATAGCCCATTAATGAAGGAAGGAGAGAACAGCTCTTTTACTCAGTGTGATTGTTTTTAATGTACTCTTAATTTGATCTGTTATTGTATATTTTACACATGTTTGTATGGGATACTGTATTTGTTTTAAATGTTATATACCTATGCGGTATGTGACTTTTGTTGCCATGATGCCAGGTCTCTCTTGGAAATGAGATTTTTAATCTCAATGAGATTTTTTACCTGGATAAATAAAGGATTAATAAAAAAAAAGTAATGAATTTCTGCCATGTTTATATATGCTATGAAGGTAATAACTGAAAGACCTACCCTTAATTTAATTTTCAGCACAATATATCCTCTCTTTGTTGATCCATAGATGTGTTTACTTGACACTCAACACCACCTAGTAGACATCTAATACCCTCTTGAACTTCCACACACATCATTTCCTATCACTTAGCATTTTAAGCGGCAATATCCAGACTTCCCTTGTGGACAAAATCTTCAGCTCTTTCATATACAAACCAAGGCATTCACAAGCTGAGACAGAACCTTATATCCTGGCTCTGCCCTTCTCCCCTGCTGGCCGGACATGCCTGAAACACCTAATCTAGGAGATGCACACAAGGCATCATAATCAGGATAATAAGAGGCAGAGCTGGCTCAATTCAGTGTGAAGGTAAAGTGTTCCCGATCAGGTGTAAAGATTTTAGAACATTTACTGGTAAACAAAGACAAAAGTGCCCCATCCAAACCATTCAAACTCAACGGTGAAACATAAAGGATGATGAGTAATTTAATTTAAAAATTAAAAACTGTAATTTGACATTTTAAGTCACTTTTGGCAATTAAATATGAAGATTTTTCTGATTTATATGTTTTTGATTTTTGGCATTTCTACTCAAGGGCATATTGAGCATAGATTAAAGCATCTGCTCATATGACACAAAACTCCAAAACACTGTTAACTTACTGCTTATGGCATGTAGTGTTTCTGTGCTCCTGACATTTATTGTGTGGCTGTTTATCTCTGTCTACATTCCCCTCCTGTGTACATTCCTCAAAAGGGTTACAGGGACACACGCTGTTTGATTGGAAAAAGCACAAGAAGGTGAGAAAGGTACTATGAAAAGTATATGGATAAACAGAAGAAGCACAGATGCGCGAGATAGAAAAGGAGTAAACGAAAGAGGGTTAACGATAGGAAGTAAAAGGTGTACATTGAGGAAGGTGCAAAGGATGTGTAAGCAATAGAGCTGAGAGCTAGTGATCAAGAGTTCAAGCTAATGAGTGATATGAAAATGGAAAAAGAGACAGCTGAGAAAGCGAGTGAGTGGGAGGATCGTGGCTAAGTTGGAGACTGAAGAGTGGGTTTAAAATGCCAGGAGACAGTGTGTGGTAAATAAAAAGCTCTTTATGGCCGGCTGGGCGATTTAGTGGATTATCCCTTTACAAAGGTCAATGCTGGTTTGGAGCACGACCAAAACAACAACCGAATAAAAGAAGAACAAAAAACAAATCTCAAACAAAACCTTCTGACTCTGACTGAAGCTGTAAATGGCACCAGCAGTAAGCAAATATGATAACAATAACAGCAGCTTAACAGACAGCTTAACATTATGAACAGAAAAATACACTGAAAGCAAAGAAAACGGACTGCTTAAAATTAAAAATAAAATACTTAAAACATAAAAGTCCCAACAGGCAATCGTCTGCTGCAGTTACAAATGAACATTAATGGAGCAAAAAAAGAATATACACAGGGCTTATTACAGTTTGTGCTTATGTATTAGAACACATGAAGAATACATGCTTGATAGAAATGAACCAGAATGCGAAGAACAGCTTTGCTTTCAAAATCTGGTAAAAATGTTATCATAAAAAACTTTTTTAAAAACATGTTATACAGCAAAACAGCTTGTAATTTTAATAATTGTAGTGACTGCATATGTATTTCCTTTTTTATTTGTTTTTATTTTTTGCTTTATGGTCATATGATAAGCACGTATCCAGATCAAAATGTCCACTGAAACATAAAAAGCGAGCTTTCCGCTAAGCAAATATTAAATGCACTTAAATGCTAAAGTGCACCAAAGCTCTACTAGCAGTTGTAATTGCCAAAGTATACCTTTAACTAGGTTTCAGAAAAAGAATAATGAACTGAGTTTGCACCAAGTGAAACTTGAGACTTGAACTTTATTAATATTGACGTTTTTTTTAGATACATGTATTGTCTTTGTTTTCCTGATTAGTATGCTGTAACAAACTAGGTCACATGGCCACAAAAAAAGGGTGATCAATCATGATTGAAATGTATTTGTTTGCAGTTTATTTTAAAATTTTAAAAAAAGAACTTAAACTACCCATGGCGTGCGGTTGCATGACATTGTGTGTGTTCATACCCACTCCTCCAGTCTTTCTCCACCACTTCTTCTTCATGTGCCTCGTCGACCACTGCTGTCTCATCCTGATCTCCTTACTGCTAACCTGAACTCTCATCTCCTGAACTGAAGTCAGGAGTCTAACACACAAAACATGCATAAACGTGTTTATTCCAGATGTTGTCACAATTGTTCTGATTTTCAGCAGATCCCGTCTCCAGACAGCTGACAGAAACCAGCTGTAAAAAGCTGGTTATAAGCTAACAATATACCAGCTAATGATAGGCCAAAAGTCCTAGATCCAACTGTCCTACTTTATTCGCTAAGTCTGTGAGTATTAGATGCACGCTCAAAGAAAGTTTCAGTAACACTGGCTAACAGCAGCAAAAACAGCAGTGCTAACCAAAGGAAACATTCTGGAAATCCTCAACAACTCAGCTCAGTATTACTGTCATCTGACTAAAGTCCCCTTCACTAACTCACTGACCCGAATCAGACTCCTTCCACACAGTTTTACAGCCTCCTCCAGAGCAGATAGTTGGGGATGGTTCACACCTGGCATTACGAGGTGAGCAGCAGGCAGCCTGCACGCTCTTTATGAACACTGGCCAGAGCATTTGAGGTGACTCAGGGGTAAAATATTGCAAAATATTTGTCATATATCCTTTTTTTGTTGATATTATTTAAATATGTTAAAATATAGTGTTTACAAAAATGTTTTTATATACAAACAGTAGTAGAAACATGCCAGCCCGCCATTAAGTATTACAGACTGTTAAGAAGGGGGCCAGAGGATGTGCTCCAATTATATAGCAATCACACTACTGTACTGGAGAGGCGAGTCCATCTGTTAGTCAAGCCGTGGATTCAGTAGGAACAATGTGGCTTTTGTCCTGGTTGTGGAATGCTGTACCAGCTCTTTATTCTCTTGAGGATATGTCACGGTGATTTGGGAGTTTGCCCAATCAGTCTACATGTGTTTTGTGGACAGAGGGAAATCATTTGACTGCAGCCCTCGGGGGATCTAGTGGAAGGTGCTTCAGGAGTATGGGGTATTTGGCCTGTTGCTATTGCCATTCGTTTCACAAACAACCATAATGAGAGTTTGGGACTCGTTGCCAGTGGATGTTGGACCTTGCCAGGAAAGCCCTTTATCACTGATTCTGTTTATAATTTTTGAGGAAAGAAAGGAGCCAAGTGGCAGATGGCTTTGGTGGCCCAGTATCATGTGTCTGCATTTTGTAGAGGATGGGATGCTGTTCACTTCATCAGAGGGTTGCCTACAGCTTGCACTGGAATGATTTGCAGCCAACTGTAAAGCAGCATGAATGAGATTTAGTGCCTCCAAGTCTGAGACTATGGAATGAGAAAATTAAGCATCTTCGGTCTTCTTCACAAATGAAGAGTGGAGCGGGAGGTTGTCAAATGGACTGGGGTACTTGTCTGTTGTGGTGAAGACAGAGCTGACCATAAAAGTGAAGCTATCAATTTACCCGTCTATCTACCCTCACCTATGATCATGAGCTCTGAGCAGGGACCAAGAGAATGAGATCACATATACAAGTCATGGAAATGAGCTTTTCTCAAAGGGTGGCTTGCCTCTCCCTTCGAGATAGAGAAGTTCAGTCATTCTTGAAGGACTCAGAGCAAATCCACTGCTCTTTCAAATCAAAAGGAGGTGGTTTAGTCATCTGCCTAGGATGTCTCCTGGGCACCTCCTGGCTGAAGTGTTACTGGGAGGAGGCCCAAGGGTAGACCCAGGACATGCTGGAAAAATAATATATTTCGGCTGGCCTAGGCACGCCCCATGTGTTCCCCAAGATGAGCTGGAGGAAGTGGCTAGTGTAAGAGAACTTTGGCTTTCTCTGCTTAGGCTTCCCCCATGATCTAGATGGACGGGCAGATTCTTTACTCACTTTCAGATTTTTAAACCCTACTAAAACTATCCTTTAAACATTAATATACTGAAATACTCAGTTGTGATTCATTCTATTTTTTGTCCTGAAGAAGGAGCTGCAAAACTGATAAGTTTGTTAACTTATACAGTATGAGTTTTTGCCAGCTTTCTTACTTTCTTCAGGTAAGCTAAAACTTTGTCAATATACAGGGAGTGCAGAATTATTAGGCAAATGAGTATTTTGTCCACATCATCCTCTTCATGCATGTTGTCTTACTCCAAGCTGTATAGGCTCGAAAGCCTACTACCAATTAAGCATATTAGGTGATGTGCATCTCTGTAATGAGAAGGGGTGTGGTCTAATGACATCAACACCCTATATCAGGTGTGCATAATTATTAGGCAACGTCCTTTCCTTTGGCAAAATGGGTCAAAAGAAGGACTTGACAGGCTCAGAAAAGTCAAAAATTGTGAGATATCTTGTAGAGGGATGCAGCAGTCTCAAAATTGCAAAGCTTCTGAAGCGTGATCATCGAACAATCAAGCGTTTCATTCAAAATAGTCAACAGGGTCGTAAGAAGCGTGTGGAAAAACCAAGGCGCAAAATAACTGCCCATGAACTGAGAAAAGTCAAGCGTGCAGCTGCCAAGATGCCACTTGCCACCAGTTTGGCCATATTTCAGAGCTGCAACATCACTGGAGTGCCCAAAAGCACAAGGTGTGCAATACTCAGAGACATGGCCAAGGTAAGAAAGGCTGAAAGACGACCACCACTGAACAAGACACACAAGCTGAAACGTCAAGACTGGGCCAAGAAATATCTCAAGACTGGTTTTTCTAAGGTTTTATGGACTGATGAAATGAGAGTGAGTCTTGATGGGCCAGATGGATGGGCCCGTGGCTGGATTGGTAAAGGGCAGAGAGCTCCAGTCCGACTCAGACGCCAGCAAGGTGGAGGTGGAGTACTGGTTTGGGCTGGTATCATCAAAGATGAACTTGTGGGGCCTTTTCGGGTCGAGGATGGAGTCAAGCTCAACTCCCAGTCCTACTGCCAGTTTCTGGAAGACACCTTCTTTAAGCAGTGGTACAGGAAGAAGTCTGCATCCTTCAAGAAAAACATGATTTTCATGCAGGACAATGCTCCATCACACGCATCCAAGTACTCCACAGCGAGGCTGGCAAGAAAGGGTATAAAAGAAGAAAAACTAATGACATGGCCACCTTGTTCACCTGATCTGAACCCCATTGAGAACCTGTGGTCCATCATCAAATGTGAGATTTACAAGGAGGGAAAACAGTACACCTCTCTGAACAGTGTCTGGGAGGCTGTGGTTGCTGCTGCACGCAATGTTGATGGTGAACAGATCAAAACACTGACAGAATCCATGGATGGCAGGCTTTTGAGTGTCCTTGCAAAGAAAGGTGGCTATATTGGTCGCTGATTTGTTTTTGAATGTCAGAAATGTATATTTGTGAATGTGGAGATGTTATATTGGTTTCACTGGTAAAAATAAATAATTGAAATGGGTATATATTTGTTTTTTGTTAGGTTGCCTAATAATTATGCACAGTAATAGTCACCTGCACACACAGATATCCCCCTAAAATAGCTAAAACTAAAAACAAACTAAAAACTACTTCCAAAAACATTCAGCTTTGATATTAATGAGTTTTTGGGTTCATTGAGAACATGGTTGTTGTTCAATAATAACATTATTCCTCAAAAATACAACTTGCCTAATAACTCTTCACTCCCTGTAGTCATTATTTTTGAGTCTTTCTGACCAAAGTGCATAAAGCTGACACATACAGCACCATCCCTTTCATGTTAACATGTAAGGAAAGTCTTGGGTTTACTTTATGATTTGATAACCAGCTTTTCGCGATTGCTAAGCCTGATTGTCAATGTTTGGGTGAAACCAGATAACAGAAAGATAACTTGTGTTTGTTAAACTCAGTCTGTGTAATAAGGCCTTGGTCTCTGTTCTGCAAAAATAAATAAATATATAAAATTGTATCAGTAAAGAAAACTAAAGTCTTGGTGCTATGTCAACTCTCTAATTGAACTTTGGTAAAATTTTGGATGTTGCTTTGAATGTTTTGAGGGACAGCAGGGCTTGAAACAATAAATTATCTGAGATAATGTTGTGTAGAGATGAAGAAAGGGAAAATGAGGGTAGGAATAGGGGTAGAGGAGGATCAGTGAACACATTTTAATCAGAGCTAAATGAGAGGGAATAAGTAGGCAATAAGGGAGGAAACAAAATGGGATTAAAGCAGAGAGAGTGACAGCATGAGAAGAGAGAGGGAGGCGGGTCATTAAGAAATCTCTAGTGGAATAAAATGAGGAATTATCATCTTAATACAAGAGTTAATATCACTGCTTGTAGAATATGGGATACACACGCGCATAGGCTACACTTCTCCTTACCCACTCAGTCAATACCTTCATTTTTGTGTTTCTGTCCTGCCTCCTTTTTAATGCCATTTTCTTTTTAATCTAATTGTTTTTTGTAAGGCTTTTTGTAAGGCTTTTTTACTCTCACTGACATCACATATGCTGTCCTCTTAAGGAGATCTGGCCAACAGCCCAATCTATTATTATAACCTATTATTATAATTATTATTCTGCTGAATAAAATATAGAAATATAAGGTTAGAGAGTTACATAAAAATATGTAAAAATGTGTTTCAAACTACCAGGTAAAAGGATAAAAATAAGAATATGGTCTAGTTTATGTGGTTTTTGGTTTAAACTACAAAGTATAAAATTACACCAGAGGCACACAGGAGCTTTGAGCTAATTATTTACTTGTCTCGGTTTAGCATGGCCATGCTAACATTTTTTGTTTTGCACTAAACACAAACACAAAGGGCTCTGTCAATGGAAAATTGTACTTAGTAGTCAGTATAATCTTTTAATGATATAAGTTTGCGTGCAATGTTGTGTGGAGATCAGGGGCAGTACCTGTGGACTGGCAGACCGGGGTGGTGGTCCCCATCTTTAAGAAGGGGGACCGGAGGGTGTGTTCCAACTACAGGGGGATCACACTCCTCAGCCTCCCTGGGAAAGTCTATGCCAGGGTGCTGGAAAGGAGAGTTCGTCCGCTAGTCGAACCTCGGATACAGGAGGAACAATGCGGTTTTCGTCCTGGTCGCGGAACACTGGACCAGCTCTTTATCCTCTCCAGGATACTTGAGGGTGCATGGGAGTTTGCCCAACCAGTCTACATGTGTTTTGTGGACTTGGAGAAGGCCTTCGACCGTGTCCCTCGGGGTGTCCTGTGGGAGGTGTTGCGGGAGTATGGGGTGTCTGGCCCATTGCTACGGGCCATTCGATCCCTATACAACCGTTGCAAGAGCTTGGTTCGCATTGCCGGCAATAAGTCGGACTCGTTCCCGGTGGGTGATGGGCTCCGCCAGGGCTGCCCTTTGTCTCCGGTTCTATTCATAATTTTTATGGCTTTGGTGGCCTCAGAATCTCATCTCTGATTTTTGCGGATGATGTGGTTCTGTTGGCTTCATCGGGTGAGGGCCTCCAGCTCGCACTGGAACGGTTCGCAGCCGAGTGTGAAGCAGCGGGAATGAGGACCAGCACCTCCAAATCTGAGGCCATGGTTCTCAGCCGGAAAAGGGTGGAGTGCCCACTCCAGGTCGGGGATGAGTTCCTGCCCCAAGTGGAGGAGTTCAAGTATCTCGGGGTCTTGTTCGCGAGTGATGGGAGATGGGAGCCGGAGATCGACAGACGGATTGGGGCTGCAGCTGCAGTAATGCAGACGCTGCACCGGTCCGTCGTGGTGAAGAGGGAGCTGAGTGTAAAAGCGAAGCTCTCAATTTACTGGTCGATCTACGTCCCTACCCTCACCTATGGCCACGAGCTGTGGGTAGTGACCGAAAGAATGAGATCGCGGATACAAGCGGCAGAAATGAGCTTCCTCCGAAGGGTGGCTGGCCTCTCCCTTAGAGATAGGGTGAGAAGTTCGGCCATCCGGGAGGGGCTCAGAGTAGAGCAGCTGCTGCTCCACATCGAAAGGAGCCAGCTGAGGTGGTTCGGGCATCTGACAAGGATGCCCCCTGGGTGCCTCCTGGGTGAGGTCTTCCAGGCATGTCCCACGGGAGGAGGCCCCGGGGCAGACCCAGGACACGCTGGAGAGATTATATCTCTCGGCTGGCCTGGGAACGCCTTGGTATTCCCCTGGATAAGCTGGAGGAGGTGGCTGGGGAGAGGGAGGTCTGGGCCTCTTTGCTTAGGCTGCTGCCCCCGCGACCCGGCCTCGGATAAAGCGGATGAAGATGGATGGATGGATGGATGGATGGAAGTTTGCATATGGTAGAATACTGCATGTAATCATTTGTGTGTAGAAGTATATAGTTGGTGGCATATTGAAAGAATGTCTCATCCTTGGAGGTCTGTAACATTCCAGGGTGTTCACCCCCACATCCTAGGGAGGTCGTACCTTGTCTTATTGTTTTATGGTAGGATTAACGTAGCTATGTCAGTTTTGGTTTAAGTGCTTCTTTACGACAGATCTGGTTGACATTCCTGCTGTCAGCATGCCAATTGCACGGTCCCTCATTGCTTGTGGCATCTGTGGCATTTTGCTGTGAGACAAAACTGCACATTCCAGGGTGGCCTTTTGTTGTGGGCAGTCTGAGGTACACCTGTGCACTACTCATGATGTCAGATCAGCATCCTGATGTGGCACACCTGTGAGGTGGGATGGATTATCTCAATATGGCAGATGTGCCCACTACCACACATTTGGACTGATTTGTGACCACTGTTTGGGAGGGATGGTTATATTGTGTATCTGGAATGAATTTTAGGTCTCTACATCCATCCCATGGGGAATGGGAGCAGTAACAAAGGTGTTGCGTTTATATTTTTGTTGAGTGTAGATGAACTGTTGGATTTTCCAGACCAGCAGGTTAAGGGAAGTCGTTTATGGGGCCACACTCAGACCCACGCACACACGCACACATGCACGCAGGCACGCACGCACACGCACACACACACACACGTACACCTCCACATTCCAATGTAAGGAACAAACGCTCACTGAAGTATAAATAAAGATCGGGGCAGTTTCTCAGTGCGAGTCTCAGTTCTGGAGGCTGCCCTTGCTAGCAAGAAGTTCTGTGTGTTTCTCTTCTCTGAGTCTTTACTGAAGAAGTGTTTTAGAGTATATTTCTTAACATTATTTGGTCCTTCATAGCCGGAGCAGAAAACATCAGAACTGTTATCTGTGACTCTGTTCCAAGATCCAGCACTGATTCCTGACGCCGTGGGAAGCCAGCACCGAAGTCTGTCGACAGCCCTCTTAGATGAGGAGAGAGCCCCAGGACGTGCATTCGGGTCTGGGCCGGTGTTTTTAATCTGGTCCACGGCGGTGGGATTCAGTCCGATGATCTGAACCACCAGTGAGAAGTCGGAGGGGGAGAAACACTATTTTGGTATATAAAACGGCCACAAAGGTTTAAAGAAATGTGATAAAATAGGTTTAAGTTCGCCAAAAGGAACTGTGTTTTGACTAGTTTTAGAGGTAGCTGAAATTACTTCGTGACAAATTAGCGCGCAAATGTCTATATGTGTGTATGTGTCTGGAAGTAAGTTGATTTTACAGCACAATACGCTGCTGAACTACTTCTATTTTTGTTTTCTTTGCTGAGGCTCACGTACTGGTGACAAAGGAGAACGGTTGAGTTTCATCTCATAAAACTGATACCGTTTCACCGTTAGGGTGAAGTCGTTTTTTCAGTAAACCACTCTGAAGTCAAGCGTGCCAGCGACGGCCCAGCAAAATCGTTGAAAATGGGGAATAAACAAGTAAAATTAACACCTGATGAGGAATAGTTAGAAAAACAACAAACCGGAGCAGGTAAAATAAGTGCAAATAGGTGGAGAAATCCACAAGAAGCAAAAAAACAAAAACAAAAACGCAGATTCTTTAGATTGCCCTGATCAACAACAGCCGGTGCTCCAGACCATTAATTTAACCAGTTGTTAATAGTAATCTGCATTAAGCTCAGGGTTGCTCAAATTCAGTACAATGACATATGAAGTAAAATAGGTAAATATTTAAACTAATGACGTGCATAGAGGCACTTGACCTGTTTGAAAGACTGTCGTCTTGGTTCACATATAGAGCACACCTATGAAAACGACTAATATGCTGAACCCTGTATGAAACAGCTGAAAACTACTGGAGAAGCTGAATTGAATATGAAAGTGCAAGTCTTTGCCACTGTGTGGGGCAAAGCACGCAACCACTGTGAGGTTGCGTTGCGGTCTCTTCTGAGCTGATGAGCAAGCTACACATTATCAGATCGAGATCTGGCTGAGAACTCATAAAAGAGAGGGAAACAGAACTATGATAACTGTGATAACTGGAGTGTACAGAGTTTCCGTGAGCAGTTTTTCTGCATCTTGACTCATGTGTGTGGAGTGTTTATAGCATCAGCATCATGTTTCTGTTTATTTGTTTTGTTGGGTTGAAAAATAGTTAAATAAACTTGTGATCATATTTATGGATCACCATGGCACATAACATCAGCCATGTGATTTATTTACGCAGATGAAAAAGTGAGTGTGAATGTGTTTGACGTCACGGTGTCTTTGTGCGCTGTGTAAAAAGTAATTGCCTCTGATTGTGAGAGCGGTGATTCTGCAGGTCACCAGCTATTTAAAAAAAATAAAAAATAAAAAAATAAAAAAAGAGTGAAAAAGAGAAAAAATTCACATTGTAGATAAAAAATAATAATAAGAAAAAGGTTTTGTGTTGATCAGCCAAGAACAACTACAATCTCATTTTCTGCTTTTAAGCAAGGACTGTTCACAAAAACAGAGAGAGAGAGATGTGTGTTGATTAAGCAGTGATAATAATAATGAAAACCTCTTAGTTTGTCACTTTCAGGTGAAAAGCAGACCTGAATCAATTTTCCACATGCAGCAGTCGGAAGAAAGTTATAGTTTAACATCATTGGAAACATTCAGGCCAAGTTTCTGGCTAACTTATTTACAGCACCATGTGTTTCTCAAACTCACAAGCGAGCTCTCACTCCTCCCAAGGAAGACAAGGAATGCAGCTCCAAGGAGCAATAACATGGCAGATAAAGAGACAGCAGCAAAGTCCTGAGAAAAGAGTCCCAGCAAGCAGCAGCAGTGTGGACAAACAGCATCAGAGAAGAAGAGCAAACCCATCATCCTGCCTGATTGGATGAATGGCACCGTGTTTACAACAAGCTGAAACTTCACTATGCATGTGAAGAAAACTTTTGAGGAGAACTGAGGACACTGTTGGAGTTTGACATTTGCCACCTTTGGAGAAAATGGCAAGAAGAGACAGTGAAACACAGGACAAAGCTGAAAGAGAACTGCCGGCTATTGGACTGTTGAAGTGGGAGAGAACACAGAGTGAGAGTAAGTAGAACACAGAGTGCTGGTGTTAAATGTGGGAAATCAAAATTTGGGTTAGCAAACCTGGGAAAAACAAAACTGACTGTTTAAGTGGCAAAATTGTGAAGGAGTCTGAAACACTGCAAAAAGAAACATATACAAAATCACACACACAAGCAGAACATGCATTACTACTAACCCTACTAACACTTCCAAACACAAGAGAGCTTATGAAGATTAGACAACATCTTAAGCATGTGAGTCTGTTTATCATCTTGTCCAAGTCACTTAGTGTGATGAGAAGTGATGCAAAGATCAGTGGACTCATAGCACATCAGTTACAAAATGATTAAATAATAGCAGAGAAATGTGTAGGAAAGGCAGATTTAAGAACATGCTCTGCTGGATATGCAGCTCCAATCTGCCTAATAACACAAACGCACATGCAATGGAAATTAGCTTGTTATCTCTCATCAGTGATAAAAGTCTAAATTTAGCAGACACTTGTTATCAAATGCTGAATTTATCCAGTGCAAAAAATTGACTCTCTAGGTTGCAGGACAACAGTTTTAACTTTCGCGGGAAAAAAGATTCTGGTTTGACCAACCAGTGATCAGACAATAAATTTAGTTGTTAATATAGTAAATTGGGAGATGCTTCCTGCTTGATTGATGCAGCACAAGTAATTTACTGTATGAGGGAAATTTATTTTTGTGATAACATTTTGAACATGCATTTCTGTTGTCCTGTCATCTTAGTTGGTTAATAGCTGATATACAAATTAGTTGATCGTTCTTAGATTAATGAAAGGTGACTGAATTCTAGCACGAGTGAATGGGATGTTTGGAGTTTGTTAGAGTGGAGACTCTAAAACACTGAGTTTCCTGTTTTGATGTGCGAGTGAATCCTGTACCTAGATACACAACTCTGAATGCATAAGAACAAACTTCTTTTGTGAAGTGCATGACAACATGTCTCATGTTTTATGATGAAGGGAAAAAAGAAAAACTGGATAAAATAGATCTGTGGACTAAATGAGTGAAAAGCACAGACCTGGGGATTAAACTCATAGCTAATAAGACATATTAGGATTATGTTGTGTGTTGTGCAGCTGATGGTTGGTTTGGAGTGAATCTAGCTGATGATTTTTTTTTGTTGTGAAGTTGAGCCTGCCAATTAGTATGATGGTATGATAAATCATGCTAATGGTATGATTTACCCTCCTGAGATGAGGAGCTTGTGTCATGATTTAACAAGGCCTTTTTATTTTGATACTTTCACAGTGCACTGAAAGTTTTGTTTGATAATCTCTGTTATTTTTAATTTTATTTTTATTTTTTGAACAGGCACTGATTTCTGTTTGTCAATTTCTTTTCTTTAAGCAGATCCGCACGTCGGGAATTAAAAGTGCTATACGACATGTCGAGAAAACCGTTACAAGTGAGTTTCTCCACATTAAAATGGACTCAGGAGAAAGCCACTTATTTGGGACAATTAGAAAATGAGAGTCCCTCCCTAAGAAGGATTCAGCGAGGTAATCCGATCTAAAGTTCGTCTTTTTCTTTTTGAAATGACATCATTTTGCTGAGAGTGGAAACTAAATGCAACGATAGGTTCCACTATCAGCAAAGAAAGAAAGAATGTATGAACGAATGAGTGAAAGAGAGAAAAAAACTGACTGGTAAAAGCTGACAAAAGTTGACGAGGTTTGACCACTACTCGAGGTTAACCTCTGCCTAGACAGGACAAAGGGGTGGATGAATCTATGTGTGTTTCTTTTTACAGGAGCAGAAGGATGACAGCAACATTCGAGGTTGCGTGATGATTTAACCTTTTAAATGCCACTTTCTGTGTCTGTGCATCTACCAGGGGTGTTATTCACTATCTTGTGTTGCTTACAGAGGTAACTGTGATAAAGTAAGCATATGCCTGCGCAGCGCTAACATTTGCATTTTCTTTTCTACAGCATTGCAGTTCTTCATGTGATTCATAAGAGGACTAGTTAATGTTTCTCTACTACAGGATTTCTGGGTTTATGTGTGAAGAAAACGGTGTTTACAGGTTATGAGTTGGTGATGCTGTTACACTGTGTTGTTGGGAAAATGTGAAGGTTACTTTGATGATGTGAATAACATTCTTTCCGCAGCTATGGATGGCTAACTTTATGGTCTTTTTATGGCACCTCTGGAACCTGTCGACCTGCGTCTGACCACCGTTTGACCACGGTCAATGTGTATTGCTAATGCTTGTTTTTCTAAGAGTACATGTTGTCAGGGTTCCTGGGTCGTTGACCCAGTGATTTCAGTTTGTTCATGTTCAGTTTAGTTCGCCACATTAATGTTTCACTTCCTGTTTTTTCCCCGTGTCAGCTTGTCTCTCGTGTCATTAGTCAGATTATGTTCAGCCCTGTACTCACCTGTTTCCAATCATTGTCATCATTCAACCTGTGTATTTAAGTTCCTCAGTTTCACCAGTTCTTTGTCGTGTCATTGATGTTAATGTCGTCTCTCCGTCTGTATGTTCAGTTAGTCAGCCAGCCACTCCATCGTTCCTGCTTTGTTCATTCACCCGCTCCAATAAATCCTCTTCATTTCTGCACCGTGAGTCCTGCGTTTGGGTCATCTCTTCCACGCCTCCACACACAACCTCTGACACATGTAGAGGATTCAGCAGAAGCGGACAAGTGACATGAGAAAAACAAATAAGAGATGCAGTGTTTATGGAATAGTTTAATATGGTGCTCATTACCTGACCACTTTTGAGCTCATAGTGATTGATGAGTGGAGTAACTTTGCTTAAGAGAAGTCACCGATTACATTAATGTTGACTGAGTACATGGGATGATCCATGTCTGAGGCAAATTATGGAAATAATTGTAGTTTACTGAGAAAACCTGCACATGACACTTGTCTTGCTGATGCTGAATGCTTATTACTCTTATGATATAATTGTTTATAGGTGTGAAGTTTGATTTCACTTCCAGATCTTGTTTTCCAGGCCATGGTGGTGTGTATGCAGGCTCCTGGGAGAGCCAGGTGTTAAGCAAACTTAATATGCAAAACACGCTAACATTTTTATTGCAGGATTATAGGTCCAGGGTGGTGCTGCTCCAGAGGAGAAGATGCCCTGATGTTACCTGGGACATGATCTAGCTAACCTTTTTCTTTAAGACAGGAATCTGGTTTTGATGAGTTGACTCATGGGAGTGTCCATGTGTCAAGAGGAGGGGTCCAGGATTAACATGAAACAATGAATTAATATTAAATTTTGTTTTTATGATTTTTGTGTGATTAACAGTTCATTTACGGGTATTAAACCTATGCAAGTGGGGCATCCATGTTCAGATGAGGCTTTGATGGCCTATAAGTGAAGTTCACTGAACTACAGAATGTGGTTTGATGATTGTTGACATGCTCTCCAAATAGAAGGTTTTCCTCCTAGCAAGGAAATACAGGTGCAGCAGTCTGCTGAAAGGGATCTCCTGAGAAATCTTCAGAGGTCAAAGGTCGAGCTGGTTGGAGCCCATCATGAGATCAGACTTTGGAGCCACAGCAAGGACCATGAAACTGCGTTGGAATGAGAGCTGTGCCAAGGGGGATTTCCAGAGGCCAATAGAGGAGATTGTGGACAACGGATGGGCACCTGAAGGATGAGGGGAGCGTGCCAAGCTCCATCGACAATGCAGAGGGTGTCACGGTTTGCCGGGGCAAGCCGTGTGGAGTTGGAGAAAGGACCCAAAAGGCGGCAGTTCTGGTGCAGGTGAGCATTTATTTACAGGAGTGGGTACAAGCAGCAATGGTGGGTGAACATGAAACCGGAAACCTAAACTGAGGAAACTAACAACACAAACCAGAAACGAAGATGCAGGGAGGTCCGAGGAAATCCATACGGGGAGACGCGGGGAAACAACACAGACGAACCAGCAACTACCATGACAGAAGACACAACTTAAATACAGTCAGAGAACACAGGGAGATTACACACAGGTAGGGAACACAGCTGGGAGTGATTAACGTGACGAGACTAGGGAGGCAAACTGAAAACACTCACATAAGACGCAGACCTTCACAATAAAACAGGAAACACATACATGCAATGACATAACACACCAACTTAACACAGACTGGGGGACACAGAACATAGGAACATGAACCATGAAACAGAAGAGTACAAGCACCCAAGGTAACCAAAACCACAGAATACTAATAAACTAAACATAAACACGGAGTCGCAGACTCCGGACCATGACAGAGGGAGTCTAAGGATGTCATCATGATTCTGTGAGAGCACAGGAACCAGAAGCTATGGTGGTGATGACAGCAGTTTCCTATGAACATCACCTAATGCTGTGTCACTATACTGTGCATACGCTGGCACACTGAAGACTGCTGGGATCATAACGGCAGTAAGATAACTGGACCCAGCACCCTTTCCACAGAGGGGTTTTTCTGCAGAGGATGGACAGTAGAAGAGTCATAAGTATTCCTATCGCAGGATGAAGGCCTAAAGTGAGGTGATGGGGGTTGATAGAGACCAATTCAAGTGCTTCTGACCACTCCAACTGCCTGCAAAATAGCGGAGAGACCCTCCTGGATACATCAGAGCCACTGCAAAAAGGTTGAGGTCCCAGGAAACCCCGGCACCCCCAAGACAGCACATTAGGGAAATCTCACACTTGGTTGTTTCAGTGGTGAGGGGGGAGTGCTGATTGAGCCCCCGTAGGGTAAGCTCGCACTCCAACCTCCAGCCTCTGATCAACTCTAGGGCAACCAAGTGTGAGGTGTGATGGATCTGTGTGCAACCATGGGGAGGTGGACCCTCCTGGTTACCTTGACTACGACGCTCACCCTTACAGGACCCCAGCTGACGCCAACAACAGCTGAACCAGGAGGCAGGCAGAAACGATGGACACATGACAACTCTCACCTAAGAGACATGACGCAAGACCACATCCATCCGTGGATGAACAATGCCTGGTACCGTTATATCCACGACAGAACAAAAGCAGAATCGCAAATACAGACTATTATGTCTGTTCCCATATACCCAGTACGTCAACACACCCCACACTATATGTGTTCCTGGACCAACTCCCAGGGAAGAATTACTCCATGATACTAGCAGAGAAAGGGGGACTTTGCGTCCTCTTCAATAACACATGCTGCACTTACATAAAGACAATGTACACTCATTAAAATGTTTTGAGACAGATCCAGCAGGCCCAAAATCAGGACTATGTAAGTGATACAAGTGACTGGTTTTCTTGGATTTACACTGGCTCCTGGTTACAGGTGCTAAAAGGACTACTCATCGAGTTGAAATATTTTTACTTTTATTTTGTGTCTTTGTAACGTGTATACTGCCATGTCTAAAACTCCTGATTAACCTCATTTAAAGTTTTTACTTACAACAGGAGGGAATGTCAATGGAAAATTATACTTAGTAGTCAGTATAATCTTTTAATGATATAAGTTTGCATATGGTAGAATACTGCATGTAATCATTTGTGTGTAGAAGTATATAGTGTAGAAGTATATAGTTGGTGGCATATTGAAAGAATGTCTCATCCTAGGAGGTCTGTAACATTCCACGGTGTTCACCCCCACATCCTAGGAGCATGGGAGAGGTCGTACCTTGTCTTATTGTTTTACGGTAGGATTAACGTAGCTATGTCAGGTTTAGTTTAAGTGCTTCTTTACATATAGATGAACTGTTGGATTTTCCAGACCAGCAGGTTAAGGGAAGTCGTTTATGGGGCCACACTCTGACCCACGCACATGCACGCACACACACACACACACACACACACACACACACACACACACACACACACACACACACACACACACTCCAATGTAAGGAACAAACGCTCACTGAAGTATAAATAAAGACCGGGGCAGTTTCTCAGTGCGAGTCTCAGTTCTGGAGGCTGCCCTTGCTAGCAAGAAGTTCTGTGTGTTTCTCTTCTCTGAGTCTTTACTGAAGAAGTGTTTTAGAGTATATTTCTTAACAGGCTCATACAATGGTCAGTAATTATAGGTATATATCAATCAATCAATCAATCAATCAACCTTTATTTATAAAGCACTTTTCATACAAAAAATGTAGCACAAAGTGCTTTACATAGTTAAAAGCAGCCCACCCCACCCTCCAACTCACTCCCCACACTCTCATTAACATTCATATGGTAAAAGCAGATCTGAGAGATAAGAAGGCCCAAGACCATTAAGACATTTAAAAACCAATAAAAGAACTTTAAAATCGATCCTGAAACACACGGGGAGCCAATGCAGCGATTCTAAAACCGGTGTAATGTGGGCCCGCCCTCTGGTCTTCGTCAGCACACGAGCTGCCGAGTTTTGCAAAAGTTGTAAAGTTGAAATATTCTTCTTAGGAAGACCAGAGAGCAGGGCATTACAGTAATCAATGTGACTGGTAATAAAAGCATGCATCAGCATCTCCGTGTTGGCCCGAGAGAGAATTGGGCGGACTCTGGCTATATTTTTTAGATGATAAAATCCAATTTTGGTTACATATTTAATATGTGGGATAAAACCAAGCTCAGAGTCAAAAATAACACCCAGGTTTTTCACTTGTAGCGAAGGACATAGTGAAACTGCCTGTAATTTAGACAAGAGTTTCTCTCTCTGAGCCTCAGGACTGACGATTAAAACTTCAGTTTTGTCCTGGTTAAGCTGTAAAAAGTTTTCTGCCATCCAAGATCTTATATCTAAAATACAGTTAAAAAGGGCATCCATTGGTCTGGTGTCATCAGGAGACACAGAGATGTACAGCTGCGTGTCATCAGCGTAACTGTGGAAGTTCACTCCATGCCTCCTGATGACACTGCCGAGAGGGAGCATATACAAATTAAAAAGTACAGGGCCTAAAACCGACCCTTGAGGCACACCACATGTCATTTTATGGATCTTAGAGGAGCATGTATCCATACTCACCATAAAAGTTCTGTCAGAGAGATAGGAAGTGAACCAGTTGTGTACAGCACCAAGAGGCCTACCATGTGTTTCAGTCTGTTTAAAAGAATAGCGTGGTCTACTGTATCAAAGGCTGCGCTTAGATCCAGTAGCACCAGGACTGAGAGCTTTTGGGAGTCCCAGTTATATCTAAGATCATTTAAAACCTTTAGGAGAGCCGTCTCTGTGCTGTGGTTCACCCTAAATCCAGACTGGAATATCTCCAGGATCTGTCTATCATTTAGAAAATCATTAATCTGAGTAAAAACAAGTTTTTCTAAGATTTTACTTAAAAATGGTAAGTTGGATACAGGTCTGTAGTTATTAAAATCATTACAATCCAAATTGCTCTTCTTCAGAAGGGGCCTCACCACCGCCGTTTTAAAGGCAGAAGGGAAGACACCCAACTGAAGAGAGCAATTCATCATGCATAAAAGCTCAGCCTCAAAAAATCCATAAAGTGTTTTAAAGAGTGAAGAAGGGATTGGATCTAAAAGACATGTGGTGGGTCTCACTGTGGAGAAAACTTTCTGAAGGTTCTCAGCATTAACCAGGACAAAGCTGTCCAGTGTCTCCTCAGGTACAATCGAGCCCGCAGATGTGTTTACAAACATATCGCGATTAGATAAAATATCAGATCTGATGGCGCTGATTTTTCCCCTGAAGTGGTCTGCAAACTGCTCAAAGAGTGAGTCTGTGGGGGTTCTTTGGGAGCTGTTAAAATCAGGGTTAAATAAGTGATCTATGGTGGAAAAGAGGACCTTGGGATTATTTAAGTTATTACTGATTATTTTGGCGAAGTATGAATTTCTTGAATTCCTTAATGTATTATTGTACACTTTAAGTTGCTTGCAAAATATTTGATGGTTGATAGTAATTTTATTTTTCCTCCACCTCCTTTCTGCTGCCCTGCAATTTCTTTTGAGTTTTTTGACTTCTTCGTTTCTCCAGGGTGATACGTGTTTTACGTTAATCTTTTTGGTGGTGAGTGGAGCAACGGAGTCAAGGCTTTTCTTCAGTTTGCTGTTGAAATGATTAAAAATCTAATCGCAGGGTGCAGGTAAAATCACAGGGGGGCATTCGTCTAAAACCCTGGTAAAATTTGCAGCCACTTCAAAGGTTAGATAGCGCCTCCTCATAGTTCGCACCGAGGTCTCCCGCTGAATAAAACCGGTGATGTTAAAAAACACACAGTAGTGGTCAGAGACAGCCAAGTCAACAACAGAGGACACGCTGGTGGACAGCCCATGGGTGATGACCAGGTCCAGAGTGTGTCCTCTGTTGTGAGTCGGCTGTGTGACGTGCTGGGTAAAATCCAAACAGTGAAGAATGTTTAAGAATTCTTTTGATGCAGGGTCAGAAGGATTATCTATGTGCAGGTTAAAATCACCGGTTAAAATTATCATATTATATTTTGAATGTATGTTTGTTAAAAATTCTGAGAATTCCTTGATAAAAGCAGCGGTCTTTAGGTGGTCTATAAATTGTGACAGATAAAACTGGAGGGCTGCTGAAAACAATAGCGTGGAATTCAAAAGTGGTAAAATGATCAAATAAAATTTGTTTGGAGGTGAGTGTGTTGTTGGCTAAAGATGCAGTCCCACCACCTCTCTTACCACTTCTAATAGAAAAAGAGAAATTAAAATTTGGTGGGGGAGGCCTCAGTGAGAACAACTGGTGCATCCGAACCCAGCCATGTTTCAGTTAAAAATAAACAGTCAAGTTTATTATCTAAAATTAAATCATTAATAATAAAAGACTTGTTCAACAGAGAGCGGACATTTAAAAGTGCCATACTGATTGAGACTGGTGGATTTTTGACAATAGAGTTGAATGGATGTTGATATTTTTGAAGAGGCCGGAGGTTATTAATGTTTTTGGAGTTACTGGATTTGTGATAATTCTGTTGCTCTCTGTTTGTGATTATGACGGGTATTGTGTTGACTGTGGGAAAGAGAGGTCCGAGTCCAGAGTTTTGTGTATTACTGTTAAAAGTGGAACAAATATAGGAGCTGGGACCAGGGGAACATCAGTCAGTGGCAGACAGATCTGCAGGTAAATATATAGTTTTAATGTGCAAATATATGTTTTTAAAGAAATAAAGTTGAGTGATCACCATGTTCAATAGGATTAACTCTATGGGAACCAAGAATGCATGTACTACTATCTTCAATAAATGAAATATCTATCAGGATGGATTAAACTTTTGACATGCTATTGAAGCAAACCGTGAACAGTGGTCCATGTGTGTTCATATAGTGGGAAACTCACTAATTTGAAGGACCTTTATTAGTCCCACACGTGGGAAAACAAATTTCCCACGTGTGGGACTAATAAAGGTTATCTTATCTTATCTTTCAGGGCTGTTTTGAGGAAGAAAGAAGTGCCTGTTCAGGGCCAGGTACTTCTGAGCTTGTGAAAATGAGTGGGTGGTGCTCAAGGCTCATTATGTTGATCAAATTTAGAGGCTAGAAACACTAGAAACCAACTACCAATCAGAAGGAACATTAAACAGTGGAACAAATGAAAAATGAAAGTTAGAAATGGTTAAGGCTTTTACCCAACAGATTAAATTCATAGAGAGTGTTTCTTTTTCCTTCAAAGAGTGTGTGTGTGTGTGTGTGTGTGTGTGTGTGTGTGTGTGTGTGTGTGTGTGTGTGTGTGTGTGAGTGTGAGAGAGAGAGAGAGAGAGAGAGAGAGCGAGAGAGAGAGAAATAGAGAAATAGAGAAGCAAAAAAGTAGAAGGAAAAACAGAATGTGCATAAGCAGCAGTAGTCAGCAGTGTTGGTCAAGTTACTTGAAAAAAGTAATCAGTAACTAATTACTGATTACTTCCCAAAAAGGTAACTTTATTGATTACTTATTTTCAAGAGTAATTAGTTACTTAGTTACTTTTTAAAAACATGATTTACAAACTGAATAGGTAATAAAGAAATAGATCTTTCAGCCCAATTCTACTTTGTGCCTAATCCATCATATAAAATGTAATCAAATGGAAAAAGTCTCTTTTTACAATGTGTTTTATTAGTTTTAATCTTTTAACTTTATGCATCAAGCAAAAATAAAATTATATGCAACATTCACTGACTGGAAGAAATTTGTTTAACATTTAAATCTATTTTCTGCGCATTCCTGCACATAAAATAAAATAGGTTTTTGTGTTTACATTCACTCTTTCAAATAGGTGCAAGTAAAACACAGCAGAAAATAAATAAAATCAAAGACTAGCAGCCCTGTTGCTCTAGTTTCACCTGTATAGCAGGAGTGGGGTAGGCAGAGGTTTACCCTGGTGCAGGTGTGCCGCAGCGGTCAGTGGAAGAATCCGCGAGTTTCTCTGTGAATTTCCCATTATGTGGTAGCGCACTCGGTTCTTGCTCGGAAGTTAAGGGGTTTTTTCCGCTGTAAAAAGAAGTTTTCTTCGCTAATATTTTTGTTACTTTTTACTGAATGAAACTCAAAGTAAGGTCGGTACTTCCGCGCTTTAAACGCTGCACGCTCATACTCTCCCCCGCACTCAATATATTATCCATTCTTGATCTGCACACAGCTGTTGCCACGAACGTCGCACTCACTTATGTCATTGTCATGAGACACTCACAAAAGAATCACGGTTTTAGTAACGCAGTAACGCAGCGTGCTAACGGGAAAGTAACGTTAATCTAATTACCTTTTTTGCAATAGTAATCCCTTACTGTACTCATTACAAAAGTAATCGGATTACAGTAACGTGTTACTGCGCATCTCTGGTAGTCAGTCAAACAGGAAAGTGAATGAAAAGATGATGTGGTGTTAATAAAAACAAATCAGTGGATCAGAGAAATAATTATGCCAAAGCATTAATACACTTGGACAAACATCCAGACAGACCTAAAGGAATATAATGCCTCTATGAGCAGGTTTCATCCTATCAGCTGTGATTGTATTCTATGTGTACCGGCCATCAAACAAACCTGCAAATCTGATAAAGACAGAAAAAAGAAGAAGAAGAAGAAGAAGAAGAAGAAGAAGAAGAAGCGGACACAGCTGAGATGTAACCTGGTCACTGCAATTTTATAAAAGCCCAAGTGTAAAACAGCTGCTGCCACCTCAGCAATGCCAGCTGGGAGCTGTGATGTTGGAAACATTGCTGGCATGATGTACGTTCTGAATGTCTATTTTGTCTACTTATTCCAAAACCTGATCCCTGCAGAAAATAGATGTAGTTGTGGGAAAATAAACCTTTTACCAGACTCCAATTAATGATACCCTTTTTGAAATGAAAAGGGTATGAAACAACAAGGTGCGGCTATCCAAATGCACTTGATTAATTGACTAATTAAAGTGTGAGGTCAGGTGCACGTCAGATGTTGACAACCCGGGACTGATGATGAGGCCAAGACCAAGGTAAAACAGAGGGAAGTTAGATATCCAAAAGCACAGAAAGGTGTGATGAAGAAAGTAGTACAACAAGCTGTTCATACCTGAGGCCTCTGAGGTATGGACTCTTGGTGGGGTTGTTCTCCTAAGAACAGACCACAACGACCTCACTGAGAAGGATCGAGTATCCACCACCGTGGCAGATGTCCAATAAAGAGTCTCAGATATGAACAGTTTGACAGCAACAGGCCCTAACATTATTTAGACGCTAACATTGTAGACACTGAGGACAGCTATAAGTACCTTTGAATACCACAGGCAAATTGGAACTACAAAGAGGCTACTGCAAAAGCTCCAACCGCCAAATACCTGCAGCGAATAAGGCAAGTACTGAGTAGTCAGCAGAATGGGAAGAAGATGGTCCAGACAATCAACACCTACACCCAGTCATTGGATACACTGATGGGATAATCAGATTTCTAAAGGAGACATCAAGAAAAGAAAGCTCCTTACCAAACATGAAGGCTTTCACCCCAAATCCAGCACCCTGAGATTAAACGCTGAGTAGAATGAAGGAGGCTGTGGACTAGTGAGAGTCAGAACCACTTTCCAAGATGAACCATCAAAGATCCACGAGTACATCATATTGAGATGTTGTGGCAGGACTTTAAGATGCTATGCATAAGAAAAATTGCTTGCAAAATAAACTGAACTGAAGCAATGTTTGTTTTTTACTGGACTGCATTCTGTGGAAACCTTTTTACCATGGCAGCAAACGGTAAGAAATATTTTTAATAAATCAGAAATCAATTATTATTGATTTAAAATGTGAACATATACATAATATATTTACAAAGTAACACGCACCTGCAACCTATAACAGAAACTTGTTTTGAGTAGATGTTCTGATTTCCAGTCAAGCACTCCAATGACTGCTTATTGGTCTTAAGGGCAGTAATAAATTAAATTAAATCTGACATGCATTAGCATTTGTGGACTATGTGACATTTAAAGTGAGTCACACACACACACACACACACACACACATATACATACATTTTATGCAAGTGACATAGGCCTAAGGGCAAACTGTGCATACTAACAAATATACTAAATAAAGGTTGTTTTTATGCACAATATGCACTATAATTTGGGGTAAATGATTTAATGTAGAACAATTCTGTTCTTGTTGTAGATTGAATTAAATATACTCTGTACCTCATCCATCCCTGGAGCCATTTGATCATTCAAAAGGTAAGACAGAATATCTCTCAGAAAACTAAGGTTACTACCAGCCCCACCTGCTCCCCATAAGAATCCTGTCAACAGCTGAATCAAAGCCAGAACTCTGATCTTTTATTGATTTGCATGAAGGTTTTCAGGTGATGTAGGTTCTGTCTCGCTCTTTTCCCAGTGCTATAACCCCATTCACTCTACCTCCACTGGTGTGCTCACATAGAAAGAATTGGACTCTGCGATTGATGCTGACTTGCTGACTACAGGGAGTGCAGAATTATTAGGCAAATGAGTATTTTGTCCACATCATCCTCTTCATGCATGTTGTCTTACTCTAAGCTGTATAGGCTCAAAAGCCTACTACCAATTAAGCATATTAGGTGATGTGCATCTCTGTAATGAGAAGGGGTGTGGTCTAATGACATCAACACCCTATATCAGGTGTGCATAATTATTAGGCAACGTCCTTTCCTTTGGCAAAATGGGTCAAAAGAAGGACTTGACAGGCTCAGAAAAGTCAAAAATAGTGAGATATCTTGCAGAGGGATGCAGCAGTCTCAAAATTGCAAAGCTTCTGAAGCGTGATCATCGAACAATCAAGCGTTTCATTCAAAATAGTCAACAGGGTTGCAAGAAGCGTGTGGAAAAACCAAAGCGCAAAATAACTGCCCATGAACTGAGAAAAGTCAAGCGTGCAGCTGCCAAGATGCCACTTGCCACCAGTTTGGCCATATTTCAGAGCTGCAACATCACTGGAGTGCCCAAAAGCACAAGGTGTGCAATACTCAGAGACATGGCCAAGGTAAGAAAGGCTGAAAGACGACCACCACTGAACAAGACACACAAGCTGAAACGTCAAGACTGGGCCAAGAAATATCTCAAGACTGTTTTTTCTAAGGTTTTATGGACTGATGAAATGAGAGTGAGTCTTGATGGGCCAGATGGATGGGCCCGTGGCTGGATTGGTAAAGGGCAGAGAGCTCCAGTCCGACTCAGACGCCAGCAAGGTGGAGGTGGAGTACTGGTTTGGGCTGGTATCATCAAAGATGAGCTTGTGGGGCCATTTCGGGTCGAGGATGGAGTCAAGCTCAACTCCCAGTCCTACTGCCAGTTTCTGGAAGACACCTTCTTCAAGCAGTGGTACAGGAAGAAGTCTGCATCCTTCAAGAAAAACATGATTTCCATGCAGGACAATGCTCCATCACACGCGTCCAAGTACTCCACAGCGTGGCTGGCAAGAAAGGGCATAAAAGAAGAAAAACTAATGACATGGCCACCTCGTTCACCTGATCTGAACCCCATTGAGAACCTGTGGTCCATCATCAAATGTGAGATTTACAAGGAGGGAAAACAGTACACCTCTCTGAACAGTGTCTGGGAGGCTGTGGTTGCTGCTGCACGCAATGTTGATGGTGAACAGATCAAAACACTGACAGAATCCATGGATGGCAGGCTTTTGAGTGTCCTTGCAAAGAAAGGTGGCTATATTGGTCGCTGATTTGTTTTTGTTTTGTTTTTGAATGTCAGAAATGTATATTTATGAATGTGGAGATGTTATATTGGTTTCACTGGTAAAAAATAAATAATTGAAATGGGTATATATTTGTTTTTTGTTAAGTTGCCTAATAATTATGCACAGTAATAGTCACCTGCACACACAGATATCCCCCTAAAATAGCTAAAACTAAAAACAAACTAAAAACTACTTCCAAAAACATTCAGTTTTGATATTAATGAGTTTTTTGGGTTCATTGAGAACATGGTTGTTGTTCAATAATAAAATTATTCCTCAAAAATACAACTTGCCTAATAATTCTGCACTCCCTGTATGATCCTATACTTTTCCCTCTGGATATCCATGGACACCAATTCAAGAGTTGTTGACATGTGTGATGGGTGCTCAGTCATCCAGGTAAGGAAATCCCAGAAAGTTTATTTTCTTCATCCTGATATTGGGTTTTCAATGGGAGAAGCGTTTCATTACTTGTCAAGTGACTTCTTCAGTCTCAGCAGGTTGAAATTCTAAATTGACTCGTCATTATATAGCGCTTTTCTATTCTACTTGAGCACTCAAAACCTCTCACACTGACCTACAAGCACTTTTCTACGCGTAAGGGTTTTCCATTTAACAGTCCCACAGTCATACAGTCACACTCTGATAAATGCATCAAAGAACAACTTGGGCTTCAGTATCTTGCCCAGGCATGCTTTGGCATGGAGACTGGAGGAGCCAGGGATCAAACTGCCAACCTTCCAATTACTAGATGACCTGCTCTAACTCCTGAGCTACAGCCACCCCCAGAGGTCATTTGGTGATCATTAATGTGCAAATTGTCATGACCATTGATCAATGGTCATGAGTACCATTCAGGGAGCTGGGCAATGGCTGCAATCACTGCACTGTAAGATGGTTAAAGATGTACCCATAGGCCCCTCCTAAGGGGATAGTAGTCTGTATGATGGCTTTAACAATCAATATATAGGATACAGGAAAGAGCTGTTAAAGCTACATTAGCACGAGAGGTTATGATGAGCAAGCAGGAGTTTGGTTTCATACTGAGAAACAGCACTATAGATACAAAATTTGCTTTGACAGCGTTAATAAGTAAGAATACTGAAGATCCTAAGGAACTGCACTATGTCTAGAGAAAGCATTGATCTGTGCAGATGACATTGTAATCTCCAGTGAGAGCAGGGAGCAGGTGGAAGAGAGCCTGCAGAGCTGGAGGTCTGCATTGGAAAGAAGAAGATTGAAAGTAAGGAGAAGCAAGACAGAATGCATTTGTGTGTGAGGGAAACAGGTGTAACACTGAATCTACAAGGAGTAAAGGGAATGAAAATGTATTATTTTTAATACTTAGGGGTCAACTGTCCAAAGCAATGGACAGTCTAAAAGAGAGGGGAAGAACAGAACAGAGTGCAGGCAGGGTGGAGTGGGTGGAGAGGAGTCTCTGGGGTGATTTGGGACAGAAGGATGGTGGCAAGGGAGGTTTACAAAATGGCAGTGAGACCTGCTATGCTATGTGCGATTTGGAATGATGGCACTGAAAAAAAGACAGGAGGAAGAGCAGAAGGTGGCAGAGTTGAAGATGTTACTATTTTCTTTGGGAGTGACCAGAATAAATAGGATTAGAAATGTTTAGAAATGAAGTACATCTATTACTATGGCTGTCTTTCTCTGCTTGTCCACCACTACTATCTCTGATTGGTAGCTATCACCAGTTTGTCTGTTTTTATCTTGAAGTCCCACAGGATCTTAGCCTGCTCATTCTCGACCACCCTAGGGCGCATATCTCATTTTGACCTTGGGACCACCAGGTCATACTCGGCACAGATGTTCCTGTATACTGTGCCAACCACTTGGTTTTGGCGTACCATGTATGCCCTGCCTGCTAGAACCTAGCACTCTTCTGGATAGTCTCAGGGGCGTCTTTACACAGCATGAACATGGAGTCTTATCTACTGTGGTAAACCCCTGCCTCTATTGATCTTTTGCTTAGAGGTTGTTTCTGTGCTGCCATGATTCATGCATCTGTGCTGTCTTTCAGTCCAGTTTTGTCCAGGCATTGGTAGGACTTCTCCATTTCAGCCATTTCTTCTATTTCTCTGTGGTGGCTTTTGCTTTCTACAGATGATATTATGTAGAATGAGCTGGAGAAGACTACTGGGATATGGCAGGGAATCAATATATGGTTCAAGGACAGAAGACTGACAAGAGTAGTGTAAGATTGATTTCCATGTTCATTGGATCAACACAAATATTTGAAGATTACAGTTTTGTTTCTAAAAAAATATATATCTTTGAACCTCAGTAAAGAGCTTTGCTGAACATACAATAACAGTGGCAGTAGAATGAAAGGTCATGATGACACAACTTGCTTAACATCGACAGTTTAATTCACTTCTGCCACGGTGAAAAATAACCCAGTTTGATGGAAATCCATCAGGGCAGAAAAAGCATATTCAGAAAAATTATGCCTCCCCTACAATACATTTTTTTTATAAACTTCACAGACAAATGCAAATGACTTTTAAGACAATGCTGCTGAATACATAATTCCTCTCAAAGCACTTGTGCTTGTTGAAATACTGACTGCTGTTGTTCAGTGAGATTTTTACTTTTTGACAAATACACTAATCGTTTTCCTTTTGCTTTTACTTATCTCTGTTATAAAGCAAGTGAAGGAACAAAATGGTGTGATGGACACAGGGGAGAAACATATTTGCAACAAAGTAGATTCATTGGCAACAAGTGGATAATTACGTATTAGGTTACACAAAATTACACAAAAAACCGATACACAAAATTCACGGTTCGGTTCGATACTTTGGTGTCACGGTTCGATATTTTTTCGATACAAAAAAAATGTTCATGCCTTTTTAATTTGTCATTTATTAAAATTATAAATATATATTTGAACTCAAAAGTACAGTTTTTAAATTTAACCCTAACCCTTGTGCATGTTTTTTATTTTGACAGCGAATGCGCACCTGCGGACCACTTATGTGCAGCCCTGGTTATTTAGCTTGTCATATTGCAGCCACAGAAATTATTTTGTCCATGAAACCATAAAGCTGCACTTTCTTTTTGCCTTATAGTCTGATTTGTCATAACTTCTCCGTTTTGTGGTAAGCTTTTCTTTGGCTGTCACTTCTTCACCCTGACCTGTCTTATTTGGCTCAGCAGAACTAAAATATAAATCCTGCTGGTTTTACACACGCACTCACATAACGGTCAGCGATTCTCTGCGCGATCAACCTCTCACATGTTTAAGCTTGCTGCGGGAGATTTCACTTGTCATGTTTGCATAGTAAGCTAACAATTAATAAGACGATGTCAGAGGAATTGGTGCACAAATTATCATCACTCACAGATCAGTGCTGTCGCTCTCTATACACAGTTCGCATGATTGCAAAGTGAAAGCAAAAAAACAAGCGCAAATTCAAACGCGATTTCAATATGTCACATATTGACAGTGGCTCACCGATGCCAATGACATAATTACCCAGCTACATTTCTGAAAGAATGCAAAAGCATTGACATATATTTTTCCTTCCTACAATAGCCCGACGGGCAGGGCAGAGATAGATTTTGGTACCCCGACTGAAAAAATCGCTAGCCCCGGGACGTCGGGCTAGCGATATTGCGAGCCCTGTATCTGATTGAGGAATCACTCATCTTTGGAAAAGAGAGTTTATTACAGAGAAATGTCTCTTTCCAAAATAAAAGCTATACTATCCGCTTCTTCTGGGCTATATTCTCAGCAGCATAAGGAGAATCATGTGCTAACAGCTGTCTAAATGACTCGGCTAAAGTTAGTAGCATGCTTGTTGTTTTTGTCTTTGCACTAGGATGATGTCGGCGTAAATGTGCAGTCATATTCGTTGTGTTCCCACTAGTGCTTTCAGGTTAATCTCATTGAAATGACCTTAACGCCACAACACGGCAAATCTCTGTTAACGAGCTACCGCCGATCGCCCCGTGCATGGGGCTAGACGGCCAACACGTTAACGAGCTAACTGTGCTAACACACTAGTTCCCACCCATGTAATTGAGCATTGCGTGGCACATCCAACATACTGTTTTACTTTAGTCCATGACTCGCTTACCTTCAGGGTCATATGTCACATGAAAACCAAAATAATTCCAAACGCCAGATCTGAATGAGGGTGGGGGAGGTCCATGTTGCAAGAAGAGCTTAACTTCTGTCTTGCTAGCTTGCCCTGCGCTCTTCCTTCTGACTATGCTGTCTGTGTTGAGCGCTCAGTGGATCTGCGCTCGACAGTGCAGCCTAGGCGGAGTAGTCGAACGCAGATTCACTGAGCGCTCAACACAGACAGCATCGTCAAAAGGAAAGTTGATTAAATAAATTACAAATGTTGTATTGTTCGATACATATGCGTACCGAACCGAAAGCACTGTATCGAACGGTTCAATATCGATACGAATATCGTTGCACCCCTAGTATTAGGTGTTTCTCAGAAGTACAGATGGACAAAGATTCACCAAACAGCAGAAATCTGCTGACTTTGGGATTCTAGTGTTCATGTATACCCGTGTTTCCCAACCACTGTGCCGCAGCACATAGGTGTGCCGTGAGAAATGATCAGGTGTGCCATGGAAGATCATCTGGTTCCACCTGATTAGTACTCTGAATGACTGGCTTGAGTAACGGGAGACCAATTACATTCTCTTCCACTAGAGGGCAGTACAACTGCCTGCTCTAATTAAATGGGTTGCCAACTGCCAGTAAAACAGAACAAGACGAAGAAGAAATTACATAATAGTCATGCTGCGAGTGAGACCATGCAGTGCGTAATAGCAACAGATAAATATTTGAAAAGAACAAGTAGTCAGTCTGACCTGGGTCCCGGAGAAAACTCAGACCCAGATCAAGGCCATATCATGAGTAGTGATCAGAAGAAAGCAAAAAAGATATACTGGGGACAAACCGAGCCAATTCCACTATGCCGCTATGATTTTTCTAGTGTGAAATATGTGCCGTGGGTCCAAAAGGTTGGGAAACACTGCCATACGCTATCCCAGCCACTTGGTTGTGTCTATCAGTATATGCCATTCCAGCTTGGATCTTACATTCTGGATGTTCTCTCGGACACCCAAAAGGTTGATTCTGTTCATCTGGATGTAGTATTTTCAGTGAGAGAAATGTTTTGTCACTCATCCAAGTGACTTCTTCAGTCTCTAGGACATATTTGTACAGTCTGCACACAGAAAACAGCTTTTCAGGAGTATTTCCTCATCACATCAGCTGCATCTATCTCCTCTGCTGGCCAGTGTATCATTCCAGTTGGGTATCTGATGGCCGGTAGGACGTATGTATTGATGGCTCGGATCAGTCAGATGGCTTCTCAGTACTTGTCATCAGTGTTGGTCAAGTTACTTGAAAAAAGTAATCAGTAACTAATTACTGATTACTTCCACAAAAAAGTAATCCCATTACTTTACTGATTACTTATTTTCAAAAGTAATTAATTGCTTAGTTACTTAGTTACTTTTTAAAAACACGATTTACAACCTGAAGAGGTGATAAAGCGATAGATCTTTTAGCCCAATTCTACTTTTTCTACATAATCCATCATACAAAATGTAATCAAATGGAAAAGTCTCTTTTTTTAACTTGTTTTATCAGTTTTAATCTTTCAACTTTATGCATCAAGCAAAAATTTAATTATATGCAACATTCTCTGACTTGAATAAATACGTTTAACATTTAAACCTATTTTCTACACATTCCAGCACATAAAATAAAATATTTTTTGTGTTTACACTCACTCTTTCAAATAGATGCAAGTAAAACACAGCAGGAAATAAATAAAGTCAAAGACTCAGCGGTCCTGTTGCTCTATTTTCACCTGTAAAGCAGGAGTGGGGTAGGCGGAGGTTTACCCTGGTGCAGGTGTGCCGCGGTCAGTTGAAGAATCCGCGAGTTTCTCTGTGAAGTCGTTGCACACTCGGTGCTTGCTCGGAAGTTTAGCGGTTTTTTTCGCTGTAAAAAGAAGTTTTCTTCCCAGGCACGATGGACGCTAATGTTTTTGTCACTTTTTATGGAATCAAACCCGAAGTAAGGTCAGTACTTCCACGCTTTAAACGCTGCACGCTCATACTCTCTCCCACAATCGATATATGATCCATTGTTGATCTGCACACAGCTGTTGTCACCAACGGCGCACTTGTTTACGTCACTGTCGTGAGACATTCTTGCAAAAAACCACGGTTTTAGTAACGCAGTAACGCAGCGTTCCTACGGGAATGTCACAGTGCGGCATGGCAGACCGTGGGGATATGGGGAATGAGGACCCAGGCGCGCGGTGCTCTGTGTATAAACAGTGCGTTTATTTACAGTGATGGAAACAATAACAGTAAATCCCCGTGCTCTCCCATGACTCCCGTGTCGTGTCTTCCCAAAAAGTCCGTGCTCCGTGTTCTCCACTGCCGTGTGTCCACACACACCCCGTGCCTGCTGCCCTCCGATGTTCCACGCTCCTCCTGAGGGGAAAATGACAGAGGCAGCCGTCAAGGCACTTAATTCCAGATGGGCAGTAACGCGTTAACGCGTTACTGCCCATCTCTGCTTGTCATACTATTGATATTTGGCTGTGGCTGAACTTTCTGTATCCTTATAATGGTTGCTGTTGAGCAATTGGATACTCAGGTACTTGTAACTGTCCTGCACAGTTGTGGTTAGAAGTTTTCATACATATCATTGTGGGTGTGAATGTCATGGAAGGGCTTTTAATGATTTCATTGAACTCTCCTTAAGGTTCTACGGTATATTCTAACTTGCCAAGGCCAATTAACTTCTCGTTAGTGATCATGATTAACTGTAGGCGGTCGTTTCTCTTTGCCAGTATAAAAAGGATTTTTGACAGCACTCATTGGATTGACAAATATGCAAAACAATAGGAAAATCCAAGGTACTTAGTGAAGATCTAAGAAGGAAAATAGATTTACAGATTAAAAATGCTCCACTATGACTGTATAACTTTGCAGCTCTGCAAACACCTGCTTCTATGAGACTAATGAAATGGGGATTTTTGCAGGTATTCACTAGTTTTGTGAAGTATTTTAACTTTTGCATGATTATGTTTTGGTATGTTATTGAGAATTAATGGAAGTTGTTTGTTTATTCCTCAAGCTGAACAAGATTTTAGTGATCTATGATTAGTTTTCATGAGTGCAATGTATTTTATTCATCTCAGCTATCATTTGTCCATCATTTTTAACAACTAAGGAAAATGATAAAAATAATTTGCACCTCTGCAAGTTCTGTCAAATCAAAGTCAGCAGGGAAAAGCTTCACCTGCTCACACTTTTACGGAGCTCTCAAGATCGAACAGATCACTGACCTGTTTTCTGTGGAATGTAAATGATAATTGAAAGTTTCATGTGCTTGGCAAGACAAACAATTCCTTCATTTTTTTTTCCTTATGTGCACACGCTCCCTTTGTTCAGTTTATAAACCTATTAAATACACATAGTTGTAACTCAGTGGACATACTTTGAAATACAGGAATAGAACTCTGAGGTTCCACAATATAGCTATAATACTATATTTATAAAGCTTTGTACAGTTGGAAGAATTAGTGATGATTACTTTAAATAATTTGTTTTTATTTTTTTAATCCCTTTTGAAATATTATTTTGCCACCCCTGTGAAATGTTGTTTTTGTAAATTGCAGCATTTTTCCTTTTAATTTCCACCATTATATAATAGCACACTGTCTTCAAAAATGCTGGATCTAAATACTAGAAAAGAAACAGTAAAAAAATATTTGTTTGTCTCCCATTATTAAAACATTTTTGAAAATGAAAGCAACAGAAAAACAACCCTAAAATAAATCAGTGAAGACAAAGAATCCATTTAAATTGGAAAACACACATTATTGATGGAAAAGTGTAGGCTAAATCTTGAAAGATGAAATGGTGTTTAGTTGATCAGCCAAGCATAATTTTTATCCAATGAAAACATGTCAAACGAGACGCAACACACTGTGTCCAAATGTCTCTCCAAATAAGTGAGATGCATAGAAGAGTTCTGCCATGGGCGTGTAACTCAGTGTCAGAAAAATAAGAGGCAAATTATGAAGAGCTTTGTACAAAATTGTTATAATAACAAAGTAATACATTGTTTATCTTCTGATAGTTGTGTACGGGTTATTTGCCAGGATTTTATCCCGGCAACAAGTGCACTCTGTCAAGAAGTATTCCACAAATAAGGCTTTCTCACTGTCAGCAGGAACATCAATCGCACTTTAATGACAGATTATACGTTTTAGGGCTCACATAATAAAAGAACAGGTTTAATTTTAAGCTGAAATATGTGTATTTATTAAATTTGCCACGTGTTACTCTTTTAGAGAATAGTAATAGCTACCTCTTTATTATTGTAGTTACTGCTCTTCTTGTCTGTGAGAGATTATCCTGTAGCTGTAAAAATACAGCTAGAAGAAGATGTGAACAGTCACCTTCTGAATACCATATGAAGGTGAACGAATAAATTCATGGGCAAATGGTTGAAAAACTAGAGACCCCATAAAATAGGCTAAAAATAATGATATGAAGGTGAAAAGAAGCCACTGAAATCAGTGACTGAGAATTTCATTTATCTATAAGCGAGCTACAAAGTCTTAATATTAACACGCTGAGGTGCTGATTCTATAAAATCTATTCACATTTGACATTTGCTGCAAATTGAACTTGGAGCTTCTGAAAAAAAAAAAAGAGAAGTCACACTCACGATATAAGCAATAAACAAACACTCCAAATGATTTTGTATATCTTGCCTCAGTTTAATAGAGCAGGATCACATTTCACACATGAGCACTCATTGTGAAAGCACTCGTTAGATTAAAGTAATTCCAAATCAGATAACACTTCATATTAACTGCACACTCTTAAGCATTAGTAAGATATTAGTAAATACGTAACACTACCATAAAACATAAGCAAAGCAACAGTAACCTAATAAATGTAACAGTATTACAGCAATTCTTGCACAAAGAATTCTGCCTCTTTGTATTAGTTGTGACTTCTTTGTAGCTTAATTTAATGAGCAAATCAAACAACAAATGCACATGTGCAGTTGTCATATTAAATGTGTTATGTATTATTAAATATAAAACAGAGTTTGCATTGCAAGGCAGCTGCTGCAGCTGTGCATAGTGTAACACTAACAGAGGATAGACATTACCTAGATTTTAAATGACAAAAAAAAACAAAAAAAACACAAGTCATGTTTATGTCCATGTGTCTTTTGTCCTGCCTCAGCAGATGACTGTCTCTCCCTGAGCCTAGTTAGAATAGAATAGAATTCAACTTTATTGTCATTGCATATGCACAGGTACAGGGCAACGAAATGCAGTTTGCATCCATCCAGAAGTGCTTTAGTGATATAGATATATTACAATATATATTAGCAATAGTATAGATATGTAAGTATACTACAGAAATGGGTCTATTATGGTATGTTATAATGTACACGGTATGAAGTATGTTGTGAATATTCTATAACTAAGTATGTAAAGGCTGTAGTGAGTACAAGCTATGTACAGGCTATGAACAGGATATAAATATGAAAAACTATACAGAATATGAAATAAATAACTTTACAGAAATCTGAGATATACAGCTATACAGAAATGGGAACTATGCAAGTTGTAAACAGTTGTAGGATTAAAGATTATTGAATGTACAGAATGATTATTTACACAGAGCTATACAGTAGTGCAGTTAAGATAAGTGAGGGTGTAGATAGTTTCTACAGAGGCTATATAAAGTGCTAGTGGTTGTGAGTGGTGGTTCAGTCCATGTTATTATTGTGTGTTTGAGGGTACAGTTGTCCATTGTGGGTGTGTGTATGTTCAGTCCATGAGTTTAACGTGGGTCAGATGTCAGGAGGCAGAGTTCAGGAGTCTGACAGCTGTGGGAAAGAAGCTGTTCCGGTACCTGGTGGTCTTAGTCCGGAGGCTCCTGTGGCGCCTCCCAGAGGGCAGGAGGGTGAAGAGTCCATGTGATGGGTGACTGGGGTCTTTGATGATTTTCCCAGCCCTTTTCAGACACCGCTTCCTGTAGATGTCTTTTATGGCAGGAAGTGGTGCTCCGGCGATGCGCTGGGCAGTTTTCACGACCCTCTGCAACGCCTTCTGGTCCGAGGCAGAGCAGTTCCCGTACCAGACTGTTATACAGGTGGTCAGGATGCTCTCGATGGTGCAACGATAGAAGTTCACCAGGATGTCTGAGGACAGGTGGTTCTTCCTCAGGGTCCTCAAGAAGAAGAGGCGCTGGTGAGCCTTCTTGACCAGCTTGGAGCAGTTGGTCGTCCAGGTGAGATCCTCGGAGATGTGGACTCCCAGGAACTTGAAGCTGCTCACACGCTCCACAGCCGTCCCCTTAATGTGGATGGGTGGATGTGGGTCAGCATTCCTCCTGTAGTCCACGATGAGCTCCTTGGTCTTCTCGGTGTTAAGCAGCAGGTTGTTTGTGTCGCACCACTCAGCCAGACGATCCACCTCCTCCCTGTAGGCGGCCTCATCGTTGTCACTGATGAGGCCATAGTTAGTTGCCATTGTTGGAATTTTCTTTCTATTATTGCAGGGTCTTTACCTTACAATGTAAAGTGCCTTGAGGCAACTGTTGTTGTGACTTGGCACTATATAAATAAACTGAAATGAACTGGATTGCATGCCAGGATTAACTGTGCTGGAAGCGCTTGCAGCACTTACACCATCCTCTTTTCATTGTTAGCCAACTGAACTAAAAAATACTATCTTCAGATAAACATATTTAAATAACCCTACTATAGTTGTGTTTTTGATTAGTTGACATAATTTTGGGTTGCACCCTGTTTAGTAGCTAAAAACAAACAAACTTGCCATGTTGTGTGCTAAAGAGTTACCATCCCAAACTTTATTTTACTTTAATACATCACTTTGAATGCTAATATGATTTGTATTTGATGTTTAGTACATATTCCTTATATAATAAATATAACAATAAAGTTTTATAGGAACTTATTAGTCAAAAATAAAGCATTTACATCTGTATTTATAAATTACATACCAACCACTACTAAGGAATATTTTATAAATGATTATTTAATGTTTACTAATACCAAACTAATGCTTACCAGTGTGTAGTTGTTATAAAGTGTTGCCAGGAATAATATCAGTGTGAGAAAGATTTTAAGGCACTTCATTTGGATCAGAACTCGTTTTATAAGCCATCATACTTGCATGCATGCTATACAAATTTTTGTGAAAATCAATTCCCATTTCTATTACACCAAAATGTGCTTTTAGTAAGAGAACGTGACAACTCATCCTGCATATTTTGACCCATGCTGGCCTCAGTTGTCTGATTAGCCACTGTGGGACTGCTTCAGAGCCTGAATATTGATTGTAGATCAATTTAAAGAACATGACATTTAAACTCACCAGTACAGGACGTGTCATGTACACTGGGTGGGGGAGGGGTGTGAAAGGGAAGTAAGTGATGGATCTGATTACCTGACTGATTTTTCCTGTATCCTAGTTGGGCATAGGTTTAAAGATATACCTCGGATATGAGTGAGAGAAAAACCCTACCAGTAGCTGGACAAAGCTGGACTGAAAGACAGCACAGAAGCACTAATCATGGCAGCACAGGAACAACCTCTGAGCACGAAATCCATAGAGGCTGGGGTCTACCACACCAGGCGAGATCCCATGTGCAGGCTGTGTAAAGATGCCCCTGAGAAAATGCGGGGCATAACAGCAGGGTGCAAGATGCTAGCAGGCAGGGGATGGAGCGCCATAATGAAGTGGTTGGCATAGTATACAGAAACATCAGTACCGAGTATGGCCTGGAAGTCCCAAGGTCAAAATGGGAGACACCCCCTAGGGTGGTGGAGAATGACCTAGCTAGGATCCTGTGGGACTTCCAGATACAGGACAAAATGGTGGTGGCTGACCATCCGACAAAGTAGTGGTGGACAAGCAGAGGAAGACGGCCATAGCGATAGACGTAGCTATAACAAATGACAGTAACATCAGAAAGAAGGAACACGAGAAGCTGGAGAAGTACCAAGGGCTCAGAGAAGAGCTTGAGAAGATATGAAGGGTGAAGGTAACGGTGGTGTCAGTGGCAACTGGAGTGCTCTGTGCAGTGACTCCCAAGCTAGGCAAGTGGCTCCAGCAGATCCAACATCCGAGATCTTTGTCCACGATAGTGCAGTCCTAGGAACAGTAAAGACACTAAGCAGGACCCTCAAGCTCCCAGACCTCTGATAGGGGACCCCCCCACACACACGCACAGTTTTGCATCCATTGAGTCTCCTCTACTTATCCTTTTCAAGGTTGCGGGGTGACTGAAGCATAACTAAGCTATCCTGGACAGCCTTTCATAGGTCAGTATACATACTATACGCATTAAGTATACATGATATCACAACATTTACACAAGATTATAAACGTAGAATTAAAAACTTTAAATTAATCACTGTAATCACCAAATCTATGATTTGATGTTATATAAAAAAGTAATCACATCTTGATTTTTTTTTTTTATTAATAATCCACTGTGGTTTTGTCCAGAATAACTTAAACTGAAAAATATTTTGGTGTGGCCAAAAAAAATAATCCATCTTTTCACTGTGCTCTGAACTGGCACAAGATGGCACACTGGCATGCACCCTCAGAGTGTTTCCTTTCAGTGTTCTCTCAGGAACCTTAGCATGCTTATCGATGTTCTCATCCTGGGGGATGAAGTCACAATTCACAACCCAGTGATACTGGAAAACTACTTTAATGTTTAGAGACTGGAAACTATCATGGTGAAATCAGAGAGTGGACTGTGAGATCATAAAATAGCAGCTGCATTAAAAGCTAACTGGCAATGTGTGACGTCTAAATAAGCCAGTGTTTAAAATTTTTATGGACCTGTTGTAATAATTCCTACTCACATCTTGTGGAATGCATACATAGTCATCTGCTTTCCAAGTGACAAATTTACTGTGGTTTTTTATTCATATTTCATTTAAGCATTTTAAACCGGCACATGCCTTTGTGTAAAATGTTGTTGGAAAAAGGAATGTTATGAGCTCAAACCACCAAACCAACTGCATGCACTGATTTGTGTATTCATCCTTCAGTCAACAGGCTGTCTTTAATTTATTCAGTTCATTGTATGTTTAACTTTACAGAGATTAAAGCATCTGAGTTCAGTAAAAGGGCGTGAAGTTTGTAAAAAGCAGATTTTTCTCGAATGATATTTATTTATAAATTACTGAATGGCACCTGTTTGAACTCATCTGTATAAAAGACACCTGTCCACAGCCTCAAACAGTCAGACTCCAAACTCCGCCATGGCCAAGACCAAAGAGCTTTCGAAGGACACCAGGAAAAGTATTGTAGATCTGCACCAGACTGGGAAGAGTGAATCTACAATAGGCAAATAAGTATTTGGTCAATAACAAAAATACAACTCAATACTTTGTAACTTAACCTTTGTTGGCAATAACAGAGGTCAAACGTTTACTATAGGTCTTTACCAGGTTTGCACACACAGTAGCTGGTATTTTGGCCCATTCCTCCATGCAGATCTTCTCGAGAGCAGTGATGTTTTGGGGCTGTCGCCGAGCAACACAGACTTTCAACTCCCGCCACAGATTTTCTATGGGGTTGAGGTCTGGAGACTGGCTAGGCCACTCCAGGACTTTCAAATGCTTCTTACGGAGCCACTCCTTTGTTGCCCGGGCAGTGTGTTTTGGATCATTGTCATGTTGGAAGACCCAGCCTCGTTTCATCTTCAAAGTTCTCACTGATGGAAGGAGGTTTTGGCTCAAAATCTCACGATACATGGCCCCATTCATTCTGTCCTTAACACGGATCAGTCGTCCTGTCCCCTTGGCAGAAAAACAGCCCCATAGCATGATGTTTCCACCCCCATGCTTCACAGTAGGTATGGTGTTCTTGGGATGCAACTCAGTATTCTTCTTCCTCCAAACACGACGAGTTGAGTTTATACCAAAAAGTTCTACTTTGGTTTCATCTGACCACATGACATTCTCCCAATCCTCTGCTGTATCATCCATGTGCTCTCTGGCAAACTTCAGACGGGCCTGGACATGCGCTGGCTTCAGCAGCGGAACACGTCTGGCACTGCGGGATTTGATTCCCTGCCGTTGTAGTGTGTTACTGATGGTGACCTTTGTTACTTTGGTCCCAGCTCTCTGCAGGTCATTCACCAGGTCCCCCCGTGTGGTTCTGGGATCTTTGCTCACCGTTCTCATGATCATTTTGACCCCACGGGATGAGATCTTGCGTGGAGCCCCAGATCGAGGGAGATTATCAGTGGTCTTGTATGTCTTCCATTTTCTGATGATTGCTCCCACAGTTGATTTTTTCACACCAAGCTGCTTGCCTATTGTAGATTCACTCTTCCCAGTCTGGTGCAGGTCTACAATACTTTTCCTGGTGTCCTTCGAAAGCTCTTTGGTCTTGGCCATGGCGGAGTTTGGAGTCTGACTGTTTGAGGCTGTGGACAGGTGTCTTTTATACAGATGATGAGTTCAAACAGGTGCCATTCATACAGGTAACGAGTGGGGGACAGAAAAGCTTCTTACAGAAGACGTTACAGGTCTGTGAGAGCCAGAGATTTTCCTTGTTTGAGGTGACCAAATACTTATTTTCCACCCTAATTTACGAATAAATTCTTTACAAATCCTACCATGTGGATTCATGGATTTTTTTTTTCACATTCTGTCTCTCACAGTTGAAGTTTACCTCTGGTGCAAATTACTGACTTCGGTCATCATTTTAAGTGGGGGAACTTGCACAATCGGTGGCTGACTAAATACTTTTTTGCCCCGCTGTATGTGTCTGTGTTAATGTGTGTGCTTCTGACCCACTGACAAGACTGAACATTATTTTGTATTTTTTCAGTAGTTTGTAATTATTACTGTTGCCATCTACCAAATTGTATTAGACAGTAATAGGACCCAGACTGCAAGTGCAACAGATTTCACAACCGCAGTCTTTTCACAATCTTTCTTTTTTTTACCACCTTCTTTGCCAAACTGATTAATCTGACAGTGCCAAATATGTTTCCTGTTGATAAGATAACCTGGTAATTGAGCAGTCTAGCTTTTAATTAACATTTTAATTTGACTTTGGAGCTTAGGTAAAGGGGCCTTTATTAAGCAGCCAGTTGGTCCAAACAACCTGATGGGCACTTGATGTGACAGACTGATGTCCCTTTATGAGTCAAGTGTGGTAACTGAACGCCATGCTTATAAAGATGCCCACTGATAGTCTATATGACATTAAGCACATCCAGTACTGTTAAACTGTCAGTATGAATATGATGTTGTAAAAATAATATTTCTACATGTCTTTACTGGTAGACTTGTTAATAAAGCCGTGTTCAGTGTGCAACAACATATTTCAAGAACAAGCAGGGAAACAAGTCTAACTCCATATGTGAATGTTACAGCAGCATATGTCACCCAATGCATTTATAGCACATATGATAATGTAAGACACCAGCTCTGCTAAAGAACTTTATTATGATGCATTAAGCTTTGCTGAATAATTTTAAAAATCACTTTAATAAAATCCATGCTTTACATGCAAATGTTATTCTCATACTAATACAAAAAAATGTATATTTTTATTGCTGGTAATGATGTTGCAGAGTGCACTTGAAGAAGAACTACAATTGCGATTGTTTACTCATTAAAATCATGATGCATCAAAATTTTTCACATACCAGCTTTTTCAAATACAATCAAAGCATGATGAATTGATTTTCTTAATTGTATGAAATAAATGGCTGCCACACTTACTCCCGTAAAAGTGGCATCTGCTTAAATAGAGAACATAAAAACTGTGACATTTTTGCTAACGAGGCCCGCAGTACTATGCAGTAATACACACCAAAGACTATCTTAAAAGACATGAAGTCATTTACTGATGTTTGACTAATAAAGAATGGAAATGAGGCAAAGCAAAAGATGACTCATGTACTATAGATGTTTTACTTGCCTAAAGTAAACTTTTAGATGAGGCCATGGGCCATGGAGGAAATGGAATGCACGCCTTTGTTTTGCTTCTGTGCTATTTTGAATCAATTTTGAATTATTGTGATTATTTTCATAGTTATGTTTCATTTCTTAGTAGTTTTGCAACTATTTCTTGTCGTTCTGCATCTCTGTGTAGTTTTCTTTCAAATCATCTGTAGTTGGAGTCATGAGTATTTGGATATTGACACAGTTTTTGGTAATTCTGACTTTGTACATTACAATAGTGGATTTTAATCAAAGAATCAAAATGTGATTAAAGGGACTTTGAGCTTTAATTCAAGGGGTTTTAGTCATAAAAAGCATATTCATAAAGGACCTTCAGACGGTGTGAACCTTACACGGTTCATCCTTTGTCTGATAAATTGGGGATAATTCAAGTTAAGTTTGACTTTCAAACACATTTCACGTGTCTTTTGCATTTTTATTGATCATTTTTAAATTGTAAATGCTATAAATTTAATTCTTATTTGTGAGACAGAGAGAGATGGGATGTTTTTGAAAGAGAGAATAAGAATGGTGTTAAAGAAGAGGACTCAAAAGGACTCTAAAGCTCAATACATCATTTGTCAGAATTACAAGAAAAGCTGCATTGCACACTCTCCTTGTGTCCAGATGGGTGCTTGACCATCCTGGCTGCTACAGAGACACCATTATCATTATTATGTGTATGAGTGTACATCACATGCTTTCCTTGTGTAATGCCTGTAAAGTATATTGGCTTACTTGTATAGTCCTTACATGATCCTTAAAAAAAACTTTTTATCCAAGAACACAAAATGACATCATGCCAAAAACTGCTGTAAAAATATTACAGTGTATAACTACTACTAATCCTTTTAAACTACTTCAGCCTGAAGTATAGACATAAAATCCAAAAAATACCATTAATATTTGAACAGTTTAAAGGCCAGTTTGTTTACAAACAACAATAACAAATTTAGATTTTAGTTTTGCTTATTGATGCTGATGATGATATCTTTGAAGCTCTGAAAGGTTACTCATAGTTTATTATCATTGAATCATTTTATAACACAGAGCATGACCTTCTAAGAAAAGACCTGAAGGTGAACATCACACATAAACACACACTCGTATACCATTATCCAAAATCAATAGAAGCACGCACTTACCATTTCAGTAGTAAGGCACTCTTGCAGAAAACAGAAAAAGTGTGAAATGTTGCTGCCTACTTTGAATGATAAAAAGTAGCTCTACCTTTTATCATTGAACTGCTGGACAAATATAAAAATAAGAAATTGAAGGTGAGTAATCCAAAATAAAATCCTAACATAAAAGAATGCATTAGTTTATGTCAAGATAAATGTGAGATCAAAAATATTTATAATGCTGCATTTTTTGGCCTGAGGATGAAATGTAGCTTAGCTATTTGACACTAATTTAAAGAACTGAGACAACAATTTCAAAATAAAATAAAATAAAAAATATCCTTTGGCAAATATGAGCTATATTTATTCAGCACAGCCAAAATATCATGAAAATAAAAAATGAAATGGCACAAAATGTCCCCAAGATCATCTAAAGGATAGTATAGTGTTCTTTGCATATGCTTGTATTTATTATCCACTATATAATATGTGGCTGGTGTATGCCACTTTGTCATTCAGCAGCACAGTGCTGCTGAAATGTTTCACAAAGTCTCCCAAGCTCATTAAAATATATTACCGTTATAATCATTTGGGAAACTCAGTTGAGTCCACAGTCCATTATACATTCTAACCCAAAGCATAATGAGTTTAGAGCTTAAAATACATGGCGAGCGTTACATGCTTGAGCCACTTCACATCGATATTTCAGAGAATCAGATCAGTTTCCACTTAGAAAACTGTGTAACTTAAAATCCTAGGTTGAGACTATTGGGAGCTACATTTGTGACCCAGAATACAGAAAATCACACTTTCTTTGACTGCAGTGAATTACTACACTTGCACTTGCAGACATCTTTTGTGGGTACTTCAAAGTCATCAGTGGAAAGTAATAACAGAAAAAACAGACCCAAAATGAGTTCAGTTTAGCAAGCTATCGCTGTATCCACAGTATCTGTAATTTTATCTGAAATAAAAATCTAATGGCTGTATTATATTGCACATGCTTTGATTTCCCCACTTACATCAGTGCATTTTCAGTTGTGTTCTTATCTCTATTAGACTCCCCCCCTCCTCCCCTGCATTCCCCTGGGCAATCTCAAAACTTTCAAAAAAATCTTATCAGAAGAGAAACAATGAAATAGACTTTATACAATTGCACAGCCTGGTTTAAATATAATAACATGTTATCTGTTATCTGCCAAACTGTGATTCATATTGTCAAAGCACTGTAAAGTTTACACCAGTGGATATCTTAACAAGGTCCAAACAATGTGTTAATCCTTACACACTGTGTGGGTCAAATTAGAACAACTTTGACATTTGAAAAAAGTAAAAGCACATTCAAATTTTATTCTTTTAGCTTGTTGGGTTAGGAGGGTTAGGGTTACTTTACATTGAGGCTGTTTGGTTTCAAATTTGACCCATATCCATCCAGATTGTAAATCAACCAGTAAGGGTCAAATCAAGTAAAACGGTGGGTTTTGGAGAGTCTTGAAACTTTAAAACTGTACATGTCATGCCTGTGTGTATTTTTATGGGATAGTGGTGACAGAAGTCAAGGGGGACCTTGACACTGTCTCGAGAACTCTCTATATTTCCACCACATTTGCTCAGCTTTCCACAGAGAGGAATGTTAAAATAATGAAAGATGATACCTTAACACAGATACGAGATCTGAAACAGGGCAGCATGGCAGTTTGATCTGCAGTTTAACTTCAGTACAGACACTTATTATAAGGGTTAGGGGCCCAGGTCAAAATTGTGTTGTTTTTATCAGTGATTACTGTGATAAGAAGTCTGTTCATTTTCAATTATTTCTTCGTTCCGTGACCCTCCTTCAGTTCACTCTTTCTCAAAACACTGAAAAAACACAACTTTGTCTTGTTTCAAACTCTGCAAATGCATTAGAATGTATAAAAATAAATAAATACCATCGGAGACATTCTGGCGTCCGTGTGCCCCACCTTTGGCCCCCAACAAAGTGTTTGACAACCAGAGCAGAGTCAGTCGGGTAGTGCTTAGCAGTCAAAAGAATAACTGTGTGTCTAGTAGGGTGTGTGATGCTGTCAGCTTCTAAAGCTTTCGCCTGTGTTCACACAGCGAAGCACAGCGAGACACGGAAATTGTGTGGGAATGTGTATATCTGTCAGTGTGCTTTGTGTTAGTTTTGCTCTACTGAGCACCGCTCTAGTTTCATATAAGTCTGCCATTCTCTCAGTTTCAGTTGTCTTCTAATTCCCAATGGCTTTTCTCTGTTTTGTTCTCCAACGCTTTTGTTTGTCTTTGACCTTGTTCCCTTCTCATCCTCTTTCGGTCCTGTTTTAGTAAACCAAATACTGTAGGTCAGGTCACCATGTACAAAGCAGGTCAACTATCTTTGCTGTTGAGGAAAATACTCAGGAGCAAATGTCAGTGTCTGTTGAGTTTAAGGTGCAACTAAGGCAGAAGTTATCCTATGACATTACGGTTTTTGTGAAGCAGGGTTGTCACTTCCAACTTGGCATTTTTTAATGTGCAGGTTACTATTGTGAAGGAGTATATTTTTCACACAAACCAAGTCGTTTTCAGTGCGTAAACCTAAACACAGAATCATACAAAAAGTGAAAACCAAATTTAAAAAACACAGTAGGCACAAACTACCAGCTCCTGGCTGACAAACCTGCAACGTTTGCACCCCAATGCCTTCTAATGCAGTCTACAGGTCTTTTAGCAGATCAACAAGCTCTTGGCAGCCAATATTGACATGGTCATAGTATTATGGGACACCAAAGGACACCATATGATTAAAAGGATTAATATAGATGTAGAGCAAAGAATGTGTTGAAAGTGCTTGGTTATGCTATATCAAATGCTCCCCTGTTTGGATTTTCATTTTATTTAATAAACAGTACCGTGTGATGAGCAGCACACGCTGATGAATAAAAAAAGTAAAGAGCAGTCTCACTAACCAAACAGTTGTTGTTGGGCTGGGACACTTGAGTTGGTACCAGCTAAACTGTAGCTTTTAATTGTCGCATACTAAAGAAACTGCAAGTAATTGGATATTTAGGCTGTACACAAATTAATTAAGCTAATATATGTTTCTGTTTATTTCAATTTGTTTAATTATCGATATTTAAACGTTTGTTTTTTTCTTTCTTTCTTTTTTGTAAGATTAGTAGAGTTGTTAGGTTGGGACTTCTTGATTGCACTAGTTTGCAACATGTGACAGTAAAAAGCTTTAATTTAGCTTTTAACAGTCACGATCAAAGTAGCCATCCATTTTACTTGAATCATTGAATTTCTCCCTTCTTAATTAAGTCCCTCAATCTATTTTCTTACTATTTCACCTTCCTCCATCTTCTGCTCACTTTGTTGCTGGGACAGCCTCTTCCTGCAGTTCTCCATGGCTGATCCTAGTAACAGCAGGGATTCCTGCCACATTCCAAGGATATGCATGTTTTGCAATAGGTCTGAATGTGAATCGGTGTCTGTTTCCGTGAGTTCTAGTGCGAGTTCTAGTCTAGTTCTACCGCAAGATTCTACATTTCTTACACCAATTAAGGGAATGTGACCAGAGATGGGCAGTAACGTGTTACTGTAATCCGATTACCGATCCGAAACCCCTAAACTTCTGAGCAAGCACCAACAGTACGCTGCCACGGGAAGTAATCAGTAATTAGTTACTGATTACTTTTTTCAAGTAACTTGACCGACACTGATGGTGGCCCATCATGGGGGTACCTATTGAAAAGCTTGAATAGGTAGATATACGAAATAAAACATTGCACCTTTTGTGAAACATTAAAGAAGTATACGTTCCCACAGGTTGAAGAGTTGCTGTTATACTGTGGCGTAATCACTAGATTTCAAACAATAAATAATAAAAATAAATGTAAATGTAAATGTAAAAGAATAAATAAAATGGAAACAAGTGAAGAAAGTAATCTGGAAAGTAACAAAATACATGTTTTTCCCATAAAGAAGTCATCAACAAGAGCCCCAGTGGTGGTTCAAGAAGCCAGGTGAACCACGTTTCTTTCTGTGTGCACTTCTCTTCATTATGACAGCCATCTCTGTCTCTTAGGTTTGACCCGTTTATACTTTAAAAAGAAAGAGTAAATGGCAATGCGTTAACATCCCTCAAGGAAGCCAGGACCTCTTGTGGATTGTAATGTTGTTGGTTTGACCTTTTCTGTAGCTTCACTCATATGTTTTCATGTAATAGTTGACATTTGGTTCCCAGGGTGTACACACTGCAGCTCCTCAGTAGACTGATGGCTCTTTGATTGGAACGTTTGGTCCTGCTGAGAGGTTAAAGAGCCTTCCTTAGACATCCTGGTGCTGTATGGCTGGAGGCTATAGCGCTCTCTGTGGATGCTACATGCCAACACTTATTATCTGCTGAGTTCTAGTCTTGCTGCAAGCTTCTGCATTTTTCATATCAAGGGTGTCAGTTTTTAACACTATATATTTGAGGGAATTAAACATGTTGAAATGAAAACGCAATTGATGATGTAATTAACTGAGTAGAAAAATTGACAATTTCTTTCACAAAGAAAACAATGGGGGTTAAAACACTTACCCCTTTCCAGCCTCAAGATACAAGAAGCAAGTTGTAACTTTTCTTATTCAACCCATTATGAAAAGTACCTGATGGTGTTATTTAATAGTATTGATTTGCTTCGTTTAAGAACATAGAATGGCCAAATGTTGGTGACAAGGACACCGTTGTCATTGCACTTGAGTCACACTCCCAAAATAATCACCCCCACATCCAGTTCACATGTTCTGGAATAATCCGCCTTTTTCAGTGAACCCCTCCCCTGTGACGTTCACTCCTCATATAGCTCTGTTGATTAAGACACTACAGCATGACTTACAAATAGTGGCTGTTAGTAGGTCTGCTCCATGAACAGCTTGTGAGTTAATCCAAGGCTATAAGCAGTATTTATTCTACAGTGCATACCTGTGCTTATAGGCTATGTAAAGGTATGGTCACATTTGAATTCCATGTGGAGACATGTATTTACAACACACAAACAGGTGGTGATAGATCATTTTTAATGCATCGTTGCTGAGCAGCAATAGATAAGCTTCCAGCAAGCTATAAGATTAACATTGTTGAATAAAAAAAGACAAAAGCATTTGTCACTGTCAAGTCCTGCTAAAGAACTAAACGTGCAAGCTTGTTTTAAAGCATTGTCTAATTTAGTAGCATACCAAGAATTATTCAAAATACAATGACTAGTCAATGGCAGCGTGACATAAAGTCTGAGCTCCTGACCCTGAAGTGACTGGGAAGAGCAATGATTAAGTTGCAAGAAGTTGGGGACAGTTGGATCCTGATTTTATGTGTATGGGTTATATGTGGCTCTACTCAATGCTGCTTAAATCAAGTCCAAGTTCAAAGACCTACAAGAATGGAGACACATGTCAAGACAAAAAGTCCAAACCAAATCCAAAAGGACTAAACGTTAAGTCAAGGATATGATCAAGAGCCTGAGCCTGAGTCAAAAAGCAGTCAATAATTATTCCAAACTGAGATTTTAAACTTCCCGGACAGTTGCTAATTTAATTTTTGATGAGTCGGGGTCTCATGTGTCAAGCAGAAGACGGCGGTTCAAGGCTGTATGATATAATAACAGTTTTGGGAGCTTTGTCTATTGCTTTGCTTTAACTTAACCTAACCTGCAATTGAAAGCAAGAAGCACGTTAAGGTAGTAAAAGCTATATTACAATAAAAAAATATCAGTATAAACTTACAGCATAAACCTAGTACTGTAAGTAGTCCTTACTTACAATATTCATGAAGTAGACTACATCTTGGTTGAGATAATTAACTTCTAGAGGTTAAAACTGACCCCGTCCCATCCATACCACTTCATTATTTTCCTTAAAAAAAGCCTTATTGATTAAACCCTATTTTTGGTGCTCAAGCATTATGAAAGAACCAGTTTATGCCAGGTACTATCCAGAAGTTACGGATGAATTTTTCCTCAAGTCACTGACTCTATTCATTTGCATGTTTTGAAATGGATTTTGAAGACCTCGGTGGTGGCTGAGCGTTCAACCCTCATTGCTTTAAATTCACATTCATCACAAGTTAAATTAACTGCAGTAGATACATATTCTCCATTTAGATTGTTTAGTTGTAATGACAGTGTATTAACAGATGCTCTAGCAGAGAAGAGGAAAAGAGAGGAGAAGATAGTTTCCAAAGAGCCCTGTTTTATTAATGTTAACACGGTGACTGGGCAGAGTGATCAGTCTCCTTCAAGCATACACAATTAGAGTGGTTCCCAGAGAAAGAGGGAGATAAAGAGCGGAGAAGGAGAGGGGGAAAGGTCCAGACAGGTGCAGTGAGGTGAACAGCCCTGGGGAAATGAGGCTCCATTAAGTTTGTCATCAGCAATACACCACCCGGGGTCACTGGAGAAGATGACAATCTCTTTTTGCTTCCCTCTTTTTTCCTCTTCACGTGCCTCTCTAGCCTAATTGTTTGCATCTTTCCATCTCATATTCCAGTCCTATTTGAGCCTCCCATCATTTCAGTGTTTAAAAGCCTCTCTGTCCATGAAGGCGATTAAAGTGGAATGGAGCGTATACTCAGTCATCTCTCTTCCCCAATTCTTACCCTCCCCATCTCTGTATTTAATATGTATGGCTCCTACCATTAAGGTGAATTGAGCACTGTACTCTGGTGAACCTCAGTCCATCTCACTGGCCATTACGCCCACACAATAAGGAATAATTTAAATCAAAACCTGGCTTAGTGAGAGAGGGCTCAATATTCAGTTTATCTGATAAGTTAAAGGAAGTGAATTTCTTATATAAAGTCATAAAGACAACTGTGAGAGTCAAATACCACACTAGAAATTGAAATGGTCTAGTATTACTCTGATGTGGTAAATAAGGTTCAGGTGTATTAAAATTGAAGCAAGGAGGATGACAAATTTTGTGTTATCGAATAACGTAAAGGGACAGTTTACTTAGAATATATGCCATTAATAGGACAGAAAGAAGACTAAAACACAAGGTTATAGGCAGTAAAATTAATTAATATTACGTCATAGGCATGAATAATAAAATACATAGAAGGTCACAAAATGAACATTTTTCATTGTATTCATTTGTAGAATTTGTCATGAACTGGCTGTGTGGAGGCAGATGAGGACCCAAACGCAAAACTCACGGAGACAAAAAGCTGAACTCAAAATCACTGCTTTATTGCAGAGAAACAGAACTAAACTGGGAATGCTAACTGAGGACCGAGGGAACACAGAAAGGCACACAGGTTCGGGGAGGAGACATTGACAGCGCGACACCAAACTGAGGGAGACATGCACATAAATACACAGAGGGGTTAACCAGGGAAGTGGGAGCACACGGGGAACACAGCTGACACAGATAATCATAACGAGACACGGCAGTAGTAAACACAACACTGACGGGAGACTGTCAAAGTAAAACAGGAAATACAGAGGTGCAGGCAGGGGGAGAGAGAGCACAGGCATAGCGGGCGAAACATGGAATAAAACACAAGGAGGGGAGACGAGGGCTCACAGATACACAGAGGGACACACAGGGGGGAAAAGTCACAAGGGGAAATCAAAATAAGGAACAACTTAACAGAGCAACCCAGGAACCATGGCCCAAATAAAGAACAAAATACAAAAATACACGAAAACTAAGAATGCTGGGCCAACATGGCCCAGGATCATGACAGAACTGGACAGTTTCCATTGTTTGGCTAAACTAATTTTGTTCCATTGATTATTTACTGTGAATCTTTTTCCTTCCTTAAAAACCTAAATATCTAGCTCGTCTTTTTTGTGGAAAAAATAATAAGGTTTACATGGACATTTATTTGAATCTTTACTTGAGCTGCACAATAACTCCAAAGCAAACTAATATAATATGATGGCAGTGTTATTCTTATTACAGGCTTTAAAAAAAGAAAAGACAAGAAAAAGCTCTTAAAAGCCCACAATGTGCCTTTCAAAAAAAGATGTTACTTCCTACAATTTCACAAAACCTTTCACATCTACATAGAACATTCACAAGGCTAAGGCTATTTGTTGTGAAGCATGTACATAAAAGAATTTTCAACAAGATAAACTTACAAAACTATGTATATCTGAATAACTGAATCCTGAAAACATGTATTTGATTTTTTCAGTTCAGCTTTATTTTTTATTTGCAAAGCGCCAAAAAATAGCACCGATGTATGCTGTATAATCCATACTATCATTTAACAAATGAAACCATTACTTATTTAGCCTTATATTTCATCTTTTCATCTTTTTTCTTTCTCTTTTTTTATTTCTAAGTGTGTTTTACATTCATTATCCTAATTTAGCTTGCACAAGAGAAACTGTGTAGAATGCCTTATTTCATGGAACATTACAAACAAAAGACAGATGTCTGTTTGAGCAGTGTAAATAAGGGCATTAATATAGGAATTTAATTAGCTTATACTGTTCTTACATCAATTTACCTTACACAGCTACCTTGATTTGTTTAAAATGTACTGTAATGTAATTTGTGTCTGTATAAATATAGGAAGTCTTCATAGAAGCGTCATTCCACTAAACCAGTCTACCACTCAGAAATATAACTGAAATATAACATAATGTAGGCCAAAATATGGCAGACTTTAAGAAAAAAGTATGAAGACATTAGTGGAGGTAAGGTCATCAGAAAAAAAAAAAGTCAAAAAGCAGTGAGCAGAGATGTAATTGGCCAGTGATGTTGACAGACCATAGAGGGGATTGGAAAGAACAGTAAGGGTGGTAGAGAGATGAATAGACAGACATGCTGGTCCAAAGAGCAAAAAAGTAAGAGTGAGTGATAATAAATGATAATAAATGATTTTTTATTACTGTGCAGAGTGCAGCACTCAGCATTCTGTAAACTGATGAGCCATGGAAGGGTGTGTGTGATCCTCTGAGAGAAGGCAGCACACATTTATTCTTCAGCCCCTCAAGACTTTTGTGCTGCCTCCTATTAACTTTGTCTTTTTGTTTCATGTAGCGACATTTCTGAGATATTGTGTGTGTACGTGTGAGACAAAGAGAGAGTGAGAGAGGACACTGTTTATTTGACCTGGTCCCTGCAAAGTGTATTTAAATTGTGACATTTCTCAAGCATTTTTGTATACTGGGCAATAAGTGCAAAGTGTCAACTTATTATTTGCTGAGTGGTTTTTTGTTTGTTTGTTTGTTTGCTTGTTTGCACTCTGATATTTAAGTCTATGGGGCGCCGTTTGTAAAACTGAAACATGCTGAAATTAATGACAACATTTTTCCACATTAAGCTCTAAAACATGTTTGTTCGAGTCATTTTTGATTTGTTTTGACTGGTCCTTCTGTTTGGAGCTACCTGGTTCTGCCTCATCTTCACTGGCCATGCTGGTGTTCTCTGTGCCTGCATCCACATGGTGACTGTAAGCACCAGTTATAGTAACTTCATGTTTTTATTTGAGGTGATTTGTTTGATGTATATTCTTAAATTTGATGTTTGAGAATAAACGTATATCATTTCAGTTAATTACATTTCAGTAAAGTTTTTTAAATATTTTGCAACACCACAGAACAAATGATAGTGTATAATATGAAACAATAGATGTTTTCATATCGTCATCTGATATATATCGTCACATTGAACAGCCCTAATACAGAGGGTTCACTGCAAGGTGCAAGCCACTCATAAGCCTCAAGAATAGAAAGGCTAGAATAGACTTAAAATAATAATTAAAAAAAAAAACATCTAGTAAAAGACAGCAAAATTTTGGAAAAACATTCTTTGGACAGATAAAACCAAGATCAACCTCTACCAGAATGATGGCAAGAAAAAAGTATTGAGAAGGTATGGAACGGCTCATGATCCAAAGCATACCACATCATGTGTAAAACATGGCAGAGGCAGTGTGATGGTTTGGGCATGCATGGCTGCCAGTGGCACTGGTTGTGTTTACTGAATATGTGACACAGGACTGAAGCAGCCGAATGTGATCAGAGAAATACTGTCTGCTCAAATCCAGCTAAAAGTAGTCACATTGATTGGGTGGCATTGAATAATACAGATGGACGATGACCCAAAACATACAGTCAAAGCACCCCACGACTTTATTAAAGTAAAGAAATAGAATATTCTTGAACGGCCAAGTCAGTCACTGGATTTTAACCCAATTGAGCATACATTTCAGTTGTTGAAGACTAAATTTAGGACAGAAAGGCCCACAAACAAACAGCAACTGAAAGCCAATGCAGTAAAGGCCTGGCAGAGCCTTAATAAGGAGGAATGCCAGCATCTGGTGATGTCCATGACTTCAAGACTTCAGGCTGTCATAGCAAAGGGTTTTGAATAAAGTAATAGAAATGATCATTTTATTTTCAGTTATTTAATTTGTCTAATTACTTTAGAGCCTCTGAAATGATAGGATTGTGTTTACAAAATACTTTTTTTTCCCCCCTCACATTTTTATGCATTCATTTCATCCAACCCATTGAATTAAAACTGAAAGTCTGCACTTCAACTGCATTGGAGTCATTTCATTTTTAATTCATTCTGGTAATGTACAGAAGCAACATTAGAAAATGTGTCTGTATGCAAATATTTATGAACCTGACTGTATATCAAAACCAGTCAATTTATCATTTACAAAAACCAGTCAGCTAAATGATATGTGTGAGAAGGCCTACCGAGTGGTATAAGGAAACACTTACATCAAGAACGACTGTTACCTACCAAATAAATAAATATTGAGGACTAGCTAAGTAGTTTAGCTTTGATAGTTTAGCTAACACTGCTATCAACCCGTTCAAAATGCTATACAATAAACTCACCAAGTGGTGCACTACCACTGAATCTTTGGATGGCTGACAAAATGGCTCTTCCAATGTTTTCAGCTAAATCGCTGGACGTGCTGGTCGGGAATAGGTGAAGCAACTCATGGCAGTGAAAAGTGACAGTGAGAAGAGCGCAGACACACAACCTGACCACGACCGGCACACTTTAGCAGGGGAGGTTTTCTTGAAGCTTTTATTTTGGTATTTCCATTGACCCGTACAATAAATTTGCATATTAGCTAAATATTTCGTTTCCCATAACATTTAGATTTAACATTTAGCATTTAAATGGACGTGCTGGTCGGGAATAAGTGAAGCAGCTCATGGCAGTGAAAAGTGACAGTGAGAAGAGCGCAGACACACAACCTGACCACGACCGGCACACTTTAGCAGGGGAGGTTTTCTTGAAGCTTTTATTTTGGTATTTCCATTGACCCGTACAATAAATTTGCATATTAGCTAAATATTTCGTTTCCCATAACATTTAGATTTAACATTTAGCATTTAAATTTAACATTTAAAATGGTGTTTTAGGCTGCTGCCCCTGCGAACCGGCCTCGGATAAAGCGGATGAAGATGGATGGATGGTGTTTTAAATATAAAAAGTTACAAATATTTTACTAAATGTTGTAAAAAATGACTCGAACAAACATGTTTTTGTGAATTGTTGTGCGTTCTCAGCGTTAGCCCAGTGACAGTTTGACAGCCTGTCCAGGGTGTACCTTACCTCTCAGCCTACAGCACCCCCCATGGCCCTGAATTAAACAGCAGATGAGATATAGAGCAGCTACTTCCAACAACTTATGGGGAACCTGTTATGCTTATTTCCAGGACTCTATTTTATTTATTTAATGTAGGCATATGCTAGAATATCTTAGCATGATTCGTAGTTCAAAATAATTCATCATTGTTTGATACTAAGAATTGGTGTTGTTATTTCCTTTAATTTTACTCCAAATATGGCTGTGATTGTTGAAATGCATGAAATGGACACATGTAGAACTTACCATTACCAGCAGGAGGAGATATTTAAAGCCAAGTAAGAACAAAAAACAAAAAATAGGTCCTTAATCGCCAGAAACTGTTAAGCTAGGTGGCTAATGTGTATTTACATGTAAATGTGTTAATAATATCTGTTTAAATGCTTTCTCATGGTTATTTTCATTTTGACTTGAAATAAATGATCTCCCTCTGCTCTTACTACAACTTTTGCATGCATGCATATTTCACGCTTCGGACAGACAAAGTGTGAAATGGACATAGAGTTGTTTCCACTTTGATTTCAAATACTTGCCTCATTCATTCAAATATGTGGCACAGAAGCAGTGGCCCTTCCTTAATATGGGATCAGCCAGCATTTGTGGAAATTATACTTTGCGTTGTTCTTCCAGACAGGTCAACAGTTTAAAACTGATTTATACAGCTATTTTTTGTAATAAAGCAGCTCTTCTCTGGATAAACGCTGCACCCCAGATGCATTTTTAGATTTATCACAAAAACAACTGCATCCACATCCAATACCCTGTTCCCACAGTTCCCATCTAATTAAAGAAGAATTTGCTCTTGTATCAGAACATACATTTTGGCAGTGGCAATGCATTGTTAAAGTGTAATAAAGAACAAGGATAAAACACACATATAATTAAATTTCTGCTCATCATTAGCAGAATTAATAAGAAAGCTACAATGCTGCAATTTCCTGCATGGCATCAGTTTGGATTAGCTAAAATAAAGTTCACACTGGATTCCACCTGGCATTTAAGTCTCTTCACAAATCTAAACCTTAAATGAAATTTCAAGTTGTACAATCACATTAATAACTTAATTTACTACCTGGGAGCATGAGAAAAGAGTAGTGTAATGGAGGATCAAACCTACTTTCTATTTCATTAAAAAATACATGATAGACACACACTGAAAAACAAAATGGCCTAGTGAAGAAATAACAGAAAGAAGAAAATAAACAATGGGCTATAACATAATCAATACATTAGCAAATAAGTATTAATTTTTGTTATGCTGAGCTGTCTAAATACCAGCTAAAGTCAAAAGCTTCATCAAAATTTATTACATTAATTAGCTGAACAAACTTCACCCTACAAAATGATCTGATCTCTTCTATCCTCTGTTCATAGACCATAATTATCAAATGACAACGTCAACTGCAACTACTGTATGCCTACAGAAATCTGTGTTTGTATCGATCAATCTTAAACGCATGGATTATCTCCAATTTCATACTTATAAAGTCAGACAAAAATTGAGGTTATTGAATACAGTCCTAAATATCTAAGAAACATGGGGTCTAACCATGGGGTCTTGACCTCCAGTAACACTGAGATTTCTGGAGTCCAGCATGTGTCATTTAGTGTGCATAATAAACAGATACATATGAACCTTCACTCAAATGCACAATATCTTTAAAATGATAAATATCCTGTCTCTGAGTGATGCTGAGTAAAACAATTGATGCATGGCTTTCATGCCTGGACCACTGCAATTTATTATTATCAGGATGTCCTAAAAACTCAGTGTAAAACCTTCAGTTGATCCAAAACACTGCAGTGAGAGCACTGACAGGGACTAAAAAGATTTCATATTTCACCCATACTGGCTTTTCTTCACTGGCTCCCTGTTAAATCCAGAATTAAATTCAAAATCCTTCTCCTTACATAGAAATTGTGAATAATCAATCACGTTTTTTAGCAATAAATCTGTTTTTGATTTTCATATTCTCTTTTCCCAAGTTCTACATTAGGGTTCATCTTTTCCTGCCACACAGGTGTACCTGACAGCATGAAATTGGTGATGTAATAACAATGGTATCTACTGATCTATTGCTGCTGCTCACTATGTCAAACCACCAAAAATGTTGCAAGCATCTGTGAGACAAATGTAGGTGTTTTCAAACTGAATATATCAGGTATTTTATCACACCTAACACACCATGTCTGCAACAACGTAGTACAGTAGCATATGCAATTTCATGGTAGGAATAATATTTTTTCCATAGGGTATTAGACATTTTAAAACACAAGGAGCCCACAAGGAGGACCTTATTTAGCTGGAAGTTTATACATGTGAAAAATGTAATTAATTCCATAAAAAGAAAGGTGCCAGAAACTTGTGAGATATTAACAACTTAGCATTGTAAATAAAATATTGTTATGGATGAGTTTTCACATAAGACAGTATTTGGACACTATTTTCCATTTTGGTTATGTGTTTGTGGTTATTCTGTGAGTTAAGCAGCAACAGTTTTACAGAGACATTCTATTCTGACCTTGTATTCACCCATGGGTGCTACAGTTTGCTCCCTTTAAGCCCACAGAGTTGTTTACCACTTCGAAACGCCACTGAGTCTAAGAACAGTAAGCATAACCCCACCACCCTGTGCCTGCCGAGAGACTACCAAGTTTATCCTTCAACACAAACACGCACAAACACACACGCACAAACACACCGAACACACACATACACAGACACAGTGAGGTGTCTTAAAATCCTGAGACAAGGCGGTTTAGACAGAGTTGACCCTTTAAGGAGCTGAGGAATGTAAAGAACAGACACACATAGACACAAACAGTATGAGACCAGTTCCCTGACATGCGGCACCACATGTCCTCACTATGACTTGTAATACTTTTAAGTCCTCCTGGATGAAGCTTTCTCAGTTGATTCAACCAAGGTCAAATCTAAATAGCAACAGGTTCCACCCACCTGATACTTCATGTCTGTGTGTGTGTGTGTGTGTGTGTGTGTGTGTGTGTGTGTGTGTGTGTGTGTGTGTGTGTGTGTGTGTGTGTGTGTGTGTGTGTGTGTGTGTGTGTGTGTGAGAGAGTAGTATATTAAATATTACACTTCTATACACTGTGCGGGATAATAAATTATCACTTCTGCACATTTGTTTCATCTTTCCAAAAAAACTTCTTAACAGAGCTATTGTCATTTTCTTTTTCAGAATCACTAATACCTATAAAATCATCGAATAGTGCAGAGATAACCAAAAGAGTTGTGGTGGGTTAATGTGCTAATTTGTTAAGTGCTGATAAAAACAACCTTTTTCTTCCCAGTACCAGTCTTTATGCTAATCTAATTTTGCATTCCAGAAATTTAAGAACTCTGTTGATAAATAAACACTTATTTTTCTCTTGGTCTAACTGACCAATCAAAGCACTTTATGACAGATACCTTAAATCCTTGTTTAGGGTCAACCAAGTTTGACCTTGTTGTCTTCTTTTCTTTGACAGAAAGAAGTCTGATTTATGCATTCTTACATCAGCCTGACTGATGGACTACAATGTACTTCAAATAATACTACAAATCCTAAATAAACAATACAAGAGGAACATCCATGGTTAAACCAGCAACTGATAAAATACCATTGCGAACATCATGAACCCCACTACCACCCGTCCTTGTTGGTGGACACTGAACAGACAGCGAAACTGACTTGCAGGTGCAGAACAAGGCTGTGATGATGAATTGGTGCTTGTGGGGGAGTTGGCAGACAATACCAGGAGAGGATGCTTTAAGTGCATGTGATTATGCATAGCAGACGTTAACAGATGTTTGATATATCTGCCTCTGCTGATTTGACTTTTGCACACATTAAAAATCACTTTGGTTTCATCTGCAGTACTGACTGTAAAATGCTACCACACAGCAACACTCTTTTCTATTTGATTGCCCAAATCCATGTGGGGAGTTTCAGCTAAGTGAGTGACGGGAAGCTATGCTAAAGTTAATTAGTCCATAGCCTACATCTTGGTGTCTGCAAAACTAACTTAAATGTACCATATATCTGATTATCTGATTTGCTAAAGCCAAATGTTCCTCCTCGCCCGCTCCGTTCAGCTGAGCAGCTGTTGCTGTCGGTTCCTAAGTCACGGCTGAAATGCAGAGGAGACCGAGCGTTCTCCATTGCGGCTCCAATGCTTTGGAATAACCTTCTCCTCCATATTAGACAAGCGTCATCAGTGCAGGTCTTTAAGTCCAGTTTAAAAACCTATTTTTATTCCCTGGCTTTTAACTCCGTAGGAAACTGACACCTTTCTTATTAATTTCTTGTATTTTTAATAATTTTGTTGTATTTTTAATTTTGCTAGTTGTTTTTTGATCTGTGTTGTTCAGCACTTTAAGAACACACTAGGCAGACCAAAGTGCTATACAAATAAACGATGATGATGATATAACTCCCACAAGTGCATGAAATTCGACACAACTACACAAGCATTGTTTTAACCTTTTACACCGAATGTTAAGGTTACTCTGTCAACAGCCTATTTGTAAAATACTGAGCTAACAGAGCTACGTAAACAGAACAAACACGAGAGCACCCGACTGCAGTTGTCAGTAATGCAGCATCATGGAATAATCTCCCGATATTCGCGAAAGTTATAAACTGCCTCCGGAACCCAGTTAGGTACAAAAAAAATGTATTCAACAAAAATAGTATAACAAAAATTGTATATATATATATATATATATATATATATATATATATATATATATATATATATATGAGCAACAACAGAGACAAAGTGAGAGAGGCCTGTGAGAGAAGTTACTAGAGTTAATTTATTTTCTAACCTCAGTAACCCTACAATCCGCCTTTGTAGAATTAACCTCATGTATCCTTGCTCAATCACACCGTCACATGTAAACACACACACACACACACAAACACATACACACACACTGTAAAATAGCTAGTAGCTTTTTACAGTCAAGCTGCATGCACCTGGCAGCATATGGAATCTGCAATATACTTTACATTTTCTACTTGACTGAAAGTTATGGTCAGGAGAAGTTGTTGTTGGAATACCTTAAATAGGTTATGTTAAAGCTCATTTGATGTTATTCCTTTCACCTGTTCTGCAAACGTCAATCCCTAAGATCAACGTTTCAGGTTTAGCCAGAGAAAGTTCTCAGCCACACTGAGGTTAATAAGCCTGAAGGCAGGCTTAAATATTAAAGGGATGAACTCACTTCAGCCTAGATGCCAGCAATGATTAAAATTACCACACAACACAGAGAATTAAAACAATATTTGATTTTTACTGGTAAAGCAATTTTCCCCACTGCTTGTGTGTATTTTTATTTCACTGATAAGTTTCTGAAAGTGTGTCAAGCCCAAAGAGGCAGGGTAGGATTTACCCCATTAGTTGCAAGCCTGAAACATAATGTGGGGACAAAGTATGCCTGTGTGTGCGTGTGCATGTGCACAAGAGAGGAAGAGACAGACTGACTTAACATACATTTGATTCTTCAGCTGCTCATCTGCCAGTCAGTTATCTGCTCACTCATAGTTTCACAAATCTAGTTGTACAGATATTTTCCATTTAATACATAAATCAAAGTGAAATGCTTTGATGTCAAATTGGATTAAATTGTCTTGTTTAAGACTTAAACAGGAAGCGGGGCGTCTTCTTTTTAAATGAAGGAATTTAGTAGTTAGCATTCACCAATTTAAGCTGTGGCGGCATTCGGGGAAATCAGAGTGACTGCCTGATGAGGATTCACTGCTACAAAGTTAAAATTAAGTTGTGGCAGCTAAATCCTGAGAGAGGGAAAGAAACGCTTTGCTTTTGTACTGCTTGCTCAACGAATGATCCATAAATATAGTGTAACTACAACATTACACATAATACCATCCAGACCTGTCAAATAAGCTACAGTATTCCGACTAGGTACTTATCTTACCTAATCTAGTCAACATGAATGCATGTTATTTTATATAGACAGAATCTACTTTTGTCCTACTACCATTTGGAGCCATGAATCCATTACATTTAGCTATTTAACTATTTAAGTTTATAATTTCTAACATCAAAGTAAACTTATTTCTTACAATTAATGTTGCAGTCAAAACCTGCTTTTAATATTACTCTCGGATGCCCCTTTGTTCTTAGGGGTTAACACAGTGGGTATTTACACATATTTGATTTAGTAGATTGATTTGTTTTTATTTTATACTAGATGTCCTTGCTTAAGCAGTCCCCAGGGATTTGTGTCTCCCTGAATGAGCATAATGTTGACGGAAATAAGTAATGCATTCAAACCTGGGACCTGTAAAAGTGACATTGGATGTAAAAACACAAAAAAGTTTACATTTGTTTGAAATTTGAGATTTGTGAGTGTGTTCATGTCCCGTTAACAGAAACAGGAGCAGGCTGGATGTTTTTGTATATCGATTGTAAACCTGTGCTCCCTGACATATGTGACACTAACAGGAAACTACTACGCAATCAAGCAGCCCCTGCCCCGGCTCAGCATTCACTGCTCTGAGGTACGAGTTTGCAAATGCTAGTGGAAACGGAGGCAGTAGCTGCAATTAAAGGAGCAAGTTACTGTTTTTTTTCTTGTTACAAAAATTGATTTAAATATACTTTCTTAATCAAGGTGTAGGCCTGTTTTTAGAGTGCTTTACAAGCTGTTTTTATTGATCTGTGGTCCTGACAGAACAGTTCCACTACAAAGATGACAAAAAAAAGTATGAGTTCCAAATCAGTAGCAGAAAAACTCCAAACAGGCATGGATAGGATGTGTAATTTTAATCATCTTTCATCTACAACCATTTTGTAGAAGGAAGGGGAAAAATGTATGTACTCTTAGTGAGCAGCTCAGCAAACATACAGGTCTGTTCACTCTGTAATTAAGGTATAGAAAGGATAGTTCTTTGTAATGTTCTGTTAGTCAAGCTGAACATATTGTGTTTGTGAAAATCTGTAGTGAAGTCCTGTGACTCAGTTTTGTAATAGATCAACATAGGGAGCTGGTTCATCTCACCTCGGGAGGAGCAAAAGCAGAAATAAGTCCTTCAGGCAGATGCTGCCACATGTGTAAAAATCACTGGTATAATGATGTGGCTGTATGTTTTCTGCTTTTTGAGCACCAGTGGCCAGTATTGGTGGTAATGAGCACAGTGCAGTGGATGTGGAGGGAAAGAGAAATGGAGGCAAACATGCAGGGAGTGTTGAACTTGCAATAAGAAGCTTGTGTTGGGTGAACAGTATGAATGATGATAATAATTAGGAATTAATTTCTCTGGAGTTCAGCAACAATTAAGATTCTTGTTAACAAAATTGAGCAAAAAAAGTGCCATGGTAAACAAAAACAGGTTGTTGCGCTCTACTTATAGTATTATTTATTTATTGTATTGTCTTATTACTTGTCATTTCTGTTTGTTAAAAAAAACAAAACAAAACAAAAAACCCCAACTATTTATTTATTACTTAAAAAAAAAAAGTGTCCCACCTCTGACAGCAAAACATTGTCCCTGCCTTTGTAAAGGGGCCGTTCATTTTACATCCACTTACACTCACTGACTCAATAAGTAAATAAATAAATAAACAAAATGGACAAATGCTTAGTAGTCTAGTTTTCACACAAACCCAAGTCTCCTAGTTGAAAGTCTAACAACTGTTTGTCCAGTTGCCACATTTTATGTAATGCAGGTCAGGAAATCAAATTATTTCTGTATTTTGTCTTCTTATTAACTTTAACAAAATATTTTTGCATCCCATTTTCCTAGAGTATTTTCACACCTGTGGTGTTTAGTCTGTTCATTTGGTCACTGTTGTGAGAAGCAAATAAGACACTTTGGAGGTGTTCTCGGTGTGGCGTATGCTTTATGGGATGCTGGAACGGTCTGTACGGGCTAGCAACTAGCTGTAAAATAAACATGGTTTCTCCATGTTCTCCAATAGTGCAGAACACAGCACTTTCTCCCTGTATTGAGTTTTGTTGTTCTCATCCCAGACACATCTGGGTAATAATCGATCGTGGCTCAAGAGTTGGAAGTTTTCCTTGTAATCGGAAGGTTGCCGGTTCGAGCCCCGGCTTGGACAGTCTCAGTCGTTGTGTCCTTGGGCAAGACACTTCACCCGTTGCCTACTGGTGGTGGTCAGAGGGCCCGGTGGCGCCAGTGTCCGGCAGCCTCGCCTCTGTCAGTGCACCCCAGGGTGGCTGTGGCTACAATGTAGCTTGCCATCACCAGTGTGTGAATGTGTGTGTGAATGGGTGGATGACTGGATATGTAAAGCGCTTTGGGGTCCTTAGGGACTAGTAAAGCGCTATATAAATACAGGCCATTTACCATAATAAACAGACTGAACATTATCACATAATTTGTAGTGACGCATTTTGGTTCCCCTGGAGTTCACGCAGCTTTTTCAGTGTTAAAACAATACTTTAATTTTACAAAATCGTTTGATATATGACAGATCAGTATTCTTTGTCACAAATGGACATTTGAAAATGACCCCCTGGCGTAACATCTAAATACATTGGGTTAGTGTGTATTTTCTTTTTCCCCCCCACAGGCACAGATTTTGTTGTAAAATTAAATTAAGATCTTTTCCAAATATAACCACCAAGTTTTGAATGTCTTAACCGAACCAAGTGCATTTGGTGAATAAACCCAACTAAGAAACAAATAAGAGCAAAAATGGAAAAATTGAAAAGGGCCTAAAAGTGAGTGTTGCTCCCTGTTGCTCCCAAACAGGAAACAAACCAAGTAAAACACATGACATATATGACACAGATCTCCAAATGGAGATCAGCACGTGTTAAAGTCTATCGATTTTCATAGTAATTACAATTTAGTTCTTGTACAGTATTCTCTCTTTTATTGTTTTCAGTGTGACTGTAAGCATCTTTAACTCTGTATGCATTTGTCTTCTTAATTTTCATTTTTTCCCCTTAATTTTCAGTTTGATCTTAGATCAGTTTATTTCTCCCTCTTAGTGCTGGAAGTGTTAAAGCAGACTTTTTTTTTTCCTTTTTAAGTTCAACACTGGATCGATCTGGACTGGACTGGACTGGACTGGACTGCTACAGAGAGGCCAAGTACAGGTTCACTAAAGAAGTGGACATTGCTAAACATCAGCACTCTGAGAAGATGCAGCAGCAGATCTCAGAGAATGACTCGGCCTCTGTGTGGAAAGGTTTTAGGAATATCACAAACTACAAGCCTAAACCCCCCCACTTCACTGATGACTTGCTCTTAGCCAACACCCTTAACGACTTCTACTGCCGTTTTGACGAGCCATCAGGCAGCCTTCACACCTCCAACGGCCCCAACAATAGAGACACTTTGGACACTAATTCCCCCACCTCTCCCCCCTCCATAGAGCCATCACCACCTTCAAACCGTTCACCTACAACACCCCCCTCCTCACCCCACACAAAAGAGGATTTCACACCACCTCCTCCCACCACAACTCTTCATATTCATGAAGCAGATGTGAGGAAGCAGTTTAAGAACCTGAATGCTCGGAAAGCTCCCGGCCCAGACGGTGTGTCTCCTGCCACCCTCAGACACTGTGCAAACGAGCTGGCCCCAGTGTTTTCTGGCATTTTCAACTCCTCACTGCAGGCATGTCATGTGCCTGCCTGCTTCAAGTCCTCCACCATAATCCCTGTCCCCAAGAAACCTAGGATCACTGGACTAAATGACTACAGACCCGTGGCTCTGACATCTGTGGTCATGAAGTCTTTTGAGCGCCTAGTTCTCTCCCATCTCAGGACCCTCACGGCCCCCCTCCTGGACCCCCTGCAGTTTGCATATAGAGCCAACAGGTCTGTAGACGACGCCATCAACATGGCCCTACACTTCATCCTGCAGCATCTGGACTCCCCAGGAACCTACGCCAGGATCCTGTTTGTGGACTTCAGCTCTGCCTTCAACACCATCCTTCCAGACCCTCTCCGAGACAAGCTTTCCCAGATGAATGTGCCTGATCCCATCTGCCGGTGGATCACTGACTTCCTGACGGGCAGGAAGCAGCATGTGAGGCTGGGAAAGAATGTCTCGGACTCCCGGACCATCAGCACCGGCTCCCCTCAGGGCTGTGTTCTTTCTCCTCTGCTCTTCTCCCTGTACACCAACTGCTGCACCTCCACCCACCAGTCTGTCAAGCTAATCAAGTTTGCAGATGACACCATCGTTATTGGACTCATCTCGGACGGGGACGAGTCTGCCTACAGGAGGGAGGTTGAACGTCTGGTGTCCTGGTGCAGCCACAACAACCTGGTGCTGAATGCCCAGAAGACAGTGGAGATTATTGTGGACTTCAGGAAGCACACAGCCCCACTCCCCCCCATCATCCTGACTGACACCCCCATCACCTCTGTGGACTCATTCCGCTTCCTGGGTACCACCATCACCCAGGACCTGAAGTGGGAGCCCACCATCACCTCCGTCATCAAGAAAGCCCAGCAGAGGATGTACTTCCTGAGGCAGCTGAAGAAATTCAACCTGCCAACACGGACGATGATGCAGTTCTACACTGCAATCATCGAGTCCATCCTCACCTCCTCCATCACCGTGTGGTACGCTGGAGCCACTATCAGGGACAAACAGAGACTGCAGCGTGTTGTGCGCTCTGCTGAGAAGGTGATTGGCTGCAGACTCCCATCTTTGCAGGACCTGTACACCTCCAGGACATTGCGGCGTGCAGCTCGGATCTCAGCTGACCCTTCTCACCCTGGACACAGTCTGTTTGACCTGCTCCCCTCAGGCAGGAGGCTCCGGTCCATTCGCACCAGAACCTCTCGCCATAAGAACAGTTTCTTCCCCTCTGCTGTTGGACACATGAACAATAACCATATGACTGTACCCGCCACTAACACATGACCCTACGCTGTGTCACTGCATCATTCCATGTTTGGCACTGATCACCACCTGCACTCATGTATATATCTTTCAACGTAGCACTCTTAATTCTTATTCTCATGTATATATCTCATGTATATCTCATGCACATATCTTTCCACGTAGCACTTTTAATTCTTATCCCTACTTTTATTTTTTTCCATGTCTATTTAAGTGCTATTTATGACACTATGTTTGCACTGAAGCACCGCAGCAATTTCCTAATGTTGTAAACCTGCTCAACATTTGGCAATAAACCCCATTCTGATTCTGATTCTGATTTGGAGTTCCTGTACTCACTCTACAGCTGTCATGTTTTACAGTAGAGCAATCTAGAAGTCTGGCCAGATAATGACTCTTGCCTCTGTGCTTCCTGACAGGGGAGATGTGAAACATTGATAGTCTCCACTCAGCCATTTTTAATGACAAATACCTCAGGGAGGTGTTGGATAGCAGAGAAGAAGGAGGAAATGATCTTTACATAACCTGTGACTATTGCCTAATATTTATAAATATTTACGTTTTTTAAAAATGACAAAAAACCCACTGAAAACTGACACTGTCAGAAAATATGAATTTCATGAATTTGTCTTGATTTATCCATTTTTGTAATTTATGGCTTGACACCTAAAAAGGTGTCAAGCACACATGCACGTTGCAAAAAAAAAAAAAAAAAAAAAAAAAACGTTCTGAATTTTTCAGAAGATGTGTAGCGTGAAGTATATACACACCAAAATTATTGTGATTTTGCAGAAAGTTTGTCCTCAAAAAACACTTTGTGGAACAAATGAATTCATTATCTAGCAATGATGAGCTTGCACTGATTTTTCTTAACAAGAAAAGGAAGAAACTGATTCCAGGTTAATCTGATTCTCAAGAGAAGTCAGCAGGAGGAGGATTTTAATGGTTTTTAATGGAATTTAATGGCTAAACTAACTTGTGAAAAGAATAATTTAAGTTTTAAGTCGCATTTGGCTAATGTTAATATCATTAGTGTCATTAAATCCAGAAACTTTTCAAATTTGGTGTAGTAAAGTTTCAAGTTAAACAAGTTAAGAATTAAGCTATCTATCGTTTTGGCAAACCTATAAGCATTTTCCAGTAAAACCTTGTCTTTAAAAAAAATACTGACTCCACTTCTCAAATTATTATTTAGTTAGCTAAACTTACTCGGTCTACAGCTCTAGTAAAATTATTCATAGAAATTTTTGCCTTCTTTCCTGCCTTATAACAGGAAATTAAAGGGATTCACAAAAACAACTCAGAAGTGCTCATTTTCACAATGAAGAACGAGGCAATGACAAAAATAGATGACATTTATAGTCAATAAAAAGCTCTCATTGGGTGACAGCTCTTAAGTTCCCTGCTGTGGAGCAATTATATCTCTGCTACTCATGTTACCTTGACTACAGTATAATAGCTGTAGGCATGTATTGCACCCGATTACACTGTATTGCAACAGAATCCAGCCAAACCGTGAAAAGAATAAAAGTTATGCAGTGACTTGACTTTGGTGGACTCACAGCATGACATTTCTGCTGTGTGACTGGGGTGTTTTATGAGGCCCTTGCTGAACTGGAACTATATGAATATGAGGAACATGTCTGTTTCACATGAACACTATGATTGTTTATTGTAAGGTTATCTCACTGATATACAGTAATTTATTGTAGATCCTACAAAACAGCTTAACCACCTCCCATTTAAAATATGAAGCTATGTCTGTTTGTATTTGTGTGTGACTATGTGTGAAACTGCAGAAACCTCCTGATTGAAATACAGACATTAAAGCAGTATAATTATGTTGTACCATTAACATTTGCCCACCACCCTGCTGAGAATATTTGAATCATGAAGCCACTATGTGTCTTAGCTGTAAAATGCACTGATCTCACCGTTTGAGTGAACTATATTCTACATTCTACAGTACCTGACCTATTTCATATTTCTTTATATCTTGCTTTTAAGGTGCCAGAGATTCTTGCCATTTTTGCATGTGGTCTAGAACAACAGTTCTCAATAGTTTTGGGGGGACATCAGCTGCTTTTTTCACTCATTTTCCATCCAGTTCTTGAACCCTAGAGCTGGACTGTACCATTTGATCCACTCTACAATATAGCAGTGTGGGATCACTTTGAGAGAGAACAAAAGGTGGTCGACATCGTAAGAACACCTTTGGACCCAACATCAACAGCTTTGTAATGTCCCTCAAGAAGTCTGGAGAACTATTACGGAAGAACACTGCAAGAAATTGCAGCGAAGCTTGCTAAGAGAGTTCAGGCTGTGTACCTGTGTACCAAATACTCATTTGGTACACAGGATGATGTACTAGATGTACTAGAATTGACACCACCGTTACCTTCACCCTTCATATCTTCTCAAGCTCTTCTCTGAGCCCTTGGTATTTCTCCAGCTTCTCGTGCTCCTTCTTCCTGATATTGCTGTCATTCGGAACCGCTACATCGATCACTACGGCCGTCTTCTTCTGTTTGTCTACCACCACTATGTCCGGTTGGTTAGCCACCACCATTTTGTCCGTCCGTCCCACAGGATCTTAGCTCGGTCATTCTCCACCACCCTTGGGTGCATCTCCCATTTTGACCTCGGGACTTCCAGGTTATACTCGGCACAGATGTTCCTGTACACTATGCCGGCCACTTGGTTATGGCGTTCCATGTATGCCTTGCCTGCTAGCATCTTGCACCCTGCTGTTATGTGCTGGATTGTCTCTGGGGCATCTTTACACAGCCTGCACCTGGGGTCTTGCCTGGTGTGATAGACCCCAGCCTCTATGGATCTTGTGCTCAGAGCTTGTTCTTGTGCTGCCATGATTAGTGCCTCTGTGCTGTCTTTCAGTCCAGCTTTGTCCAGCCACTGGTAGGATTTCTGGATATCAGCCACCTCCTCTATCTGCCGGTGGTACATACCGTGCAGGGGCCTGTCCTTCCATGATGGTTCCTCGTCTCCCTCCTCTTTCTTGGGTTTCTGCTGCCTGAGGTATTCACTGAGCACTCGGTCAGTTGGGGCCATCTTCCCAATGTATTCTTGGATGTTCGTTGTCTCATCCTGGACTGTGGTGCTGACACTCACCAGTCCCCGGCCCCCTTCCTTCCGCTTAGCGTACAGCCTCAGGGTGCTGGACTTGGGGTGAAACCCTCCATGCATGGTAAGGAGCTTTCTTGTCTTTATGTCAGTGGCTTCTATCTCCTCCTTTGGCCAGCCTATTACCCCAGCAGGGTACCTGATCACGGGCAGGGCGTACATGTTGATGGCCCGGATCTTGTTCTTACCATTCATCTGACTCCTCAGGACTTGCCTGACCCTCTGCAGGTACTTGGTGGTTGCAGCTTTTCTAGCGGCCTCTTCATGGTTCCCATTCGCCTGCGGGATCCCCAAGTACTTGTAACTGTCCTCTATGTCCGCAATGTTGCCTTCTGGTAGTTCAATCCCCTCAGTTCTGACTATCTTCCCTCTCTTTGTTACCATCCGACTACACTTCTCCAGTCCGAACGACATTCCAATGTCATTGCTGTATAGCCTGGTAGTGTGGATCAGTGAATCGATGTCTCGTTCACTCTTGGCATACAGCTTGATGTCATCCATGTACAGGAGGTGGCTGACAACTGCTCCGTTCCGTAGTCGGTATCCGTAGCCAGTCTTGTTAATGATCTCACTGAGGGGGTTCAGGCCTATGCAGAACAGCAGTGGGGACAGAGCATCTCCTTGGTAGATCCCGCACTTGATGGTGACTTGTGCTATGGGCTTGGAGTTGGCCTCTAGTGTTGTACGCCACATCCCCATTGAGTTCCTGATGAAGGCTCTTAGGGTCCCATTGATCTTGTACAATTCTAGGCATTCCAGTATCCAGCTGTGGGGCATTGAGTCATAGGCCTTCTTGTAATCAATCCAGGCAGTGCACAGGTTGGTCAGTCTGGTCTTGCAGTCTCGGCTGATTGTTCTGTCTACCAGTAGCTGGTGTTTTGCGCCTCTGGTATTCTTGCCAATTCCTTTCTGTGTCCCGCTCATGTATTGACCCATGTGCCTGTTCATCTTAGCCGATATGATGCCTGACAGGAGCTTCCATGTAGTACTGAGGCAGGTTATTGGTCGGTAGTATATATCTCGTTTCATTCCACTGAGGTCACTCAATACAGACAGGTAGCAAAGTCTTAAAATTTTCTACTGCAGTATGTACGTTTGAGAGAAAGAGACCTGCAGATTCTCAGCTCCACAAATTACATCTAATTTCTATCACACTGAGTTTGTGTTTACAATAGTGCCGAGTGAGAACATTGTATATTTTTAGTTTAAAATTATATTTCTGTTTGTATGGGTTATTGGCTGTCCCCTTTTTGTAACACATTTAACATTCTTGAGACTGACTGAGTGTCTGCCTTGGTGTCTGCCTTGGTAGGAGAACTATTTTTTTTTTTAGAAAGGCCAGGACTTCATCTCAACAGCACTTCATCTCGGGGTGACTGCATAGTTTTCCTGTGGTTTTCCACAGCCATCCTACAGTGGCTCTTTGCAGTTGGGCCTATTTTGCAGTTTTATTATAGATAACACCAAGTGCACTTAGCTGAGAGATAGCTAAATAAAATCAGGGTTAATTTTGTTTTTTTCCTCAGCTTCTAAATAAAAGTTTTCACCTGCTCTGTTTTCCTTTGCCTACTTTACTCCAGTGCATGCATCCAGTTACCTACCAAGAGTACATGTAACCCTTTATTTGAACACGCACCATATCACTGCACATTTTCTCTTTGAATTCTAAGCATAGCTTCACCCATCTCGTGGGAGAAAGTAAGCAACATTGCTAATGTGATCTTCTGATTGAAGATATCATTAAGCAAGCACCAATATCAAATTGTTGAACCTGATCTCTCTTTGAAGTGCTCCATAGCACATTGATTGCTACCAACGTGGTTCACTCTACGGATCGTATTTTCTAGGTGATGAGCAGTTATTTGTGTGGGCTCAAATACTGCTTGGAGTTTTGTCCTTGGTGTTCAATTTTTGTCTCATGAACTAAAAATGTAATTAAAAGTTTTTTTTTCTTTTATGCCCTCATTCTCCTCATATGAGAAAGCCTTTTATTTGGAATGGCCTTTTTCCTTCAAGCCTTTTTCTACATTAGGTTTGCTGAGATGTTTTTCTCATCTCTACAGAGGACTTTTGAAGTTTTAGGGTTTCCTAACTTTTGATTATGAGTGAATTTGCTAACATTTCTTAAGCAAAAATTTGAACTGTTGGGGAAAAGCGGGAAATGTGTCCCATTTTAGTTGACAGCAAATTAAACTGAAGCAAAAATTACTTTCCAATATTTTGCATATACAGTGCTCTCTTTACTGTAACTTCAAATCATTTGATTATTTTCTTGATTCACAGGAGCTGGAGGCCCAGTACCTTGTATTCAATGTCTCTGGAAAATGTTCCCTTTTCACTGCAATTAATATTTAATTTGATCTGTCAGTCACCAGCAGTGGAATTTTCAAGGACATCAATTTATTCCAAATCAACTGTTGCTTCAATCTACAGGGTGGGCCATTTATATGGATACTCCGTAATAAAATGGGAATGGTTGGTGATATTAAAGTCCTGTTTGTGGTACATTAGTATATGTGAGAAGGCAAACTCCTCAAAAAAATACAAAAGAAAAATACACGTGGATGGATGGTGTGAGAAGTGCAGTAAATACAACAGGTTTTGGATTTATTCTCTTAGGACTGTTCCTTTTGTCATGAATAGATTTGGTTGACAACTAGGACTGCTTACACAGATCTGAACCCTGTGACAGACTCTAGACCTATCCAGGGTGTACCTCGCCTCTAGCCCTATCGTAGCTGGGATAGGCTCCAGCTCCACTGGGACCTTGATAAGGATAAGTGGAAGAAAATGGATGGATCCTGATCTGACCTCACCACACAGAAGTGCAGAACACATTGTTTAATACCTTGTGAAAGATTTCACATAAGTGCTTAAAAAATATGTTGAGAATCTCTTGGCCCAACATAGCATTCGGAAACAATCCAGCTATTGCATTACAGTTCACCGATGATGAATAATGGCTATGTTAAGTGTATCCCTGTTTTAATTCTTCTGCTTCCTCCTACGGAAAATTCTCTGCATTCTTTGCCACCACCATTTGACAACTGCCAAACACAGTTAAGCTTTCAAGAATTCATCCTATATGGCATTTTTCTGTTAATTTACAGACTGCACAAAGTGTTGTTGAGTATAAAGTAGGACAACTTGTTCTTTCCTTTCTGGTTTGTTCTTATTTTAGAACCAAGTGGGAGGTAAAAGAAGGTTGTGAACTGTAGCCATCTGCTATTCAGTCATCAAGATGATGTACCTATGATTTGTCAGGATAACTAATCGCATACAAATGCATGCCCATCGTCAAAGATATAGTATTTATTGAGCCTGACAGAGGGCAAGGGCTGTATTTGTCTATGATGTTGTAATCCTTGCCTGGAAGTGAATAGCCCTGGTTGTTGAAGTTGTTATTTTTACTCTTTAAACTTTTTACCTATTAAGCAAAACCATATTTATGTCTGATCATTCCTAAATTAATTCATACGGGACTATCTTAACCCACCAGAAGAATGAGGACAGATGGACCAGACCTCACAGAGCCTCGATCCAACATCATCACACAAAGAGACAGAAGATACTTAAACAGCCAAGTGCTTTGGCTTAGTATCTAGTGTTTCTGAGACGGTATTTTGCATTTCTGATATTGATAACTTTGGAATACAAATGATGTTAAACATACTTAAATACATATAATTTTCAGTTTCACACTCACAATCTAATATTCAATTACAGAAGCATTTAAGAATAAGTCAGCTTACGTATCTATGAATCTTCTTTGGTGCAACACTGAATACATAGCAAATTAAATGAATAATAGATAATCAGGCAAATTATATACATTTTTTTAAATGTGAATATTTGTATGTATATATGTGTGCTGAAAGAGCTTAATTTGCAGCACTCGTGTAACCCTGTGTTCATATCATGAAGCGGAAAATGGATTTTTTAGGACTAGCCTAGAAATTAACAGGTCTGATCAATAAAGATTCAAATCTTTATACTAGCAATGGCATCAGTTTTTAGCTTTATTTGTATTGCCTACAACCTTTGCAGAGTACTGCAATGCATCTAATTATTTAATAATGAGTACACAGGACCCTATGTGCATGTCTCAGGTTAATTCTATTTAACTCTCATTTTTTAAACTGGATTGACTTTTGCTTGACATTTCCTCATTTCTAAATTTCATCATCTCAAGTCACTGCCAAGTACCATTTGAAGGGTGATGTAAGCATACAGTTAGGTCCACTGAATTTTTTTTTTTTGTGGCATGCACCACCAAAGTGGATTTTAAATTACACAATCAGATGTGATTGAAGTGCAGACTTTCAGCTTTAATTTAAGGGATTTTTCAAATATATTGCTGCTTCATGTGTGGGAATTACAGCCATCTTCAGAGGCTCAAAAGTAATTGGACAATGGACTGACTAGCAGCTTCATGGCCTGCTGTTCTTTCTGTAACTCATAGCAAACTGTCATTTATGCAGGTAAAAATATCACTTGACTGCTGTATGTCATTTTTACATTTTTCATTAATTTATGTGATGGAAATAATTGACGTTATTAGTAATAGTTTTGACCAGACCTAAGAGACATAACAGAAGAGCCCAACTACTTCACATGACAACAAGAGAAGATAGAAATGAGTCGACTCCATCTGAAGGTGTGAAGGACAAATGATGTGATGAGGCCGCTGTTGAATTTAGCCACTTATACTATTCTGGATAAACTGTGTATTGCTGTTTCAGACATATTTCGTCATACTCTATGCTTTGTATGTGTTAAAATTCCCCAAACATCTGTTGTCCAAAGGCATCGTCTCATTAGCCTGGATTTGTCTTTTTGTGTTTGGGTCATTTGGCCTGATTGGACTGTCTGGAATGCTTGCACAGGCCGAGCTGCTTGAAAGGGAGCAGCATGTCAGAGCTGTATGGATTACAGGAGGCACCTTGCCAACTTCACCAACAGGACCATCAGACTCGATTTCTGGGTTCATTTCCTCCTACTGTGCCTGAACTGTCACATCCAACAATAAAAGCTTCCACTCTGCATCTGAAAGGTATTCCGCTCTGTAATGATGACAGGGAGCTCATTCTTCTTCTGCAAATTTTGATAAAACACAACTTAGTGTTTGAATTTCAGTCTATATAGGGTTCTCACAACTAAAGGTAGCAACCGTGAGTGGACTGGACTAACCTTCAAACCTTTTGTAGAACAGACCACATGTGAAAATGACTTGTTTTCCAACTGCTGTGTCTGTAATAAAACACACTCAAAAAGCAAATATCACCAAAAAATACATAAATAAATAAAAAGAGAAAAGCAAAAAAGCAACACCCTCCAGAAGTCAGAGACAGGTCTGTCCAGAGACCCTCAACAGTACTGAAGACCTGAGGTCACACATCTTGATTAGATTGTGCCCAACATAGGAGAGGGAAGAGGAGCCCAAGTCCCCACAGCCATAGGGAAAGAGCCCCAGAGAACGAGAGGCCAGCCACCACACCAAAGCACCTTGCAACTCACTCTGGAGCCACCAAGTGCCCAAGTCCTCGTTGGTTGGTACATTTGTAGTGTAAACAATTCCCTGGAATAAGAAAGCAGCTAAGACGCTAGAATAGCTACAGTTTAACATTTAGAGTTTTAGCATTTGTTACTAACATATGGATGAAGGTAGCAACCGTGAATGAATATTGTCCCCAAAACTCTCAACTTTGCTACACTGATTAAAAATACAATTTTGTTTTCTCTTGATGGCATCACATAGCAGCCACCTGAGGAGTTTCTGTGCTCAGCATATCATTAATATGCCACATAAATATATTTTTTGCATTTTAGCCAAATGATAGGATGTTAGTCACTGAATTGCCACAGTGCAGGCAAGCCCTACCCCCCATTTCCAGTCACTGCTTGAAGCTGAGAAAGTCATCCATAACTTCTTACCCACAAACTAGGATTAAAATATATCACACCTCTTTAACTGTAAATGCTATTAATGTACCTTCTGCAAGCTAAGCTCCAAAACAGCTACACATTGCATTTTAGGTTTACATTATTCTTCCTCAGAATGAATCCTCTTTATCGCCTCCCTTAGTCAAACTCTGGCTTAATTGTCTTGCCTGACCACAGCTTTATGAGATCTATAAGAAGGCTTATTGAAATTTTCTGTATTTAAACAGCTGTGAACAACATTCAGCATATTGCCCTACTCCAGCTTGTGGTGTGTTACTTTTTGCATTCTAGTGTATTACAAGATTTAATGTCCTTTGGTCTTATACCTACAAATTGTCAAAAGCAGTAATTAATAGCAGTAACGTCAGTGTTACTGGCAGATCGATAGATACAAAAGGGCTGAACATAAAAACACATAAAAATATGTAATCACACTCTGCTAACAAGGCTGAAGAAAGGTAAGGAAGGGTCAATCTAAATATGGAAGGTTAGAAGAACAAAAGAAGTTGTGATGCAAGGTGCGAAGATTTGGAGGGAGTGTTGAATTTTCAGGGAGAAGAAGTATTCTTGATCACATAAATGCAGAGTATTTTTTGTACACATAACATGTCCCTCGCTTTCTGTCACCAACACACACGCTTTTGTTTATACAGGAGCATGTGTGCCAATCCATCACAGCAAGCAAAACAAGTGTTGTTTGACCCATAAAATCAAAAGGGACATTAATTAAAATCAAATTGAAAGGAGGTCTAAAACAGTGCCCTGTCAGAAAGCTTCTTACGGGTTGATATCCAGCCTTAAAAATACTGCCATCTTGTGGTCACAGTTGACTATTTTCTCTGGAAGCAGACTCAACTCTTAAGTCAGATTCCACCAGAATCTAAATGGGGCAAGGTATCAATGGATACAGCTCAGTCAGTCTATATGAGAAGCAAGTAAAATCTTAAAATCAACTCTAGGAAAAATATTTCAGGCGTTTTTTATTTGGTGAGAATCTAACATTCAAGGTATTAATTAGCTGTTATTTTTTCACTCGTCTTTAAAGATTATAACAAATCTGAGATCTCGTTGATCAGAACCAAATATTTAACATTTCCAATTCCCCCCAAATTTAAAGAAGTCCATTTTAGAACTACAAAAAATATTTACCCCTCCAATGAATTTATGAGAGAAAGATTAAAATTTGTGTTAGACAACTGTTATATTTGTAAAATAACTTCGGAAACAACAGAGCACATGTTCTATGGATGTGTGACAATCCAGAATTTATGGAAATCTCTCCATGTCCTAATATTGTCCCAGTATGGATATATTGATTTTTGGTCTTTTCAAAATATTCAAATTGGAGTAATCCTTAAGGACAAAAATAGTGAGTTTTTAATTAACAATCTCATTATTATAACAAAGTATTACATACATAAATGCCGATATGCTAAATCCCCCCCTTCATGGCCTGCTCTTAAAAACGACCTCTCCCTGTTCCGTAAATCTCTTAAGCTAATAAATAAGCCCCAAGCAATCAAATTGTATAGATTTTTAGAAGAGTTAGATTTTTCTTAGCCCCTTATTTAAGTTATGAGTCTTGTTTATGGAACCTCACTTTTAGAGATTTTATGATCCCCCTTGTCTTCTTTATTTCTGTTCCTTGTTTTTCATTCTTTTTTTTTATTCTTATTTATGTTTGTATTGGTTATTCATCTTTTTATATTATTATTATGTAGATGTGTGAATATGGATGTGTATGTATGCATATGTATATGCATATATATGTATATATATGTATGTTTACTTTCAGTTACTGTCGATTTCATTGTGGTGTATAGGAGATGTGATTCTGTTCTGATTGATTTAATATGTCGCTTGTCTCTTTGAGATTGTCATTGTTATTGTTCTAAATAAAGTTCATATTAAAAAACAAAAAAAATTAGCTGTTATTTTTGCCCCAACTCTCGATACAATGAATCACAATAGTCAAGAAATACCTTGCATGCAGACCAGGTAGCACTTATCTTTGAGATGCTCTTCAGTTAGAGAAAGCTCGACTGTACAACAATAGTTGCTTGTTTGTCGAGAAAGCGGCCACGTAAGCGGGTTTTGACAGTGAGCCGTGATAATTCTGCAGAAAACAATTTTCTTATAATAGAAAACTATCCTCAATATAATGGTCAGTGGTCACACAGATACTGCATTATCAGGTCTGCCTCTGGCAACAGTCACAATTGTTAGGTGAAAAACGAGTACATGGTGTTTTTCAGCTTTTATGTCACATTTAAACACACACAACACAGCCTGGCCGTCTGACAGGAAATGGGAATGAAGTGAACCACTTGGTAAGGGATCTAAGGTAATCTTAGACAGCAAGCGATAATGGAGAGGGGTAGACAGGAAAAACAGATGACTAACATCTTGAACTGAATTGAATTGACACTCACTGAGTAATAGTGTAAGGGGAATAGGAGAGGAAGATAACAGGAGAGCAGTCAACAGGAAAGGTGAGTTGGGAACATCTGCCTCTGTAGCCCTCACTCTTCTTGACATTTCCCGGACATTTTGGTAGCTTGCGTTGTAGTCTTTGCATTCAACTACAGCCCTGTCATACTGAGTAAAAGCAGATAGCAATATTGTGAGGTAACAGAGTGTTCAAATAATATGAGCAAATACAGAAATACAGGTGTAGAAGCGCTTTTTTTATTCATAAAAAGCGATGTGATTTCATGTAAGTCACATGTAAATCCTCCCTATAAAAAAACATAGCAATACTAGTCCAATCCAAGTCATGACTAAATCATAACAAGTTAGACTAATAAGAAGCAACGTAGAGATGTTGGAAAAGGTTACAGCTACAGTACATTTCTAAACCGTTTATCCAGCATAAGACAAACTGTCTTTAAATTCGGTGTACTACTCAGAAATTCCGAACTGCTGCTCTTGCTGCAAGGGGGCATCAAGGATCACACTGAGAGCAAATACTGTGCAAATATGAAACCACATAAAATCTTTATTCACGTGTCAGCTAGAAATGAATAATAGACACACACACACACACACACACACAAATCCCAACGGAGAAGCATAGAGCAGCTGTGTATTGTGGGGGCACTTTTACACCTCAGAGCCTGTAGGTATGACGATTCAGGAAAGGCTGGATGATGGAACCAGACAATGACTCAAAGCACAGAAGTAAGTCATTAGCAGAATGGTTGAAAAGTATAAAGGCCATCTCTCTTCAAGAGTCGTATTCTGAAGAGAGCTTTTGAAGATCTTGCTCAATGACAGATTTTGTGCATTGACTCAATCAACATCTTATAAATATTTAAAAGATCTCAACCATAAATGACTAACAAAAAGAAATCAATATCTCCGCTTTAGTAGAAAGTTTGTTGAGATGGCTCAGCCTATACAGTTTAAGAAATTCCTGCACACTTTACTGATTTATTCTTTAGATTTTTCTTTTTTATATATTTTAAATGGGTATCAGTCTGTTGATCAATATCCAAGTACCAATTATCAGTTCTGAATAACTTTTTTAAAAGCAATGCTAACATAAATTCATTTTTTGACCCGGACTGCACCCCTTAAACATTTATATCTAAGATGTTAAAAGGACATGACAGTAAAATAATTTTTAAAGTTACTTTTAAAATTTGATGCACAGTAGATATACTACGATTGGTTATTGTAATTAAGCAAACAATGAAACAGGCAGTACACAGTATAGTGATGAAAGTACTTTACTTTAAGTCAAAAGTAAAGTAAATGATTGACCTGAGTTAATTTGGTAAATGCAATTCATCGTTCCACTGTAGCCTGTTCATGCTGTTGCTTAATGAAGCACAATAAGGGAAAGGTAAACGAGCATGCTAAACAGAGTTCATATAACAGACAAACACGGCCCGTTAGTTTTGTAGCTACTTTTCTGAGTGTGGCTTCATTGAGATTGTTCTGATTGTGATGTAACACTCACCTAATAAATAGAGAATTTGTATGCTTTTCCTCAACATCAAAGGAAATATCTTGTGCTTTAATTTCATTCCTCCTTTCACCGTTCTCTTTGTTGCTTGATCCGTCCCTTGATCTCTTAATAGGAATTATCTATCACAATGAAGCGTGCACAGACTTTTACTCATACGCTTCAGTGCAAAGCAGCTCTCTCTGGTCACACAGCACAGTGTTAAAAGTTTGGCTCTGTAAGCCTCCTATTTTCCCTGAGTAGTGTCTGCAACATGTACACCATTACTGTTTTAGCAATGGTCTTAATTGCAGCTTCATTTACATCACATGTTAACAATGTTTGCAAATCTCAAACACACCTACACATAAAGGACTAACACCCAAACATGGGTATGCTCATTAGAGGCCAGCGAAACTAGCAGTGTGTATTGGATTTTGTTTACTCTAATAAAACATAAGACTTGTTCCCTGTCTGCCTCACCACCTCAAACTACTGTTCAATACACAAAGATATAATGATGCATTACTCTGTTAAAAATAAATTAAAATCACAATGATTCTGTTGTAATGTATTAAAACATCTCCATTACTAAATCAAGATTGATTGATACTAATTTATGCTTATGTTATATAAAGTTTCTCTACGTGGTTAAAATGACATCACCACTAGAATTCTTCTTCTTTCTTTTTTTAATTTTTCATTTCAAAGGTTTATTTTATTAGCCTAAGATGTGTCCATTCCCAATTTCCACATTACATTTAGTTTCTTATTAGACCAACAGTGCACGTGTACAACTATTCTTTCAAAGTACAAAGTAAAATGAATTATGTATTTACCAAAGGATAGAACCTCTATAACTTTTTGCTGTTATTTGGGCATGCGTGTTCATGTGCGTAAGTTTCTGGATGGATGTGTGTGTCAGTAATTCTAATCTAAAACCTGTTTATAAAGAAGCCTCCGGCAAGTAATGTGCTCTAGAGGAGGAAAACAAAAACAGATACACACAAACACACACATATGCAAGTGTCTATGTCTTAACTGTTGGGACAGAGAGGATTTTTTTTTTTTTTACGTATCAAATAAGACATGTTTTCATATTAGGAGGCTGTGTAATTAAACCGCACGATCGTTCTGAGCTTGCTTTTCATATTCTTTAATTTTAGGTGTAAACAAACCTGCATAAGAAATCACAAAACATACTCTGTTGTGCAATGCTGTGAATGTTTTGGGTTATAAACGGTAACGTCATGATGATGACATTATTTATGCCTCCATTTAAAAAAAAAAAAAAAAAAGTTAAAAGAGTGATTGCAGTAAATTACTGTATAGTATAGTATACTGTTATCGTGGCAGGTTAATTTTCAGCATGTCTCAGTATTTTAATTTGGAGACATAAAGGTTTGAGTAGCTTCTAAGTTATATTTTGAAAGGGCAAATCAGGCCTGAGGGAAATGAATAAAAAAATGAGGATACTTAGCAGTTAGAAGATAGTAAAGATGACCTGTTTGCTTCCCACTTGTCGGTTTACCACGTTAATGCAATTTATTCAGTGAACAAATTCATGGAACACAATTCAGGGTTCTGATTGCCTCATGCGGGTTAAAAATACATTAACACCAACTTTCTGCTTTGAGCTGTCAAGCTGTTGTGGCTGATATTCCCATTGCACAAGAATGAAGCTTTAGTTTTGTCAAGAAGAAAAGCTTAAACGTCTCACCCCTTTGAACAACATGAGTTGCACTTTACAGCATTTGTAGCTTTAAAGACATTTGTTGATTTTGCTACAAAAGACAGGAAAATATTTGTGATGAAACACAAAGGTGAATTTTCTTTGTTTATCTCCTTGGGAGCCCAAACTTTAAGAATTTTAAACAGTGTTTTCTGGACCCTAACAGTTGTTTTATGGAAATGTGATTATTTGAAAAAGCATAATTTTTCTCTGTCATCATTCTACTTTTTAAAAAAAAATCCTGAACAGATGTACAAAATCCTTCTCCTATCAAAACATACTCTTTTGAATCCCACCACTACAGCTAGCTTAATAACGCCAGTCTAACAACATGTACAGTGACACAGAAAAGATTTGCTAATCAAAGCAACTACTGCTTTGGCTAATGACCCTATTAGCATAAGTAATTATGTTAAATATATCGTGGTGATATGATATTTTGGTAGGACAGTAAGCAGCTCAACGCCGTCATTAGTCAGCAGTTAAAGTTGATGATTTACTTGACATAGTTGCCACATGTTTTCAGCTGTGTGTGATTCGTTTTCAGAAGAATTAACAATATTTATTGTTTGTGTGTTTATTTTTCCTAAATTAGTGTTGATTATTTTACAGATGTCTTGCAATTCTAAAGCAGCAGTATTGCCCTAATGTCTATTTACACACGATGCACATTACTCAAGTATCTTGAATGATGTGTAACTCAAGATTCTACACACGGGCAAAGTCTGGAGGCTATGTACAAAATGTGTAACAATGTGCTATGTATACACGCTAGTAAGCAGGTACCAAATGGTCACGAGCTGTCCATATGGTGCATAAAATTTAGGAACGTTGGCCGTCACTTATGTTAATGTGCATTTTTTGGTAGTGGTGTAGATAGACAGATGTAAACAGTTATATAAGACAATAATATTTTGTGTCTTTGTTCAAGTTAAAGAACAGTTACAACTTAAAGAAGTCTAGTTGTTTTTTTCCCCCAAGTTCTTTAGACAAAAGATACCAACATATATTATCTTTTACCTTGATACAGTGAACGTGTTTGGAAAAGTTAACCAAACTATACCTCTAGCAAATACACTTGTGCTTTTGGTTCAGGCCAGTGTTCCTTTTTGTACTTAAAGTGAGGTTAAGTTTAGTAGTTAGTACTTTTAAATTGTATTTAATGTGACAACTTGTGGTTCAAAATAAGAGCAAGTTGTGATTTGATTTGAGTATTTGAGGAAGTCACAATGGGGAGAGAGCTCAATGGAGAGCACAATGGGGATGCCTTGTGACAATAACATGTTGATGGCCACGTATCCAAGCTAAAGCTTTAGGTGTTAATTGTGTGTGACTTTGACTGAGTGGGAGAGAGTGCAAGGTATGAAGTGAAATATAAATGCAGATTTAACAGATTGGGAAGCAGAATGAAGGGAGAGAAGAAGAAGAAAGAGAAATGTCTAGAGTGTGACAAAGAAAAGTTTTGTTGACGGATGGAAAGACAGGATAGGAAGATGAATGAAGACAGCAATGATGTGTGCAGGTAAAGATAATGAGGGAGAAGAAAGCCGACAGAAACACAGATATCCACTCACATATGCACAGTCAGGTATCAGACTCAGCTTGGTTACACACACAGAATTATTGGTAGCTGCACAGGTACACTAATTGATATGACAGTGATAGTCTCTCTTTGTCTCACACACACACACACACACACACACACACACACACACACACACACACACACACACACACACACAGTTTTATTAAACAAAACTGTGATGTTTAATTGGTAACAAATGCCTGCTGTGAGTGACAGGTGATCTTTGCTAATGACAGAGCTGGTAACTGAGGTACCCAAGGGGAGCAATGGAAAACTACTTCATGACTGGTTAAGCTTCAGAGGTGAGCCATCAGTCAGACAGTCAGTATAGCTTTATTCACATACACTCAAAAAAATGAAACGTTGACTTTAATTAAAATTATTTTGTCAACAGGTTCCACGAAATTGCATTATGTTAGTTTAAAGCAAAAATCTTTAGTTCATCTAATTTAAAAAAACTACTTAAGATTAACAAGACATATTTAAGACTAACTAAATCAAGTTATGTTGTATGAACATAGATGATATATTTACAGGTTAGATAGTTTAGATTAGTTACTTCAACACATTTCTTATTTGTGGCAGTAAAATGTTAAATTTAAGTTATATTAATTCAAATATTATATTTTCAGCCACCTTGTGCTTTACTAATTAGTTTTACATAAATCTATTTTGTCAACAGGTTCCACACAAATGAATTAAGTACATCCAACTTATTTTTTAAAATTTCTTTTATTGCCAACACATTCAGTGAGCATTTGTGTAAACCCAGTCCAAAATAAAACACAACAGCTCATTAGGGTTAGTAATTAACAGTATGTAGACAGATGCAACATCAAGATTTTAAATTAAATGTCTGTATCTGCCAGAAATAGAAGAAAAAAAAACATTGAAGACCACATAACACATTGATAAGATGACACTCAATTTGGTAAAGTAAATCCGTTGGGCATCTTTCTTTGCCTTTAGACAATAATTCTGATGACAAAAGAGCCAAACGGGACAGGCAAAAAAAAAAAAAAAAAAAGATAAGATGACACTTGAGTTATGCACATGTGATGCTAGTAAGGTCTGGAGTGTTTTTTCTTTTAGTGTCTAAAATGAATAGCAAAGTAGCTATTTGCAATGATTGCTTAGGGTCAGTCCAGTAACACAACGCCAATGAAGTGCTTTCCTTTAACCACGCAAAGTGAAGTGTCCACCTCAACAGCCACAATTAAAAAAATTAATGTAATAATAATAACAATAATAATAATAAATAGTCCACTGATATTAGCAACCAAAGAAAATTATATCACCATCCCAAATAAAACTTTAATAAAACATGCCAACATTATGGTCTAACAATAAAACAGCTTGTCAGCGTTCAGTTTTTTTGCAACAGCACAGCAGTAACCATTTAACACTTGCCACTGTCAACGTTTATTTTATCAGTGCTTGGGCAAAAAGCTTGAGTTGTAAACATTTTAACATGGAAACAATTGTTCGTCTTTAAAAGTCTGCAAAATATACATTCATCCTGTATTCCTAACTTACCCTTATTCTTAATATGTATTGCAATTACCTTTACAATGCACACAATGTAGCACAATGGTGCAGTATCATCTCTCAATTAAATCCTTTAAATCACAATACTTTTGTTTGTGTCTTACTAGCCCCCCCACAAGAGTAAAATCTCTCAAATTGTAGTAGTTTACAAACTTTTCAAAATGTTCTAAATTTCTCTTAAATGTAATTTTCCCTTTATCTGTCATTTACAAATTACCATTTTATTCCCATTCAGCCTCCGAAAAACTTCTGTCCATCTGACAGAACATTCATCAACCAAATTAAGGGTTGGCTTATTCATTCAGTTTATTCTTGAGCATCTGTACCTTGGTCAAGAGTCTGCTGGCATACAGATAAAGGAAGAGCTTCTGAAGTACTTCAAAGAAAGCTTTCAGTCTCGAGGTTAACTGAGATTCAGTGCGTATGTCCCACCCATTAAGAGTGCACATGCAGAGGCCAGGTCTTCCAGGTCATGCAGGACACCCGAGATGGTTATACCCACATCGGCTGGAGGAGTGCTGGCATCAGCTTTTTCGATGGTAAAGATAGCAAGGGTAATTTGTTCCAGCTCCCTCTGAACAGCTGTAGCTTAGACACAAAAACATAGAAAAATGGCGTCCAGTTTAATGAAGTAAACACAATATTAGGAACATGCACCCCAGTGTGCCACTATTTCAGACTACAGATTCAACAATAAATATAAATAGTTTGGGTATACAAGAAGATTTCCCAAAACATTTAAACAGATTCCATGCAAATTACAACAACAACATTACAACATGCAACAACATAAGTTATTCAAAATTTGGTTTAATACAGATAAAAAACTAAACTAAAATTACCAACCAATTATTCTTTGAAGAGGATGCTTGGGTCTTCATTCAGGTAAAAAGGTAGTGCCCTGAGGACACACTCCCTCCCCTTTTCAATAGTTTCCTTCTGTAGAGAGTGGCAGAGATACAGGAAGAGAGAACAGAAATACTTTAGGATGACACAAACTCACATTATACGCAAAATGAATGACATATCCACTGCACAGATAGACATGTACACAAGACCAACTAATCATCACATGGACATGAATAGTTAACCTGTTGGGCAGGGTTTCCACCACATTATATATGTCCATAATGGAGGTAAAGACAAACTAATACATCATCTTTTTTGCATTCAAAACATAACATAAAAACATTCACTTCTGGTTTAACCTAAATTGAGGGATCAAATTTTACATATGTTTAGGTAATTTAAGTTTTCCAACGTTTTGAGTACCAAACTTTGTCTTGCTTAATATAAATGTAAGTGCACTGTGCAGCTACCATACACTAGCTGTTTAAATTTGAAAATGATCTTATTAGCCATAATATTTTGCTACCAACAGAATAACACACCTGTGTGGCAGGGGCCAAAGTTTGTCTAATTTTCTTCCCTTCAACACCTCCTTTTTTCTTGAAGACTTTTATGAGCTGGTCACTGGTGTATTGGTCAAGTTGTGTAAAAAGCCTTGGAACAAGTGGAGCAGTAGTAGCCCTCACATATTCTGCTTCCACCTGAAAACATATCAACAAACACAACATACTGTACTGTAAATATACATACTATATGTACACATATACATAGTTTATAACTAAAACTAATGTAGAAAGACCTCATTAAAGCTATAATTTTAACACAAACATTTACACAAAATGCTAATGGAGCCATTACAGCTTTTATTGTTATTTATCAAGTTCCAAAAAATATTGATCACAGCTGATCTGAAAAGAATTTCATACCTCAGGCCCTTGAACTGCAACCTTTACAGTGGTTCAGATCTGGAGATGAAATAACAGGGGCATGGGATGGGTCACTAAAGAAAACTTAACTTATAAAACAGTGTTGTTTTTAAAAGTTTACATACCACATACAAGCTCAGCAGTACCACATACACCACATCAGTATAGGAGGGAGCAGGTAAAGGCAGGATCTGAGATTTATAAAGTAAAACAAGAAATTCATTACTTAATTTCAAGAAGCAAATTATTGTTTGAATTACAACTAAATAAAATACTACTCAGAAGAAAAGCAAGAGATTGACACTGCCATGTGCTAACTTTCTATAGAAGCAATTATCACCAGGTCTGTCCACTCATATGTCATGAATAATTTTATTTAAAAACTTAAGTGTGTGATTTAACAAACTGTAATTTATAACTACATTGATATGTATAACTCCGCTAGGAAACATGCTGTATTTACAGACCATTTTTACATAATACAGATTACTGATAGAGTAGAACAATGGTGTCACAGTGGCTTTCGCCCTTGACTTTTTGGATTTTAAATGTCACTTTATGCTATCCTTGCTATCCTATTCGATATTTACGACTCTTGGATTACAATAAAGGAATCCCAAGAAAGCAAATGAAAAAATAACCCCTTGAAAAAATAACCCCATGAACCCCTGTAGCTAATCCCTTAATAAAACAAAAAAACATGTCCAGGACCCAGTAAAACTAATGTAAAACAAGCACACGCAAACGACATAACATGTCTTGTAAGACAAACGCAAAATATAACCATGCTGGACATATAGATACTACACAACATAGTCAAAGAAAAAAATGGTCTTACCTCTCAAAGAAACAGCAGCTTGGCGCCAAAACAACGTTTTTAAGTTAAATTTGAAGTCTTGCGCATGAGCAGGCCCAAGCCGTGAAACCTTCTTGTTCTTCGCGGTTCATTACAACTGTTTTTGCATTACTGCCACCTTGTGGATATACAAGGTATATCGATCCTAATTGACTTGACTTAAATGTTATGCCATCAAGTAACACATTAGTATTATGTACGTTGAATAATAGACACAATTACATAGACTTGATTAGAAAAACATATGTTAACTTAACAAAAACATATATTTTAAGTAAAATGAAAATAAATATTTAATATACACTGAACAATCCACCTCATTCATTTTTTTGAGTGTAGTAAGGGCTTGTTGTGGTCCATTCTTGAGTGATTTCTCACCAAGTCTGACCTAACCTTTGGGTATGAGTCAAAGATAATAGAATAATAGAAGCTGTTATGGTTATATTATGGGAAGCATTTTTTCTAGGATTTATGGGACTGACCCATGGAGCTTAAAAAAAGTTGCTGGATTGCTGATTAAAATCTTTTTTTCTTATCCATTTTCTTCTTTTTGACCAAAAGCAGCAGATAAACAACACAGGTGGGCAATGTTGTAGTTTGTTATCGCAAATACTCAGTTTGCAATAATTAGAATGAGTAGATGGTTAAGGAATTAAGCTGAGGACTGGCACCAGATTGGCTGCATCTGAGTGTGTCAAAGTGAGCTGATGGCAGATGGGAGGCCAGTGTGGTGGCATGGCGTATTGAGGTAGTTGTAAGAAAGGCAGGCTAGAGAATTACATTTGATATTAACAGTGGATTAAATTGGAACATAATCAAACTGAACAGAGAGAGAAGATCACCTTCATCAAGTTCCTGCACTGACTCTAACTAAAGAAATGTCCTCAAGCACCAATACTGTCTTAGTGATTAGGGAAGCTCAACAGGACCTCTTCTACTTGAAAAACATTTTTTTTTAAAAAAGAAAAGTGTATCTGCCTCAGAAATTTCTTGTGAATTTCTTCTTCTGTGCTCTCAATGGTGTGTTGACAGTACATGTCAGCGACATTCACATGGGCATATAACAAACTCTGTATGGGCGTACTAAAAACCACTGAGAAAATCACTGCAGCACAGCTGCAACACATCGACAACCCAGACTGCAGTCAAAGTTGTCACCACCACATTGGAGATCAATCATATTTAGTCCCTCATATAGACAATAAAAATAGAAAAATTCAGTCTGTCCAGTGGTCATAATTTTATTTTTTTATATATATTTATTTTAAAACTTATATGCCTCGTGCTTTTTTAAAAAAAATGATTAATGTTTGATTTTAACAATTACGTTGCAAGAAAAAAAAATGGAAACTGTCCAGAAGCCCTAGCACTACTTTAAAATGTGACTGTAACCATGCCAGTGTCCTTCCCCACTGTGACATCAGGATGGCCTGTACTTATCTGATAAAACAGGAGGTAACTCTAACAAAATGAGTGGTTCCTCTCATCTCCCACAGTCACCTTCAGGCAGGAGACAGTGGCACTGCATGTGTGCGCATGTGTGTGTTCAGGACAGGACACTAATAAGCACTACTTTGTCTCTGGATGTCCTTGTCCTAGTTAAACAGACACACACAGGAGTTACATGGAAGGAGAGGAGGAGGAGATAGAGAGAGCCTGGAAACATCATTATGACCTGCCACTGTACTATGGGAACAAGATGTCTCTCTAGCAGTGTGACACACACACATTCATAGATTATTACTGTGGTGCCTACAATCAGTGTAGCACATGGTCAAGTCAGGTAATGTCTACAACCTTCATCTTCTCAGCAGAGCTCCCCACAGGACCCGCATTTTCAGAGATACTTCAACCCAGTTGGCCATGACAATTTGGAGCCCCACAGGAACGGTCAGCACTATTTTACCTACTTCTAAAACACTGACTACTGGAACTGACTTAATGGCATCACTTAATTTCTAAAATTCACGATAAAAGGCAAAACTTGCAGTCTTAATATTTCCTATCTAATGAAAATATTTACTGGAATTCTTAATACAGAACTGTGTAATTTCACTGAACAAATTTGTGGCATTTAGTTTTTTAGACCAAGCTCGAGTTTTAACCAGATCTGACCAATCACACCACTGCATTTAGAAACAAGTGCACTTTAGGTTAAAATGCACATTGAAGGTAAATATACAATGACATGAAAATAGTAAAATGTGTACAATAGCACAATGGTGCAATCTTTGCTGGACCCAGCAAATAAATCCCATGGATATGGTCCTAAAAATTTATAGACCTAAGCATGTTGACTGTCACAGACTGAACAATTGTGGTTTGGAAAGATTGTGAAGAGAACACCTATTCTTTGTAAAAAAAAAAAAAAAAAAAAAGCCCGCAGAGCTTACATTTGCAAAGTTGCATATGAACAAACCACAAAACTTCTAGAACAATGTCCTTTGGGCTGATGAGACCATCAGCCGCAGTGGTGCGGGGGTGTTAATTTGTAGCCACATCACCTGGGCAACTTGCGGTTATTGCTTTGATTAGGAGCTACCCTGTGCACTCTAGACCTCAATGTGATTGAAATCTTATGGCAGGCCTAAAGAGAGCTGCCTATAAATGAATGCCCACACATCCTAATGAACTTGTGCAACACTGTAAAGAAAAGTGGGGCAAAATTTCTTCACTATGATGTAAAGCTGATAAAGTCATACAGAAAAAAATTATTTTAAGTCATTCTTGCTACAGGCAGATTTTCTTACTTTTTATAATTTCACTGCATAGAGTCCTATTAAAACTTTGCCATATGAATGCAGATGTGTTCAGGTAGACACATTTGTGAAACATGAGAAAACTGGGGAAAATTGAACACTACATTTGAATTATACTTCAGTGGAATAACATTGAACATTGCAAAATACTCATTTGAAATGTTTGCAACTTTGCTTTACAAAGACCTGTTGCTGAAACAGGCCAACAGTCTCACTGAACCTGATGTGATCTGTAACAAGAATTACAGATCAACTGCAAGGAGGAGGAGGAGCAGTGGGTAGCCATGACATTGCCTTCATTAAGGGCAAAATGACAGGAACAATATTCAGTTTATGTTTGTCAGTGTTACCCACTGATCCACATGACACATTAATAGGCCTTGCAAAAAACAGAACCCCAAGCTGCTCTTCTGCTGCAACTACTCGTCACAAACTGCTGTTAAGGGGTAAGAGCGGTTGTTAGGAGCAACTCCGTTTGTGAAAGTGGATGCAAGTCAACAGGTATACCCCCAGCCAAGGCTGTTAGAAGCTCAGTCATAAATATAGCATAAATAACTAACATAAATATAGCCTGTAGCAAGAACACAGTCTTATTCAATGTAACTTTAAATATGCCAAACGGAACAAAACAGAAGCACACGGCTGACAAGTCACTTATTATTATTATACATAGTACATTTTAATGACCTACCATTATATCAATTTTTTTAAAAATCACAATGATGGTGATTATAATGATACATAATGAGTCTCAGAACATCTAATGAGACAAAGTGTGTTTAATGAAGGACACTGTCTTTTTCTCTTTATTCTCAAAGACATAGGGTTAGGCATTAGTGGCAGTGTGTTTTATTGCTACCCTCCGGCATGCAGTGGGGCTTTTATGGAAGGTGTCACACTTGAAGCGGACAGTTGAATGACGTGACACATGCAGACAGATGCATACACGCACACACACTCATTCAGCTCACACATATGTCCACCTACACAAACCATCACGCCCAACCAGCTTAGCAGAGTTAGACTCTCTCTTAGTTCAGCCCAGGGTTCCTTTTTTTTTTGCGTGCCCTGATGAATATATCATCGGTCCATTTTGTGGCGAATAACATTTCAGTTCCCACACGCTATGCGGCTCCGCCTTATCACTTTCAGTTAGATGAACATGGGGTTACAGCAGGACTGGTGGAGAATTTAAATACAATGCATGAGATGGAAAACAGAGCGGGAGACAGGGAGCGAACTCTAGAGTGATGGAGAGTGGGTGGTTAAAAGAAAAATACAAGAGAAGAGAGGTGAGACAGATGGGGAGAAAAGGGGAATGAAAGTGCTATCTGTATCTGCCTGATCAGTTTCACTTAAGCTAAACAGGAGCTCGGTTGAATAGGGAATAGCTTGTGTAACAGAGCAAAGAAAGAACGAAGGAAAGACCACTATCTGATACAACCCATGGATGCCTTAGGATGAGCTTGACATGACATGACAGTCATCACTCACCTCTCACTCCGACGTGACCCACCATTATGGACCAGAGGAGGATGGCCACTCACTCAGTGTCAGTCAGGCAAGAGTCTGCAAAGCAGAAAGGAGTAGATGAGCCTTTGTTTTATGATTTTGCAAGTTTCATTAGCGCTGTAAAAATAATCACAGGTTCTAAACTAATGAATATGTGTTAACTCAGTGAGTTATTTTCTGTACATTTATTCTAAGGTGAGCATCTAAAGTGCCAGCTGCCAATACAGCTCAACAATAACCAATTGTTTGTGATGTGAAAATTGGGGGTCTTGTTTGGTATATGCTATAGTGCATCATCTTTGCCACCCATGGGTGAAAAGGAAGAAACTCACAGCTGATACTGATCAGTTGTGGCCCTATTTGGAGTATCAATAGGATCAATCAATAGGAACACTAAAGGTGTCTCATTGTATCAGGTACAAAGAGTAGCACAGCCTTGAAGTCTGGAAAGTTGCAAGGTTAAGCCTCAGGGGAAGTAATGTGTTTTTGAAGCACATGGAACAGATGCCAAGAACAGGCAGAAAATAGACAAACAACTGAAAGAGGATCAGCAATGTTATTCAATGAACCTGTCAAAGGTTTAAACATTTGGCTGATTGGTGTATTCCTCTTTATGAAGTTTTATGCACCATCTGACCGCTTTTAGAAATTTGACTGCATGTTGTGGTGAAATGTAAACTTTCTTTTCACATAGTTGATTGCTTTTGAAGAGGAGGAGTAAATTGTTAGGCACTGATTGTCATTATTAAGGACACCCTCTGCTCCTGTGCTCCTCTCCTGCCACCTGTGTATGCAGCCTCTGCTGTTTGATAAAGATAACTACCCAAGCACTAGCATGAGACAGCTGTGAACCACAGGAGAGGGACAAAAACTTTCCTCTTAAGTGCCGATCATCCACAACATTCATCTGCACAAAGCACAGGGCCTAGCTGACATCTCTGCTGCACTGTACATTCATGCACTTCACTATACCCTAGTACAAAAAGACTCACTTTAAAAAACCATGAGGCGCACGCACACACACCCCTACCTACCTGCACATCAGCATGCATTCACACAGTCACCATGCCCCAACACAGGTTTAATGGCTTTTCAGTGAACTAGATACAGCTTGACATGTTAACAGTAGGCACATACACACAGACACGCCATCTCACGGTCACCGCGGCTATTCTGCGGATTAAATGTACAGTCTTGACATACAGAAACACAGATTCACTGAGATATGAAAAAAATGCAGATTTGCTTCTGAATTATGTGAACTGACAGGCCACCCGGTATGTGTTTATATGGCATTCGATGTTCACATATACACATGACCCGTAAGACATGTGCATATGAGTGCATGTATCATTTTAAGAAACCGTCACCAACACAGCAGACTAACAGGTAAGATTTCTGAAATGCACTCAGACAAATTATCATATGGCAACAATTAATGCAATCAACACACTCTGGAGGCGCATGTGTGTTTTTGTGTGTGTGTGTGGCCATTGAGGGATCACTCGAAATCTACCTTTCTTGCTGACAAGGCTTTGTGTGTCTGCGTGAAAAGTAGGCCAGAGAATGACAACCTCCATTTTTCATTGTCGTTACTTTGGAGACGGAGCAGGAACAGATGCCACACTGGGACACAGAAACACACACACACACACGCAGAGGCACACTCCAACGTCCCGTGAAAACACAGATTAAAAGTGCCAACGTGGAGACCTGAGTTGACCTATTTCAGCTTCAATTAAAATCACTTTGTGTATTTGTATGACCTTTTGAAATTGCAACACCATGCAACTCTGCAAAACACAAAATCAGACCATGTTTTATTGACTTTTTTGTCATCTTGTCCTATATAACATCCTAGAAATGATTACCATGTAAATTATTGAGTACTGTTATAATTGCAGTTCATGAGACGAGATTTTTTAAAGGTTAATACCTACATATATAAATAAATGTTTTTTTTTTCAACTTTTAAATCCATAATGCAACCAAAACGCAGGAAATGCCCAAAATTCAAAAGACTTGTCTGACTCAGGCACAATAAGCATAATAAATGCAAAGAATCATCTAATCTTTGCTCTTAAATAGCAATATACCTCTAAAACCATCCCCATATATTTTTGTTTGCTTCTTTTGGCTTGTCTTTGTTTTTCCCCCACTCTCGTTAAGATAAATCTGTTCAATTAATGTTTGAGATTACAGTGTAATTGTAAGGACCAGAAAAGGAATAATCTCCAGATGGCTGATTTAGAAAATAGCACAATAAAAATCATCCATTCAAACAAACAAAAACTGCTATTTGATTGAGAAATCTACCATTAATAACCTAAATAAAAAGAGAAATGAACTGGATTCAGAGTCAAGAAACTTAAAAAAAAAAAAAAAAAAAGAAATCCTGGAAAATTACCCACTATATGTCAGCCACATGCCCGATCATTGACATTACAATTCCCTACAGACGTTAACATTGCAGCTTCTCCTTTCACCGTTTTAACTTTCAGCTATGCACTGGGACTGCTGTTAGATAGTCTTGCTAGGTTTTTGTACAAATAACACCCTATTTACATCATTTTGATCACTTTCAGTAAATATAGAGTACATATCTTGGTAACAATTAGTCTCACTGAACCTCATGTGAATGTAAATGTACTGCATTAAAATGCTGTTATGCTTTAGTTCTAGGTCATTGTGAGTGCGAGGTATCCTCTTCCATAGATGTGCAATTCATGGTAAGCTAGTCCCATTGCAGGGAACTCCAGGGTAGGCAAAACAAACTAGAAGAAGTAATTTCCCACAAAGAAAACACAACAAAACTTTGAGTATAACTTACTAGACATGATTATAAATTATCTGTCAACTCTGCTTTCCAAAACTGGCTGATATTAATGGATTTTTCTGCTATTTTCTTTAGTTTCTGTTTTTCAGCACATTATGTATAATATTCTCCTTAGGCATATCCAACACTGTAAGTCTAAACTGAAGTCTAAGATATAAAAAAAATCAGCGGGTATTTTACACATTTGAAACCAATGTGAGATTTATGTTTTTGTTAAATTTACAGTGAACCTCCAGCAAACCTCAAATGCAGTCTCAATTCAATGACTAAGATGTGAGGAAATTCTTTGCCTCTCCGATGTGTTTTCAGTCAGTGCAACAAAACCTCTTAACCCTAAACTCATGTTCAAATATCAGACCAGTGTTATTGCAAAACAGTCCCCAGTCTATCTAACTGGAAGCTATTTTGACACAACACTTCTCCAGCACTGCCACCCAGAGCTGTTGTGTCAGACAGTGACTAAACAGCATGAAGAGAAAATCACCTTCAAGCGGCAAATTCTGTTCTTTTTGTTTTGTTCACACCCGCCAAGTTTACTTTACTTAAAGTTTTTTGAACTATTTTGCACTTTCAGCCAAAAATACTGCTTAACAATGTGATTTGTTAAGAATAAGCAAATAGCTGTTAGTGGTGTTATTGTAGGTTTGTGTATACTTCTTTGGTGGTAATACACCCGAAGCATTGCTGTAATTATTCAGATGTGATCAGATCTGTGTTTTGTTCTCAGGAGACCAAGGTATTCTCATGTATTTTTAGCACAGTTGTCATATGGGCATAGCATAAGAATGGTAATTAACATTTATTACACAAATACACACAAATTAAGAGACTTTAAAGAGAAATACAGTATACGTGATATGCAGCTGTCACTTATGATCCTGTGAGCCAGGAACTGCATATATTTTTACTTTTTGTGCAATAAGTACCACAATGCTAAAATTATTACTGATTTGACTAGTTGTGCAAACACACACAGACACACACACACGTTGAGTAAAATTTTACCCTCCATGTCCCAGCGAATCATTCTTTTTTTTCCTGATTTCAGTTTTGTATTTTAACCTCATCCAACCTTGAGGTCTCCATGCCGTGCTGTCTCAGTTATTGTAATGCAGCCTGGCATAACCTTTTTAAAATAAAGTTTTTAAGGGTGAAGGTACATGGAAGAAAAAATAGTTCTGAGGATTTCAACAGAGGGAGGCTCACCAGACAACAGACAGATGTACAAAAGCAAAACTCAAATGAGTTCATTTCAGCTGCAAGATCAAAGTTTCCATCCAATAAATTATATTCCAAAGTCTTATTTGTGCGATTAAGCCTTTTGACAAACTCTTATTCTTGCTTTCATGACTAGACAGACAGACAGAAAGAGAGGCAGACAGGCTTATATAGGTGGTCTTATCTGTCTATGTCACACTTTTAAAAAATTTGACAGTGATTTGTGACAGTGACAGAGTTTTCACAGAAGTTGTTTCTCTGACTTTAGTGAACCATTGCACTGTACTTAAATGAAAAATTTGCCTTAAATTTCAAAGTGCAAGATGTCACATTTTCACTTTATCTAATATAAACTGTAGATGAAAGAGTAAATTACAGCTTTGTGAATATTGAATTTGATCATCTGAACGGTCTCAAAATGTATTAAATATTTTCCAACATAATTAAATAACTCTCATACAATGCCATTAGGCTACATTTCCACAGTATGAGCAGCTCTGAGACAAGAAGACTTTTAGGGACTTTGTGAAGGTAATTGCTCAGTGAGGCGATCTTGTAAGAACTGCACGCCATTAATGCGTTTCTCATTTTTCATTCACAGAACAGAAACAATAACATCATGTAATAGCCAGTTAGGGGTTTCTATAGCGACAGCCACACTCACTGTGACAAGATGGAGGATGTCATAATCAGAACTGGGAGTTTGTTTGTGTCGTGGATTTCATGATGACAGTGGCGTTAAAAAGGCAGGGTATCACCCGAAAAAGGCGGCCTGTCTGGCAGCTTCAATCAGCAGGAGAAGCAGGAGAGGGCAATTTACTATGTTGCACTATCCACCAACTGCAACACTATGTTGGCCCTAATATGATACATGTGATGGAGATTGAACACTGGAGCTGTGTCAGAGCGCTGTTTCACATTTAGAGTGGCTGTGTGATGATTCCACTGGTAGCGAGGGGAGAAGGGATTTCCTTTGTCTCTTACAGAACACAACAAGCATTTTTAATTTATCACTAACCTACTCGTGACTTTCTCTTCAGCTGATTTTATGGTTAATGCTCTGCCTGGCCATTCTTGGTATCAGACTGCACTTTCAGAGCTGTGTGTGGCACTTCCATACCTAAAATCTCCAGTTATTTGTTCACTGACCCACTCCCAGTCGGGTCAGCAGTGATTACTCTGAGCAGGTTCTCTTAGATGACGGGAATCTCTTTCTGCATGATTTCTCTAGCACCACTGACTAAACAACAGGGATTCCTGTCCCAGCCAGGCTTCCAAGAAATGTGGAATATTTCTAGACAACCAGCTGTTGTTGTGACGCTCATGCTGTAGCTAAATGCTGGTCCTGCAGATCTGCACTCCACAAAAGCTGTCAAATCAAACGCTTTCTCACCACGAATGCTGCCAGACTCAAGCTTTAGGGGTGTGCTCATAGCTAAATAAATACCATTTCATTTGGTTGAAATTGCCAGCGCCACGTTTTGTGCATTAAAATCAAAAGGGGGCAGCTTGAAGGTGGGCATTCACCAACTTTAAAGATATATCATGTTCAGGCCACAAAAAGAAAATAGAGAAAGAAGTAGTGCAAAAGTGATGTTTTGGTGGTTTGAGAATAGTCCATAAGTAGCCTACTGTTTACTGACTAAGATAAACTGAAACACAGCAGCTTTTCATTATCAGCACAAAATGAGGTTGAAACAGCACTTTTACTACTATAAAAGCAGAATAGGGGAATATGTGCCCTTAGACATTTCCCATCTGGTCTACTTAATTTCTCTCCCATATGCCTCGCACTTTACTGTAGCCTGCATTTAACTGGAAAGCCAGATATTTGCATATGAAGCTCAAAGTGATTTAATACATTTTTAAAGAAATCCATCCTTGAGGAAATAACTGGACAGAGAACTGGGGAGCGTTTCACTACAATCTATGATTTAAAGCACAGGATGGCCATCAGGCTTCCTGGACGTTTGGGTACTAAAATCCTTGTGTGTATTTTCTGTTGGTTCAAGGTCCTTTAAATACAATTTTTAAAAAACTGTCATGGCAATTGAATGCTGCTGGTTTTCTTTTACTAACTTTTTATGATAAGCTGAGGTAATTTCCTACATGCTCCATCTCCACACTTAACACTCAGTTATGAGGCTGACAGAAGTGTGTTTCCAGAAAGACAGACATTTAAGCAATTTTCAACTTAATTCAATTCAATTTTTTTTATATAGCGCCAAATCACAACAATAGTCGCCTCAAGGCGCTTCATAGATACAGACAAAAACCCAACAATCATATGACCCCCTATGAGCAAGCACTTTGGCGACAGTGGGAAGGAAAAACTCCCTTTTAACAGGAAGAAACCTCCGACACAACCAGGCTCAGGGAGGGGCGGGGCCATCTGCTGCGACCGGTTGGGGTGAGAGAAGGAAGACAGGATAAAAGACCTGCAGTGGAAGAGAGACAGAGGTTAATAACAGATATTAGTGGAAGCTAATTTGTATTTTGGTGCCCTGTAATTGTCAGACAGGCTGTTGAAACTGCATGGTATACTTAGAGTAAGAGTCGTTTGTCTGTGATTTTTTCCTTTTAAAAACCAACACTTTATTTGAGCCATAGGATTTAGTTCACTGACTCAAGCACTTGGAAAAAAAAAATGAAACAGACTTTAAAGAGGGCTACATTTCTGAGCCCTACATGTTATGAATATGTAGCGTCATGAGGTGAAAGAGACACCTCTTAAACTGTAGTGTGTTTGCCAAGGCGATCGTTTCATGAGGCTAAGTGTATGCATTTATACTGCACATGCACAAACTTGGCCATACCTTTAACTGCAAGCAGTTTGATAAAGGATTGTCTGTGTAAAAAGCAAATGAATAAACTTGAAGGAAAGTCATATAAAGAAACACAACTAAACTGCAGCGGAATAAATCGAACAAAGTAGAAAATCTTGAAATACCACACTGAAATTCACACTCTGAACAGATTAATCTTCACAAAAACTTCAGCTTTTTAAAACATTATTATGTGGCTTTAAAGCAAAAATGCACTCTAATTTTGATGCTGCTGCTAATCGTTCCTCCACCCGGATATACAGTTCAGTTTTTTGGATAATGACGTTTGTTTTTGCAAATGTATTTATTCATTTATTTATTTACTTATTTATTTCTGTTCATTATTTTCTCTCTGTGTGCCACCACAGTGGATGTTTATTCAAGTGACTGTAATGCTGAATTTTAGCTTTGGTGAAAGGGTTAAATAATAAATATCACATTAACTATTTAGGTGTAACAACTATTTTTATACACCAAACGGTATAGTTAAAGAAAAAAAAAAGAGAAGCACCCTGTGTCCGTTAGAAGAATTCATGCTGCCAAAAGCAAGAAAAAAGGAATCATCATACTGACGTACATCAATATACCACCAATCTACAGGTCAGACTTTTCATGATTTTCCACTGTGTGCATCTACTCTGAGTGTGCAATGAATCCCGACTATCGTTACCCAACTTGAACGTTTTCACCGAAAACTGAAGACCAAGAGAAGTAAGCAAAGATTAACTGTGTGAACTACTATCATATATGCAAGAATACCAGTGTAAATGTTATGTGATGTAAATTCATATTGCAATATCGCTGCTATAGCAATGCAATGCCTTTAAGCTCCATAGTGTGCACATCAATGAGAAAACTAGGCATTTCTGAGAGCAATAGGCATGAGATTCCAGTGGCAATTACATACCTAAAAATGGAGCTACTCAACAACCTCCAACAAAGCACAGTACTTTACCTGGAAGAATTTCCATATATGTTTAGCAAAGGTGGAAACGACAAATGAATCTCAACACTTGAGGCAAAAAGACACCATTGTGTACAACTGGGCTATGAAGAAGAAGATACTTGTGATGTTCAACCCAAACGTAGACAAATGGCTCAGTCGAGTGTCACTGGCACAGTTGGGAGCTGCACTCCACGTGACAGTGGTGTATCAGTCTGGAACAAAATGGCTCTTAGAACCGGCTCTTTGAAGTGAACGATGGGATCCGGTTCCTGCCTGGGAGCCAAAGATGCTTTCTTTTCTTTATTTTCCTCTCTCTCTCTCGCTCTCTCTCTCTCTCTCTCTTTTGTTGTGCATGATTGGTCAACTACATGACATGTGGTGACATCTGATTGCACACACCAAACAACCATTGGTTCCTTTCTGAGCAGGAAAGGGAGGGACAGCCATAAAATTAAAAAAAAAAAAAAAAAAAAGGATAAATGAAAAAAAGTTTAACTTTGAGTATAATTTTTTCTATATCAGAAATTGTGTTTTCGCAATTAAAAATATTAATAATTATAATATTATTAAATACTATATCTTGTGTTTGTACTGTATCTTGTTAATATCACCTGCCATTCTGTGTAATGTGCAAACAAAGCAAAATATCTACTCCGTGGACAATCGCACCCTTCCTAAGTGGTGACACCAGTTCCCCCTACTTCCTGTCCCTAATTGCAAGCATCACCCCTAACGCTGCCAGCACCCCGTTATATTAAATGAGTACTTTACTTTGAGTTCAAGCACTAATTCTTTTAGTGTAAAAAGACACTATACCACTTCCTCTAGTTTATTTCACATTTATCTTACACTATTTATATATTTTAAATATTATTTTTGTTGTTTTTCCCTCATTTTCCTTTTTGTTGTATAATTGTTTGTTTGTGATTATCAGTACTGTTTGCTTTTTTGTTTTTAATTTTTGTTTTGTTTATACACAAGGAAGAAGTAATGGTAAATTATTCCCTATTGGCTCAGAGCCCATGTTGATGAATGTCCAGTGCAGTCCACTGCTGAAGCGACACACAAGAGCACGCATTCACATACACCACTGTTTAATCAGGTTGCCTCAATGTAAGCAAGGGAATTTTGTTCAGTAGTAAACACACAGACACAACCACACACAGATGGGCAAATACACTGGAATAACTATTATCCAAAAAAACATGCATACATACTTGACACAAGCAAGAAGAAATTGAATTTTGATTGCACCATGACTAAGAAACAAAGAGAAGTAAAAGGAGGATGAACTCCCCTCATCTCAGCATAACTGCTGAAATGCTGTCTTTATAACAACTTTAGAAATGCCAGAAGGTTAAAAGATGTCACGTGGTTCAACTTAATATGTATGATGTACTTATGGTCCATCTTGAATAAGCAATTAACCTAAAATGTCAAAGAAGCTGCTTTGTACAGATTAGCTGTGTCTGTGCACTTCAGAGCTGTGTTGGTTGCTTGTAGAGGAGCTATGTGGTTTCAATGTTTTGGCTGGTGGAAGTATGTTCCCCAATAACTCTATATTTGGCTGCCATGAATAAGTAAGGCTTCTTCTCCTCATGTAGTTCAGTTACACCACTTGAGCTTTCAGAAGCACATTATAAGGAAGCATTTGTGGTAAGTGTATCTACGAGGAAGACGAGAGCGTGTTTGTCTGAAGACATTTCTCATAATTATAATCTATTTTGAATTACCCACGAGACCTACAGAGTTGTTGGTTTCGTGCTTCCCGTTCTTTAGCCTTCTCTCTATCAAACCTTCTCAGCAGTACAACACCACACCTCCAAATCACTTTCTGTTATCATCACAGTCAGCACATGAACCCATAGCGTGCCCAAACCATTCTCGTTCTCATGAACTCACTTCATTCTGCAGTCTGCTGTATTGAATATTGTGAGCTGGAAATCAATATTAATAATGTACTGCTTCTTTTCAGAGAAAAAAAGATTTACGTTTTATTCAGAAAACTTTAGCCAAATATAGATTTATAGAGTTATTAGGGAACGTACTTCCACCAGCCAAAACACACACACACACACACACACACACACACACACACACACACACACACACACACACACACACACTATATCCGACGTAAGTTTTGATGACATACTAGAACCCCATAGGCATGAATATCAGGTTGTCACAGATCTGTGGAAAGCCTATCTATTCTTCACAGACAATCACATTGAGCCAATTCCAGGTGGAGGAATTTAATGCCTTTGTTCTATTATTACCTTTGGAAGGAAACATCAGACGAAACATTTTCTCTTCTGACAAGTTAGTTCAGACTGGGAATCATGCAAGTTTCACGCTCGACATCAGTCACTGTGGTAGTCCAGGCCAAACGTGCTCAACCGTGATTGATCCAGACTTCTTTATTCTGGTTTCAGCTTTGACTGTGCTGCCAATCGAGCTGCCAACAGTCAACAGGCTTCTGTTTATGTTCAGCGGAGAATGAATAACTACATGGTAACCAACTGCCACTTTCACAGCAACGTTAAAAATTAGGGCTATAATTGAATGGTAGAATTATTGTATTGTAGTCTTCACAGGTGAAGTCACTGAGGGTATTGTTGAATGCCTTCATATCAAATAGGGTTAATATATAATATCTAGAAACTTAAGGTTTTTTTTTTCTAAATCATTTCAGGATTTAAATAAATGCTAATGCACTTTGTACACAAAGCACATTTGCATCCCCCTTAAATTCAAGCCCAGTGTTATTGTTTACCATTTCCAAAAAAATGCAAGATCCAAGTTATGATGTATTCTTTTTTTAGAGAAATAACAGGCGTATTTTCTTTTTTTTAAACTGTCACAAGAAGAAATTCCAATAAAGTTCTCAACTTTATTTCATATGTCTCTTTTCTCTCCTTTTTTGCCTGCCATAGGCCCTTTTCCTATATGGTATATTTTTATCATCTTCTTTACTGTAACACTAAGTCTCATTGTCTTTTTCTCATTATGTTGAGCTCACACTTTTAAATAATTAACATGCAATAAATCCTACTGTCACATCAGTTCTTCATACTCCATCCTGGGCCTGTAAATGTTTGTGTGAGCATGTGTGTGTAGATTTGACTGTGGCTGTGAGAGTGCGAGAGAGAAATACTGAGATGTTCCAAAGGGTAGCTTTAAAATTGAAAGAAATCTTCATATAAAATCCCTGTTTTTCAGAAATACTGAGCTCCAATGGCAAACAAAAATCCATGACATCCCACTTGAAGTGTAACCAGAATTCTTGCAAGCTGCAGAGTGCAAATGGCTGCTTGATGAAAGCTAAAAATTATTTAGTTCTGCTTTTCTTTGGCTGCTGTCATTTTTTTTTGGCCTACGTACTTTTTTTCCTACACTTGGGTGGATTCCTCCAAGGGCACGCCTGAGTACATGAATACACACACCCAAACCATCTGAGCCCATATGGCCACACATAAACATGTTGGCTGTGCAGAAAAAAAATTACACAAAGAAAAAAAAAAAAAAAAAAAAAGGGAGCAGAAAACAGTCCAAACTCCAACGTGTAATTGCAAACGCACACAGACACACATTTATGGAGTGTCTGTCCTGGAAAGATAACCCAGAAAGGATTACCTATACCACGTTTAACTGAACAAAACATACCTTGGCAGTGAAAAAGAGAAAACATGGGCCAGTGTACGTTGTGTCAGATATGCAGCACGCCGTAAATTTCCTGATCAAATACGACAAGACGTCATTCTCAGATGAATTTTTTTCTCTGTAAAGCTGCAGTCACAGATTCCTAAAACTTAGTTTGCAACAGGAAACAATAGGAAAGAGCATTTTCTCAGTGACTGTATAACATTTCAATCATTTACCGCATTCCAAATGTGAAATGGTTTGTCAGGTTGGCAGAGCTCATAAAAAGCCGCCGCAGTGCAAATCAATAGCAGACAAAGCCAAGAAAGGAGTAGGCAGGGTTCAGCCAAAACACAATCTCAAAGACTTTCCTTTTTCTGCCAGTAAAGTTCAGCAGGGGTCCAGGCAGGGATAGTCAGATGAAAGCGGTTAATTACATACTATCGTACAGTGTGGTTCCTTTTGCCAAGGGTGAATGTGACTGCATACAGTTTCGCTGATATTTTGGAATCACATTTGTTCATGTTATTGTTATCCTTCTCCAAAGAATTAATATCAATTCCAAAGAGTAAAGCAACAGAAGTTGCTAAAATATTTCTGAACATTATTTTTATTGGTAGCAGTTGCCGCGCTTTTAATTTAAAATGGGCAGCTTTAACAAGTCAGTAATCATTCCTCTCTGTACCAAAAGAACAGATCTGGCGAAAAATATAAACAGAATTGCAAAGATTAATAATGAACTTTTAATGGGAAATCTGTTTGGGTTTAATGATGGAGTTATATGGCTATTGATGGATAACAAATGAATGAGTACTATCAACAGTAAATTTGGTTTTAAAGAGCTAAAGTCTCCTGCTGATTCATATTCACAGACCAGCTTCTTCAGTCCGAGCCAAAATTGCTGCATTGTGACTTGCATTAAGCAGCTCCTCTACTGGGATCATTTCTCAAGGAGGTGGTTGATTGGAGACTACAGGTAAAAGCAGACGTTTTAATAATGATAGAAACTGAATTTCTATCATTTCTACACTTCATTTCAACTTTCTTTATCTACACTGGGTTAAGAAAGCTGCGTTTGATGAATGGATTCACAAAACTGACACACACATCAAGATAAAAGATGAGAAACGATCACGATGATGTCCCAGTGACTACATCTACCAACAACAGCAGAAAGGTTTCAAATTGCTCATGCTGTTTTTTATTTTCAATACAAGGGTAAGTAAAGCCTACAGCCTACTGTAGTTTATAGCTCCACTTCTTTATGGAGTTTCTTTAGGTTGAAATACTTACCAATTAAAACTTTTAATTTGTATTCATTTGTAGCCCTGCTCTGAAATACTGGGTAAATGAATGTCAGTATTCTTATTCTCAAGGAAATGTACTCAAAGTATCAAGTAAAAGAACTGGGTACAAAAAAATTACCCTCTGTGACTGTTAACTATTACATATTGTATCATTACTTGCTATTAGTCATTCAATAGGGTGAAAGTGTGATAGTTACTTGAGGTGAAGCGTATTTTGGACTATTTTATGTTGAATAGGGTTAGAGTCTGCAGAGTAGAAAAACTAACAAAGTCATTCTGCTGCTTTTAGCTTTCTCTTCAAGTGATAACTGTGCAAATCGCAGCACAGCTTTTATGTTCAAATTATATTCATTGTGACTTTCTTTAGGAAAAAAAAATACACAAATCATTTTCCCTTTCCAAACGTTCTGTCTGTGCTGTAACACAACTAGACACATTTCCTTTAACATCTAGGGGGTTTATGGTGGTGTTTTTGGGATGACCATTTGTTATTTTCCAAGCCAGCAGCCAGGTTTGGGGATTGTGGATTGGTGGAAAATATGTGAACATAGATGGATTTGGGATGATATTACTCTTTGACAAAGATTTGCAGATCCAGCAGAGCTTTCTAAATTGTTTTCCCTTTGTCCCACGAGGTGCTGCAGGTCGCACTTCTGACAATGATGCAGTAAGGCAGTATGTCCTCAAATGTGACTCTGTAGCATGTAGACAGGGTGGCAGATGGGGCTCTAATGGCTAAACCATTTTTATAAGATGAGCTTACCACACCCAACTGAAAATGGAGAACTTGGAGTATTATGTAAGTGGATTAGATATGAAGTTCAAAGGCACTAATAGAGAAGACGTAACAGGGTAGAGCACTCAGAGGCATTAGGTAACTCATAAGAAACTATAAAAAAAATATTCGAATGCTTTTGAATTATATTTACATTAAAGGCACTAAAGTAAATTAAAGTAAGTTAAAGATTGTCATGTGTGGAGTGCATTGAATGCACCTGCAACTTTGAAAATGCAGCCGTTCATGCAGTGGCGGTCTTAGACTGTTTGGCGCCCCGGGCGAACACTCCCTCTCGCGCAGATTTCTGCTTTCTCTGCACTGTACGCAAACATAAGCTTGAAGAAAATAATTCATCAGTTAAGCCATGAAATATCCTCAAGGCATCTTCAGAGACCTCTAAAAATACTGTCACACCTAAACTTTCTGGTTCATTCACACACATGCACAAACCCACACATACACACGCATGCATACACCTCAGTTCCTGAAGGTAATGGTGAAGGTTTTTAAATCCTCCTAAATGCTCCAGAAAATCTCCACTTCTTAAAAACAAAATCTGTAAATGGATTCTATATGTAGACATGCTTACATATTTTTATGTGTGCGTGTGCTTCTATATAGTATTTGTAGATTAAGATGCCACTCTGTTAATGAGACTATTCAAAGCAACTTCCCTCTATCCCTGAATGGTATCTATATATGAATTTGTCTTTGTGTATTTCCATTTCATTTCTTTTGGTTTCTTTTTTTAAAAATAATCTGTAGTATTATTTGAAAAATCTAGCACAACTACTTAGCTTAAGCCTGTTTACCCCTTGAGGATCATAGGCCTTCGACAATTTGTCCACTTTCTGTGGTCTAGTGGTTATTTTGGCACTTTCAGTTTATCCATGAGACTACAGCTCCATGTCTGCTCAGGGCATCCTCTTCCTTGCTTTCATTTGTGGGTTCCAGTCAAGCAATTGTTGGATGGCTGGTTCTTCTGGTTCACTCTAAATTTGCTAACATATTAGTACAGCAATGGAAACGTGGCTATGATTGCGGTTTGAATACAATCCATCCTCTGTGATAGTGTATCATTACTCTGCTGAGTTGACATTTGCGGTCAGGTATAATTGAATAGCATCGTCTACAGTGGGAATTACACTAGTGGGATTGGGATTCAAATATCCTGACTAGTTCAGACAGTTCAAAAAGATAACATTACATCTGAGATATATGATGCTCAAATGCAAGAATAGTTAAGATGGCTCAAACCTTTGATTAATTTACTTAGACCATTTGATGGATCACAGCCTTATAATTGGATTTCTGCTTGTTGTTCAACTGGGTACGTTGAAAAGAGATATCAAGGTACAGTCAGGGTGACACCATTTTAATCTAATTTCTTCAGCAAACTTTAGCAGCCTGATCTGATCTACTAAATATATTCCACAAATCTTTTGAATAAATCACACCAGAAATGAAATCCACTTGCCCTTGATTAATGTCATGTGTGAACAAGCCGTTTCCTGTTAGGGATGTTCTGGCAAGCTGCAGTTTGTCAGGCTTAAACAAATACTATAATTTACTGAGTGAAAATCTAAAAAAAGAAGAGAAACTGGTAGAAAGACTGATTCACCTACACGCTGTACTAGAAAGTGCAGTGCGATGAGGTCAGCAGCTCTATCAGGAGATTATAGAGTGTATTAAAAGCCACCGTTTAAAGAAAACTTTACCAAGCAGGCAAGCAACATACATTCATATATAAGCAATGTTTATTTATAGTATATAGACTTTTCCAAAATAGGCAGATTTTCTTGATGATAGCTACACAATCAGACCTCAGACAGCACACAGTTTTCTACAGATCAGATGGAAACTTTCAACACCTCAAAATGTCATAGCATATAAAGGTCACTGTTTTACTATATTCTCTCTTAATTGTTTACTGTAAACATGAAGTGAAAACAAAAATGTATATTTTTGTTAATTTTTCATGAGACTGATTCTTAGATTAAAAGACTGACTGAGAGCCGTATTTCTGCGGTCTATTTCACACTGTGAATTCTATGACTTCAGCTCCCCAGGCTTCCAATTCAATCATCCCATCCACTCATACTTTATAAGCTCTTTCATGATTAACTTAAGGCTCTCATGTCCCACTGTGATTCCTATTCTGATATTCCCACTTGCATTAAAAACAAATTTTAGACACACTATTAATTTTAATGGCATAATATGTCATTGCAAAAGAAGCTTATTAAAGACTGGGAGTTACAGGTTATATTGAATAATAAATAAATGTTTTTACTACATGTCAAATGTCATTTTTAAAGACCTGTTCATGTTATGGACGGCTGTGTGCAGGCAGGAAAAGGACCCAAGGTGCAGACTCCAGAGACAAACGTAAACTGAAACAGCTTTAATGGTGAACTCAAACAGAACAAACGTAAGAATCCAAATAACTTACACAGGCAGCCAAACCACACAGCAAACTAAACAGTAGATTACAACACAGACACAGAGAAACACAGGGCTTAAATACACAGAGGGAGCAATCAGGGAATGGGTAACAGGAGGGAAACACAGCTGGGGCAAATCAGGCCTAACGAGACAAGGGGAAGCGAAACCAGATACATTAACCTCAGACAAGGACCTTCAAAATAAAACAGGAAACATGACACAGACTGAACTAAAGACACAGACTCGCACGCACTGCAACAGAGGGAACAGAGACGTGGGACCAGCGCAGACACAGACATTGACTGGACACGGGGATATAGCAACTAAGGATACACAGAGACGCGAACTAGACAAGGGGATACAGCTGACAGGGGAGGCAGAGCAACTAGAGAAGACAGAGACATAAACCATAAGACAGAACTCAAAGAAACCAAAGACTAGAAATTATAAATAATGTAATAAACTCACCAACCCTGGGTCAACGACCCAGGCATCCTAACAGTTCATGTTCAAGTTATAAATGCTAACATGCTATCTAATTTCAGTAGCAAGATGAGTCATTCAGTGTTCATATGTTAAGAACTGTATATTTTGAATATATCACTTTTATTTTCATTTTTACAACTACATTCTTCTTACTACCAAGGAGAATAAAGATGAAATGATATATTGACTAGCAGTCACCTAAATGTCTTCTAACAGGGAGTTTTTATGCATAATATATCAGCTCATCTACCAAGATGGGACAAACAACTCATGTTCCTAAAGTCTGATATTGGATTTAGAGACTTGTTTTGACTTTTCAAGTACGTCTGTGTGCAGACATAAACTTGGACTCTGCCGAATCAGGTCCAAGCTAAAAGTAGCACCAATGGCAGCGAGAGGATGCTAATAGTACTGTCACTAATGCAGCCTAAAATTGCAGGTATCTAACATCACTATTACATTAATTCTCTCAGGCCCACTTAACACAGCAGCTGGCTGTCCTTAGAGCTTACACATGGTCCCTCTCAGCAGGTGTATGTTATTACGCTTTCTCATTGCTGCTGTAAAATGCACTGCCTTCAATATAAATGGGACCTTTTGCTCTTGCTGTTGTATGTCACTCACCAGTATCACTTTAGGCTTGTAGTTTAACTTGCCTGGCAGACTGCTATTAAAAGTGTAAATTGTGGACAGTATTTGGCATCCGCAGCAACAACACTACAGTTTTTTTATGCTCTGCTTACAGATCTATGTCATAGTAAATAATGCTTTATCTGTGATGTTGCTGGAAACTTTCTACAATCCCCTTTACATACAGTACAGGCTTGATCCTATTGCAAGCATCATTTTGTCTCTGTGTTTCTACTAAAGTAAGGTTATACTGCTGATAGTGTCAGAGCAGGTCATATACATGTTTTTTGAGGGGTCTTCCCAGCTAAATGTCCTGTCTCTCTCTGAAAGGTCTTCCAGCTGCACAACAGTTGCACACTAATAAGAAAAGGGTATGTTTAACATCATACAGGGAGTGCAGAATTATTAGGCAAGTTGTATTTTTGAGGAATAATTTTATTATTGAACAACAACCATGTTCTCAATGAACCCAAAAAACTCATTAATATCAAAGCTGAATGTTTTTGGAAGTAGTTTTTAGTTTGTTTTTAGTTTTAGCTATTTTAGGGGGATATCTGTGTGTGCAGGTGACTATTACTGTGCATAATTATTAGGCAACTTAACAAAAAACAAATATATACCCATTTCAATCATTTATTTTTACCAGTGAAACCAATATAACATCTCCACATTCACAAATATACATTTCTGACATTCAAAAACAAAACAAAAACAAATCAGCGACCAATATAGCCACCTTTCTTTGCAAGGACACTCAAAAGCCTGCCATCCATGGTTTCTGTCAGTGTTTTGATCTGTTCACCATCAACATTGCGTGCAGCAGCAACCACAGCCTCCCAGACACTGTTCAGAGAGGTGTACTGTTTTCCCTCCTTGTAAATCTCACATTTGATGATGGACCACAGGTTCTCAATGGGGTTCAGATCAGGTGAACAAGGAGGCCATGTCATTAGTTTTTCTTCTTTTATACCCTTTCTTGCCAGCCACGCTGTGGAGTACTTGGACGCGTGTGATGGAGCATTGTCGTGCATGGAAATCATGTTTTTCTTGAAGGATGCAGACTTCTTCCTGTACCACTGCTTGAAGAAGGTGTCTTCCAGAAACTGGCAGTAGGACTGGGAGTTGAGCTTGACTCCATCCTCAACCCGAAAAGGCCCCACAAGCTCATCTTTGATGATACCAGCCAAAACCAGTACTCCACCTCCACCTTGCTGGCGTCTGAGTCGGACTGGAGCTCTCTGCCCTTTACCAATCCAGCCATGGGCCCATCCATCTGGCCCATCAAGACTCACTCTCATTTCATCAGTCCATAAAACCTTAGAAAAATCAGTCTTGAGATATTTCTTGGCCCAGTCTTGACGTTTCAGCTTGTGTGTCTTGTTCAGTGGTGGTCGTCTTTCAGCCTTTCTTACCTTGGCCATGTCTCTGAGTATTGCACACCTTGTGCTTTTGGGCACTCCAGTGATGTTGCAGCTCTGAAATATGGCCAAACTGGTGGCAAGTGGCATCTTGGCAGCTGCACGCTTGACTTTTCTCAGTTCATGGGCAGTTATTTTGCGCCTTGGTTTTTCCACACGCTTCTTGCGACCCTGTTGACTATTTTGATTGTTCGATGATCACGCTTCAGAAGCTTTGCAATTTTGAGACTGCTGCATCCCTCTGCAAGATATCTCACTATTTTTGACTTTTCTGAGCCTGTCAAGTCCTTCTTTTGACCCATTTTGCCAAAGGAAAGGACGTTGCCTAATAATTATGCACACCTGATATAGGGTGTTGATGTCATTAGACCACACCCCTTCTCATTACAGAGATGCACATCACCTAATATGCTTAATTGGTAGTAGGCTTTCGAGCCTATACAGCTTAGAGTAAGACAACATGCATGAAGAGGATGATGTGGACAAAATACTCATTTGCCTAATAATTCTGCACTCCCTGTATGTGTATTTTTTTGTAAAAGACTAGCATTGTTGCCAAGAAAGAAAATGGTTATATCTTATATATCTAATATAAACTACAGTTTATTGTTGATTTGTCCTTGGGAATTTCTTTCCTTTTCTCTTTCCCCCCCCAATTCTACAATTACATGTGTCTCCTATACATAACATTAGATTTTCAAGTGCTTAAAATCATGACTATATTCACATCAATCTACCTTCTTATACTTGATTGTAACCCTACCAACGAGCAGACACAATATGCAAAATCTGGGGGGAAAAAAAAATCAGCACAATTTTTACTTATTCTTAACATATTATGATAGTTTATTGTGGGTTTTGAGAGTTAAAAAAAAAAAGAAAAAGCAAATGCTTTTTCTGTCATTTTCAATATACAGGTTCCTATTCTGTTTGATGAATGCAGCACAGCCTTGTCAGTTTTCTCATATAAACGTTATGCTGCTGTCAAATCAACTCATGTTTTCTGTGCGGATGTGCTGTTCCTGGACCTTGATCTTGACCTAGGTGTCATCCACAAATGTAAATCACTGCTATGCACTTTAAAAATGTATGTACTTTGACAAACGCTGAGTAAAATCAGATGTGATACTCATTTTCCTGCAATGGATTCATCTGCTTGCACTTTTGAGACTCAAACTTTTCATTGGATTTTTTTGATGCAGTGTTGAGGAGGGGTAATTACTACACTAAAATTTCACACATGTTTTTTTGTGTAGCTGTTGTGCTTTTGATATGTTTTAGTGCATCTCCTGTGCACTACCTCAGTCTCCCAGAAGCACTGCGATACATCCACTCAAACAGTTTCCAGTTATTTCAAATTATTACTCTCTTAGAAAGAACTAGAGATGGCACGATACCACTTTTTTATGTCCGATACCGATACCGATATCATAAATTTGGATATCTGCCGATACCGATATGAATCCGATATAGTGTTTTTTAATCAACAACTGTTTTTTTAAAATATCTTGCTGCATTTTGTATAAGTTCATACTCAAGTTTAAAACAACAACTACACTAAAGCTATTCTGTTATACCTGTATGCAAAAAAAAATATTTCATAGTTCAGCAATACTGATCAATCTAATAAACTTAAACCTACACCATCCTCCCTATCCTGGTATTTTAAAGAGTACTTAGCATAAATATTAAGCAACCTAACTAATAGGGTTCCAACTCCCAGCAACAAAAATAAATAAATAAAAAATAGGGAACCACCCCTCACGCTCCACCTCATGATGCTTAATCGACGTAATCAACCTTAATTTGATGCAGTGTGATAAAAATGCACAGAAATCAATTATTTTTCAAGAAATATTAAATAGATTCAACATCTTTCTTCAACAAAATTGCAGACTGCACAGATGGTACCTTCCCAAAGGAAAAAGTACTATAGCTTACTAGGGTATATATATTAGACTTAATAGTCACTATATACAGTAATTGACTTCTATTCATTTTACATCAAATTAAAACTTTAGGTGTCAGATAATTAATTATTAAAAGCTAGACATTTTAAATGAGAATAAGAAAGAAAAGTATGTCTTTGTGCCCCCTTTTCCCTGTTCATGCCCTATCGGCCCCCTGGCTAAACTTTGCTAGATCCGCCCCTGCACAGTTACCAGCCAAAAGATCCTCGAGTAGAAAGTAATATTAAATAAATTCTAACAACAGCTTATCAAGCTTAAACGTGCTGCTGTTGTTCAGCCGCTGGTTTCCTCTTTCTGGTGCAAAGTGGGCCAAAAACAAACAAAAGAGACGGACTGGCTACAGAAAAGCCGATCAGCTGATCATTAACCAGTTTCATGATTGAAGTAGCAGCAAGAAGAGGCAGTCGCTTGTTAAGCTTAACGCAGGAATGCTTTACAAACATTCAGAGATGGACTTACACACTTTTTTTACTTCTCTCGGGGATAACTTTGTCGGAGATGAAATGCCGGGTTGCTAGCGAAGCTCCACATGCTATCCAGACCACCGACAGGTCCCGCATGCCACAGCCGCTCTATCACGTGATGCATACTGCTCCGACGTGCTAACGTTCTGAGGTGAGTTACGGCGTGTTGCAAGTTTTGTGAGGTGCTTTCGTGATATTTAATGGATCGGATTACATTTTTTATTTTTCTCCGATATCCGATCCAGTAATTTAGGTCAGTATCGGACCGATACCGATACGTAATATCGGATCGGTCCATCTCTAGAAAGAACAGTACTTATTAGCTTGCCTGAATGTCTCAAAGACCCCCTACACGCCTCTGTAGTGAATTGCTACAGATTAGGTCAGACATTTTTGCTGAAGTGAAAAAAGTGACTATTGCAAGAGACACTGGAAATATTTCATATTGTGTACAACAAGTGCAAGAAAAATGTCTTTGAGGGTAGTTTGAATGTATCTAAAAAATCCAACCAAATACCACCCTTTCACTGTTAATGAATGAGACCATTTTAGGTAATTTTAACCTAAAATGATTTCAAATGAACGCCAGTTTATGAATAAATTTCATTCAATTGTGAAATGTAGAAAGTACATAAAATTTTGTCTGGAGAGCAAATAACTGACTTATAACAATAACTCTATTATTAACTAATGTCATTTAACCGGTTCTAAACATTCTCAACTGCATTTGTTGAAAATGTGACACTTGAAAGTAAAACATGTGTCTAAAAAGGTAGTATTTTAACAAAAGAGAGGCCCTGGTCCTCTAATTTGATTTCAATGGTAAACATAGAAGCTTTATCAAGTCATGTGTTCTCACTAACTATCATGCACTATTCAAATAACCAAATCGACCCATGTACTATATAGAAGGAGATTTTAGACAAGAGGATCATCCATTATTCTTTCATGCTTGAAAAAAACAAACAAACAAACTATAAAGACATCTCTCTCTCTCTCTCTTTTCATGGCTCTATCTCCCTGTGGGCACAGAGGGAAGCTTGATGAAACTTCACCAGGCAAAGAGGCCAGTAATTGTTTATTGATCTGTATCAATAAGCATAAAGCTCATCTGCAATCAACAACTTATTCCAATAAAGCCAAACAAAGAAAACAGCAGCAATGTTGTTTATGTCTCCATTAGTGATGCATCCCCACATTCAATCAGATATCTTACTGGTACGCTTAAACAGAAATAAAACAAAAAGCAAATAATATTTTTTATTATTAATCCTTTATTTATCCAGGTAAAAAAAAAAATTATTCAAAAAAGGTGAATGATGCATAAAAAATAAATATGAAATGTGCCCGTCTTGTTTTGTTTTGAGAGTTTTTCTTGTAACAACAGCTTCTCTAATATAGCACTCACTCATAAACTAGCTAAAAAAAAAAAAAAATTAGATGCTGTTACCTAAATCCCAACTCAGGTGTGTCTGAACTGTATCTGATATATAGCCTTGAGTTGAGGAATATGCCTCCCAAACTAATATAAGGTCAGGAATCATGATCCTCTCTGTTTTTATTCTGTTCTTATTGATACTTTGATATGAATTTAAAAGTGCAATGACATCAGTTACACTTGCCTTGCAAGTTTAAAAAAAAAAAAACACAAAACAAACGTAAAATTAATGGTGTCATTTCGGGCAAGCCGACACTGCCATTGAAGAGAAGATATAGGGGGAGGAAGTTACTATGGTAACACTCCTCATCTGCTATAACTGCTGCAGATGAAAGGGTCTTTATGGCTCACATACAAAAAGATGTGTGCTCTTGTAGTGTGTGTGAGTGGTGTAATGTCAGTGAAATAATGATGCCACGCATTTTGTAACGTGCTGCATAATAATGCGTTTACTGAGAGAGGGTACAGAGAAACAGCAAGCTTTGTGGCCACAGCCAGCTCTGTTCTAAGCTCAAGTTGTTGGTGTAGTGGAGCAGAATAGCGCAAACTACTTGGCACTATCATGTGGCAAAAGAAATAAAAAACAAACAAACAACAAAAAAACAAAACAAAACAGAAATACACAGAATTTTAGTCAAGATACCAAATTACAGAAACATTCACAGGAAAACAACTATTTGCTTAATAGTAAGACTAGAATTAGTCCAGAAACAGCAATATAATATGATTATATTAGCAATACTTGTTTTCCTCAATACTGTAGTAATATAGCTAATGCACATTATTGACAAGAACACATACAAAAAACAAACAAACAAACAAAAAAAAACGAAACTCAGCCAAAAGTCATAGAATTAATAACACTAAAAAAATTGTTTGAGTAGTGAATTAAATATGTAAGTGGGTATTGTAGATGTAGTTCTGTGACAGCAATGATTAAAAAAAAATTTGAACGTATCTGGTGATACTGATGGGTTATGGGAAAATGGTAAAAATGTGATAGTTTCCATGTGTGTGACATTTTCATTGGTAAAATTAGAAGTGTAATTCACATCCTTAATATTCAAATATAATAAAACTGCTGTGATTATTGTAACATTCAGACATTAAAGTCAGTCGAAAGTCAATGGGATCTGAAGCCATGACTTATCGAACTTCATAAATAATGAATGAAGTGCTATCTGTCCCAGACACTGTTTATCTCTTGGATTGTATATCGTGATGCACCGCAAGTCTTCTTTTTCTTCACTTATTTCACAAACCCTCTCAAGCTTTAACAACAGCTTAACCCAAAGAGAAATTTGTGTGGCATCAGTGTCCACATTTGTTGTTGCTCACAAACCAAACCTAATGAGTTTCTTTAATTCATTAAGTCATTTCAGCTGCTGCATTCTATAAATGTCCTTGACTCGTGTCTCTTGACTTGCTCCTGTGGATCTTTATGTCAAAAATTAAATGGTGTTCTGACTAGCTTAATATTTTTGGCAATTCACCAAAGCTAGTTTGTGTGTGCTTGTTATTGTCTGTTTGATTTTTTTAATATGGTACTTTTCTGGCCAGCAATCAAATCTCAAATTAAACAAACGTTTTACTTTCAGCATAAATAAAAAGTGATCAATACAAGCAAACATCAGAACAGAGAAATATTCTGCATACTACAATAAGTGTCATGGAAGGATTGTAGTGATAAAGTCCTTGTAGAACCATTAGTGTGCAGTTCCAGGGGTTTTTCTTTTTACATTCTTTTAGCTTCCTGTTTTGGTTTTAAAGCCCAAATCTATTCCAATCTGATGTTTTCTAGCCTCCATCACAAGATAGAAATCAAATGAGAATCAGAATGAAAAGGACGAGAAAGGCAAGTATCAAGACTTTGAATGTGACTGCAGTTGCCTCTGATGATGATTTTGTGACTTTGGTTTCCCAATTGATTAACCATGATTTGATAATGAGGAGCTAATAGCCTAATCAAAATTTAGCCAGTTGTCCAAAGGCTTTATCAATGAGAATATACATAAAACAGATTAATGTATGAATTAACCTGGAGCAGAACTTAAAGACTGTCAATGTGAAATCTTTAAGTTCAAGGAAACCTTATGACACCTTAAAACATCTTCCTTAAAACTTCTTTCCAAGTTGTACCTTCCAATTAGACAACAAAGGGGAGCAACATCACTGGCTACAATGCCATTGTTTGTAGCTGCCTGTGGGGAACATCATGTGCACAGCTATAAAATCAACAAGACATCCTAAATCACTACATAGTCACTTCAGTGCTGTCCATATCAACACTTTCCTGGCCACTCTACTTGGTATCCTCATTCCAGCTGAGCAGATCGATGGCCACCAGCCCAGGTATGCCGTCATTTGAGACAATGTAACTTTTCATCGGCTTGGCCCATATGGAAAAGAAATCGTAAAAACTTATATGTGATTACTCATGAAAGTGGCCACTTTCATGAGTAAACCATATAAGGCTTACATGATTTACTCATGAAAGTGGCCACTTTCTCATTACTTTCATACATTGTTTTAGTAAGTATCCAAAACATACAAGTTTCATTATATAATTTTTCAAGGGATCTTATATCTGTTTTCACTCTCGTATGCTTTTCATACAAATTTCACACAAGACAAATACAAACTTTATAAGATTTATATATATCTTTTCCATATGGGGGTCTACCAACTCAACCGACCACATCGTAGGCTTCTTTGTCTGCGAGCATATACTCCATTTATCAACCCTACTGAGCTGTTTTGTCCAGCTTGTTGTTTGAGGATATACAAAGCCCCAAGACCACATACCCCTCCAATAGACAACAGAGGAAGCATGCGGTGATACAACTACTGAAGCATATCAGGGGTGGATTTGTCTTGCCAGGCAATACTTCCCCTGCTGCTTGACCAGTGAGAACATTGTCTGTGATGTCATTTAGATCTTGTGGCCCAAAAGCAGGGTGCTGCTTTTTTTCCTTGAAAGGATTTGCAAAAAGGATTTTTTAAGGATTAATATCTTGATAATCTTGAACATGCATATCCTGCTGGTAACCAAGCACTTGAAGATGACTTCACTCCTCACCAAGGGTAATCTCTTAATTTTATTTCCTTTCAGAATACTTGAATCTTGTCTTTACTGAAGAGCATCTCAGGTCTGAAACAAGAGGTAGACTGTGAGTTTAATTAAACATAAACATATTCAGCAAGTGCATTAAGTCTCTACATGTAGCCGTGTAACTTCCAAAGACTGAAGATTTGTGCTTTTAATGAATCCGTTACAGTGTGACTTTCGTTTTCAAATGTTATTTGCTACATTTAGTGATTTTGAAAATGTCGTTTTTGCAAATTCATTCAGGCAAACCACATCCTGAAAATCTGTACCCAATGGACTGTGCCCTCCAGTACAGTTAACCATCATCGGTCCAGTCACTCTTTCCCTTTGTGTTGCTATGACAACACTATCAGTACTACAGGCGACCTCTGTAGTAATTATGTGTGCTTGTGCGTGAAAGAGAGACAGATAAGAAAAGAAGAGAGAAAATCACCTGGTTGCACACACTGACACAAATGTATTGCCACAGGCTGCAATTAAACCTTGGCACCCTCTTCAATTCAGTGAAGTAAATTCAGTGTGCAGTCATAGCTGTGGTGCCCCAATGCATATAATCACTTTGTTAAAATCCCACACAACTCTTGCAAATGCTATTTAGGCTGCTAATTATGAACATTTTTCCATTATTTTAATATAAATATTCATCAGTATTTACTACGTACACCATGTGCAGTTGATAACAAAGACAATGGCAAGATCCCCAGTTACAAGAACCATAATGTTACATTACCAATGACAGATACTTAACAATGCAGACCAAGCACTGACTCAAAAAATCCATTTGTTTTGGTAGAATTCAGTGGTATGAATAGCTGTATTTAATCCCACAGATATGCCAGACTATTGTATTTTGCATTCTCCAACTAACATTTACAATGTACAAAGGCACATAAGAACTTTTGCAATAAATCTTAGAGCTCCATGATCAACAGCACTAAGCATAGGTAAGCATTGTGCAAACGTATCCATATGAATAAAACCACCATAATCTAGCATACTAAGAATAAAAGAATAAAAGCATAATACTTCTGATCAATCTGAAATACTACTCTCATTAGATGCAGAGAAGGCCTTTGACAGGGTTGAGTGGGATTTCCTCTTCTTGACCCTGACAAAGTATGGCATAGGCCCAAATTATATCTCCTTTGTTAAGCTGCTTTACACAAAAACTAAGGCCTCGGTTAGAATAGAATAGAATAGAATAGCCTTTATTGTCATTGTACAGAGTACAACGAAATTGGAGTGCCACTCCCTTGGTGCAAGTTTCAATAATAAATATAAATGTAAAATATAAAAAGTACAAAAAACAACAACAATCGTAAGTACTCAAACAATAGTATGTACAATATATACAGGATAGCAGCATTAATATAATGACAGTATGAATAGCAGCATAATATAATGACAGTGACGGTATGGAATAGGTTCAATTGTTTTTGTGCTTGTTTACTACGGTGATAGCTCTGGGAAAGAAGCTATCCCTGAATCTGTTTGTCCTGGTTTTATGTGACCTGTACCGTCGGCCTGACGGTAATAGTTCGAACAGTTGGTTGCTGGGGTGAGAGTGGTCCTTGATGATATTGCCAGCTCTGCTGAGGTACCGAGAGTTTGCAGTGACCTCCAGGCTGGGCAGAGAGCAGCCAGTGATCTTCTGGGCTGTGTTGATGACCCTCTGCAGTACTTTCCTGTCTGCAGCTGAGCACCCTGCATACCATGTTGTTATGCCGTACGTTAGGATGCTCTCTATGGTGGCTCTGTAAAATGTCACCAGCAGCCTCTCCTCCAGGTTGTTCCTCCTGAGCACTCTCAGAAAGTGGAGATGCTGCTGGGCCTTTTTAACCACCGCTGTAGTATTTGCAGTCCAGGAGAGGTCATCAGATATCTGCACGCCCAGAAATACAAATAATATAACTTCTAGTCCTTTCCTCCTCCACCGCTCTACAAGACAAGGGTGCCCTTTGTCCCCATTGCTATTTGCACTTGTCATAGAACCTCTTGCCATTCAATTACGCTCTACAAAAGATTATAAAGGAATAAGGAGATTTAGTGTAGAACATAAGGTGTCTCTCTATGCAGATGATTTGTTGCTATATATCACTGACCCTACTAAATCATTGCCAAAAATTATGACAGTTTTAACTGAATTTGGGAAAATTTCTGGATACAAAATCAACTTAACAAAAAGCATATTGTTTCCGATTAGTTCTTTAGAAAAATTAGATGGTGCTACATTGATCTCGTTTCCTTTTACAATCTCAAATACCTTCAAATATCTTGGAATAACTGTAACCCGTGAATTCTCTGGCCTTTTTAAACATAATTTTATTAATTTATACCATCAAACTGAACAGAACTTGGAAAGACTGTCTAAACTGCCCATCTCGCTTGCTGGCTGAGTAAATATCATTAGGATGAGCACTTTACCCAAATTTTTATTTTTGTTTCAATGTATCCAAATATTGATCACAAAAACTTTTTTTAAGAAAATAGACCAGTTAATCTCTCAGTTTATCTGGAACAAGAAGACACCCAGAATAAAAAATATATTTCTCCAAAGAGCCAAGATTACAGGAGGAATGGGGTTGCCTTGTTTTCAGTTTTATTATTGGGCCTGTAATATACGTTGTATGTCATTCTGGGGCGGGGAACATAGACCTGATTGGGAACGGATGGAAAGTATGACTTTTTTCTCCAATACTCTTAAATCGTTGGTTCATTCAAACTCAGATCTGGGTAAGCATAAATGTAAAAATCCGGTCACTAAAAATTTGGTCTCAAATTAGAAAACATTTTCATTGGCGTCAATGTTCAATCTTTACACCATTAATTCATAATTAGGCATACACATTGCTCTCAGGATCAACATTCCAGCTATGGACTTCCAATGGGATACACACAATCAAGGATCTGTTTATTGATAATCTTTTTCCTCCGTTTCAACAACTTCAGCAAAAATTTTCCATAGAAAACAGAGATTTTTTTTAAGTATTTACAAATACGTCATTTTATTAAAGAAACATTTCCATCCTTTCCCAATGAACCACAAAAGCTAGTTTCAGATGATCTATTCTTAATGAACCCACTAAAGAAAGGAGCTATTTCTAGGATCTACAACCAACTTTTGCAAATAGACAGTACATTGGACCACTTGAGAAATGCTTGGAGTGAAGAACTGGCTACTAACATCACTAAAGATCAATGGTCTAAGGCACAAGAACTGGTTCACTCCACTTCTGTCTGCTGCAGGCACAGACTACTACAATTTAAGGTCTTGTAAGGTTTCAAGGATGTTTCCAGGGGCTGATTCAAGATGTGATCGATGTGGCCAGAATTCTGCCTCATTGTCACATATGTTTTGGACATGTCCTAATATCGCTACCTACTGGTCTAAAATATTTAAAACTTTGTCTGATATTTTTTTAAAAAAAACAGCTCCCCCCAGACCCAGTAATGGCACTATTTGGTGTAGCTACAGTTAAAAACTTAAATAATAAACAAATTCGTGCTCTGAGTTTTATAACATTGCTTGCAAGACACCTTATACTTCTAAATTGGAAAAATAAAGCCCCCCCAACTCATTCTGCTTTATTAAGAGACACAATGTATCATTTACAGTTGGAGAAAATTTAATTTTCATTAAGAGATAATGTTAAACAGTTTTACCTAATTTGGCAACCCTTTATAGATGACTTTAATAAGTAAAACTGGGAGGTATGGCCTCCTCCCATATCTGCCCCAAGATTATATATATGGGTCTACGCAGGTGTTGGTTTTTTTTTGGTTTTTTTTGGTTTTTTTTGGGTTTTTTTGGGGGGGGGGGTCGTTTGTTTTTTGTTTTTTGTTTTTTTCCCCTCTCTCCCTCCTTTGAATATACTTATTTAGGATAATAAATGTGTATGTATAGACATAGATATGATTGTTTATATAATGGTAATTATATTTTATCTAAAAAGGATGGGGAGAGGAAGGAAGGGAAGGGGAAAAAGAGGGGAGGGGAAGGGAAAAGGGGAAGAAAAAAAAACTATGTCAATGTAAATGAGATATATACTTTGTTGCCTGATTTGAATAAAGAAAGGGAAAAAAAAGAATAAAAGCAGTAAGCCTCTTTCTTGCCTCAAAGAACAAACAAGGCTTAATTCTAAAGTTAAAAACCCTTTTTCAGTTTGAGTTCTCTTGAATATAAAGTATGAGAGACAGAAAGACATCAATTTCCAAGTAATTAGAGGGTTGTGAAAAAGTGTTGAGCCACCTCCCATTTCTTACATTTTTTCTAATATTTTACTAGGAAAATTTGTTGAAAAGCATCCAAACAGATCAGAAAATACCAAACCTATCACAGATTAAATGCTTAGACATCTCAAAAACACATTTTAATGGGAAAAAAAAATACAAAGTAAAACAAATCCACTGTTGTGTGCAAAGCCAACAAAAGACTTGCCATGCCTGATGGGTAATCTAGGTTTTTCAGAATGAGAATTATTTCAATTTGAAATGCCAATGTTTATTCTGTCTATCCACACTAAAACTAAGACTAAGAGTGGACAGTTTTCTTACACCTTTCAATTGGATTTTGAGATTTAGCATATCGTCAGGCTATAAATTAGAAAATGCTAATAGTTAACGATTCCCCATATGCAATGTATGGGTTACAGCTAACTTAGCTTGAAAATCAATAATCCATTACTCTAAACATTTTTAAAAGTTCAAATAGTGCTTGAATATACTGAAAAAATATTATAAAATCGGAGGATGCTTAATACATAATAGAATATGAATGATGCATAACACAATACTATAATCAAAATCATTAGAATGTATTTATATATTACGGTCTTTAAAATCTTTAAATTATCACCCTCTTTTTACCACAGTGAAAGCAGGTGATGATAGTACCCTGCTGTGCTACATAATGAGATTTTGTTCCCATAAAATGCCACACATTTCAAAAGGACAGTGTGTTGTAAGATGAAAGACAGATCTCTGTGTAGCAAAAAGGATACCTTATATTTTAAAGCAACATGTCTGTGTCTATAGGTCAAGCCCACCCTATAGATGGTGGGTGAGATCAGACAATACCAATCCTATCACAGCTGCCTATTACTCTTTGTGAGCAAAGTTGAACAAGTTCTGTCCTTTAATTTTAAATTGGCTGTTTTGTTTTTAATTGTAGGTAAATGCCCATGGATGGTTGCATCAGCCAACATCTGAGTATTTGTTATCTGAAGGTGTACAATGATTACAAGTGTTTTTATATGTGAAAATGCGAGAGGATGTGAGACTGAAAATTATTTGGGGAGCAAACACAGTGGGTTAAATTGGACTTCTTTAATTTTGGGAAAAAAAACATCTGTGTAAAGTATAGTATTGTATGTAAAGCAATATGATGTGTCTACATTCCCTTTGAATTTTTTTCCCCCTCTCTGCCTGAAATGGAAAACCAGTAAATGAAATGTATTTCACTTTCATTTTTTAACACTGTAGTAACAAGCAAGGGAAAAACAAAATACTATTCATTACAAGCTCATGGATGGGAGAAAAAACTCCCACCTGCTGCTTTGGACCCAGTACAAACTGCAAAATTTGAAGGGATCACAGAAGATGTGTTTACATCATTTAGTCTTCTTATGAAAACAGTGCAGCATTGATCAACCACAACCACAAAATCTCTGACAGGTGAAGTGAATAGCAACGATTCTTTTGTTACACTGTTGCATAATTGTTACTGTATATTTGAACATTAATGGAAAGAAATTAATGCTAGTAAGCCTGATAGTAATTTTGTTTTACTCCCTCCAAAATACTGAATGAAGAATTTGAGAAAGTACTGCAGGTCTAGCATAATCCATCCATAGGGAAGCTGTTTGCTAGGTATAATAATTCTTTTACATTTAGTCTTTTGCCATATGGAAAAATAGAATATCTGCTTGAGATGAGAACAGAAACAGGAAGTTTCCTGTTTGACTCTTCGTGCTCTCTGTATATAATTATTTATGCTCATCTGTGTCTTTAATCCAGTCATTCTCTACATTTTTGCCTTTTTCCAGTCTAACTCTCTACAGAGTTTCCTATGCATGCATGCATGCATGCACACAGATTACCTGTCACATGGGATTTTCTGACCCTTTGCATTTTTTTTCACCGTGCCATTTCTGTCAGTTTGATTGTAACAGCAAGAAGCAGAATACAGAGGAGGAGGATGAGTGACCTCACCCTACTGGAAGTGTTTTGCCCCGCTAGCAGGTTCATTTGATGAACAATTTAACTAGTCTATTACAGGTTTAAGTTTGACTAGTTATAAAAAATTTTTCTCAGCAATAAGACAATTTTACACAAAAAGGTGAGAAATCTATTATCTCTGCTAGAAGTAACTGCTGGGGGAAAGCAGCTTAAGAAAATAGGATGACTTGCATTTTACTTTAAAGCAACTGTAATAACTTTGAGCTTCTCATGCACACAGACAATGACACAGACACCAACAGCAGTGCAGACCATCTGTAAACACTAAATTATCTGGTTAACAGATAATACAGTTGAGAGAAAAAGAGCACTAACACAGAGTGCAGGGACGACATGAAAGAGGTGTGTGCAGGGAAACTCATAAACACAGATTGGTGTGTTGGTGGACACATTGCAGCTATTCTGACTGTACCTCCTTGCTGCATATTGCATATTCATCATGTAGTGGTTGTCAGGTTTAGTGCACAGAAACCACAAATGACATTGCACCACTGATTATTATTTCAACTGTGTGTCCAGTAAAGCCTGTGTCTGTCTTTGGGAAACATAACTGGAAAATGTAACATTACATTATTTTAATAGCACCAAATTCGAAATGATTTCTGTTAAATAACAGAAATAATAAAAACATTTCTAGCAGAATAACAGTTTTCTTATATTTTGTGTAAAACTGTCTTATTGGTGAGAACAAATATTCTTGGTAGACCTATACAATTTGTCAATTAACTTTCAAACTTGATGAGGACATCTTACCCTAGCATGTAGGTTAGTACTGCAACATCAAAAAGCATCTCTGTGTATAACAAGCTGGGATAAAACCGCACTCTAAAAGATTATTTTCATTTGTATTCGTTATTAAGGAAATTAAATATCTATTCAGCCATTACAAACCACAATGTACTTTAATAGAACTCTGTCATGTTGTGCTTAATACCAAAACACCTGGTTTATTTTGACTGTCACTTTTATAAGTTTGGGTAGATGAGTCATCATTTTTTGGAAGTAGTCCTCTAAAATCTAAAGAATCACAAAGTGCATAAACCCTGATAAACACCCCCCCCCCCCCCCCCCCCCCCAAAAAAAAAAGAAAAAGAAAAAAGTATTTGATAGATAATGCATATACACCCGCAGGACTCAGTGAGTGTTTCATAATGATAGCGATGATGAATGGACACATCACTTTACCTATTATAAGTGCCATATTAACGCATGCATACAGTAAGAACAAACAAACACAGAGCAGACTAGTGATGTGTCCATTTATCAGCCACCTAATTACTGAACTCATTAATCGTGTGTATGTGTTTAAGAAAAAATACATTGTTTATTATAGCCATTATAGCTGCAGCCAATAGGATTGCATTGTTGACAGCTGGGAATGATGGAAAGGAGGCGAGGGTAGTGGAAGTTGGTGACACATCCATGAATCAGTTTCACATCTACTTCTGACTGGTGCATACACTAGTTTTAACATGCAGGTCTATTCATAGGAATGGACGTCTGTAACAGTATATCCTTGATTTTGTTGTCATATACAAACACTTTAATAAAATAAAGCATTACACTACATGCATAGCAAGAACTGTTCAAAAGTACAACTAGCTGTTTCCTGGAGAAGTTAGAATCGAACCTGGGCCAGTGCATTTCAGCCATAAGACACATGGGCTCAGCCCGTAAGCCAAACTGGCACCTTTGTACTTATGGGTATTATACTGTGTCAAGATATTAATGATACCAACCAGACTAAAGGCCTGAGAAAGTGTGTATTAAAGGGCCACACATCAAAACATTTAAAGTCACTTTCGAGTTTTTGTAAAGAAAGCTTCATAAAGATAGCTGTAACTATTGAAAGAAGACTCAGACAAGCATATTTATGCCTGAATCTTATAGAATCCAAAGAGGTTTATGTACACCACCACCACCAGATGACAATCTGACTGTGCTAACTTTCATCTTTAATAAAAGGGTTTACAAAATCATTGCATTAACTATTCAGAAATTGCAGCTATTTTTATGCATAGTCCCCATTTTTGTGGGGCTATTTTGCCAGAATTTTAAATGTAAGGAACATTTTTAATTCTTAGTATAAAGAATTTGGAGCTAATGACTGGCTGAAGTCTAGACGCCATGGACATCGCCAAATTTCACACCTTGAAATTGTCTACTACTGTAGTGGTGTACAGAGGCAAAATTAGAAAGAAAAAAATAAACACTGTTATAAATACTGACCACCTTAAATACCCATCTGTAAGTTCTGAATAGCCACCTGGATAGGTGCACATACATCTGGCTATATTAGTCAGATTAATCTCCTTTTCAGGTTCTGATTTAACACAACACAACAAAATAAACACATTTTTCATTAAACTCTTCATGGTTTTTTTGTGTATGTTCTGATGATTATTAACTGTAATTTCAAAAGGGTCTCCAAAACAATGCTTTCCAAGAGCCTGTGTGATGCAAGTCTTGCTTCACTCTTCAACCACCTTTCTTTCTCCCATGATCACCTCCATCTCTCTCATTACATTGCCCTCTCATTCCTGCCCTACCGCTTTTCTTGCTGCAGGCATGAATGCTGTTATGGCAGATGTAGGTGGCACACCCTTTTCCTGCTGACAGCAAAGATTGATAGAAGAGGGGATGAAAAGAAAGAAAAGAAAGGAAGGTGGCACAGAAAAAAGGAAAGAATTGGAGGGCTGGGGCTTTTAAACTTGACCTTTTCTTGATGATAAACAAACTCGACTTTCACACTATGTGGTTATATAAGGTATGCAATGAGGGAAGGTGCATAAATAAAGGCACTGACAGTCCCTAGGTAAAGACAGCAATAAATCCTCACATGGGGACAAAGTCAAGTAGAGTGATGGCTGTCCTTAGTGTGTTTATAAGTCGATGATATGGTATTATAACATTGACAGTGTGCAGCATTTCACTGAGATTGTGACTTTGAGTGTTGGAAGAAGCTTGATACATTTGTTTTTACTCCTTTCCTGGTTATTGTGTTTGTAAAATACTGCATGCGGAATTATTGAATGTAATCAAAACTATTAGATTAGCCGTCTAATTAGAAAGTTTTTCCATTATCTTCCCAAAACATTACAGGATTATAATACACTGTTCCCACAGTTGCCAAACTCTGGCAGTTATTATTAATTATTCTTTATGCAGCCACATTGTGTTCCGAACCTGTAGAGAATTGTAAACACTTACATTACATTTTTGTGTTCAGGATTTTTACTAAATAGTGAAAGACCCATGAGGAATCAGTTTATTGTCATGATGTTATTTAACCAGGAAAGACCCACCGAGATTTCAAATCTCATGTACAAGTGTGACCTGTGGCTATTAGACTTTGCAAACATTTTGACCTTTTTGACTTTTATGGGTATCATTCCAGTTTCTATTACATAGAAATAACTATGGCATTGACCTCTGTATGAGTGTCCGTCTGACTAAAACATTTCAACCAAAATACACCACATTCTGATTTCATAACAGGTGATAATACGTTGTTCTTAATTAATGATAATTTTCCAGTACATTTAAGAACTTTAGTCCATGATCTTGTTGGCAGTGATTTCATTTGACTTCTTGTGTCATAAGCACATTAAGGACTGATTTAGTCTTTTACACCGTTTTCCCACCATGCTGTCTTAAATTATGAAACACTGTTTTGTGCAATCTTTTCCGACTAAAATTATCAGCTACATGTTTACCCTTTCTTCCAATATTGACTTACTATGAGTAATTAGTTCAACAATGACGGATTTTCTTTGTCATTTTCATTTTGCTGACAGAAATGCCTTGCCGTACAAAATAAGGCTCATGTATAAATTTAATTACAATCTGTTTTCTCGTCTCTCGCTGCCTCAATTCTTCAATGATACCTACCATTATTGCTGCTCTTTGTCGCTTATCACTAGCGCTGTCAAAAATCCCTTCATTCCAACTTTAGTGTCATTGTCTTAAGTAATGAAATATTCACATTCTCTTAGCCAATCAGCTCCTAATTCCCACTCTTTAAGTCTTTTTCTGTGTTATTGTAGAGTCTAAATGCCTTGAGAAGACTGTTGTTGTCATTTGGCACTAGATAAATAAAATTGAATTGAATTAAATCAGTTGGAATTTGCCTTAGTTACAAAATTAAAATCTGAGGTAATTTTTTAATTAGCAGGATAGAATTTCAATATGAAATACCAGTATTTTGACTTTTGAGCATGTAAAGTATGTAGTATGTAGAGATATTGGCAAATTTATTTTTTCTTTAACCTTATTATCTTTTAACAGTGTATTTTGTATTTTGATTTGAGCAGCACAGCAATGCAGTTGCTAGTGCTGTTGACTCACAGCAAGAAGGTTCAGGGGTGGGGTTGGGTCATTCGGTGATTCTAAATTGCCCGTAGACGTGAATGGCTGTCTCTATTTGAGCCCTGCAACAGACTGTCAACCTGTCCAGGATGTACCCCTGGAATACACTCTGAATTTGAAAAGCAGTAAGAAACTGGATGATTGTACAGGGTGGGCCATTTATATGGATACACCGTAATAAAATGGGAATGGTTGGTGATATTAAAGTCCTGTTTGTGGCACATCAGTATATGTGAGGGGGCAAACTCCTCAAGATGGGTGGTGACCATGGTGGCCATTTAGAAGTCGGCCATCTTGGATACAACTTTTGTTTTTTCAATAGGAAGAGGGCCATGTGACACATCAAACTTATTGGTAACGTCACAAGAAAAACCAATGGTGTGCTTGGTTTCAATGTAACTTTATTCTTTCATTAGTTATTTACAAGTTTCTCCTTGTTCACAGCCATTGACATGTCGAAGAGGTTAACACGTGAGGAGCGGATCGAAATTGTGTTGATATCTGGTGAACGCAGTAACCGGGTCATTGCAGCAGATTTCAATGCAAGACACCCTACGAGCACCCATCTCTCATGCTACAGTTAGCAAACTGCTTGCTAAGTTTCGTGAAACTGGTTCAGTGTTGGATTTGCCAAAATTAGACGCAAGAAAACTGTTACTAATGAAGGAACATCATTGGCTGTTGTAGCTTCATTCAGCAAGAGCCCACAGCATAGCACTCAAACACCCTTAGACTTTTATCTTTGGGGTCATCTGAAGGCAATTGTCTATTGTGAGAAGATACGAGATGTGCAGCACCTGAAACTACGGATACTGGATGCCTGTGCTGGCATTTCTCCTGCGGTGTTGCTATCAGTGTGTGAGAAGTGGGAGAAGAGGGTTGCATTGACAATCAAACACAATAGGCAGCACATTGAACACATTTTATAAGTGGTCAGAAACTTGTAAATAACTCACGAAAGAATAAAGTTACATTGAAACCAAGCACACCATTGTTTTTCTTGTGACATTACCAATAAGTCTGATGTGTCACATGGCCCTCTTCCTATTGAAAAAACAAAAGTTGTATCCAAGATGGCCGACTTCTAAATGGCCACCATGGTCACCACCCATCTTGAGGAGTTTGCCCCCTCACATATACTAATGTGCCACAAACAGGACTTTAATATCACCAACCATCCCCATTTTATTACGGTGTATCCATATAAATGGCCCACCCTGTATTTTGTTTTTATGTTATTTATATTAACATGATCAAAATAAAACAGTCAATCAGTCAGTCTTTTAGGGCAGTGAAAAGTGTTGTCAAGCACACCTCTGAATTTAATAAAATGCCAGTTTAAAAATTATAAAATTTAGTCTGGTTTAAAAATCGTCTTCTCATGGAAAACAACTTAGACAATTTTCATCTAACACAATTTCAACTGGAACACACCAGCGGCAGTTTCCTTGGAGTTGGTGACTGAATGTAAAACGCATTTCTGGCCAGTAGCACACACTTTTGTTGCATGTGAAGACATTTATCACCACGTGAGATGTTAATCAGGAAAGTGACAGTACATTTGTCATTTCAATCTGTTTACATGCACCATATCAAGAAACAGGGACACTGGCACATTTGGTGGGAAACAGAGGTAAGCAGAGAAATGGAGTGAATGAATAATTCACAGCGGAATAATTCACCAGGTATAATGACATTTCACTAAATGGACTGCAGCGGAATGATAGCATGATGTAACACCTCGCTCAGACAGCATTAAAGTAGGCATCAGGATTTAAAACTAAGGTACTTGTTTAATTTATGCAAAATATACTACAGTATCAGCAGTGTGGCAGTTAAGCTCTGTGGACTTCTGTATAAGTAAAAAACAACTATTAAAGTTAGCTTAGTAGTCTGCAGTTTGTTATGATGGCGAGAAGAAAAATGAAAAGCTAGTTTTGTTTTTTAAATATTCATACTGTACTGCCGTTTGCTTTGATGACGTGCAGACAGACAGACATACTGGGCTGCCATTGGCTTCATTTAAATGATAATTCTAGCACACATAGTCACTGCCAACTTGTTAGTGGTATTTCTATGTTTTTGTTTTTGCTTTCTTAACCACTTAACTATTGTATTATGGAGGTTTTTTTAAACCCGAAATGTTCCTGAATTTCTGGTTAAACCATGCAAAGCAAAGTGAAACTTTATTTTGGAATATCATATATAAACAAACTTTAGCATAATGTTAGCGTTAAGATTTTATTTCGTTTACAGTGAGCAGCTAGCCAATGCATTATATGTCCTCACAAAGACAGGAACTGAGTTGTGTGTGTTTGTGTGAAGAAGATGGTGTAAATGAAAATAAGACAGCGGCTGCGAAGAGAAGCTCTCCTTGCATTTATTTTGTGTAAGTGTGTGCAGCAGCCAGAGAAAATAAGATTGGCGCATCCTGAGGAGAGGGCTTATTTAGCAGCACCACCTACCGACCTGTGTGTGTGTGTGTGTGTGTGTGTGTGTGTGTGTGTGTGTGTGTGTGTGTACATTTACTTTGATTCTGGACTTCTCCAAATGCTAAGATGTCCCCTCTGACTTAAGAGGTTTGGAGAGTAGCTGGTAACATTGAGGCTGATGCACACACTGTCAACTACTGGGGGGTTACCACTAAATAAGAGTGATTCATACACACACACACACACACACACACACACACACACACACACACACACACACACACACACACACACACACACACACACACACACACAACTGTGGTTTTTATGCTCTCTGTTTTCTGTCACCACATTCTCTCTCAAACACACACACATGAACCATTAAGCTGTATCTTCTGCTCCCAGTGGTGTATTGCTCTGCTGAATACATATGTGTGTTTGTTTAGAGGGGGATCAATGGATGGTTTAGCTCTAATACAAAAGAGGTCTGGAGGGAGGAAGACTAAGATGGAAGGACGAGGGGAGAGTGAAAAGGAGAATGGGATAGAGGGATTTTAAAGTCCTGGCAGAGCTGAGATAAAAAAGAAAAAGAGTTCTTAGCTATGTCTTCCGTTTCTCTTCATTATTTACATCCCCTTTTTCTTCCTGACCTTCTCGATTTATTTTTCTGTGGTTTTTCTTTCCCCCACATCCCCCCTTTTTTCAAGTTTTGTTAGCATAGCAAAGTTCTTTAACCTAGGTCATGTTCTGCTGAGGCTGGACGTTAATCGGTAGAAACGATAGCTCTGTTGAATGCCCTCTTTGCTCCTCTGCTTCTAGTCCTCTTTACATGGATAATACAGTTTCTGCATCCACTAGTATCCAAAGGTTTGGTTGTGCTCTGTGTGAACATCCACGTGCATTCCTGTTATTGCGACCAAGCAGATTTCTGAGCAAGACACTACACTACAGTGCCTCAACTTATCACTGTAACTTATAGACATCGGCCTTTTATGCAGATGGCAGATGAAATATTCATTTTTTCATCATTTGATTGCGATCACAGCCAGTTTTTCTTCACCTCATCACCCTTTCCTGGCGCTAAGCCTCTTTTTTCTGGTGTCCTTCGTCATCTCCACCCATTCCCCCCCTTCACACCATCTCACCTTCTCTATATTGTCCTTCTCTCTGCTTTCCATTTTACCTTACTAACCCTGGTTTCTCTTCATTTTTACTTGCCTTCACTCCCTTTTTGGTCATTTCTTATCCATTTGTCTGAACTGACCCCTATCTGCTCTCTCCCTCCACTGCTTTAGTCTCATTTCTTTTATTCCTCCATCTGATGACCCTCATCTTTTCCTTCTCCTTATATGTCTCTTATTTTCTGCCACATTACTTATGTCTGTTTATTTATTCATCCATCTATAGGCATTTATCTACCTTCAGTACCACCATTTGACATTTAACCATTTGAATTTTTTAAATTCAATCGTTCGTTTGCTCTCCCTCCCCCCCTCTGTTGAGCTCTCCCTTACTTGCCTGTTATCTCTCCATCTACCACTTTATCTAATAGTACTCATCTGCCATCACTTTTACCATTCGACACCCTTTCACCTTGTCCTGATTCAATCTTCCCTGCCCTGGCTTCACTCTCACTCTTTTTCTTTCCTCTCTCTTTTGCTATATCTCTCAATTTATCACCAGTGGTCTCAGTTGTCTGACTGCCATTAGAATGAAATCGATTTTTTGTTTTTGATTATATCTGATTTACTGATTATGATCTCATCAAATATAGGTTTCTCTTGTCTAATATGTAAGAAGTCTCAACTGAATCTAAATAAAAGCTATGTCACAGTTAGTGGCCCAAATAGTCCAAATGATAGGATGAGGTTGGATTAATGCAAAATTAATTAAGATTAAAAAAGAGCAATTAAATAATAAGATATAACTGGAAGGAATCTGATCTCAAGTTTCTATTTACTCTTAACAACATAAAGTGCAAATCTAAACATTATGCTGAATTTCAGACATTCCAGTCTGGGGCCTTTCTTCATTGGCTTTGCATGTTCTTGTTGTGTCTGTGTGGGTTCTCTCAGTTCTCTGGGTTCTTCCCAGAGACCAAAAGCATGCATGGAGTTCAGTCAACTGGAGATTCCAAATTGGCTGTGAGAGTGAATGGTTATTGATGATGACAGACATCAAGTGACCGATCAGCGTTTAGCATTTTCATTCTTTAAGCAGATCTACTACTGCTCAACAGAGAAAAACCAACTGAGTTACTTTTGATACTGAACAAAATCTGTATGAGATCATTTATTGCAAGACATCCAAACTGCAACATCTATGCAAAATGATAGAAATTATGATATTCTACTTCGTGAGTACTATTTTGCAAAGGTAGAAAGGATGGTGGAGTCATTTACCATACATTTGCATATGGAGTCACTGGCTATTCTTAAATTTACTGCTCTAGAGGCATTTCCATCTCATCTACACAGATGGCTCCTTAGAGCAGAGAGAGGGAGGGAGCCTATTTTCTTCTCTCCATCTTTTTACAGTGTAATTGTCCTCCAGGACACCTCACACACACACGAGATATAATGTCATCACAGGCTATCATCTGTGGCCGGATCACTCTAATCTCTGTCCAACTTTATCAAGGACACTGAGAGGCACACACACACACACGCACACACGTCTAGATACGTATAATCATGTTTACAGCCATACATAACTGTAGTGTCTTATTCCTCAAGATACAAATGCAGACATATTGGGTATGACATTGTTTAGTCAAATTCTCACAGATGAATTAAACACAGGACCAGTGGCCTCTTTCTGACAACTCCATATGCACATTGCTGTCAGTGATACTAACTTTACGCTCAGCCTTATGCTGGGTTCAGACCACATGATATTAACGTTACTTAAACAAACAGCAGTTGGCATACCATAACAAGACTTCACACTGTTTTAAACTGCCAGATTGTTGCAGTTATACATACAGATCAGGTCCAATTGCATATGGCACTTCCCTCTTTTCTTGCAGGGGCAACTCCAACATATAAATCCAAAGCATACATTTTTACATACTAGCCATGCAAACATGAAAGTTCCCCATACAAGCAAAATGGTAAAAAAAACACAATTCTCAAGCTCAGTTGGACAGACGTCCACAGTCTGGGGGCCACTGTTAAAAAAAAAAAAGCTCTGCAACCTTTAGTTCTCAGCCTTACATGATGGACAGCCTGCAGGCTCCAATCACATGACCTCAGGAACCAGCTTGCAATATATAGATGTAAAAAGTTCACTGATGAACATCAGGGCTTGTCCATACAGAGCTCTAAAAGTAAAAACTACAATCTTAAAATGGACCTTGCAGCCAGTGCAACAGAATTAATAATGGTGTGAATGCTTACAAGTTAGAACACACAAAACCACATGGTGAGAATTTCCTTAAGAAATTATTTTGAAAACAAAATTAATATTGTTATTGTTGTAGCATGTATGAAAGAAATCCTAAAACAAATTGTGAAAAAGAAAAACATAAAATTGTCTTTCTCTGAATTTTTTGGTTAGTTTTTTGTTGGTTTTTTTTTTGTTTTTTTTTTACAGCATTGCAATTTAAGACAGCTTCTTTATTAACAGCAGTGCCAAAACAGTACATGCAAAGTGGCACAAAGCCACACTTGCCTAAAGCTGGCTTGTATTATTTCTTACATGCACAAACATACACACACTGCCAACAGTATTGTGGAAAAGGATCAGCTGTTCTGACATCTGTGTTGCTCTGTATTAGATCAGCCTAACAATGTTCTGGGGGCTTGTTGCTCTCTATCTGACACACACACACACACACACACACACACACACACACACACACACACACACACACACACACACACACAGTGGAGAAGCAGTAAATAAAGGATGGCATCTGATGACAAAAGATGTGAAGAGAAAAATGACAATAAGAACACAAGAGCAGGTGTCTCTGCAGATGGTCATAGCAAAATTAGGTATAAGCATATGCACGCACACGGACACGCACACACACACGCTTGGCCTAATATTTTTTCCTTTGACAGGTCAAAGAAAAGGGATGTCATCGGTCTCATGTTTGTGTTCTACATGCTAGTACGCTGGGGTTCATATTTTTATGTGTGTTTGTGTGTATATATGTGTGTTCTGTCCAGTAAATTCCTTCTCAGAGCACACAAATGTGGTGCAGTTTCAGGAGAAATAGAAAAGGCACTATTGCACTGGAACAATGATGTGTGCAGAGATATATTATACATGTTTTTCAATGCAACAAAAAGGGATAATTTTTTTATCCTTTTTTATCACTGATGTGAATCCAATCGAGTATCCTTTCTAGCTACTGAAGAGCAAAACTGAGTGAATATAATTCTGATATTCTTAGACCACAAACAAGCAGCAACACGGTCTGCCTGTCCTGACCTGCACAGGACAGGGTGGGTGAAGTATGCAATCCAGGGAAACAAAGTCTTTGGGATGCAGACTTCAGGAATGGAGGAATGCCAATATTGTAAAAGCATACAATACCTGGACAGAAAACAGCCTCAGTTTAGTCATGTCCTGAGCCTCAACATTATTAAAACATTGTGGGATGATTTGACTGAGACTGAAACAAAAGGTCGACAACATCCAAAGAAGAGCTTTGAATGTTGTTCAAAAAGCCTAGAGAACTATTCCTGAAGACTGCCTAAAGAAATTACAAGAAAGCTGCCAAACAAAGTTCTGATCCCACAGGATCTTAGCTTTTTGATGGTAGGATTTCCAGGCCATACTCAGCACGGGTGTTCACATATACTATGCAACCACTTGGTTATGGTTTTCCATGTATATCCTGCCTGCTAGCATCTTGTGCCCTGCTGTTATGTGCTGGATTCTCTCAGGGGCATCTTTGCACAGCCTGCACCTGGGGTCTTGCCTGTTGTGGTAGACCCCAGCCCCTATCAATCTTGTTGTTAGAGCTTGTTTCTGTGATGCCATGATTAGTGCCTTTCAGTCTAGCTTTGTGCAGTGATTCTCCTGGTGGTACATGTCGTGCAAGGGCCTTCCATGATGATTCTTGCTCCTCTTCTTTCTTGGGATACTGCTGGCAGATGCATTCACTAAGGACACAATTGGTTGTGGCCTATTATATAATTTCCTTTGTCCTGTTCGTTGCAGCAGTGTTATTTGAGTGCAGTTTACTCAAGAAAGGCCCTGCTAGGTCCAGGGAATGTTAAAGAATATTGATGTCTAAAATCATAGGATTGCCACTGAAAGTCAGAGTCTCAGAGAAAAAGTAAAGTGGCAAGAAAAGACCTCATCAAATGGCATGAGTCCTACTGACATTAAAATGTGCAGCCAGATAAAACATAAAAAATGCTGCACTGACTGGAATGAAGTGCTAATCCAATTTCACCTTGTAAACCAATATTTTTTTTTTGCACACAAGTATGGCCGCTGCCCAGGGAGACTTTTAATGCTGCAAAGCCTCCAAGAGAGCCTTGGTTCTGTAGTGTAAAAAGCTCTCTGTATTCAGCTGGGCATATCAAGGACAGATGCAGTGAAAACGTTTCCTTAAACCCCTGCCAATATGTGCATGCACACACAAATGCAAAGGCAGGGACACACGCTGATTCACAAAAGCATATGCACAGATACAAGGATAAAGACTGAGAAAAAAGTCATACATACCAAGGACATCACACGCACACACACAAAAATCAATGATAACACACATGCAAACACTCATCCAAACAGTAGTAGCCTGTATCAAAATAGTTATAGATAAGCAGTGTTTTTTGTTCCCATGCTGGTCCTGTAATGCACTCCTCTTCTGCTCCTGCTGTACCACTTCACTGTCTCTCCCCCCTCCCTTCCCTTCTTTTTCTGTCTCTTCCATCTTGTGCTCAACTATCCTTCTTCTCCTTTCTGTCTCCCATCCTCCATCTTTACCCCATCCACACCTCTAGCTAGCTTCCTCCCATCACTTACCCCTCCCTTTCATCACCTTTGCTTATTTGCCTTTGCCTCTTCAATACCTCACTTTAGCTTTCCCTTTCTCCCTCTGCCGCCCTCTCTGTCTACAGAGTGATACTGCCCCCTATTCGTCAGGGAAGGTATTTTTCCTTCTTTTTTCTCTGTCTGCCAATTTGTCTCACTCTCTTTCATCATCGCTTTACTTCATGAGCCAGCACAGTCTCATCTCTCTCTCCTCCCATTTTGATCTCTCCATTCTCACTCTGTCATACTTGTCATTCCTTCATCTCTTACTGCTCATTCACTACCGACATTATTGCTCTTTCTTCTTCACATTTGGTTGCTTCTCAAATATCCATTTACCCTGAGCAGCTCAGAATAAGAATTTGATAACACACTCTCTTGCTTAGCCGTGTTCAGAATCAAATTTATAAATGGCCTTTATTTGTATAGCACTTTACTTAGTCCCTATGGACCCCAAAGCGCTTTACACTACATTCAATCATTTACCCATTCACACACTGGTGATGGCAAGCTACATTGTAGCCACAGCTGCCCTGGGGCACACTGACCGAGGTGAGGCTGCCGGACACTGGCGCCACCGGGCCCTCTGACCACCACCAGTAGGCAAAGGGTGAAGTGTCTTGCCCAAGGACACAACGACCGAGATTGTCCAAGCCGGGGCTCGAACCAGCAACCTTCCGATTTCAAGACGAACTGCCAACTCTTGAGCCACGATTGCCCCAAAATATAAAATGTAAAATACACCAGTTTTTATCTGACGTAAAATGTATAGAAATCATACATAGACAGTGTACAGCACTGTCACAACAGCGTTTGTTTTCATTCAAAGGCTTTATGGCTTTAATACCTGGTGGGCCGGTCTCTAGTCAAAATTCCCGTGGCCGATTTTTTGTCCCAGTCCAACCCTGGGCACGACATGCAGTGAGTTAATCTGAGAAGGTGCATTAAAAATAAATGGCCGGGCCAGTGGTGCACATCGCAAATTAGCTCGCATACACACATGTGGTGCCGCTTCTTAACACTAGGTTTACTAAACCTGAAGGTATCTTAGCTAACAACCCCAACTACCAGATTCAACTTGTAATTGGCTAAAAATCACTTAGCCTACCGGTAAGAGGGACGTTGCTAGCTGGCAGTTTTTTCAAGCAATGTTGAAATTTCCACATTCTGACACTTCAAATGCTTCAGGAGCTGTCCGCTCAGCGCAGCATCAGCACCACGGAAATACACGGATACATCCGTAGACTCGAGACAGAATTCACAATGCGTTTTTGGGATTTTCAGGCGTATGGACCAATGTTTTCTTTTCTGATCAAACCAGAAAGCTTTAATGAGCAGCTGGATTTGACTCACATTAACTGGCTGAGTTAATGCCAGTTAATGCGACATCGAAATGCAGCTGATTGAACTAAAAACCTCGACTCTGTGGGGTCAAAGTTTGCAGAACTTCGAACGCAGCTGGAATCCACAGCTGTGCGTTTTCATGGAGCTTGCATTTTCACCTGCTGGACATCACTACCTGACAAGGTTAACTGTCTTCAGAACATTGCAGAGGCCTTATTTACAGTTACATTTGGCTCTACATGTCTGTGTGAGCAGATTTTCTGTCACATGAGTGTCCTCAGGTAGCCTTCTGAATGCTGGACACTCAGAGACCTGTGTCTCTGAGTGGGAGACCAGAGATCAAATTAACATGTGTATCTCGGTATTAACAAACATGCTATATTGGCCCAGTTTATTTTTCTTATCATTGTTGTGAGGAGACCATAAATAGCATTTGCATTTGCTGTTGTACAGTTCATTTGCTGTTATGGAGTTCTTGGCTGATACAAGCTAAATTATTACAAAAAAAACAAACAAAAAAACAAAACCAAACAGATTTTTAATCTCAATTAATTCCATACTGACACTTGTTTAGGAACTCCTTCTTGTAATTAAATGCAAGTGGACTCTCCACTCTCATTCAATTTAGAAAACCATGAATTCCTGTTAAAACCATGAAGAACATAGAAAAATGAAAAAGGTTTAAAGTAAGAAAACCATTTTAAGATGAATACTTGCTCATTTTGAATTTGATGACAGCAACACATTAAAAAAAAAACATAAAAAGCCAAAAAAAACAAAAAAACAACACTCCTCTACCTAAAGACCAGTTGCTGGACTTTTGGGAGAGGAATGTTGTCCCATTTTTGTCTACCAAGGCAAGTTTTGATTCTACCTGCTCAACAGTCCTGAATCTTCTTTGTCATATTTTTAGTATCATTATGAACCCAATTGCTCCAGTTGATGAATGTTCTGGACTGCAGGCAGACTAGTTTAGCATCTGGACTCTTCTACTACAATGCATGTTGCTCTGATACCCGCATTGTGCAGTTTAGCATTGTCTTGCTGAACACACATCATCTATGTTGATGGTGACCTTTCAATGCTAATGGTGCCTTTCCAGATGTTCAAGCTGGCACATCCATAGGCACTAATAACGTGTAAATTTCACTGACCAATAATTCAACAACCCTTTTATTCTGATGGAAATGGCATAATATCTAAATTAAAAGTAATGCATGAGGACAACAAGTCTAATGAAATGTATTGATACTTCTTTTAACAAATACAAATCGTATGAAAAATTCTGGAGAAACGATATCCAATCAAAACTAAGTTGTGGAGAAAGGCGGCACAGTTTGGAAGTGATCCAATCAGTGATCTCACTCTGGGCTTAGAGCTAACTCCAATTCTCCCTGTTTCTCGTGAAAATTGGGAGGAAGAGTCGAGTACAACTATGGACAGATTTCACATTTGACGCTTTTTAAACTGTGTGAAGCAACTTTCACCAGTAACAATGTGACAGACTTGTTCACTTTATGTTTTAGTCAACTAAATCAACTTTAGATTCAGTCTACTATAATTTAATGATATTTCATTGATTAACTCTAACCATAATAAATAAAAATTTGCTGTCAAAATTAAAGCTGCACCAAAGCATCACCAAACCATCAGAGATTTGGGGTTTTGAACTAAGCAGTGATAACAACACAGATGATCCCTCTCCTCTTTGGTCCAGAGGATGTGGATCAAAAACGATTTCAAATTTCAACTGATCACAGAACAATTTTCCACTTTGCCTCAGTCCCTTTTAAATTAACTTTGGCTCAAAGGAGATGTTGGCCTTTCTCGATCATGTTCACATTTGGCTGCCTCTTTTCAATTTCTTCCCAACTTTTTTCAGTCGGAACAGGGAAACAAAGAGCTGAAAAAATTGTTAATATTTTTCAGGAGCTATATTATTATATTATTTTATGCATTTCTTTCATGGTAGCCTTCCAATTGTTCCCATTTCTTGTAGTAATATGAAGCTCTGTCTGGTCAACCCACAACCCACAGTCAATAAAAATAAAAGTGCATCTATCACAGTACCACAGTAAATTTTTCCTGATGTCCAGCAGTTATGCAGAATGGTGTGTAATACTATACAGTGCAGGAATTTTAAAAATCTTTTTCCCATTGTGTCAACGCCAAAGTATGAGTGTCCCACCTGTCCAAAAGCATGGACAGTCTCTAGACTGTTGTACCTTTTCAGCATTTAGCTTTACCAACTGATATTTGTGATCATAAATGTTATCCAGTTTTTGTGTCATTACCACCACATTCAGTGGCTTAGTTTCAAATAACTGAGCCACTAAACATGGGGAGCATCACCACACTAAAATTATCTGACTTATTTTCAAAATAATTTATTTACATAATATATAGTGTTGATCTCTCTGTGTGCTGGAGGTAAACAGAAAGTCTGTATGCTTGTGAAGCAGAAGACTTTTTACTAACATCCATAAATCTAACACCCTCTTTGAACATGATGTTCCGTTTCTCTTTATACAGCTTCAGTCTCCAGACTGAGCATCTACCAATAAAACTATATACATTGCATGACTTGTTAATGACACAGTAATCACATCACTTAGCAACATGTTACTAAGTGCTTCCAATGGACTGATATTAAATAAAATGCTTTCATACTATTTCTATTAAATGGATATCCTTTACTCAGTTCCCTAGTGGAGGTCTGTGATTGAAGAGACAGCAGTTAAAAAATGCACCACCTTCAGAACAAAATATTTTTAGTCTGAAAATGACAGGCGGGTGGAGGGGATATTTTTCCCCACCCTTATGACAGAGAAATGATCAGGGTCAAGAGACTTTCAGGGTGGCTCAGAGAAAAGATATGAAGTGATCCTAGAAGAAATGGGTTTTTCCACATAGGTTGTTGCATCTGTGTGAGGTGGGAATGTCATTTCACCACTGAGGTGTTTGAAGGGTAAGGAGTACAGCCGAGACCAGAGTTATGGCCTATGGCTGCTAGAAGAGAAGAGCTAAGCACATGTCTTGGAGCTATGCAGGGATGCACCTCACTTAGCAATTTGTACAACAGAAAAGGGGTTTGTGAATTTGATGTGAGCTGCTTCCTGAAGGTAAAGACAGAGTAAAAGTGACATGGGAGAAAAGTGACTATTTTAAACTGCAGCACGAGATATCAGCTATAAAAGAAGACCAGGCTGAAAGGAAATATTGTGTTTGACAGAGGATATAGGCAATATATGAGTTATGCAAAGATCAACAGACAATTATAATGCAAGAATAACACCAGGCATCATTGCTAGTATGGGGAGATATTCCTATGGTGCTGCTAGTCTTGACTGAGAAGTCTTGAAGAAGACATTTGTCAAGGAATAGCAATATCTCACTTTTCTCAACGTCTAATCTGAGTTAGTGGGCAGTCATTTAACTGAGAGTGTGCATGTGGAAAGCAAAGTGAAGCAAAAATATCTTAAATAAAACCATTTTGGTTTGTAGTAGGCAATGGACACGTTTCTGTCAGCCATATTTGGTCCCAGTAGAGAACAAATTATACAAATTTGGTTAATGCAGATCTATTGTTAAGTGCCAAAAACAGTCTTTAACTGTTGTAGGCATTTATTTTACATAACTAATGCTTGATTAGGTCATGTGTAAATAGAATATAGAATAGAATATATTTAAGGACCCAAGTCTAATTCATAAGTTCCAGTAGTTATTTAAAGCGTTTCCCAACCTGTTGGAGCCCCAGCAGATATTTCACATTAGAAAAATCACACGGCAAACCATCAAACTAAAATGTCACAAAAAGCATATTGATAATTTTCCACCGTGCACCAGGTATAGCGGAATCGGCTCGGTTTGTCCCCAGTATACCTTTTTTGCTTTCTTCTGACCACTACTCATGCTAGGGCCTTCATCTGGGTCGGAATTTTCTCCAGGACCCAGATCGGATTGACTACTTTTCAAATATTTATCTGTTGCCATTACGCGCTGCGCATGACTATTAAGTAATTTCTTCTTGTCTTCTTCTGTTTTACTGGCAGTTGGTAACCCATGTAATTAGAGCAGGTAGTTGTACTGACCCTCTATTGGAAAAGAATGTGATTGATCTGCCCATTACTCCAATCGCTTAGAGTACTAATCAGGTGGAACCAGATAATCTTCTATGGCACACCTGATAATTTCTCACAGCACAGCTATGTGTGGTTGGGAAACACCGATTTTAGGTCAGGGTGTGTAAAACAGGAACTAAATTCATCCATCCATCCATCGTCATCCGCTTTGTCCGGGGTCGGGTCGCGGGGGCAGCAGCCTAAGCAAAGAGGCCCAGACCTCCCTCTCCCCAGCCACCTCCTCCAGCTTGTCCGGGGGAATACCAAGGCGTTCCCAGGCCAGCCGAGAGATATAATCTCTCCAGCGTGTCCTGGGTCTGCCCCGGGGCCTCCTCCCGGTGAGACATGCCTGGAACACCTCACCCAGGAGGCACCCAGGGGGCATCCTTGTCAGATGCCCGAACCACCTCAGCTGGCTCCTTTCGATGTGGAGCAGCAGCTGCTCTACTCTGAGCCCCTCCCGGATGGCCGAACTTCTCACCCTATCTCTAAGGGAGAGGCCAGCCACCCTTCGGAGGAAGCTCATTTCTGCCGCTTGTATCCGCGATCTCGTTCTTTCGGTCACTACCCACAGCTCGTGGCCATAGGTGAGGGTAGGGACGTAGATCGACCGGTAAATTGAGAGCTTCGCTTTTACACTCAGCTCCCTCTTCACCACGACGGACCGGTGCAACGTCCGCATTACTGCAGCTGCAGCCCCAATCCGTCTGTCGATCTCCGGCTCCCTTCTCCCATCACTCACGAACAAGACCCCGAGATACTTGAACTCCTCCACTTGGGGCAGGAACTCATCCCCGACCCAGAGTGGGCACTCCACCCTTTTCCGGCTGAGAACCATGGCCTCAGATTTGGAGGTGCTGATCCTCATTCCCGCTGCTTCACACTCGGCTGCGAACCGCTCCAGTGGGAGCTGGAGGCCTTCACCCGATGAAGCCAACAGAACCACATCATCTGCAAAAATCAGAGATGAGATTCTGAGGCCACCAAAGTGAAAGCCCTCCGCCACTTGGCTGCGCCTAGAAATCCTGTCCATAAAAATTATGAACAGAACCGGAGACAAAGGGCAGCCCTGGCGAAGCCCATCACCCACCGGGAACGAGTCCGACTTATTGCCGGCAATGCGAACCAAGCTCTTGCAACGGTTGTATAGGGATCGAATGGCCCGTAGCAATGGGCCAGACACCCCATATTCCCGCAACACCTCCCACAGGACACCCCGAGGGACACGGTCGAATGCCTTCTCCAAGTCCACAAAACACATGTAGACTGGTTGGGCAAACTCCCATTCACCCTCAAGTATCCTGGAGAGGATAAAGAGCTGGTCCAGTGTTCCGCGACCAGGACGAAAACCGCATTGTTCCTCCTGTATCCGAGGTTCGACTAACGGACGAACTCTCCTTTCCAGCACCCTGGCATAGACTTTCCCAGGGAGGCTGAGGAGTGTGATCCCCCTGTAGTTGGAACACACCCTCCGGTCCCCTTTCTTAAAGATGGGGACCACCACCCCGGTCTGCCAGTCCACAGGTACTGCCCCTGATCTCCACGCAACATTGCAGAGGCGTGTCAACCAGGACAGCCCTACAACGTCCAGAGCCTTCAGGAACTCGGGGCGGACCTCATCAACACCAGGGGCTCTGCCACCAAGGAGTTGTTTAACTGCCTCAGTGACCTCGCCCCCGGAAATTGGCGGGTCATTCCCCTCATCCCCAGACTCTGCTTCCTCCTCGGAAGACGTGTCAGTGGGATTAAGGAGGTCTTCGAAGTATTCCTTCCACCGCCTGACAATTTTCTCAGTCGACGTCAGCAGCGCTCCGCCAGCACTGTACACAGTGCAGGTAGAGCACCGCTTTCCCCTCCTGAGACGTCTGACAGTTTGCCAGAATCTCTTCGAGGCAGTCCGAAAGTCTTTTTCCATGGCCTCTCCGAACTCCTCCCACACCCGAGTTTTTGCTTCAGCCACTGCCCGAGCCGCATTCCGCTTGGCCTGTCGATACCTGTCGGCTGCCTCCGGAGTCCCACAGGCTAACCAAGCCCGATAGGACTCCTTCTTCAGCCTGGTGGCTCCCTTCACCTCTGGTGTCCACCATTTGGTTCGGGGATTACCACCACGGCAGGCACCCACCACCTTGCGGCCGCAGCTCAATGCAGCAGCTTCGGCAATGGAGACGCTGAACATGGTCCATTCGGACTCAATGTCCCCGGTCTCCCTCGGAATGCTGTTGAAGCTCTGCCGGAGGTGTGCGTTGAAGATCTCGCGGACTGGGGCCTCTGCTAGACGTTCCCAGCACACCCTCACTACGCGTTTAGGTGCACCAGGTCTGTCCAGCGTCCTCCCCCACCACCTGATCCAACTCACCACCAGGTGGTGATCAGTTGACAGCTCAGCCCCTCTCTTTACCCGAGTGTCCAGAACATATGGTCGCAGAGCGTCCTGGTGCCACGTGCACTTATGGACACTCTTATGTTCGAACAGGGTGTTCGTTATGGCCAAACTGTGGTTAGCACAGAAGTCCAATAACAGAGCACCGCTCGGGTTCAGATCAGGGAGGCCGTTCCTCCCAATCACGCCCCTCCAGGTCTCGCTGTCGTTACCCACGTGAGCATTGAAGTCTCCCAGCAGGACAACAGAGTCTCCAGGTGGAGCACCCTCCAGCACCCCCCCCCCCCCCCCAGGGACTCTAAGAAGGCTGGGTACTCTGAACTGCCACTTGGCGCATAAGCGCAGATGACAGTCAGGACCCGTTCCCCGACCCTAAGGCGCAGGGAACAAACCCTCTCATCCACCGGGAAAAACCCCAACGTACCGGCAGCAAGCCGAGGGGGTATTAGGATACCCACCCCAGCCCGCCGCCTCTCACCAGGGGCAACTCCAGACTGAGACAGAGTCCAGCCCCTCTCCAGGAGACTGGTTCCAGAGCCCAAGCCATGTGTAGAGGTGAGCCCGACTATATCTAGCCGGTACCTCTCAACCTCACGCAGGAACTAAATTAAATCTGCAAAATCAATATTGGATCAATTCAGTAGAGTGACAGGGTTCCTCACACTTTTCCAGGGTTTATTTTTTTTGAGCTGGTTTTACTTCCGTTAGAATGAGCTCTGGAAACTTTATATGAGCAGGAGATTTTCATAATGCATGTGGCAAATCTTCAAAAGTACACGATGCAATCAGACTAACATGGTTTTACTTCGATCATTCCAAACAAGTGCACACAAAATAAAGGAGGTTGGGCAAACACAAGCAAACAGCTGAATGAGCACGTCTTTTTTTCCCCCCACTCTCTTCTTGCATTCCAAGACATATGCTTTGTCATTTTTGCCTGAAGACAATTTAGAACCATGTGTACATGTGACTCTGTGCACGTGTCAAAATACATTAAATTATCCATGTGTTTATGCCATGTTAATACTCATAATCTCCATAAAAAGCTCCATAAGAGCTAAATAAAAACATAAGTGGGAAAAGATGAGGAAAAGTCGACATGCACACATAGATGCATACACAAACACACACACATATTTGCAGAGGGTAATGTCATGATGATCAATCTGTTTTTTTCATCCCTGGTTCCCTCCTCTCTTTCATCACACCTTGCCATCTGTCACACATCCCTTCTGTTTCACTACATCTTTCCAACTCACTCTGTGTCGTTCAGTCTCTCAGGTTTTTTTCTTTTCTCCCAAGCTCTCTTGCTAACACTGTCCCTCTCTTTACCACCCTCCGTTTATCACTCCCATCTCTTCTAATTCTGTAACCTAAGTCCCTCTTCTCAGGGTGGGTGAGGCAGCCTCCGCTGCAGCATTCGCATTCTTTAACCTAGAAAGCCATTGGGGGAAAATCTGCCTACACCAAGCACTCTAGTAACTATTGTGATACTTCCAAGGAGGAAGTGGGGGCATCAATTGCATTAGAAGCAACTAATGATTCTTTAGGGAACCTTAAATCTAATCAAAGAAAATATGATCATGTTCTGTATAACTTGATTAGGTTCTGTTACATCTCTTTAGGCAAAAACCTTTATTTGATGAGGTTAAAATAAGCCATTTGTGCCTTTTTTTTAGTATTTCATCAGTGATTTCCAGCGCAGAAGTTATGATCACCAATCTAAGATGATGTAAAAATAAAACAAAACAGCTGTGGGAAAACTCCAAAGTTCAGAAAGAACGATTACCAATTCCTATGTGCATTCTGCAGGTTCAGTGTCAACAACTAAATTCCTTCAAGCATAAAGCCTCCGATAAATAACAGCCAAGTATAGCAAAGTTGATGCCAAATTTGAAATAAAGAAAAGAAATGCTACATATTTGGTTGAAGTAATACCCGAGTCATTTGCTTGTTTTACTTTTTTGCTTCAAGATGTCTTTTCCTGCTTTGCTGCTTCCTTGATTATTAAAACAGAGTACAGCATGTAAACACTTTGATCATAGATGCAATAAAGCAAGTAAGTTTAATTTCTAAATTCTCTTATTTAAGGTCAGAAAGATAAAGTATTGGATTAGTTTGCAGAATTGCAGGTTACCTTTTGGTGTTTTTTTTTTCTGCTGTTACATATACATACCAAATTTCTCCTTGTGGGACAATTAAAGGATTAATCTATTCTATTCTATATTTTTTTCTGCAAAAGTTCAGTGGATTTTTCTCAGGTAGATGCCAAAAAAATAAAAAATTACTAGGTCAGGTTTAATGCATGCTGGGATTTAAAAAAAAAAAAAGAAAAGAAAAGAAAAAGCAGATGAGGGGGAGAATAAGCTGAGTCAGAAAAAAATGGGGCAAAACTCAACGCAACACTGTTTTATGCTTGTGTGTCTGTGTGCAATTATACAGCTTTACCACATTGAGGTCTAATTATAATCACCCCCTGTGGTGATACATTCACACTTGTTATCATCTTGCAATCCCATTTTTTCTCCATGTCTCAGCCTCTCGCTCTCTCTTTCTCACACACACACACACACCACACAGACAGGCACACGCACACACACACAATGTGTGCATATCCACAGCAATGCCGGTGGATACAAGGCGTTAATGTATTCTCAGAAAATTAATTTGCTGTTCTACTCTAGCAAGATACCTGTGAGGAGAAAAAGCTATGGTAATGAGAACAGAGGGGGGGAAAAAGAGTAAAAAGATAGGGAGAAAGATAAGGACAACAAGTGTGGCTAAAATGGAATGAATATATATTTATATATATGCAAAAGGGCAGAATGTTTTGTTCGTGTCATTATACCAACATGAGACTGAAAAATCAATGTTTCTCTGGTCTTTTGAAAACCATGAGAGCCTTTTCCTGCAAATGGATAAAATTTTGCATAAAATTTCATAAATTCTCTAAAAGGATCCTTTTGAAAAAAAAAAAAAAAAAAGACTTTGCTGAACTCTCTTTGGAAGCCTTGAGTTTTCATGGGTAAGTATTTACAAGCTTCTGAAGCTTCTCACACCTGGGTTCAGGGAGTTAATCCCATTCTCTCTGACAGAACCTTTCAAATTGGATGAAAAGCATCTGTGAGCTGTCATCTTTTGGTCTTTAAGCGGTTGAAGTCTTGGCTTTGGCTGAAACACGCAAGGGCAGTCAGAATTGTCCCTAGGCTACTACAGCATTGTCTGAGCTGTATGCTTTGGGTTATTGTCAAGCTGAAAGGTGAACCATCACTGCAGCCTCAGGTCCCTACTGTGAACACTGGAGTAGGTTTGATTCAAAGGACCTCTCTGTATTTGGCTCCATTCGTTTTTTTAATCTCCCAAGCCTGTTTCTATTCCCAGAGCACCAAACACTGCCATTTTATAATAGCTGCTGGCATCTGAGAAACACAATGTCCTGGTGTCACCAGGTCATGACCACTTGGCATCAAATTTAAACATGCTGGACCCCCTTAAACATAACTTTTAAAGGGCCACCTTTATAATAGAAGAATATTTTGACACAAATAACATCTTTCTTCAAATCCTTACTTTTGCAGTAAAATCCAAAACAAAAAGCAAGTGAAAACAAACCTAATCAGACCAGGAGGATGGTCCCCAAAAGGACACAAATCATGGCCTCATCGATCGCACTTTGGCTACCGTCCCGCTTTCTAATCCAGGCTCTAGCATGGACGATTAGCTGCCAATACTGCCGCAGTCAGTGCTTTAAGGAACTGATCCCAACGGAGGTGCAACGTTGGCAGCTTCTGAAAAAATGGCAGTATTTGGCAGTGTTTGTCCGTATGTCCTGCTGCTGAGCTGCACAATCGCATCATGAACCTTCCCCCAACACGCTTCATGGTCACTGTCATTTTGGCAGATAATGAGACATGGTAACTGACGGCCAGTCAGAATAATTTATTTTTTGTCACCTGACCACAGAATCTTTCCTACACACTTTTAGAGTCTTTTAAGAGATGTGTAGTAAACTCCAAGTGGGATGTCTTGCCTTTTCATAACAGTATTCCTTTATGCCTAACTATAAAACCTTTATTAATGGAGTGCTGCTGAGATGCTGCGGGGACTTCTAAGCGTCTAGGTTTTTGGCCACATCTCATACAAAGACTGTCACACACTGTTACTCACTTTGGCCAGATAGTCACCTTCTAGAAGCACCCTGTAGATACCACACTTTTCTCCAGTTCTTGAAAAGCTTAAAGCTTTAAAAAACATTTTATACCATTGCCCTAATCTGTGCTCTACCACAGTTTTATCATCAAGGTCTACAGAGCGCAGAGTAACTACATGGCATGGCTTTTTCCCCTGATGTGCAGTTTGAATCGTGAGGCCTTGTTTACACAGCTGTGAGCATTTCTAAATTATGCCCAGTAAACTTAGTGGTTCCAGTCTAGCTCTCAATGTGACAGTTTACCAAAGAGGAGAGGAACCAAAGCAAGATGCCAGCAGCAAAAATGTTAGCAGGCTAAAGATCATACGCCGATAATCAGAGAGGCAAACAACCTAAACCCAGAGTGGACCACAAGCTGAATCTAAAAACAGACAAGAATAAAAAAAATAAAATAAAAAACGCATAAAGAAGAATTTACGTTTAAAAACTGAAGCAAAAACCAAGAAAATAAGGGTGCATGTTTCCACTTTGTCATAAGCACGTTTATGTGGGAAAATATCAAATGTATCAAATTAGAGTAAAATCCTAAACATAATAATGTGATGAAAAAAATGAAAAGATCTGAGTAGTGCACAGAAGTTATTAAATCTAACAAATGTGCATGTGTGTGTGTGTGTGTGTGTGTGTGTGTGTGTGTGTGTGTGTGTGTGTGTGTCATTGCATTAAAGTGTTTTGTTGGATAAAATTCTTTTTTCAACCTTTCAAGCAGCCAATGAGATCCTTATGCAAAACCTGACATTTAGAACAAAATGAATTAAATGGGAATTTGTCTGTATGTGTGTGATTTGTGCTCATGGCAATAAATACAGAAAACAGAGGCACGTGCAGCAGAGGATGCTTAAATGAGCATGACCTCAAATAGATTACTTGATGTGAACACAAATTAAAGGGAAAATATGTTCCCCTTTCATAAATTGCACTGAATTGACATGACATTTAAACCCATTCATCATGACAGATTAACTTGATATTACAGCTGAGACTTAATTATATGATGGAGCTTTCAACACATTTTTATAAAGCCCCAATCCTTTTTTTTTTTTAATTGTTTTCTGCACTAATTTCAGAGAAACGACCACCACTCGGTTCCACTTTTCATTAGATAAAGAAAAAGTTCAAGAATTAAAAAAAAACAAAAAAAAACAAGCACAGTTGGTAAGTTTTTAAAATACTTTTTTGTTGTCCCTTTTTAAAATTGCTTCTTCTGCGTGATATTAAACTATAGTCAAGTTCAATCCAAATTAACTGACAACATAATTGTCATAATTGTCTGATCTTATTTATTCACGACTGACATGGTAATAATTGTCTTTTAATTGACTTTCAGGCGGATAATTTACAAAACATGTTCACTTTTGTCTAAATTGTGTTGTAGAGGTGTTTTATAACTCAGAGTAAAGCACAGATTCTGAAAGAAAGAGCTCCCAGAAGGCATTAAAATATTCATATTAATATAAATATTTATGATCTGTAGAGATGAAATTTAAATCTTGGAAAATGCAAATGGGAGAACATAAGATCAACTATCAGCAACATCAAGTTACTGTAACTTTCAGAATTTCCCTTAACAATTGAAACAAGTGTTTCCTATAAACATAATTATCTACTAGGAAAATTTGGCATTTTATGCTCCAGTTCGTCTTTATCAAAATATCAGTGTCACAAAAGCTAACAGCTTATCCTTTGATGCGCACATCAATGAGCTTCTGCCATCAAGTCTAAACCTGCGGTAAACCTGTGACCTGGATGCTCCACCATCATGATGCAGCACAATAAACAAAAATGACAAACTTGTGTATCGCTGTGCTAAGCTCAAAGAACTTCAAAACTGGTTCTAGGTTGGACAAGAAAATACACACCAAAGTTAAAATGACTTCGTCTTCTCTGCAGTTTACTGTTAGAGACAAATCAGAGAAGTTTTATTTGTTCTCAGAAACAAACGACTACAGATGACCTGACCTAAACCAAAGTTAATATTAGTTTTTCTCTATATTGAAAAGGCGAGTAAGGCCCATTAGTATGCCTAGTTAAATGGAATAAGAAAAATCAGAAACACCTTTTAATTTAATTTAATTACTCTTAAAAATGATTTGAATGTTTACTCAAGTCATTTTATTTTATCTCATTTTATTTTATCATTATTTTTGCTAAGATTGTTTTTATCCCACTCTTATCTTTGCTATCTTTTTTCAGTTCTGCTTTTATCCCATCTCATAACAATTACGTTAAATTAATTAAACAATTACGTTTCTTCAGCTCCCACCATAAGGTTATTTTACAATTGCCAGTCTCTTTTTGCTGAAAAATAATATATTTGGTTCTGTGTGTGTGTGTGTGTGTGTGTGTGTGTGTGTGTGTGTGTGTGTGTGTGTGTGTGTGTGTGAGTGAGAGAGTGAGAGAGAGAGAGAGAGAGAGAGAGAGAGAGAGAGAGAGAGGGGTCAGTGACAGATAAGTTCCTCAGTTCTGTTGCCTGAAGGTAACCTCATACAGCTACTCACCTGTTGTTATCTCTACCACACACACATATTTAGACATTTGCTCATTATTTCTCAATCCATTTTAGTCACACATACAAGCACTTTAGCAAAAGGCTGAGACTGAAAAAGTCCATGCCCTCTTGAGGAGGATGCTGTTGGCAATGTGTCCAAGAGGGTAAAATGCTTGTTACTCACTGGAACTGCTGGGGGATAGGCCTGCATTCTGGCAAAACAGTTTTTCATGAAAAATAAATTTCACAAGGTAATGAGTGATTGAGTTTGATTATTAAACAGAAAAATGTTTGCTTGAATGGGCTAAAGCTGGTCAGGCTGGGCTTTCCTTTGATTTGTTTGTAGCACATAGAGGAGTCGCCCAGATTTATGGCTTTAGAGTGAAAAGCAAATGAGAGTGAAAGACTGAGAGAAAACAGATGAGATTTGGTTCAGGAGATGGCATTGCCACTATTACAGGAGCATATATAAAGAGTAGTTAGCTTATCATGTTCAAGTGTGGTTCTCTTCTCTTTGACCTGAACTGCAGGCACATGATTAATGATGCAAGTAATGATTCTCTAGAGAAATATAATTTTGGTGGGGTTTGAGAGGATTTTTCTTTAGGACACCTTGCAATGTACTGCAAGCCCTCCTAAAAGCAGTAATTTACACATTCAGTAAACACTTAATATCAGTGTGCCCTTTACACTCTGTCTGTTATTTCAGATAATGCTAAGAACATCATATGTTGCATTTTTAGCTATTATCATGATGCGTGATGTGAACAAAGGACAATGTCAGAGTTGTCTTTCCCCCCTGTATCTATTGTTGTATTTATTACCCATTTAATAACACAGGTATTGGAGCATTGGAGACCAGACAGGAAATAGGATTACCAAGGGGCATATGATATGCAACAAAACTCTGTCTTGTCAAGATTTGGACCATAGACATTCCAGATTTATGTAATGCAGACTACTGGATTATTGATAGTAAACTCTTTGTGCAAAGAAAACCTACTGGGACAGAATATGACTAGACTGTAATGTTGTCATAGGAGCTAAACAGTAATACTTAATCTCCATTTTAATCATACAGTGCACACTGGCACATAAAGCACTTCTCTCCAATACAATAATTGGAAAAGAAGGAGGTGCAAAACTGAAATTTATAAAAACCTAGTGAGATGTTTTATGACCTCATGTATCAGATGTCTCAGCTGGGTATTCTAGGGAAGGGTGCTAATGTGGATGCTTTAAGCCTGAGAAAATCTGGTGTCCCATGTTTTGGTGTCAAGTAAAGTCCAGGTGAGCAACTTAGAAAGGTTTGTGCCATCTTTATCTCACCTTCAACTGCTGTCTAAAGCAGCGGTCCCCAACCCCCGGGCCTCGGACCGGTACGTGAGTCGTTTGGTACCGGGCCGCGAGAGTTGAGACTCAGGTGTGAAATGTATGGTTTTCAGGGTTTTTAATCGGTTTTCAGCGTTATTTAGTTATCGTTTTTATCGTTAACTCGGTTTTCCTGGGTCTTTTCAGGTGTGTTATGAATAAATCTTCTTTTTTTTTGGTACCGGTACTAGTTTTATTTTGTTGTATTTATCCGTGACACCTTAAGGCTGGTCCGTGAAAATAATGTCAGGCATAAACCGGTCCGTGGCGCAAAAAAGGTTGGGGACCGCTGGTCTAAAGAATAAAGCTGATATGCTGAGCCAACAAGCAAGCAAAACGTCTTACCATGGCCTTATCTTTATCCATAAGTTAGCTAAAAAAAAAAAAAAAAAAAAAAGAACGTGGAAATCATGTGTGAGCCTACACTCAGTAACAGGGTGTGTACTATACTTGTGGGAGACCAACAGCCTTTATAGGGGACAAAACCACCATCCCCGTGAGTTTGAAGGCATTTTTTGAGATTCAAAATGTGGTTTTAATGTCAGGGTCTTACAATTAGGTTAGGGTTAGGCTAGCGGGCTTGATTAGAGAGTAGAACCACTGATCCTTCATGTTGAAAGGAACCAATTGCAGTGGTTTGGGCATCCAACAAAGATGCCACCAGGATTCTGGTGGATCTGGGTATGTCCAATTGGAAGAAGACCACAAGTCAGACTCAAAATATCCTGGAGCAATTATACATCTCTTTTGGCCAGAGAATACGTTGGAATTTCCCAGTAAAATGGATATAGGGATTTGAACCCTGGGGTACTTACTGCTGCCATTGTGACCACATTCCAGATAAGTGCCCACAACTGCAATCCACAGTACATCCTTTGTGAAAGGTACTTGGTTGGGATGGACGTTTTGACAAAGCAATGGAACATAATACAGGGCACTGCTGTGCCCCTGCCCCTTTCAAATCACTGGTAAATGTTAAAATATGACATCAAGTTTTAGAAATAATACCTTAATACTGTTTCTCTATTGTAACCATAATTGCAACCTTAGTTATTTTAATCCAAACCTGAAACTAAACAGATTTGTGCCTAGTGGAAAGCCAGGTTCAGTGCATCAGGTTGGCTTAACGAGTAGCTAGCTTTAAATATGTGTCAAAAAGCATTTTTGGAGGTTAGCTTGAATGTATGCTTCTCAGTGTGGATATGTATATACACTACAAGTGGTTTTTGCCTAATTTGTGAAGCATTTTGCATAAACTTATAAAAAATTAATAATGATTCATTACATTCATAACCACAAGAAAAGCAGACCTTGAAATCAGATATAAAGAATGTGGGGCTTGTATCAAAATTGTTGTATCTAACACAGCTCTGTATATTCTGCCTGTTATGGTTCATATAGTGCCGGCATATTCCAGCACACTTTCCTTTCCCACAAAGAACTTTGTGTGATAATAAAAAAACGTATATCCAACTGAAATGGAAATACTTATATTTATACACAAGAGTAGATTTTTGAATAATACATGCACAGTTTATCACAGGCCAGTGCAAAAATGCAGCATGCATTGTATCTCTGTGGGGAAATCAAGCTTGTTTTATGGCTGAAACGTAATTCAGTGAGAAAATATCTTGACAAAACATTCCAGTGAAGCAAAGAGATATAAGAATGAAAAGATTTTTCATAGATAAAAATATATCTGATATTCTTAAATATATCAGTGCAGAATAATGCATGGAAACTTTGCACTTGTGGATATAACTTTTTCTCTGTTTTGCTGCAGTTTTTCTTCTCTTTTTACCTGCTTGATGGTTCAGGATACAAAAGAGTAGCCTACATAAAGTATTAGATACATGCCTGCATAATTTATGCCCACAGCTGCCATGCCACATATTTCTGCTTTGGTATGCAAGCATAAATACTTGCGTCATGATACATAGCTAGAAAGTAAGCGATATGAATAAACAAAAAGTATAAAAGAGAAGAGAGAATGATGAGGGATGCTTTCATGCTTATAGGATAAAAAAACAACAAAATATTTGATTATTTGAATAATTGATTTTGTTTTTTATATTCAAAAGGAAAGTACGGTATGGGTGGGGATGCCCAGCTTTTTGCTTTGCTGGGAAACAGTTGCTAAATTAATTTTTCAACAGTTTATAACTTTAGTTGAGATTATTTGAGCTCATTATCTTGAGCTAATTTAATAATCCTTTGTCTGCGTTAGCACCATATGTTATGTATAGGTGGGAGTTAAATGTATTCTTTTAAAGCAGAAGCGAGTCCCAAGTTCATGCGGTTGAACAATGTCTACTTACACAGTCCAAACCCTTTTAGTATATATTTAAAGCTATGCTCGAATAGACTTATATTATACTCTAATCTATTTATACTCTACTCGAGCATTCAAAGCACTTTTTACAGCATGTCTCAACATGTCAGCAAGTACTTTTTCCGTAGTGCTTTCTATCTAACTTACACACTCCCATGTATGCATCCGAGAACAGCTTGGGGTTCAGTATATTGCCCGAGGACAGGCATGCAGACTGGAGCAACCAGGGATTGAACCACCAACCTTTCAATTAGTCTGTGGCTTGCTCAACTACCAGCCACCCCACAAAAAGAAGTGTAAGATTGCAGATAAACTTACAATAATGTCAACACTATCTCAAAATTCTCAACACTCCAGTGGTGGACTGGGTGCAATCCACCACTGCCACTGTCAGTTTTATGGAGACTTTGTCATTGCCAGGTCCCACTGGGCTTACGAATAGTGCTGGATGTAAATCCCCCAAACAGCTGGGAAGTCGGGGAGGAAAAATTAGTAAGCTTCCCTTAAGATTAAGTATTGTGGTTCCATTGCTCAAGGCACCAAATAACAGCTGCTCACTGGAAGAAAGTAGAAAACAGTTTTAACTGGAAACCTTAGCAATGTCAGTAATAAAAGACACTAGTTTCTTCAACTTGTATAAAATCACAATATATGTGGACTGCATAAAGAAGTTGTATTTTAATGCTCTCTATCCAACTTTGAAAGGACTGTAAAAAAAAAAGAAAAAGAAAAGATGCTACAGGCAGTACAAAAATCCTCTAGAGGACATTTAATGATATATTTCTATTAAAAACAAAACTCGGCTAACAGCTCAACTATCAAAGTAGCATTAAAGTGAAGGATGTTATTCCATTATTCTGCCCCCCAAAGGAGGAAGAAACACTGGTCTATCTGCAAACCAAGCACAGAGGCTGTCTGTTTGACTGACAATCATTAAATTATCATCAAGTTTAGATGTTTATGCATGTGGAAGAGAGGGTGTAGGTAGGTAGCGAAAGGGGGTGTGTGGGGTGTGGGGTGTGGTGGTGGTGGCGGGGGGTGTGGGGTGTGGGGGGATTTTAAAACTCCCACACCAAGATTCGAAAGAGATAAAAAGGTGTTAGGGATGAAGGCACAACAAAGGCTGTATCTATTAAAAAAAAAAAAAGTACAGGGTGGGCCATTTATATGGATACACCGTAATAAAATGGGGATGGTTGGCGATATTAAAGTCCTATTTGTGGCACATTAGTATATGTGAGGGGGCAAACTCCTCAAGATGGGTGGTGACCATGGTGGCCATTTAGAAGTCAACCATTTAAAAGTACAACTTTTTTTTTTTTCCCAATAGGAAGAGGGCCATGTGACACATCAAACTTATTGGTAATGTCACAAGAAAAACAATGGTGTGCTTGGTTTCAACGTAACTTTATTCTTTCATGAGATATCACTCACGATACTCCTTAGCAAAAGTAGGAAACAGTCTACACTAAGGTCTGTGTTTATGTTCAGCAGCAGTCTTATTAAGATAAGATAAGATAAAACTTTATTAATCCCTCGGGTGGGTTCCTCTGGGAAATTCGGTTTCCAAAAGCACAGCACCGACAGAAGTTACAGAGTTACAGAATATTATACACACACACACACACACACACACACACACACACACACACACACACACACACAAATAAAATATACGAAGGGGATAAATAGAATAAATAGGAATAAAAATAAAAATACAAGTGAATTGCACATTTCAAGTATTGAGGTCTATTGCACTGTTGACTATTAACAAAAGTATTGCACAAAAGGTATTGCACAGTGAGGTGAAGAGGCACCTACAGCTTAGTTGTTCCCCCCTCCTTTGTCCACCTGTTTCTCCTCCCTCTCCCCTCCAGAGAGGAGTTAAACAGTTTGATGGCGTGTGGGACAAAGGAGTTTTTAAGTCTGTTAGTTCTTGTCTTGGGGAGAAGCAACCTGTCACTGAACAGACTCTTCTGGTTGTTAATGGCCGTGTGCAGAGGATGCCCAGCATTGTTCATAATGTCCAGCAGTTTTTTTAGTGTCCTTTTCTCTGCCACTGTCACCAGAGTGTCCAGCTTCATGCCGACCACAGAGCTAGCCTTCCTGATCAGTTTCTCCAGCCTGGATGAGTCCTTCTTTGCTGTGCTGCTCCCCCAGCACACCACAGCATAGAAAAGTACTCCAGCAACCACTGACTGGTAAAACATCCTCAGGAGCTTCCTGCAGATGTTAAAAGACCTCAGCCTCCTGAGGAAGTACAGTCCAGTTTATTGTCCACCCACAGCCCGAGGTACTTGTATGTGTTGACCACCTCCACCTCCTCCCCCTCTATCTGAACCGGCAGTGGACCTTCTCTGGACCTCCCGATGTCCACAACCAGTTCCTTAGTCTTTGAGGTGTTGAGTTGCAGGTGGTTTGTGTGACTCCATGCGACAAAGTTCCTCACCAGACTTCTGTACTCGTCTTCCTGATCATCCCAGATACACCCCATGATGGCTGTGTCATCTGCAAACTTCTGAATGTGTCATAATTCAGAGTTGTAGCAGAAGTCAGAGGTGTACAGGGTGAAGAGAAGAGGGGACAGCACAGTTCCCTGTGGTGCTCCTGACCACAGTGTCAGACGTGATGTCCTTCAGCCTGACGTACTGTGGTCTGTCGGTGAGGTAGTCGGAGATCCAAGCCACCAGGCAGGGGTCCACCTCCATCCTGTTCAGTTTTTCCTGAAGCATACAGGGCCGGATGGTGTTAAAGGCACTGGAAAAGTCAAGAAACAGGATCCTGACCGTGCCTTTTCCCCCATCCAGGTGTGAGTGGGCTCTGTGTAGGAGGTACAGGATGGCATCCTCCACTCTGACACCCGCCTTGTATGCAAACTGTAGTGGGTCCTGGGCATGTTGTACCTGTGGTCGGAGGAGGTTGAGGAAGAGCCGCTCTAGAGTCTTCATAAGATGTGATGTATTGAAAGTAAGTGTGTGATATATACTTTAATTACATCTGCATCACAGATCTTTTTTTTATGTATGTGTAAAATTTCAGTTTTTAAGGGTCATTATCCCCTTATCATAATTGGTAATATATTTCAAAAACTGGTCAAACAATACTTGAGAGTGGCTCAGAGCATTTGGATTTTTTTCTGTTCTAAATTCACAGATTATGTTTTTAACAGTGCCTTCATGATCACAATATGTTCTTACAGATCTCTGCATTATCAGAGGATTTTCGTATCCTAAAATTAAAAGCACTTTCAATCTTTTGCAGATTTCTAAACATGAATCCTCTTCTCTTTCTCTCATCAAGTTAAAAAAAAAAAAAAAAAACACTCCAGGGTTGAAATTTCAGAATACCAATGAGTGCTCTGCACATGATTAAAAGCCACATGATTGCGCAAAAGTAATTTTACTAGTTTGGGGACAAAGGTGTGCCAACTCTGTGAGAAGCCCTGAGGCAAATATTTTTCGGGGCCCTTACCACCATGTTGCACCAGAGTAAACACAGCATCTGATATTCTTTCCCTTTTACTATCTCTGCATGTGCACATGTAATAAAAAAACAATAATAAATAATATCAATAACGTCATTCCAACTTTTGTACATCAGTACCATAAACAACAACTGCATCAGAGGTTCTTAGAGATCACTCTTTAACAATTATTTAATGTGGACAAGCTTCTAGGATAAATCGCACACACGCACGTTATGCTATGAATACATATTTTTAACACAAGTGGTAATAATGTTTCAATCCCTTAAAAAAAAAAAAAAAAGAAACCGCTGACCCATCTGAACTTCACTGACAGCACTGCTCAAATCCAAAGTCCTACCGGTACACTCATTCTGCTTTTTCTCCTTGTGCTTTTGAGATAATGTGTTTGACAGACAGGTGTAGTGGAGCAGGATTTAAGATACTCACAAAAAAGTGGTCTGTCTCTCCCATTATAAATACAAGATTATGGTGAAAAAAATAATGCAACTCTGGACGGAAGCACTGCTCTAACACTCCTTAAGCTTTTCACACCGATGCCAATGTCAATTGTGGTGGCAGATGTCTTTTCTTGTGCATTAATCACATATTTTAATCATATCACATTAGTAATAGTAATGTCATTTTCTCACTTAGTTGTATGCATGTGCACTACAAATGAGCCTTGTGCTCTACACACACAGTGAGGCCATTGTAATGGGAGACGTTAAACAGACAGTGAGACTCCTGCTTATCAGGGATGTAAATCCTTAGATGACGGCCAACACGTAAGAGTCGTGGAATGTTCTTTGTTTGAGAAGGTATAAAATAATTCAGAGCGGTGTCCTTCCTCAGGATACTGTTTGGTGTTTGATCTGAAGGTTTTCTCCACTGCAGTGTTTTTCTATTTCTTTTAATAAACCTCACTTCAAAAGACACGGTCACCTAGAAGTTGCAGATTTATTTAAGATTTTCCACAACACAATGCTGTCATCAAAGAGGGTACAACAACCTTTTAGTATGCGACTTTTTAGTTGGTGAAACCACAGAAACAATCTTAAAATGCCACAAAAATTAATAGTATGTGAAGCATCTTTGATCTGAGTGCAGCTTGAGTCATAAGGTCTATTGTGATAAATCAAAGGATAAGGAAGTTGCATGCTTTCTCTGAAAGTGTCACAGAGTATTGGTTTGTTAACTCTTAATGCCATCAGTATTGCAAAGTGTTTACAATAACCATCTAAAGATCAGCAGCCTTGAAAGCATAGTTTCTTAGCAACGGCTCCATGACAGGGATTTACAGGCAACTCTGCTGCCATTCAGAACTGAAGAGGTTGAACCTCTTCTGAAGCTCTGCACTTCACACAACAGCCTGTTGAAAGTGATCTCTTCAAATTATACAACAGCAGATTTATTTCAGTACAATAACCTAGACTGCACTGCAACATCACCGTGTGTGCAAATGTTTTTCAGGGTTTTCCGTTTGTTTTGCAAGTAATACCAGCAAAACACACACACGCCCACACAGGCACTTACACCAAAACCCATGCACACAAAGGAAGCTTTTGGCAGTAGCAGGCTTTATGGAGCAAACAGCCTGATTCAAATGCCTGAATGCTCATTAAACCCCAGCTCAGCCTTCCTCACACACACACACTGAAAACTGCACGTAAAAAACACACGTATGAATCCATTCGACACACCTGCTGACACGCACATGAACTTTATATTAAGCTGCTCTAGCACAGCTTAGCTTAGTGGCCTTTGAAGCTGAGTGCTAAAGCAGATATTGATCTGATAGACTGATCTCCCTCACTTTATCCATCTCCCTCTTCCTCTAATATTACCTATACCCGCTTTTCTCTTTCTTTTCTTTATCATTTTCACAAACTCGCTCCCTCACCGGCTGTCTCCCCTTCCATATCGCGTCTCCTGCTTCTTTACACCTGTCTGTCAAAAAGATTCTCTGCTAATGAAAATTTCACGGTTTTATGAACATCAGTGTTTTAATTTGAACTTGTGTTTTACATATTTATGGCACTAAAATCATTTTTATTTCATGCAAATTTACTAAGGAGCTACTATCCAGACTTATGTTGGGTCTAAAAAGACATTTGCTTCACTGTCCTATGTCTTATGTCATTAATTGCTCTATTATGCATGTATGCAAACCTTTTTTTGCAGACCTTAAACACCTTCAAAACACTTCAGTTTCTCATAAAAATACAAATTATTTGTACAGGCTGAAATACATTTATCGCTAATGCGAAAGCTTTTGTCATGTCATTCATTAAGAAGTCTTAGTGGCAGTCATTTGAATCAATATACACAGATTATATATTTTATAAAATCTCAATTCAAAGGTACCTTTGCTTTCAGAAGCATTCTGGGTGACCAGTTTGACCAGTTTGACCACCTCTGATCTCTTTGTACAGTGATGCCCTAAAAAGGTCACAACTAAGCCCAGACATGATGGGTTTAGTTGTGACTCTTTTAGGTTATTAGTTAATGGTTGATTAGTAGTCATTGTGCAATTTTTTGTATCTCAGAGTTTGTCTTTGACTCTGCCCTTTACTCCTATTTTTTGGCTAAGACCCAAATGCAGTTTAACTTCAAAATTTATGCTGAAATATAAATTAAGTGTCACAGTTTGCACCGGCAGACCATGTGGAGGGAGGAGGAGGACCCAAATGCAGACACTTGGAATGAAACTATAATTTTAAAAAGGTGAACCATTTATTTGTGGCTGGGAAAAGGTACAAAACAAAAGGCAGATGCACACTAAGGAAAAACTAGCAGGAACTAAACTGGGGAAAACTAAATGCTAAGCACAAAAGACAAAGGACAAAACCTGAACATGGAAAAACCTGGAAACATGGAAGCATTGAAACATGATGAGAACTCAACAAACAAACTGACACTGAAGGAAGACAGAGGACTTAAATACACACAGGAGGTGATCAGGGGAAGTGGAAACACATGGGGAAACACTGACTGGAATGAACATAATTATGGCACAGGGAAGTGAAACTAAACACAATGAACATGGGGCATCAGACCTCTTCAAAATAAAACAGGAAACATAACGGGACGCAGACATGGCAAGCAAGCCTTAAGAAATAGAACACGCAGACATGAAACATATGAAGGAGGGGGAATTTAAACACAGGGGGTGAAGACACTAATCTAATAAACAATGAAGTATAACAGAGCAACCTAGCCCAAATAGAAATGAGCTTAGTTTAGCTAATGAACTTAAACATAAACAATTAATTTCAAAATATGTGAAAACTCTAAACACTGGGTCAAGTGACCCAGGACTGTGACATTATGTTTCTTCGGGGGGTTTCTAGAAGTTCTTACTCTATAATATTACTCAAGTACACCCAGTGTTAGCACAAGCTATTACTTTGTTGTTATTTGGATATGACTTTGGTAACTATGTGCAATTAAGTTGATATTTCGATATTGTTACGGGTCATTTTCACCTTACTACACTGTTACCACCATTTTCACCGAGCTGTAATAGAACGTGCCGTCAGCATATCATACTTATTCAATTTGCTTTTAAACTGTCTTGCAAAATACACACACGGGCAAAAGAAATGTTGATTCCGAGACAAAACCCCCCCAAAAAACACAGGAACTAAGAATAAAATATCGAAGAACATTTTTTGATTATTTTGTAATCTTCTTCTAAAACTAAAATGCCAGAAAAACAAAATCACTGCCAGCTTTTTGGTTGTATTACGCCTTAATTTAACAAGGCGGGAGTCTTAATCAACAGATGGTGTTTTTATTTATTTTTCTATCTGATCTCAAGAAGGAAATTCCTAGCAGTATAGTGTGGAAAAGAGGCCACTAAAGGAATGCTAATTTGACTGTTTACCAAAATTTGATACATTTACCCTGGGCTGCTTTTGTCTGCAGTGATAGATTGGGTCTCTCAACGAAGCAATGTGTATCTGTGAGTTATTTTCTGCATTCTGAATAGGAAATGTGAGGCCATAGTGTCTGAAAGTAAAACGTATAGGATATAAAACTGAAAGTCACCTGTGTTTGTGCAAAGTGACATGGGCTCAGTTATCATTTTTCCTTCTTTAATATGGAGTAAGAACATCAAGAAATAAAGTCAACTTAAACATTGCTATGCCTTCATGTGTGAAAGACATACATGCAAACTAGTTTAATTACAACCATGTGGCATTTGGATAACTAAGCTGCGTTCCACCATTTGCTGTTAGTATTGAACTTGAGTTGATATGGTCTCTGCTTAAGCAGGACAGACAGCCTGTCGGCACAACAACAAAGACTGACAGAAGGGTGGAGAGGGAGAGCAGATGCAACAGTAACACTGTGTCAACTGTTTGTCCACAGTCCACTCATAAGCTGTTCAGTATGCTGTGAAGTCAGCATGGCAACTCTTCAAGGTTCCCACTTTATAGTGAGCCAGCTGCACTCCGAGTCCTCCTGCCTAGCTTTGAGTCTGCAGCAACAGATACTTACACCAAATGTCTACAACCCCATTTCCAAAAGAGCAGGCAAGATAGTGTAAACTGTATGAATGAATACAGGATGGAGCTATTTGCAAATCCAATTGTGTTTTGTCTGAGACAGTGCTACTTATAGTTAAAAATATATATATAAAAAATAAAATGCAGGTGCCCCAAGGACATGTAAATTTAAATTCAGTTTAAAGGCAAATATTTTCTGTTCCTTATAGTTAAGTATATTTCTTTCAGTTTTAGTCACCAGCTCCAGCTCTGGCAATAGTAAAAAACAAATTAAGTGTCTGTGCTGTAACCACATTTGTCCAGTTAAGACTGAACATTAATGGAGCATAGGTCACAGGAAATTTGCTTGTTACAGAAAACAGGATGATTTGAAGTGACAACTCACTGCCCTGTGGTGCTGTGCTGATAAAATAAGGCTATCAGACTGAGCATGGCCCTGTAAGCTACACTGAGCTCAATAAGGGATGCTTTAAAGGTCAGGGAGCAGCAGTTAATCTGGAGAGCACTGAAACCGAGCCAGCAGGAAGGCCAAGGAGATCTGATAGTGCCTCTTTCTCCCTTACACACACTCATTCCTTTCTTTGCCCTAAAAGAGATGCTGCATTGTGAGGACTGTGTTTGTGGAAAGCCAAGGCCTGATTTAATCTGCACAGCTGAACTAGAGTATTGTCTCATTCACCAGACCTACTGTAGATACTTTTCTCCCCTGAAACTGAAAGACAGATAGAAAAAAGGAACAAGAAGAAATGAAGTGAGCAGCATGGAGTGGGATTGGACTGTCACTGTCAAGACTAACTACGTGAAATATCACAGATAGGCTACACTCCACCTCCATCCCGTCCAGCCCACACTAGAAAACAACAGAATTACTGACAAGTGAAGAAAATAATGCTGTCTGACTGCAAGGACGATGGAGGTTTGGTTACATTTTGTATTCATTTATTCACGTGTTCAAATGCCCGTTAATACAAATATCTAATCAACCACTCCCATTGTAGGAACATGGATAAGAAAACCTGAAGTTCAAAATGACATCAGAATAACGAAGAAAGGTCATTTACGGTAAGTAAATGGGGGCGACCGTGGTTCAGGGGGTTGGGAAGCTCATCTTGTAACTGGAACGTTGCGGTTCGATCCCCAGCTCTGTCTGTCTTGGTCGTTGTGTCCTTAGGCAAGACACTTAAACCTACCACCAACTTGACCAGAGGGGCCGATGGCGCAATAGGCAGCCTCGCTTCTGTCAGTCTGCCCCAGATGTGGCTACAACTGTGGTTTGCCTCCACCAGTGTGTGAATGTGAGAGTGAATGAATAGTGGAATTGTAAAGCGCTTTGGGTGTCTAGAAAAGTGCTATATAAATGCAATCCATTATTAAGTGACTTTGAACATGGATGTTGGTGCCAGGTGGACAGATATGAATAGTTCAGAAACTGCATATCTACTAGGATTTTCCTTCATGAGTTTATGGTCAGAGATAAGAAAAGACAAACAAGTCCAAGTAATAAAATAAAAATAAAAACACAACAAAAAACAAACATCCAACAAGCAGCAGTTCCCCGGATGAAACATGCCTTGTTGATATAACAGGTCAACAGTAACTCAACCATGCTATACAACCAAGCCATGCAGAAGAGCATCTCTGAACACACAGCATGTCAAGTGGAAGCAGATGATGGGCTACACCAGCAGAAAACTACACCAGGTGCCACTTCTGTCTGTAACAAACAGGAAGCTGAGGTTAAATTTCACATAAACACACAAACATAAAAAACTGAATTTAAACAGAAATTTGGAAAAAAGCTGGCCTAGCTGGATTTATTCTGCCTTGAATCAATCATTCAACATGATACCAGCTAGCTTCAAGCAATACTGTTACAATGTTTTTCAACATTAAGTATACACACTACATGCACAGCATTTGGGAGTAATTGTTATCTGAAAAGGAGCTTTGCTCAGCTGATCGAGAGCATCTCATAGATGGTCGCTAAATTTGTATGTTTAATAATTGTGACTAAGCCTTTATTTTTACAATAATCAAACACATTTGCCTGCAACAAATTACCTCAAACAAATTATTAACCCTTTTAATCTGCAAAATATTTTGGTAATAACTGACAGTATAAACTTAAACTTAACTTTATATAATAATAAGTACAGATTCCATTTTGTTATCTGGAGTCAGGAAAACTGTAAAAAAAATTATTCACTGTGAAGAGCTTTTAGCTGATGAGTTTGAGCAGTAACAATGAAAATGGAAACTATAAAATAGAGAATAAAATGGGCTAAGTGTGATAGCAGTTGTTACACTGATCACAAAGAAAGCGATTTTTGAGCAACAGAGATTCAGAAGTAAAATGTTTCATAAGTGGCAGCAAAAAAAGAGTGCTTTTGTAAAGCTGTATATATCACCAACAGCTTCATTCTCTTCAAGTGCACTATTAAAAATTAATGAGCAACATTCCTTGTTTCCTTCCTTCTTTCTTTACTTTTGGGACCATGTGAAATAAGATTCACTGTTACATATAGAGTCCACATACTTCTCTGTGCAGTAAAACAGAGCCTAGACAGACTAAATGGCCAAGATAAATTCAAGAGGACAGACAGAGACAGTGCCAAGAAAGAAAAGTAAAACAGTAAAGAGAGCTGAAAACATGACTGCATAGATTTTATTATTGTGCTCTGAAAGCTGAAAGTGACTGAGTGACAGGAAGATGGAAAAAGGAAGTGAGAGAGGAATATTGTGGTCGAGATGCTAACATAAGTGGCAGTATTTTGCTCTGTCTGCAAACAGAGTTGGATTTCCCCGTTCAGTCTGTGCCCAGGGGAGGGAAATTAACAATCTGTCTGTTCGTTTAGTGACTTGTCTTTCCTTGACGCCTCCTGGCACCTCCTAGGAATCTTAACAAGGACCAGAAATGGGAACGAGTGACAGGGAAGGACAGCGACAAAGGAAGAGTAAAAAAAAGGAAGGAAGAAATGTCAAAAGCGTTAATACCAGGGTGTGCTGTTTGTTCTCCTCGTTAAATTACAATCAAGGTTTTTATTGTTACTCTTTTGCAGTGACTGTTTTAATCCTTATTCTGCTCTGACCAAGTCTGTTCTTTGTGGTTTGTAGTTTCTGTGCATCTGCATACCCCACTGAGTATGTGTCACTAGGTCTCAGGTCTGTGTCTGAATTGGTGTCTTCTACAGTATATAACTGTATTCATCCATGCATACATACAGCTGGTGTGTCACAACATGTGTTCCAGCATCCCCGAGTGTCTGTGGGTGTTCCCTGCTTCCCACCCGGGGCTTTAATTAGTTCTCCCTTAGTAATCATACTGTGCAGTTCTGATTATTCTTGTTGTCATGGTAGCACTCTGAGGTATCAACATCTGTGAGATGATGGCATTTTTATGAATGTGATATACAAGGCTAGAGGAAATTCAATTACATCAGGGATAAACATCCATTTGGAATCAGGGATAAATGGATCAGAATTTGATGGTCAAAGATCAGTGTGACCTCATGAAACACGTTTCACTCAATGTCATGTTTAATAAACTAAAATAATGAGGGGTTGACACATTATATGCCAAAAGTCAAGATTGGAAAGCCATGGCTGAAAACATAACCCTAAGTGATGCATACATCAATAATCTAGTTAAAAACAAACTCGAAGATGTGTTAAAAAGGCCAGACTCTTGACTTCAGCATGAAATAAGTCAATACAGTATTCAGCCTGTTTAACCCAGCTTGTCTCTCTATATAAAACCACAACAATAATAATAAAAAACTAACGTCGTGTTCTAAATAAGAATCAAACTAGTAATTTACACTATACAATTACAATCCTTGATTTAGAGAGGTAAATTTTGAATACATTTGTAAGTCCTTTTCTTTAGATTGATATTTATACAGTAATAACAAGAGTACAAGTTATCGTTACACATATCAGAATCAGAATCAGAATGGGGTTTATTGCCAAATGTTGAGCAGGTTTACAACATTAGGAAATTGCTGCGGTGCTTCAGTGCAAACATGCTGTCATAAATAGCACTTAAATAGACATGGAAAAAAATAAAAGTAGGGATAAGAATTAAAAGTGCTACGTGGAAAGATATGTGCATGAGATATACATGAGATATATACATGAGAATAAGAATTAAGAGTGCTACGTTGAAAGATATATACATGAGTGCAGGTGGTGATCAGTGCCAAACATAGAATGATGCAGTGACACAGCGTAGGGTCATGTGTTAGTGGCGGGTACAGTCATATGGTTATTGTTCATGTGTTCAACAGCAGAGGGGAAGAAACTGTTCTTATGGCGAGAGGTTCTGGTGCGAATGGACCGGAGCCTCCTGCCTGAGGGGAGCAGGTCAAACAGACTGTGTCCAGGGTGAGAAGGGTCAGCTGAGATCCGATATATATACAGACATATAGTGTATCTCTTACCAAATCATAATTTGAAATTAATGAGCTCCAGCACAGTGTTAAATGTTGCCTTGCTTGCAGAAAGACACGCAAAAGTAAGCATAACTAAATGATAGATTCAGCCTTTTTCCAGCTGAAGCCCCAGACTGAGAGACATAAATCGTGTTTCTTCATTGTTGTATTTCTGAGTCAAAAGAGAAACTGCTGTTTTGTTTCTATTGCAGACACGGCTGACACCGAGCACTGCTCCTTATCTTTGCTTTTGGTAATTATGAAGAAGGCTGCAATTGTATGGCAAACTTTCAAAGTGGTACAAATGAGTGAAGCATCCCTCTGTGATTACACTGTATAGCTATGAATTCCACAATTAAAACACAAAGGAGCATTAAACAGTGTCTAAAAACTGACTGCTGCCCATGGACTTTTTTGTGTGTGTCAGAAACTTCAGAGATTATTTTTATTCTTTTTTTTTTTATGTTTACCTGTTTCCGGATTCTATTTAGCAATCTACGTAAAAATAAAAGACATATTATGAGATTCTACTATGAGTGCCAAGCAACTTCTGACAGCAATTTACAGTAATAACAGGTTTGTAATGACATTGTTTTAATTCATACAATTCATTTTTAATACTATTACTTGTTATTTAATGGTAATAATTCAAAACTAAATTTTTGATTTCAGAGGCAGGATTCTCTTTCCTGCTTAGTAATGGACAATTTAATAAAAGTTGTGTTGTTCTGCCAAAATTATTGTTATTATCTGTAAATTTTCACATTTACTATAGTAAAGCATGTGATTACTTTTCATTAAGATGCCATATTATAGTAATTTACTTGCATTCCTTCCTTTCTAATTAGACAGTATTTCTTATAAATCAGCAGTATAATGCATCATAAAACAGTGTAATGATTTCACAATCTTTAATCCAAGGCGTAATGTGGCCTATAGTCGTATAATGACTCAACAATTCTTTGATTAGAGGTATAAGGTGGCATAAGATACTATAATAATCTCGCCACACTAAAACAAAAATTGTTTTAGTGGTTGAATATTATGGTTGATTAATTTCCATTGTGCCAGCTCCAGTTTGGGTGAAATCAGTTTTGTGTATTCAGTAATTTTTAGTTTCAAATACGTTTTTGATACATTTCTAAAATATTTCTGTTCTGATGTTTGTATGACTGCTCTAATCCACATATCATTGTTTTTACTATGCTACTCCACCCAGCCATACTACAGTAACTACACATTACCGTATAGAAAATAATCCTTTCCGTGTAATCATACATTATAATTTTTTGGGGGTTTTTTTGTTTTTTTTAATAGTCATGCTTCTTGGTGCAAAAACTCAAACTACTGATGCTACACTCTCCCTACACACTTTTTGCTTCAAAAATAGACGCTGGTATCTAAATGTTTTTTTTTAATTAATAATCTGCAAGAACAAAACTTAAGAGAATAAGAACATAAGAAGCCTAAGAGCTTTCAAATATTAAGCCCCTTCAAGATAATGTTTGTCCTCTAAAAATCTAACCAGTAGATTATTAAGCAACACGGCAGTCTACCAACATGCAGTGCTGTCCTAAAAGGCTTCACAGCATCTGTTGGATCCATTCATTAGACCGAAAATTAGAATATAATTCTTCACCTCAGACAAAAATCTGAGGTAATGCATCATTCCAGACAGCATTACTTTGTCTTTCAAGGTCTCATGAACTGTCAGGAAAAGAAGCAGGAACAATGAGAGCAAGCATTGTGACAGAGATGATTAAATGCTCGGGACTCTAACTGGTGGTTGGGTGACAGCTCAGCATGGAAATAAGAACACTGACACTGTCATGGTCCTGGGTCGGTGACCCAGCGCTTTTAGTTTGTTATCATTTTCTAGATGATTGTTTAGGTTCTGTGTTATATTCGGTCTGCCTCTGAGTCTGCGTCTGTATCTGTCTGTCTATGGTGTCACCCCATCTGTTTGTGAATCTGTCTGTTTAGTTCAATGTCTTGTCTGGTTCCCTGTGTCTGAGTTTCCTGTTTTATTGTGAAGGTCCGTGTCGTATGTGAGTGTGATCAGTTTACGTTTCCCCTGTCCCGTCAGCCCAGATTCCTCCCAGCTGTGTTGCCCTCCTGTCTCTCATCCCCTGATTACTGGTGTGTGTGTGTATTTAAGCCCTGTGTGTTTTCCTGCCTGTTGCCGGTTCGTCTGTGTAACTCCGTGTCAGTCTGTTACCCTGTGTTCCACGGTGTCCTGTTCCTCGTCTGCGTCTCTCTGCTTCTCATCCCGTTGTCATATGCTCCCAGGTCTGTTATTTTTAGTTCTCCCAGTTTAGGTGTCTTTAGTTATTTGTTATGCCCCACTGTTTGTTTGCCACTACACCTCTGTAAATAAAACCACCGGTATCTCATCCACTGCCTGCATCTTGGGTCCTTCTTCCAACTCCACACGGCTCGCCTCGGCAGCCGTGACAGTATGAACCGGCCACTATGGACCCAGCAGCATTCAACCCGCCCAAGGAGCTCCGGGAGGACATTGTTTACTCCGTGGACAAATTAATTAATGCGTGGCTGGAGCACGAGGGGAGAGAATTTCGCCAAGCCGTGGCTAATCGGCTACAGCGCTTGGTTTCTGGTCTCCCCTGGCTGCTCAGCTCACTTCACCCGCTCGCACAGAATTTCATTCTGAACGGACTCCGTCTTCACCCCCCGGCTGCTACCACCCACCCTGCAACTCATGCTTCACTGCCCGGTCCGACAGAGGATGTTCTGCCCGGCCCGTCAACCCAGCCTTCAAGGGGGAAACGGCGCTCACGCTGCCGACGCTCCTCGCCACAGTCGGACCTGGGGATTTCCGAGCGGCCAGCTGTGGTGAGTGGACAGGACAGTATTGTTGGTCTGAACTGTGGGACCGTTTACTCAGGGGTGATGTTCTGTACGGCACAGGACAAAAACTGTTTATCGCCTGAAGCTCAGTTAGCCGCCCGGCCAGAAGCTCAGTTAGCCGCCCGGCCAGAAGCTCAGTTAGCCGCCCGGCCAGAAGCTCAGTTAGCCGCCCGGCCAGAAGCTCAGTTAGCCGCCCGGCCAGAAGCCCAGTCGCCACCTCCGCCACATTCAGCCTCACAATCCAGAGCTCAATTACAGTCACAGCCGGACTTATTACAAACCATGTTACAATCCATAGCCCGGTCTGTAGCTCAGTTGGCAGAAGAATCATCAGCTTTATCCTCCGTTCAGTCTCCAACTTCACCACCGTTGTCATCACAACCATTATGTCAGTCACCTTCAGTTCAGCCTCCTGTTCAGCAGCCACCAGCCCTGCATCCTGTGTCAGTTGCTTCACCTGTAAAACAATATAAGTCAATTCTACCCGAAAGACACTATTCCTCGCCCATCCATTCCAAGCAGAGAGACAAATCTAATAATAATGTCAACATTCCTCAAAGGCTGGCCAGTTCTGAGACTGAGATGCTGTTACGTCCCTCTGCAGCTTTTAATCGTCTCAGTGTTTTCAGCTGGTGCTAATTGGCCACACCTAGTCAGGTGTGGATAAAAGCATACCTGAGGCAAGCTTTCCGGCAGTGCACTAGTCTTTGCCTTGGTGGCACCAGCCATTTTAGCCAACCTGGTTTTCCATTTTAGGATGAAACCTCTTCTCACCCACACTCTGTTATTCATCTCTGTTTTTATGTTGCGGCTTTTGAGCCGGGTCGTAACATAAGTGGTGGCACGTCCGGGATATTTGGACATTTTAGTGGAGACTGAATGTCAGTTTGTTTTGCTTTTAAGTGGGTGAGTGATGGTGTTCACTGTAATTGAGCAAACTCCCTTTAGTAAGTGTGTTTCAGCTGGGTGGCTGTGCTGCCCTTCCATCGAAGCACTTGTTTGTTGTTTTGCTTTATTGTTTTAGTTTGTGTTTGGTGGCTATCCTGGGTGGGGGTACGCTTCAGAGTTTGGTAGGAGACTATATCTCTGGTCTGCTGCCTGCTCTCGAGTTCGCGTTTAAAGTTGCCTCGAGCCTGGTACACCACTGAAGACTAGGGTAGGAAAAGTAAGGGTTTTGTTGTTTTTAGTGTTTTAGGCTGGGAGTTGCACATAGTAAATCAGTGGCACCAAAGTTGGTAGGAGGTTGGAGACTATTCATGATTATGGTCTGTAGCTGAGGCAGGTAGGCTGTTTTTAAGTTGGCATTGTGTGCACACCCTGTGTGTGCATATGTCAGTGTTGATAGATGCTAATGAGATCCTTGTGAGGTGAGCGTTTTGTGATGTGACCTTTAGTGTTGTGGGGAATATGGCTATTTTGTTGGATCACTTGTGAGTGTTGTTGGCCAGGTGATGGCAATAACACTGTGGGGTGCTGAGCCACCCTTGATGTGATCATTGTGTGGCCATAGCTCTCCATTTTGTGGTTGGTCACTAGTATGCTTGATTTACTGAACTTTTTGGATTAAAGTAACTTGTTGTGGTATAGGGCCACTTGTATGTGACTGTTTGTGTGGTGGAGACAACAGATCACTTAGTTGTGATTATTTGTTGCTACTTTTGGTTTTGTGTTGTAGCAGATCAGGTAATCATTTTGGGTTTGACTGTTGTGCTCCTTTGTGTTGGTCACATGTTACTTTTTGTCTGTTCAGTGTGGCAACTTCAAATCCTCATGCCCATCCATGCTTAGAGATGCCAACTATAACGTGAACACTGTGCTTCTGTTAGCTTTAACTTTTATTCCAGGTTTTTGGGTCAAGGAACTGAAGGCTTCAGAGGGGCTTTTAATAAATTTAAGGGTCCTAGAGGAACCCTTTTAAGGGAGGTGGTGTTACGTCCCTCTGCAGCTTTTAATCGTCTCAGTGTTTTCAGCTGGTGCTAATTGGCCACACCTAGTCAGGTGTGGATAAAAGCATACCTGAGGCAAGCTTTCCGGCAGTGCACTAGTCTTTGCCTTGGTGGCACCAGCCATTTTAGCCAACCTGGTTTTCCATTTTAGGATGAAACCTCTTCTCACCCACACTCTGTTATTCATCTCCTTTTTTTTATGTTGCGGCTTTTGAGCCGGGTCGTAACAGATGCACTCCAGGGCCTCCCCAGAGGCTGGGTTTCAGCCCCCATCAGACTCTGGACCCCTGGAGTTTAAGAAGCCAGCTGAGGACTGCACCCGGCTGTCGCTGCCTGAGCAGGGTCAATGCTCTGCGCAGCTGCAGGCCGCTATGTGTTTGCCAGAGGCCCGCGTGCCTGCTGGTCCTGTTCTGTCCCTGCCAGAGGCCCGCGTGCCTGCTGGTCCTGTTGCGTTCCTGCCAGAGGCCCGCGTGCCTGCTGGTCCTGTTGCGTTCCTGCCAGAGGCCCGTGTGCCTGCTGGTTCTGTTGCGTTCCTGCCAGAGGTCTCCGCACCTGCTGGTTCTGTTCTGTGTGTGCCAGGGGCTCCAGTGCCCACTGGTTCTGAGACTGTTTTTGCTGGGGGGCCCAAGGAGCCCGTCCAGCCTCCTGCCTCGTCAGCTGGGGGGCCCGAGGAGCCCGTCCAGCCATCACCCTCGCCTGCTGCGGCCTCATCACCCTCGCCTGCTGCGGCCTCATCACCCTCGCCTGCTGCGGCCTCAGAGTCTTCGGCCTCACCTGGTCCGGTTTCAGCATCCTCATCAGCATCGCCTGGTCCGGCTCCAGCTTCAGCATCCTCATCAGCTGCTTCGCCTGGTCCGGCCTCTGCTTCAGCATCAGCATCGCCTGGTCCAGCTTCTGCTTCAGCGTCCTCATCAGCTTCGTCTGGTCCAGCCTCCGCTTCCGCCTCGTCTGGTCCAGCCTCCGCTTCGCCTGGGGCTGCAGGGGCCATGCAGCCTTCAGGTCCCCTACTACCACCTCCACATCGTCGGTCATCTGCCAGGCCGCTTGTTGGGCATCTCCGCCACTGCCTTCCGCGTGGCCGGCCTCCGGACTTGTTTCCACGCCGCTGTTGCCGTCCGCACGGTCGGCCCCCAGAACTGTTTCCACGCCGCTGTTGCCGTCTGCACGGTCAGCCCCTGGAACTGTTTCCACGCCGCTGTTGCCGTCTGCACGGTCAGCCCCCAGAACCGTTTCCGCGCCACTGCCTACTGCGTGGCCGGCATCCGGACCTGCCCCGCTGCCATTCGCATGGTCGGCCTCCTGAACTTGGCCATCTGGGCCTTTTTGGACTCTGTCCCTCCGTCCTGGGCCCCCTCCGCCCGCCCTGGTCGGGTCCTTTTCTGTTTTGTTTTGGTCTGTTTTTGTGTTTCTGCTGGGCTGTCTGGGGCCAGCCCTTGAGGGGGGGTACTGTCATGGTCCTGGGTCGGTGACCCAGCGCTTTTAGTTTGTTATCATTTTCTAGATGATTGTTTAGGTTCTGTGTTATATTCGGTCTGCCTCTGAGTCTGCGTCTGTATCTGTCTGTCTATGGTGTCACCCCATCTGTTTGTGAATCTGTCTGTTTAGTTCAATGTCTTGTCTGGTTCCCTGTGTCTGAGTTTCCTGTTTTATTGTGAAGGTCCGTGTCGTATGTGAGTGTGATCAGTTTACGTTTCCCCTGTCCCGTCAGCCCAGATTCCTCCCAGCTGTGTTGCCCTCTTGTCTCTCATCCCCTGATTACTGGTGTGTGTGTGTGTGTGTTTTCCTGCCTGTTGCCGGTTCGTCTGTGTAACTCCGTGTCAGTCTGTTACCCTGTGTTCCACGGTGTCCTGTTCCTCATCTGCGTCTCTCTGCTTCTCATCCCGTTGTCATATGCTCCCAGGTCTGTTATTTTTAGTTCTCCCAGTTTAGGTGTCTTTAGTTATTTGTTATGCCCCACTGTTTGTTTGCCACTACACCTCTGTAAATAAAACCACCGGTATCTCATCCACTGCCTGCATCTTGGGTCCTTCTTCCAACTCCACACGGCTCGCCTCGGCAGCCGTGACAGTCACATACTCACAGGATTAAAGGTGTGTGTGTGTGTGTGTGTGTGTGTGTGTGTGTGCGCGTTTATTCCACAGCACACACATATATAAAAGGACATGAAATTAGTAGATAAGTCAATGTCAGTAGTTTTTAGTAATACAATTGTTTTCTTATGTAATTAACATAGCTACTGAAATCGTCACCCTAATAAATGCTAAGAAAACAGAATAAATTAATAAAGTGGGACAACCAGTGTCAGTTTCCTCAAAGAATCAGGAGCTTTCTTATGTGGTATATAGTGCTGCTTAAATAACTTACAAAGGACGTCTAGCATTACGGGGGGAAAAATACCAATTGTTATTCATCAAAACAAATTTTACAAAAAATTCCTACATTTGGATTTAGTTTCTCTCTATCAATCTCTACTGATTAACTGGTAAGTGCAAAAAAAAACTAACTGTAATGTGATTGAGAAAGCAAGAAACCTACAATATCATCCACATGTCTGTGAATAAGTCAATACTAATGTTCAATAATAATGAATGGCTCACCCACAACAACTTGTGTTATCTCGTAGCCATCAATGAGGCAGTATGTTACACATGGATGTCACAGCATCACATGATTATTATTTACTGAAATCTGCAGGTTTGATGACTCTGGTCAAGATTTAATTGTATTTATTCATTTAAGTTTATTCAGTTCATACTGGATAGTAAGATCTGTCATTGTAGATTTGAATGTGCAGCACATGAGTCTTAATTCCGTATAGGAACTATGTTAAACTGCATCTTCCCTTTAAAATACAATTGTTACTAATATTTTAAATTACGTACTCTGTATTAGGGCATTTTTTTAAATTTGCTAAACAAAAGTGCATGTAAGTCAAATACACAAGACACAAATATGCAGTGCCAATTCTGACACATTTTACTGCTAAAACGCTTGAATAAGTGTGTTTATCCAAACCTTTACATAGTACATTCGTACATATATTAAGTAAATATTTTGCTGTTACAGAATACATCTTCGATTTATAACTGCATTAGATATGACATTTATCTTACTGAACACGTTGCTCAGTTCACGTCTGCAAAGCCTGACATTTTCACTGCGAACTTTTCTGCACTGTTAACAATTTGCTGGTAAAAAAAAAAAAAAAAAAAAGCTATGAATCACACTCTGACCCAGACATAAACCCCCACTCACTGTGATACTCACATATCTGACAGGAGTTCCTCACGAGTGTGAGGAGGGTGGGAATGTCGACATACTGTGGGTCTGCTGAAAAGAGAAACTACCTGTGTTTGCTCTGTATATTTGAAACCTTTGACATTTAACGTTGTCTCAGAGTGCTTTCTAGGACAAATGATTCAGGCTTAATGTCAACATGCTATGAGGATCTACTCATCAACTCTGACTAATTTACCTGAGAGCAGTGAACTGATGCTAGCAGTACAGCAAGGCTTCAATAAAAGATGATGCTCTAATAGCAAGATTTGTGAAAAATACAACTATTCTTCAAGAATGTTGCCAACAGCCTCAGAATAATCTTTAAAGGAGCTTAAAACATCATTATTTTTTGACAAAGGCTGAAATCTTCGGAGTTTAAATAAATAAAAGCTTTGCACCCTCTTGACATTCTGCTAGCCGACTTCATTAGGCTGTCACCTTGAGGTGTTACAGGGATTACCTAATATGCTAAGCTCTTGTTGGCTGCTTTTTTCTTTTCTTATAAAAAGTCAGATCACCTGATGCAACACTTGATCACTTTCCTCTGGCTCCTCTCACAGTACATACTGGACATGTCGCATAAATTTTACAACAAAAAAAACAAAAACAAAAAAAACAACACAAAAGAGCTGTACATTTAGTACCTTCTTTCTGTCCCAGGCCTTCGAAGAGTTCCATGTGTGATACAGACACACACACACACACATACACACACGTGTGTACACGTATACACACACACACACACACACACACACGTAAACGAAGTCACAATGCTCCTTTTTATATGTGTACCCCACCCCAAGAGCATATTGGACACAAATCCAGAGAGAAAAGGAAAAAATTTGAAAAAATAAAATAAATTTAAATGAGGTACATCAAATTTGCCATCAAAGGCAATAGTTTGCACAAGATTAATCGCCATCACAACAGTAAGGGTATAGGGTAGCTACCAAGCGAGTATCAGATGGGTATGGTTTTAATTTTCTCTAAATGTTTTAGCAATGTATCCCAAACGGCAAAGAATCTCTCCTCCAACCCCTTGAGAGGATACTTTATTTTTTCCAGCTGTATAAATTGTGTCAGGTCACTGAACCAAATTCAAATTCAAATTTTATTTGTCACGTACACAGTCATACACAGTACGATATGTAGTGAAATGCTTGGACAACTGCTCGTGACCTAAAGAAAACAAAAAAGGAAAAGGCTATGAATAAGATAGGAAATAAATATGAAAAAATTAAAAAGGGTAAATTTAACTAGGAAGGAATAAAATATAAATTAAGGTTAAAAATGAAATAACTGTACAACACAAATTAGAATGAAGGGTAAATTTAACTGGGAAGAATAAGATAAAATATATAAATTAAAGTTGAAAATAAAATAACTGTACAACAAAATACACAATACAGAACTATATAAGAATGTATGAAGGAATCTAAATATAAATAAATATATACACAATAACAGCAGCTGTACAAGTATTAACCGGAAATGAAGAATATAGTGACCAGTGTTGTGCAAAAACAATGTCCAGAAAGGCCAGTGTGTGTGTAAGAACCATATGTGTGGGTCAGTACTGTGTGGTGGTGTGATTGAGAGACCGTATCGCCTGCGGGAAGAAGCTCCTCCTCAGTCTCTCTGTGTTGGTCTTCAGGGAGCGGAATCGCTTTCCTGACCTCAACAGAGAGAACAGTCTGTTGTTGGGATGGCTGAGGTCCTTCACGATCTTCCTGGCCTTGGTCCAGCACCGCCTGCTGTAGATTGAGTGCAGGTCAGGGAGCTCGGAGCGGATGGTGCGCTCAGCTGACCGCACAACCCTCTGTAGAGCTCGTCTGTCCTGCATGGTGCTGTTCCCGAACCAGGTTAAGATGTTTCCCGCCAGGATGCTCTCTATGGTGCACGAGTAAAAGTTCCTGAGCACCTTGGAGGGCAGTTGGAAGTCTCTCAAGCGTCTGAGGTGGTAGAGACGCTGTCGGGCCTTTTTCACCACGGTGTTGATGTGACAGGACCATGACAGGTCCTGCGTGATGTGAACTCCGAGGTATTTGAAGCTGTCCACTCTCTCCACTGGGCACTCGTTGATGACGGGGGTCTGGTAGTTCCTCTCCTGCTTAGTGCTGAAGTCCACTATCAGCTCCTTTGTCTTACTGACGTTTAGAAGGAGGTTGTTCCTCTGGCACCAGTTCTCCAGATTCCTAATCTCCTTCAGGTAGGCCGTCTCGTTGTTATCAGAGATCAGGCCCACCACGACGGTGTCGTCAGCAAACTTGATGATGGTGGTGGAGCTGGTAGTGGCCACACAGTCATATGTGTACAAAGAGTACAGCAGGGGGCTGAGAACACACCCCTGGGGGGCTCCAGTGCTGAGAGTGGTGGAGGCTGAGACATGTCCGCCCATCCTTACTGCCTGTGGTCTGCCAGTTAGGAAGTTGGAGATCCAACCACAGAGCCACTTTGGGTGGCTTTTCCTTAATGTTCTATGTTCTCTGTGTTTAGCACCAAATATACCAATAACTACATTGGGTTGCAGCTCAACATTCAATGCTTCAGACAGTGTATTGAAAATTGTTGACCAGTAGGCTTTTAAAGTTGGACATGACCAAAACATATGTGTTAAATCTGCAGAAGGATTTCTACATCTCTCACAGCTTGCATCTATGTTTGGAAATATTTTGGCCAGTCTTGCCTTAGAGTAATGAATGCGGTGAACAATCTTGAACTGTATGATGTTCAATTTGGCACAAGAAGTACTGTTGTTTACTCTTGAAAGAGCGCTTTCCCAGGTCTCCTCTAAGTCCACCCCCAGCTCATTCTCCCAGTCCACTTTGATCTTTGCCATTGTTATAGTCTTAAATGAGGCTATGCAATTGCTAATTCTTGAGATAAGACCTTTAGGCTTAAATGTGAGTTTCAACAGACCATCAACACCAGTAAATGGGGTTATATTTGGAAAGTTGGGGTTATAATGCTGAAGGAAGTGGTGAACTTGAAAATATCTAAATAAGCTGGACCAAGGGAGGTCACATTTTTGAGACAAATCCTGAAAACTTGCCAATACACTGTCTATGTACATGTCAGAAAAATTGTGGATGCCTTGTCTCTGCCAAAGAGCAAATTCAGTCTAATCTGGCGGGAGGGAAAAGGTGATTATCATGAATAGGGCTCAAATGGAGAAGATTTTTAAACCCAAAGTTCTTTCGAAATTGAGCCCATATTTTGAGGGTGTTAATAGCTATAAGACTGGTGGTGTACTGCCGTGAGGAAATTGGAAGGCTAGAGGTGACCAAGGCTCTAAGGGAGGTGGAAATGCAAGATGCCACTTCAATTTGGCACCAATCTTCATCTGGGGTGTGGAGCCAATAAATGATTTTTTTGAACATAGGCCCATTAGTAATGGCAGAAATTTGGAAGGGCTAAGCCACCTAGGTGTTTAGGCCTCTGTAACAAATCCAGCCGTATTCTAGGATTTTACCCATCCCATATAAATGAGACCAAAGCTTTATCAATAGATTTAAAAAATGATTTTGGAAGGTAAAGTGGGATACACTGAAATAGGTAAAGAAACTTAGGGAGTACATTCATTTTTATACAATTTACCTTCCCTGCCAACGATAGAGGAAGTGGCTTCCATTTCTTTAAGTCTGATTTGACCTTTTCAAGTAGCGGGCAAAAATTTTCTTCATAGAGATTTGCACAATCTCTTGTTGTATTTATGCCTAAATAGTTAAAGCCATTTTTGGATGTTTTGAAAGGTATAGCACTGCTCTGTATTTGAAGAGCCAGGTCATTAACAGGATAGCATTCACTTTTACTGAAGTTCAGTTTGTACCCAGAGAAGGAGCCAAAGCTGCTTAGGGTGTGGATGATATGGGGGACACATGAAACGGGATCAGATACATACATTAACAGATCATCTGCATAGAGGGACATTCTATGCTCTTTATCCATCCTATGAATGCCTGCAATTGATGGCAAGGTTTTGAGTGTAATACAGAGGGGCTCTATGGCCAGGGCAAATAACAATGGGCTGACGGGTACCTCTTGTCAACTTAAAATATCGTGAACGTTTACCATTAATGATTATAGAAGCTTTGGGTGATGAATATAAGTCTTATCCATGAGATAAGATTAGGGCCATAGCAAAATTTCTTTAAACAAGCAAATAGATATCAAATGCTTTCTCTGCATCCAGCGTGATGACCACCTCAGGCACCACGCCGGACGCAGGAGATTGGATAAGAATAAGAATAACTTTATTTATCCTGAGGGAAATTCTTTTTTCGAAGCTCTCAATTTACCGGTCGATCTACGTCCCTACCCTCACCTATGGCCACGAGCTGTGGGTAGTGACCGAAAGAACGAGATCGCGGATACAAGCGGCAGAAATGAGCTTCCTCCGAAGGGTGGCTGGCCTCTCCCTTAGAGATAGGGTGAGAAGTTCGGCCATCCGGGAGGGGCTCAGAGTAGAGCAGCTGCTGCTCCACATCGAAAGGAGCCAGCTGAGGTGGTTCGGGCATCTGACAAGGATGCCCCCTGGGCGCCTCCTGGGTGAGGTGTTCCAGGCATGTCCCACCGGGAGGAGGCCCCGGGGCAGACCCAGGACACGCTGGAGAGATTATATCTCTCGGCTGGCCTGGGAACGCCTTGGTATTCCCCTGGATAAGCTGGAGGAGGTGGCTGGGGAGAGGGAGGTCTGGGCCTCTTTGCTTAGGCTGCTGCCCCCGCGACCTGGCCCCGGATAAAGCGGATGAAGATGGATGGATGGATGGATGGAAATTCTTTTGTCATGTACATGCTCAAAGCAGCAGGAGAGACAGAGGAACAGATGAATAAGATATACAATATATACAATAAGAATAGTAGTATACAGTAATATACAGTAGGAATAACATTGAGCCGACAGACATTCATAAATGAGTGACGTCCTGGAATAAAACCAGTTTGGTCAGCAGATATTACATCGTGGATTGTAGTTTCTAGATGTAGGGCAAGAGCCTTAGCCAAGATTTTTACATCACAGTTTAGGAGTGAGATGGGACGGTATGAACCGTGCTCTGTGCTGTCTGTACCTGATTTCAGCAGGAGGAAAATAGATGCTTCAGCCATTGTCTCTGGAAGTGACCCACAAGACAAAGAATCATTAAACACATTAAGTAAGATTATTGTTAGTTTGTCAGAAAAATTTTAAAGAGCTCAATAGGATGCCCATCAGGGCCTGGTGCCTTGCCATTTTGCATCGCCTTTAGTGCAGTAGTCACTTCTGCATGATTGAGTGGAAGTTCAGCTTCATTCCTATGAGCCGCTGTTACAAGAGGAGCCTGAAGATTGTCAAAGAAATGTTCCATATCAGAGCAGTCATTTGTAATCTCAGATGTATAACGATTTGAATAAAACGCAGTAAAGGTTTCTTTAATTGCTTCAGAGTCAATTGTTAACTCACCATCATCTTTTTGTATTTGTGGGATTTGTTGTGCGGCTGAGCGGCATTTAAGTTGATGTGATAATAAATGTCCGGCTTTGTTGCCATGCTCATATACATAACCTCGTGACTTTAACAGAAGATGTTCAGTTTTTTCAGTTGATAGCAAATTATATTGTATTTGAAGGTCTAGCTTCCTTCTATAAAGCTCAGGAGAGGGAGAGACAGTACTGTATGAGGTGCCGTAAGGGACATTATTACTGAAACGCTCTCACACACGCTACTGAAATGCTCTCACACACACTACTGAAACGCTCTCACACACACTACTGAAACGCTCTCACACACACTACTGAAACGCTCTCACACACACTACTGAAACGCTCTCACACACTACTGAAATGCTCTCACACACACTACTGAAATGCTCTCACACACACTACTACTGAAATTTTACCTCTCACACACACTACTGAAACGCTCTCACACACACTACTGAAACGCTCTCACACACACTACTGAAATGCTCTCACACACACTACTGAAATTTTACCTCTCACACACACTACTGAAACGCTCTCACACACACTACTGAAACGCTCTCACACACTACTGAAATGCTCTCACACACACTACTGAAATGCTCTCACACACACTACTGAAACGCTCTCACACACTACTGAAACGCTCTCACACACACTACTGAAATGCTCTCACACACACTACTACTGAAATTTTACCTCTCACACACACTACTGAAACGCTCTCACACACACTACTGAAACGCTCTCACACACACTACTGAAACGCTCTCACACACACTACTGAAACGCTCTCACACACACTACTGAAACGCTCTCACACACACTACTGAAACGCTCTCACACACACTACTGAAACGCTCTCACACACACTACTGAAATTTTACCTCTCACACACACTACTGAAACGCTCTCACACACACTACTGAAACACTCTCACACACACTACTGAATCGCTCTCACACACACTACTGAAACGCTCTCACACACACTACTGAAACGCTCTCACACACACTACTGAAACGCTCTCACACACACTACTGAAACGCTCTCACACACACTACTGAAACACTCTCACACACACTACTGAATCGCTCTCACACACACTACTGAAACGCTCTCACACACACTACTGAAACGCTCTCACACACACTAATGAAAACCAAGAGGATTTCAATTGAACAGGAAGGCATTTTAGCTGCACAGGAAGGTGAGGAAAAACAAATAACACATTAATGCACAGCTAACACCGCGGTGACGTCTACAACAGTCTGTTAGAGGTATAATTGAAAAATATTTTGCCTTCATCAGTGACTATCCAAACATTGTTGTAGGGTAGCAGCCTATTGCAACAAGTCGGGGCATCCTGGCTATGCTAGCTGCCCGTATAATCTGGAAAGACTGTGTCTGACAGTACCTCATCTACAATGAAATTACATCAGATCCTTGTCATTTTTTACATACTTTCTTTGTTTTTTGAGGTGAGAACCAATGAAGAAGATGTTGAAAGATTTTTTACTTGTGCTCTGCAATGTATTGGGGCGCTCCAAAATGAAAATTCGGACAATATCAGACAAGAGCGGCTTTATAGAGAGCTAGATGATCATACACGAACTCTATCAGAATTTCTTGCTGCTGTATCTCGATATGATCCCAATAATAGGGTTGCCACCAACCTACTACAATCCTTGTATAGATGCTTTTGCAGCTTGCTACATGAATATGATGCTAGACAGAGATCTGCTTATGTGACCCACAGATTGTTACCCCCAACCACCTTGAGTGGTCATCCAGGTCGGCCACGATACACTATATCTGCTGAACAGATTTCTCACTTTGTTTCCATTGGTATGACATGGCAGAGAATTGCATCATGCTTTGGAATAAGTCGAAGAACCCTGTACAGACACAGACAAACTTTGGGAGTTGAGCCATTAAGCTATGTGGATATTTCAAATCAAGAACTGAATGGCCTTGTGACGGATATCCTACAGAACACTCCAAATGCAGGGGAAGTATACATTCTTGGAAGTCTGAGATCTCGTGGCTTAAGAGTTCAACGTTGGAGGGTCAGACAAAGTCTACAGGAAGTGGATCCTATTGGACGTGCATTTAGACGTCGTCATGCGATAAGGCGAAGGATCTATAGTGTTCAGGCCCCCAACCACTTATGGTAAGTTCACTGGTTTGAAACAAATGATCAGGCCTTGTGTTTAAAAGTATTAACACAATACATCAAAATTAATGGTCCTTCATTCAAAACATTACTGAAGTTAATCTATATGATCAGCATAAGATAATAATAATAAAAAAATAACAATAACCAAAAAAACTGAAATTGATATAAGTATGTTAAATATTTGGGGGATTCATAGTACATCAATTTAGATGTTGTCTAATGTATATACTGTTGAGTTGTTTAATCCTTTATTTTACATCACAATTTTAATCTCTAACATCAATTGTGCCAGGTAAACGTAGTGTGGAAAAAGACATTTTATGCCACTGTGTGTATGTGTGTGCACGTGTGTGTGTGTGAGAGAGACAGAGGTGTGCTGTTGTTGAAGTAAATGTACAAAATGAAACCTCTAGTTTTTGTTTAAGTACAGGGTCAGGAATTCACTACTAAATAATATGAACAAACATGTGGAACTGTAGTAATGCTTTCTGATCTCTCAACAGGCATTTTGACGGCAACCACAAATTGATTAGATGGCGCTTGGTCCTGCATGGCTGTGTTGATGGCTTCAGCCGAACTATCATATACTTACGTTGCTTATCCAATAACAGAGCCTCAAGTGTCTTGTCATTATTTTTGGAAGGAATACAAAACTTTGGTTTGCCCTTAAGGGTCAGGTGTGATCATGGTATGGAAAATATACAGGTTGCTCGTTTTATGTTACAGAGAAGAGGAGTAGGCAGTGTTATTACAGGTGTTTCAGTACATAACCAAAGAATTGAAAGACTGTGGGCAGAACTCAGAGTTGTATCAAGACACTTTATAAATATCTTTAACTTTATGGAAGAACAGGGTATGTTGGATTCACTGAATGAGCTACATCTTTTTTGTCTGCATTATGTTTATTTGCCAAGGATTGAAAGAGCATTAACAGAATTTGTCAATCAGTGGAACAACCATGGTCTCTCTACACAAGGAGGACAGACCCCTCTTCAGCTGTGGCATACAGGTGTCACAAACAATGTGGGAATCCTGTCGTTTATAAATGACATTTTTCATGTTGATAACTATTATGGCGTTGATGAAGAAGGGCCATTACCAGAACTTCAAACAAACAATAATGTCAATATTCCAGCTATTGACAGCAACATAAATGAGACTGCAATGAACATAATTCAACAAGTGAATCCATTAGAAAATGATGGAAATCATGGAATAGATGTGTTTTCTTCACTTTTACACCTTCTACATTAAATAAAATATTTTGCAAAAAATAAAAAAAGATATATAAAAAAAACATTTCAGAAAACATATGTGATCGAAACTAACATATTGAAACCATTTTCTTTAAAATGATAAAATGACAGCTCTGTTGTCAAACAGAAACTGACACAGGCAGAAGAATAAACAGACACAAATACAACCAAATCAAAAACCGATGGACATACACATGAAATGAGTAAAGTGACACAAATTTTGTATATTCAAACTCAACAATCTAAATTAACTTCTGACGTGCTGTTAAACAATTGGTATCTACCTGTATGAATCCTGAAGAACAATCACTTCTTGTCAAATTGATGTCTTAAAACATCAATTTGACTGAAGCAGGTAAATTTGGAAATATTAAAACCTTAACAAGTTAATACTCAATACTCACTTTGAATCAAAAGAGAGACCAATACAAAAGAGAAACACGCAAACTCCTCCAGCATAATGTGTTCATACCCTGCCAAAGCCGTAAGTGTTACCTAATGCAAAATCAAACTTCTCCTTGAACAGCTGGTATGAAACATGCAGTGGCAGCCTAATGCAGTTAACACACGTGTTGGCAAGAGGGAAAATTGGTGTAGAAGAGAAGTCATCGTCTCCTCTATGAATGAACTCAATCGAGGGTGCTGGGGAAAAGCCAATAGGTGGCACCGCAGTTGCTCCAGTTGCAAAGGCCAATATCTTCTGTAATTTGGAAGGTCCTTCTTCTTCTGCATAAAACAGAGAAGGAAAAAAGTGTTAAAAGGTTATTTCATTTGGCCAACATAAATTGTCAGTGAGTACAAATCTAAAGCAAGAATCTTAATGACTGTTATTGCAATGACTATAGAGCATGCTTTTCATCTTTCAATAGTCTCAAAGAACTATGTAAAAATGTTACTACAACCAAGAGGGTAATGTGGTGTTATTGTTATATGAGTATGTTATTTAAAATAAAGATTTCAGAAATGCTAACCTATAAATCGTTACATCTATTTATTGTGCACTAAAGTGACAATTACCTTCTGCATCTTGGAGATAGTCTCTCCAGAAGGTAACAACTGTCTCCTCAGCAGCTCTTCTGTTGCTTCCTTCTGGAGATAGATGAATGTTGAAAAGATCATCCACCTGGTCAGCAGTCAGCATATGTGGCTCATAGCAGAACAGAGGGCGAAAACTGTCTGGATGCCTCCTCATTTTCTCGAGAACCCCAAGAGTTTTCAGACCTTCACAAAATCTGGATAAACAGCACAAAGAAATTTTATTCAATAATTCTGCAATTTCATGCTTCTAAGTTAATTGTATATTATCAATTTGGCACAATCAGTTATACTAGGTTATTAACTGGCCATTTTGATTAATAGGTAAGATTTTTATCACATTTTAATTAATCTGAAAAACACAGAAAACCAAAATACCTTTGAAATGGACCTTGAACCCTGTGGATGACCTGAAACATGACAATATCATGTACCAGCAGATCCCTGTCTCTTAGTGAACGCATAGGCCTCAGGCATCCTGCATTGGCCAAGTAATCAAGCAGAGGTTCTTTTGACTTTTCAAGGTCCTCAAGGGTTGTACTTTGAGATATCTAGCATCACAAAGAGCAGAGGAAGGGCTTGTTATGGAAGTTACTCAGTAGTCTTATAACCTATTAGAAGGAACCCAGCCACCAGTGGTCTACACAATCACAATATGCCCGCGCGTACATTGGAAGTCAAATGACTACACATATTTTTTTAATATGTTTACAATGTGCTTAAAAAATGATAAAATATACTCTTTCGTCTACCCTTATCTACTGAATCTTAGTTTAATATAGCAGCAAAATATAAAAACTTGGCATTCAGCAATGGCCAGACTGATCCGGATAAACATTCCCTACAAAAGAAAACTGGAACACAAACTATTTTCAATTCACTATAAGATTTATAAAATAAACATATAGAGACCTTTCGGACTTTTTCAAAGAGTTCCAGGTCAGCTATGTCTTCCAGGGCTGGATTTGCTGAATTTCCAACCAGAAGGGAAAATACTGTTGGTGACAGAAAGTTAGGTGGTGGACCACCATGTACCAAGCTCACTGCAATGGCTCTCCCAGAGATGTAGTACCAGTCCCCTCTGAGAGCTGCAAAGCAACAGAATAAAAGGAAAAGCAAAATTGTCAGTAATGTTGCCTGTAAAAATAAATATCAGTTAAACAGTTCCCACTATTAATCTTAGAAAAATAGGTAATTACCAGTACTGTCAAGAGCCAAGTTCTTGCAGTTTTCTTTCCCCTCAAACATGGCTGACCTGGCAATGGTGTCCATCAATAGTCTCAAGAATTCCCTCCTTGGCCCACCTAAATCAACCCCTTCCTCATTTTTCCCCATATCATCTGAGAATTTCACACAGATCATCAAGTTGGGATCATAAGATAGCCTTTGAAAACCACGCAAGGCTCCCTCCCACACAGCAGAGCGATTTATATTAAATTTGCACTGCTGTTTTGTGCTAATTTTGCTTGATAGTTCCAGCAGTATCTCTTGAACAGGGACTTTTTCTGCACTAAAAAAAGAAAATAAAACAGAAAATAAAATATATCAGCCATGTAGTCATGTTACAGAATTTGAGAATATGTGTCACACTGATCATAGAGAGTTAAAGCTTTAAAGGTTTATATTGATTTGACAATTCTGGAAAGCCCAAATTATGTCTCAAACTCAAATTCTGTATGTTTGTTACTCACATCTGATTCTCCAAGCTCGCAATTATAGCTTGATTTAAATCCTCATCATCTGAAGAATTGCCAGAAAGCGATGCCACGAGAGTTAAATATGAAGAATAATCTTCATCATTAACGCTCATGGCAGGGATGTCTTCACTTCTTGCATTGAAATCTCTGCTGTGACTGCTTGTGCTAGGTTTGTCATCACTTCTTGCCATGTAGCCTTCATCACAAATGCTGTTCCCATCACTTCCTTGCTTTGCTCGTTGCCTTTTACCAACACTCCTTCGAATACAGTTGGTCCCAGTATCATCTTCTTCATCACTGCTAGTGCCAGGGTTATCACCTTTAACATGACTTCTTAACCTTGTAGTGACTTGGCTGCTCATGTCTTGTTGGATTTTTGAACTATCAACTTCAAAACAATCATTGTCACTGTCCTTATCAGTTGCACAACTGCTTAATGCTGATTTGGAGCTGATGTGGGAAGGATCTTTGTCTTCATCTGATTCACTCTTCAACAGAAAAAGACCAAAAACATATATCAAAAGCAAGTAATTATAGCTTATCTTAAAAAGATTAAAATAAGAAATATCCATATTGATTGCTCCCAAACACTTGTTTTAAATAAATATATTCTATTTTGTTAGAAGCCCAATTGTTGACATGTTTTTTCCCAAATCATGATTACTTTTCATTCTTTTAGTAACTTACTAAAAGTGTCCTTGATGGCCTTACATAGAGGGCTTTGGTTTTAAAAACCTTTAGGATCAGCATCCCATTCAGCTCCTGACCAACTTGGAGCTTTGGAGACACCAGCTTATTGCCACAAGCCATTAGAAACTCGAGGCTACAAAAAATAAATAGGGACAACAGCAATTGCTAATTAGTTAAATATTTTAAGTATTAGTTAAATATTTTATTATATATTGTTCTGTTTGTGTGTATGCTTTTATGACTTAAATTCTACTGGTATAGTCATATGTTTTTATAATGATGAATGATATTTTAAACTTCTTTACTTTGGTATATTATCTTTAAGTACAAGTCATTACATGAATACACACAGTAACAATAAACAATAGTATTTTACCTGACATCCTCTGGAAGGCGTTCACCAAAGCTTTCCTTGAGGTGTTTCACGACAGTTTGGTTGTCCCAGGTCTTCTGGAATTCAAAAGCACTGAGGATGTGCCCATGTTTGTGTAACCATAATTTCGAACCTTGTTTGCACACTACTCCCCATGATGGAGTTGGAAGTAGTATAACATCTTTGTTGAAATGGTCATGCTGCTGGGCCATAGCTCTGAAATATAAATATTAGATACCATAAACAACAGCAAGTGATAACTAATAATACTGAGATGCAGACAGCAGAACACTATCCAAACCCCTACACAGAATGCTTTCATAGACAAAATTGTTGTAGTTAGGCAAACATAAGGGTTAATTTTATATACTTTTTTTTATACTTTTCCGAGAATACGTGCTTCTTTTGTGGTTCGGACTCCTTCTGACATTTCTTTGGAGGTGGAGGAAAACCAAAGTAATTGCTTAAAGGAGCTTCTTCGACATCTTTAAGAGTTCTAAACAAATGTCTGTCCTCCTCCAGAAAATCCTATGTACGCAAACACGCGTTGCAACTTCTTATCTTGTGCGTGTCTTTTGTTTTGACAGCGAATGCGCACCTGCGGACCACTTATGTGCAGCCCTGGTTATTTAGCTCGTCATTGCAGCCACAGAAATTATTTTGTCCATGAAACCATAAAGCTGCACTTTCTTTTTGCCTTATAGTCTGATTTGTCATAACTTTTCCGTTTTGTGGTAAGCTTTTCTTTGGCTGTCACTTCTTCACCCTGACCTGTCTTATTTGGCTCAGCAGAACTAAAATATAAATCCTGCTGCTTTTACACACACACACACACACACACACACACACACACACACACACACACACACACACACACACACACACACATAACGCTCAGCGATTCTCTGCGCGATCAACCTCTCACATGTTTAAGCTGCGGGAGATTTCACTTGTCATGTTTGCATAGTAAGCTAACGATTGATAAGACGATATCAGAGGAATTGGTGCGCAAATTATCATCACTCACCAGTCAGTGCTGTCGCTCTCTATACACAGTTGCATAACACATAATTGCAAAGTGAAAGCAAAAAACAAGCGCAAATTCAAACGCGATTTCAATATGTCACATATTGACAGTGGCTCATCGATGCCAATGACATAATTACCCAGCTACATTTCCGAAAGAATGCAAAAGCATAGACATATATTTTTCCTTCCTACGATAGCCCGACGGGAAGGGCAGAGATAGATTTTGGTAGCCTGGAAAAATCGCTAGCCCCAGGACGTCGGGCTAGCGATTTTGCGAGCCCTGCAGTATATTATTAAATATCAGACTATTACATATGGCCCCATTTCAGGCAAGTGAATACAAACTCATTAAACTTTGTAACTACCTTTTTCTTCTGGTGCCTGATGTCCAGCTGCCGAAGCATTGCCGAGTTTGATAACGTGGTACAGGTGCACATTCTCTCCTGACTGTAGATGTCGCTGGCATGGGCAAGCTGCTACATTGACGTGAGGGAAAGAGGGATGTTAAGTGACTATCCAGTCCGTCCACACTGGTACTTGCAACAGGTTGCTGCCCCACGACTGTGGCATTTGACAAAGTTCTGATGGTCTCTGCTGAGGATAATATACTGTTGAGTAATGCGGCTGCTTCACTTAGGCTACTAGCAGGTTGCTGAGTAGACATCTGTGTAGTGGTTTGAAGTGTACCACTTTTTCCTTCACTTTCCTGGTCTGGACACAACTTCCTGTTCATCTAAAACGCCTTCCTGTTTAACTGAAACGCCTTCCTGTTCAACTGAAACGCCTTCCTGTTCAACTGAAATGCCTTGGATTTTCAGTAGTGTGTGTGAGAGCGTTTCAGTAGTGTGTGTGAGAGCATTTCAGTAGTGTGTGTGAGAGCATTTCAGTAGTGTGTGAGAGCATTTCAGTAGTGTGTGTGAGAGCGTTTCAGTAGTGTGTGTGAGAGCGTTTCAGTAGTGTGTGTGAGAGCGTTTTAGTAGTGTGTGAGAGAGCTAAAATTTCAGTAGTGTGTGTGAGAGCGTTTCAGTAGTGTGTGTGAGAGGTAAAATTTCAGTAGTGTGTGTGAGAGCGTTTCAGTAGTGTGTGTGAGAGCGTTTCAGTAGTGTGTGTGAGAGCGTTTCAGTAGTGTGTGTGAGAGCGTTTCAGTAGTGTGTGTGAGAGCGTTTCAGTAGTGTGTGAGAGAGCATTTCAGTAGTGTGTGTGAGAGCGTTTCAGTAGTGTGTGTGAGAGGTAAAATTTCACTAGTGTGTGTGAGAGCATTTCAGTTGTGTGTGTGAGAGCGTTTTAGTAGTGTGTGTGAGAGCTAAAATTTCAGTAGTGTGTGTGAGAGCGTTTCAGTAGTGTGTGTGAGAGCGTTTCAGTAGTGTGTGTGAGAGCGTTTCAGTAGTGTGTGTGAGAGGTAAAATTTCAGTAGTGTGTGTGAGAGCGTTTCAGTAGTGTGTGTGAGAGCGTTTCAGTAGTGTGTGTGAGAGCTAAAATTTCACTAGTGTGTGTGAGAGCATTTCAGTTGTGTGTGTGAGAGCGTTTCAGTAGTGTGTGAGAGAGCATTTCAGTAGTGTGTGTGAGAGCTAAAATTTCAGTAGTGTGTGTGAGAGCGTTTCAGTAGTGTGTGTGAGAGCGTTTCAGTAGTGTGTGTGAGAGCTAAAATTTCACTAGTGTGTGTGAGAGCATTTCAGTTGTGTGTGTGAGAGCGTTTCAGTAGTGTGTGTGAGAGCGTTTCAGTAGTGTGTGTGAGAGCGTTTCAGTAGTGTGTGTGAGAGCGTTTTAGTAGTGTGTGTGAGAGCTAAAATTTCAGTAGTGTGTGTGAGAGCGTTTCAGTAGTGTGTGTGAGAGCGTTTCAGTAGTGTGTGTGAGAGCGTTTCAGTAGTGTGTGTGAGAGGTAAAATTTCAGTAGTGTGTGTGAGAGCGTTTCAGTAGTGTGTGTGAGAGCGTTTCAGTAGTGTGTGTGAGAGCTAAAATTTCACTAGTGTGTGTGAGAGCATTTCAGTTGTGTGTGTGAGAGCGTTTCAGTAGTGTGTGAGAGAGCATTTCAGTAGTGTGTGTGAGAGCTAAAATTTCAGTAGTGTGTGTGAGAGCGTTTCAGTAGTGTGTGTGAGAGCGTTTCAGTAGTGTGTGTGAGAGCTAAAATTTCACTAGTGTGTGTGAGAGCATTTCAGTTGTGTGTGTGAGAGCGTTTCAGTAGTGTGTGTGAGAGCGTTTCAGTAGTGTGTGAGAGAGCATTTCAGTAGTGTGTGTGAGAGCTAAAATTTCAGTAGTGTGTGTGAGAGCATTTCAGTAGTGTGTGTGAGAGCATTTCAGTAGTGTGTGTGAGAGCGTTTCAGTAGTGTGTGTGAGAGCTAAAATTTCACTAGTGTGTGTGAGAGCATTTCAGTAGTGTGTGTGAGAGCGTTTCAGTAGTGTGTGTGAGAGCGTTTCAGTAGTGTGTGTGAGAGCATTTCAGTAGTGTGTGTGAGAGCGTTTCAGTAGTGTGTGTGAGAGCATTTCAGTAGTGTGTGTGAGAGCATTTCAGTAGTGTGTGTGAGAGCATTTCAGTAGTGTGTGTGAGAGCGTTTCAGTAGTGTGTGTGAGAGCTAAAATTTCACTAGTGTGTGTGAGAGCATTTCAGTTGTGTGTGTGAGAGCGTTTTAGTAATAATGTCCCTTACGGCACCTCATAGTACTGAGCATCTACCATAGAAATGGTTTTAATTAGTTCCTCTTGCCTAATTCAATTCATTTTGTTTTTTCTAAACAAATATGAGATGATTTCTCCCCTGATTACAGCCTTTAGTGTCTCCCACAAGAGAGAAGGTGAAACATTATCTTAAAAATTAGAAAGTCATCTATTTTTTTTTTCTTATACATCATTTCACAGAAACCCTCCTCTGCCAGGAGACTCCCGTCTAATTTCCAGGGCGGGCGTTCTGATTGGTAGAGAAGAAAGGCGAGGTCTGAAAGCACAGGGGCATGATCTGACTCTTCAATGGTTAAATATTCAGTATTCTTGACTAAGGGGAGAACATTCTGATCAATGAAGAAATAGTCTATTCTACTATATGAATGATGTACATTAGAGAAAAAAGAAAATGACTTACTTTGTGAAAATAAAAATCGCCAGGGGTCAACACATCCTGTTTGGGCCATAAAAAACAGATAATATCTTGGCTTTTTTGGAGAGATTTGTAGGTTTAGAGCTGGAACGGTCAAGTGTTACGTTCATCACACAGTTCAAGTCTCCACCAAAAATCAGCTGTTTTGAGCTCATATCTGGAATTAATGATATTATTTTGCCAATAAACTTATCATCATCCCAGTTCGGGGCATAAATATTTATCAGAACCACAGGCTTATGGTACAGGAGCCCTGAGACCATCACAAAACACCCATGCGGGTCTGAGATAACAGTAGAAGCATTAAATTGAGTTCTTTTATGGATTAACATGGCTGTTCCACATGTTTTTGAGTTAAGGCTCAAGTGGAAGATACAGTAGGTTTTCACTCTCCTCTCATGTGCTCAGATTAAAGTCAATACCACAGAGATTAGAAATATTTACAGAATTAGCATTTATAGCACTAAAGTCTGACTGTTCATCACTGCCTTTATATTTTATTTTAGCTGTGTGTCTCTCTTTGTTCTACAATCTTGTTGGTGTCTTCTGCTTTGGATTGTCGTCTGATTTGTTCAAAACAGTGAAGATGGAAATGAGCAAATTACAAAGCTTAAAAACAAAGCCAAGATGTAATGGCATCAACTTGTCAGTCAACCCAGACAGACCTTAATGTTAAGCATGGATTAACCATTTTGTAACAAGATACTAATTTCTGTCCATCTTAACTCTGAGGTTGGTGCTAATACATTTGTGCTCATGAGCTGCTTCGGCTGGGTGGCCAAACTTTCTGGCCTTTAGTGTTTGTGTGTGATTAAAAACATTATATTTGACCACATTGTTTTAGATTCGAAATTTAATTAAAAATAGACCCATAATTTGTTATCATGAACAGTGGATCGATGAAGTGTCACATCTCTCAAACTTGATGTGAAAAGTGGAATCCAAGACACCTTGAGGTCCTCAGCACCCAGTGACGCCAATACAACAGATCAGAACGGATGTTAAAGTGAGATTTTGTTTGGATAAGACTGCTGCAGTGGAAACAAATAAAGGACTTTGACTTTACAATGAGAATGGAGACAGGTTCTGTGTTTATCTATGTCTATTGCCTCAGCTCCTCTCTCATCATGTTTTCCCTCATATAGCAATGTGGATTATCTTTTTTAAATATATGATTGAACTTGACAATATGGTTACTCAAACATAGAAGAGGAGTTAAAGATGTACACTGGTCTATTGTCTGAACAGGAAGTGAAAATTCAACTGGTGTATGCAAAGGTACAACATTTCTTTACCGGCCCCTCTTCAATTTTGTTTTACTGAAAGCATCTGCCAGCATTGCTGCCATTTCCTTCTAGACCTTCTTTAGGGAGGTTTCAATTCTCCGACTGGGAGTGGAAAGTATTCTGACAAGAGCAAAGTGAAATATTACTTTAAACTTTAAAGAAAGAAAAAGTGACAAGCAAAAGTAGCACTGGGCCACTGCGTATACTGATATCTATATGAAAAGCAATGGAAATAAAGAGTTCCCACATGTCTCAGCTAAAATCAGACACAAGTTGGTGAGGAGCTGCAAAAGAAAATGACTATTTATTCACTTAATGTGAAAAAAAAAAACAACCCAAAAGTGGAGAAGCACTTAAACACACAAAGAAGGTCAGTATAGCAGCTAATCTGAAAAAAAAAAAAAAACTCTCGTCCTTTTCCTCAAAAACGTAGGCATTTAAAAATTAATCATCCTATTAACATTAACCACAAATGCTTTTTTGCTTGCTGATCGGTAGCAGTGCCCTAAGAGGCAAGTCTGTCACACTGGAGGATGGTGTCTATCTTTGAAACATAGCTATAGGTTAAGCTATTTGATAAGGTATTTGATGTGTTGTTTAAACAAACACAGGCCATATCAGAGCAAAGCTGTAATAATGGTGCAACATGACTACACACAAAGAACTTTGATAATTTCACCATGTTCTTCTCTACTACACCTGCTCGCCTAGAGTCAGTAGAATAGCGAATACGAGCTGTTTAGGTGCCTCGTGTGTGTGTGTGTGTGTGTGTGTGTGTGTGTGTGTGTGTGTGTGTGTGTGTGTGTGTGTGTGTGTAGGGGATTGGGGGGGTACAGTTCCCCCTGGTGCACTCAGAGGCTGGTAATTGGAGAGATACAAGCAAGATTGCTGACACATGACTTGTTCTAGCTGGGAGGCCTGAATCCTGCCTTTCTTCCATTCCTTCATTCCATTTATGTCCACTGGGCAGAGGAGCAGAGACCAGAGAACAAAGGCTGTTAAATCACATAGCCCCAATTTTAGCTGCTCCCACTTAACCAGCCTTGGATTAAATTGGCTTTCAGTTCTCTTTGCACTGAAAGCTGGCTGAACCCACAATTCACATAATGATGGGGCCTTTATCCTTAGTCTTTTGGTATAACTTTAGATTACAGTCTGCATCTATACAGTGCAATATTTTGTCCACCAGTACGTTTACAGTAAGTGGACACTGGTAGACTTTAAGTTGTGTTATAAGGATAACAGTTCGTGGCCTTTGAGCAGACGTCTCATGTAGGTAATTTATGAAAACTCAGTAACCAATCTACTAATTTTATTCCCCATCACTAGGGGGAACATAACAGCATTTTTGACAGTTACAGGGCACAATGTAACCCCCTCAAAATAAAATAATGTCGGCATCTGAAAAATGCTATCAGCTGCCCTTTACCCCACCTGCAAATTTCATCACTGCTCACTTACCCATGGCCTTGTGTGTGTTGAGTTTTTAAGCAAATTATGCATAACAGGCTCTTTCAGAGGAGCAGGCTATATCACAATGCTCTATTGTATAGATACTAGTGAGTACAGTTACACTTTCCCTTTATTTCCAACATCTGCTCCTTAATACTCTGAGCATTTTCAGCAGTGCTAATATTTAACTGTTCCATATGTTTGCCGAATAACTATAAATATCCAACTGTTGCCTGTTTACATACCCCACTGTTGCAGAGTTTGCTGGTTTGCATTTGGAGTCATTCTGGCAGCGTTTCTTGGCACCAGACAAATGTTAAGTTCAATGTGCAATTTCTTTTAGCTGTTTTTCCTCTCTGCCAACTCCTGGGGGAAAGTTGCTGCTAAATGCTCAAACTTGTTTACCAGCATGTTGAGGCTGAAAACAGCGCTGTGCAAAACACACCAAAACAGTAAATTAGTGAGCTGGAAAGTAAACTGACCCTGAATTGGATAAGCAGTTAAGTGGATTGGATGGATTTATTTTTCCATGCACTATTATCTCAAACAGAAATTGGTGGTTATAAATGGCTATCCAATACAAAGTGTGGTAAATTCAATGAGTCTTTACAATTCGCCATAAAGAACCTTAAGTGAAGTGAAATGCATTTTCATTTATGAGACAACACAGAGCAGCGAAGCTTTTCTGGGTTTCAGAAGCTTAGACAATCATTTCATGGCAGAAAGTTTAAGGTGGAAGAGAGTTACAGATATTCTCTCTGTCACCGTCTCCGAATGAGTCACCATCCAGGCTGCAACATGCAGCAGATGATATCCCACGCGTCCTGCCAGGAAACTCATTACAATGAGTTAAATGCATGTCTTCGCCTCCTCTCAGCTTCCACCCCTGCAGTACTTGACTCAGCCCCTGTCCCCCTCTTCTCTGCCCACCTTTTATATCTCTTTCCTGTTGTCTTCATTCATATTGTGATTTAATCTACTTTTTTGATCTTCTAGTCTGTTTCTTTCTGTCTGTTGCCATTTCATTTTGCATAGCTCATTTTCTCATTCACTGGAGTGGAAATGCATAAAAAAAACCTCACAAATGCTCCAAATTCTGACAAATATTCAGTGTCTCAGTTTGCAATTTTTCTATTGTCCTTCAGCATTTCTACCCTCATTCTTTCACTCTTGTCTTGCTTCTCGTGCCCTCTCACAAACCCTTTTGTCTACCGCCGTCTGTGAGTCATTATATTTGTCTGCAAAGGCACTTCTCTGAGTCCTGTTATGCATTTTTCTTGCAGGAAGACAAAAGGCCAACAGCACCACTGACTCCCCATAGGCCTGTACATCCAAGTGTCTGTTCCTCCACTTACTGAGAAATAGTAACGACATATTAATAAAATCAATAACTACTGAATTCAGTTTGTTTTATATTGCACCAATTCACAACAGTTGACTGCATGCTAAAGATCCTAAAACTTTGGAATAGTATTGACTGACACATTAATTGTTTCAGTTGGCCTCAAGTGATTCAAACAATTAAAAAAAAACATTGTGTCAAACTATCAAACCACTGCATGAAGTCATGAGAAAACATGAGATTTAACATTCTGACAAAATGTCATACATAAATATTCAAGTGAAAAATTCTTGAAAAGTTGAAAAGTTTCTTTGATTTCTCTAAGTTTTGCAGGAAACTTTGAGTAATCAAATGCATCCCAATAGGGATCATTCTTTTCTCTGGACCTAATCCTAGAAATGACATTTAAAAAAAAATTATTCTGGTTGAATTGCACTCATGAGCAGTGCTAGAAATACTGTGACCTGAAAAAGAGCTCAAAAAACCAATAAAGATGAGACTAATGACTGGGTCAATGGTGGACTGATACTTCATGAATATTACAAATAATAAGGCATGCTGTCAATCTATGTCCAGTGTCTGACTACTATGGAGTCCAGGCAGCTTACTGATATACATACAAGGACTTTGGTGTCAGGGTCATTTTACACAGGATTTATATTGACAGCACAGTTGGCCTTACTCCCATATTGTCACATATAAGTGCTTGTCAGGAACTGCTTGGCATCGCATTTAAACACACTGAGAAAGTGTCATTTTTCAGTTTGTAAAGTTAAAGTGAAGGACCGTAAATGTAATCCCTTTTGCTAAATTTAACCAAGTAGCTTTTGGTGTCTATTCCTAGCCAGTGTGTGAAAACTCAAGTACAAAAATTAAGATTAAATTAATTAGCAAGTGAAATCAAACATTTTAGAGGTTCATGAGGGAGCTGGACCCTATACCAGCAAGAGTAGCTTTCTTCTACTAAAGTGTACTTGCTCCATTAGATCTGAATATATTTAATCACACTTATTTTATGCATTTATGCGCATTCATTAAAATGGCAGTCCAAGGTCTGCTTGTATACGTAGTAACAATCATGCTAAATTATGACTAATTCATTATTAAAATATTTTAAAGACACAAGAAAAAACTGTAAATCAAATGTCTTTAAATGTAAATATGAACTCAGGGTGTACTATGCTTAACAAAAATGAGTAGCATGACATAAAAGATTTCAGTGTTTTCCCCCAAATGCACCCTCATTCACCTCTAAGTTAACTCGTGGGATCAAGGGTGACAATTAAACAAATAAATGGACTATTTCCTTTGCTTCTTAATTATTTTAAAGCCAACGGAGAATCTTTGTTTAAATGATAGGTATTTCTCTTTACTACAACCTAAATAAAGACAACTAAAATGCAAGGTTCTAGGAGGAAACAGCTTTTTAATACTTAAGAAAAGCAGCAGACATCCAATATTGATGATTAGGGTTATGACTTGTGTAATGAAATACAGATTTTTGCTTAAAAATACATGCACAGTTTGTTCATGTGGGAGTAGGACAGTGATTAACAAAACTATGTTTTCAGTCAAGTTTGAACTTTATGTTCAGAGTGACCATGTAACTATTAAGATAAAAGGCTGAAACTTTTATCTTAGGTCAGCATAAAGATGAGCTGATGATACTTGAGAAAACAGTGAGTGCGGTCACCATGACATGCTGAGAAAATGAAGAGGCAGACAATATTGCCTGCTACCTAAATTATCTCCAACTTTTACTTTTATTACTAACCATTTTTAATTGATGTAGAAAAAAAATCTTTGAAAAAGTATTTAGTTTCTCTCCTTGTAAAGTACACAGCCAACAATCTGACAGCAAGTATTAGTCACACACGGCACTTGGTGATGCAAGATTAGTCATCTCGTCTTGAAGGCTCATCCTCATTCATTGTCACACACATAAATGCACGCAGCACGCCACTGCATGCGACCAAATGTACTTTTCGTTTTATTTCACATCAACAAAGAGAAAAGAAAATGCAGAGAACTGCTGTCCCACTATAACGTCATATGACAATTTAAAAAAAAAAAAACTGTGTGGAAGGAACACAGTTTTTCATCCTCACATTATCCACTTAGCTCCAGTGACTGCTTTGGTCTGACTTCAGTGCAACATGGACCTCAATGGCTGCAGTCCTATTGTTAGAGAAAATCCATCAATGTTGTCTCCTCCCCCCCACCGTCATTCAATCCTTTTTATTTAGACAGTCATGGAACTCCTGAGTTTTTTGTCAACATATACTAGATGAATATTTAGTCCTATCAAAGCACATGGCCATGCCACGGCTGACCTGCAAAGTTATTATCTAATCTCAGGCCTTTGGTAAAAGACATCTGGCTCATGATCAGCTCATGACCCAGCTGTTTATGTTCTTCAAAGTTTGCCTTAGTCTTTAATATACTCGATACTAAAATCATTGGCAAAACGATGCTTTTAACCACTTATGTCATCATATCCTGACCTCCAGAGCACTGCAGGATGTTTAAAGACACTGTTTGGGGGTAATAGTACATCCGATCTCAGTGAGTATTGGCGATTCCCTGCCAGAAAACTGTAGACTGGCCTTCAGTGTTAGAAGTGGGCAGTTGCCCTTAGTGGATTCAAGTTCAACTATCCTGAGGTGAAAATGGAAAATAGGATTAACTTGTGAACTGATGTGGTATCAGCAGTGAAGAAGACAATATTTTCAATATTTTTGAAATACACTATTGAACAAAAAAGCAAAGATTGAGGGCATATTTCTCAATTTACATTGTATCTATGATTAAAAACTTTGTATAATGAGCTTGTCGAAAATGTTGGGTGCCTTTTGCTTAAACCCAAGGTCCACTCACTGGATTTTTCACTCAAGCTAACGAGAGTACATTGTTTTGTCAAGCAAAGTTTTCTGTATTTGTTGTGAATGACAGCCCTTAGAGCACAGGAGTGTTGTCATCCAACTAGCTTTCAACTCCTCAAAAGACATGTAACAACTGTGGGGAGCGCTTCACTGTGAAACAGCAAGGACTCTGGGAAAAAAAAAAAGAGAAATATGACTGAACAGAAGAGACAACACCTGTTATCCCTGAACAATAAACTATACCTGTCACAGCAGCTGGGGGAAGAGGTCAAAGTGTCAGGAAAACCTGCATGTGGCCTGAGGTACAAAAGAGTTTTTGTAGTTTGTGTGACTGCCATTATTTCGATACACAAAATAAAGGCATACACAACAACATCTTTCATTTATAGCTGAAATAGTTAAAATTCGAGCATGTTACAGTATGACATGCTAAAAGGGCTTAGCAAATGAAGATCCCCATACAGTCATTGCATGGTCTCACATCCGGACCCCTGCTGTTTTCCTGTCACTGTCTGCCTCTTCTTTGTTTCCACTTGTCAGCTCTCAGGAGGAATCAGAGGGAAAGAGATTCAGGATGAAGGAGACAAGTGAAACTGAGTGCATTCTGTCCAAACTAAAGATATCTCTGAATCAGTCTCCTCCTCCCTTTCACTGTCACTGTCACTTTCAATCTCTGTCCCTTCTACTTTGTCTCCCTTTGTGTCATACACTACCTAAAGTTTAGTTCAAGAAAAAGTTTTGTTGGAAACAAAAGTCAGACGATGCCTTTTGGTTAAAACTTTACACCAAAGACATGATTCTTTGACATGATTGATTTTTTCTGAGCAAGTACCTAATGTGATGTTATATACGTACACATATATAATAAAGTATATTTTAAAAAATTAATTTGGGATTAAAGCTGCTATTAGGTACAATGGTACAAAACTGCTCTGTGAACCTAAAGCATTTCAATTATTTTCTCACCATTTTTCTATGCTTCAATTAAAGAGACCTGCTTGATTCTATCAAAGTCTTTAAAGATATACAAAAGAAAATTACATGCCTTTCTCTTGCTTTTAACTCTGCATGCAAGACAAACAGTCTTCACAAACTCATTAGTGAAATCAACAGGCTGATAAAATGCCTGGAGACCCAACAGCTATAAAGCTGAGTCCATACAAAGGGAAGCAAAGAATCGTACTCATAACTGTGATGTGAGGCCAATATGCTTTTGATCTCCATGTGATGCTTTATTGTTCCTTTACTAACTGCAGGGAGAACTAGGGCACTGTCCATCATTTTAAATGTGTAATATTCTGATTGTAGTACTAAAATAGGACTTTTTTAAGTCTAATTAATGGTCTTGGTAATTTACTGCAAAATGATGAATGGGGACAAGTGTGAAGAGTTATCCAGTGTGGTTCTTAGACAGTCCTGATTCACTATGCTGTGTAAATCTTTGAACAAATTGTTATCAAGCAACAGCCTTGTTGAACTGAATGACTGAAAAGTACAAGTTATGTGACTTCAAAAGTATTTTCACACTGCAGCATCTAAAGGTCAAAAAAATGTAAACGTGTGAGACACTCTGCTATGCTCTTCGTGTGATGGAAACAGATTGTGATCTGTGGAAATGAGAGCTTTATTTTCTAAGAGTTTTTTAGTGTCTTAAAAGGCAAAGATAAGAAGGAATATTAAGCAGAAATAAATACCAGGAAAAAGAAGAAGAAAAAGTTTGTTGAGTACAAACTTATTTTCAATTCTTAACATGAATTAAAGAAAAGTAAATCCAACTGTATTCGCTTGCTTCTGGGGTTAAATTGAAGTATAAAGGACATGAAGTGTCCTTTATACACTCCATGAATGGCAGGCATGGAAAGTCGCAATTCTGACACAAAACCTGGATCACATCAAGTTTGAGTGCATCTTAATTACGTGTGGTTAAAAACATATTTATTTTTCTATGAAACAAGTAACTTATTGCCATTTCCTTTTTGTTTTACTGTGGAGCTCACTTGACTTCCACTCTTTTGTTTCACTCCTGGATGACATTGCTGAATGCACGCCTAATTCCTTTTGAGGCTTATTAGCAGGCATTTGACACCAAATTATTGAACTGCATGCGGTATCTGAGCTCAGCTCTTCGTCATTATGAGTTTTATGAAAGAGTGATTTCATTTTATTTTTTTGGACTTTATATTCCGATGCCCCTTACCTTGGGAGAAAGAGACTATGATTTGGAAAGATGTTGAAGAGAGTGTTGTTTGGCAGTAAAGATTGAGAGTTGTATTTTGGGAATGGACAAAAAAGCCAGCTGGAGACCACCTTGCCTTACCCTTTCCTGGAAACTCATAATCATCCCAGTTTCATCTGTTATTCAATAAACTGCCTAAACTTTTATTCCTGCATCTGCGCTTGTGTCCAGGAACCTCTATAGTGCATAGCATTGACACCTGAATCAGCAAACACTAACACAAAATCTACACATTAGGTGAGGTCTGACGTCACACTGAGGCCTTGCACTAAGTAGAAATCCACCTTTAGTCTTTAGTCAACAGAATAAACTGCTCAGAGATCAGGGGTAATCCTGATCAAGCTGTGTCTCAGTGGTTCACTTCTCACAAGGGTACCTTTCAGTTCCTTTCTAGTGGGATTACTTGACCATGAGCATCAACTGGAAGGAGATGAAAAGTTAAACCATTTACCAGTTGGCTGAATTATAATTCACAGCTACAAAATTTAAGTCTATTTGTAATTCATTTATTCAGATTTTTTTTTTTAACTTTATGCAGTGTTATACATGTAATATTGCACAGTACACTCACCAAAACACAGCCAAAAGACATGGAGGGTACTTCTAGTCAGCAGCTAGAGGCAACTATCTGTGGTTGGGACAGGCATGAATCGGAGGGGTACTGGGGACCTGCAGTGACAATTTGATCTGCTGTTCGAGCTCTGTTACAAAAGCAGTTAAAGTATGTGCTATAACATCTTACTGCTAAATCTTACTGGACACTCTTCTTTGGTGGTTCCAAGATGTTTTGGCTCTGCTAAGACTACATGAACAAGTAGAGTTTAGCTGTAGTATCTGAGCTTTCCAGTGTATGTTTTAGTTCAGCAAAAATCCAAAATGTAGAGTTTAAAATATGTTTGAATTTCAGCTGCACCTGTCTCTGTGGTCCCCCTCCTGTAAGTAGCTAGATAGTTATCATCAGGGATAAAAAGAAAGACAAATACAACTCAACTGTTTCTGTCTCTGGTGTCCTGATAATGGGCTGCTCTAGATACAGACTGACAGAGCAGCTATCCCCTGAAACTAGCTGGCCCTGTATCAGTGAAGAGCATCACATACAGTATAACTGGGTGGTTAATAGCTGTCACAAAGCTCTTCACAGACTTATATAAATCTGCAGGGATTCTTTTTCAAACACAACTCTTGCACTATATACCAAACTGTTCAGCACGATTGAATGGGGATATGGCAAACAACACATTTCATTTACTTTTTTTCCACATTGAATTGTAGCCCAGAAGCAGCAAAGGTTCTTCAACAGAAAACACCTTACATCTACAGACCTAAAAATGAAGATGCATTGAATATAGTGTTGCTATCTATCTATACAAAAACGATAAACACCCAAACTGGGTGAGTGACTCCAAGCAGATCCTAATAATGACATCTGAGATCTCTGTCCAAAAGAGTCCACTCATAGGAACAATATATAGCAGGTACTGTGTAGGACTGTGAGAAAGTGGTTAGCCTTGAACTTATTTACCACATGTCCCTTAAACATATTAATCATTTACCCCATGTTATTTTACAAACAAGCTGTGTTTGATTATGTTGCTTTGGTCACACTCACCTTTGTTTGTCCCTCTGTTCAGGTCCTATATCCAAAACAGGTGTGTGGGAGGGGCCGACCCAGCACTTCCTGTTTATATAGGGTCATGATGTCACTGGGTACAACCAAATGAAGAGTTTCCTTTTGAATAGCATTGTTTATTTTCTTTAAAGTAACCTTTTTGAGTTGTATTGTATGTATTGTTTAACTTTTTAAACCATTGAGCTGTGCAAATGAGTTTGACAATTGGATGAATAATCTTATTCCTTTTTCTTTGTGTAGATTGTATTGTTTGATCTAACCTATTTCTTAATGGTAGAGACTGATGAAGTTCAAGTGTGTGTAAAATTCTGTATAAAACAAGTGAGATTTTTGACAACAGGGGTTGTTTCAGATTAGTGGTCTCAAACTCCAGCCGGTGTCGTGAAACTTTTCCAAGTGTCCCTGTTGCAACACAGCTGAATACAATTAGTAGGTCATTAGCAAGACTATAGAACTTGAATGCATGCTGAGATGGCAATTCAGCCGTCTGATTCATGTTACAGCAGCTCAGAACATGGTGCAATAAAAGTACTTTTAGAAGTAAACTTTTCCAAACATGCTTGCTCTTTCTCTTTTTTCCCCTCAAGTCCAACCTGAGGAAACTTATTGCAATAAATACTTGTGACATAATATGAAAAACAAATCTTCAAGGTTTTAATAGCTTAGTAAACTTACCTGTTAATTTGTGCATATATTGAACCGTATTTTTAAAAGCAGAACTGAAACATAAGTACAACAAAGGTGACTCACATAATATGTGGTAAGTAGCAGGTAGCAATTCAAAGAAATAACTACAGATTAAACCTAGTATTTAGTTATAAATACATCAGTTGAGACAGCCACTTCAAAACATACTTCATGCAGAATTAACATGAAAGCGTGAAGTGAAGAATAAAATATTCAGCATGCTCCTCAATGATTGAACATAAGAATTTGCAGGAGATTCAGTTTCCCTCGACATCAAATTAATCCAGTGGAAGCTGTCTGCACGTCCATGGAGACTGCGCAAACATGAAGAGCTAGTAGCTAATTTGGAATAATTTTAATGAGACAATATGCTAAAACAAATAGGCTGTTGGATTATAACTAAGTACAGGCATTATATTTCTTCCTTTTTTAAAAACTCCTGAGGCCCTTTCTACCCTCATTACTTTACTTTCAAGACTTCAGATTGGTTCCAAAGTGGGACTAAGTTAAGTATATCACTTGATCGATTGTCATGAAAAGCTCAGAAAAGAAGGTAAAGCATCTTCCCAAAATTCAAGAAAAATGTTCCCGACAGGATTGAACTTACAAAAGCACCAGTGAGTTCATATAAAACAGGTAATTGTGGCTGTAAATATTTTTAAGAGGATATGGAAAATTATCCAAATGTGCTACAGACTGGGGCAATGTTAAAATAACCTTCCCCTTACTTCTGAAATAACTTCAGTCCATAATCACGTCAGCTTTTATTGACAAACTCATACACATAAAGAAACACACACACAGAACATTCAGGAGAGTCCAGAGGAAGGGTTTTGATTTTCTAATTTAATCGGTTTACATGCACATTAACAGTGTTGGGTAAGTTACTTTGAAATAGTAACTTATTTACATTACTAGTTACTTCTCTCAAAAGTAACTCAGTTACTTCAAGTTACTCGTTACTTTCAAAGTAACTAGTTACTAGGGAAAGTAACTTTGGTTTTACTCAGAATTCTCTTGTTAATGTGTTTCTTCCATAACTTTGCCAGTCTTCTAGCTTGCTTACTTGCCATAAGTGCACTGTGCCACCTACCAATAGAAAGGAAAAGATAATGTGCATATTTCCACGAGAGAAATCCCACGCCTGGACCGTCATTGACTGCTGCCATGATTCTAGCCTACGTCACAGCGTCATGTGCGCCTTTTACATCCAACACAAAAACTGCAGTCGTGGTGCTTTCGATTGTACTCAGAACTCGGAAATTCTGCCTTCTGAATAGGAAGATGTAGGCAACACCAGACTGCAGCTGAGCTGCATACAGGGCTGGACTGGGACAGAAAATTGGCCCGGACATTTTGACTAGAGACCGGCCCACCATTATAGGAAAAATCATAAAGCCTTTGAATGAAAATAAACGCTGTTGTGACAGTGATGTACACTGTTTTGATGGTATATATGCATCAATCTATCAATCGTTTGTTGTAAGATTCAGATAATTATTTTTTAAAAGCGAGACATTTTAAATGAGAATAAGAAAGAAAAGTATTTCTTTGTGCCCCCCTTTCCCTGTTAATGCCCTACATGCCCCCCTGGCAACACTTTGCTAGACCCGCCCCTGCACAGTTACCAGCTGTCAGCTACCTAAAAAAGGATCCTGGTGTTATTTGTCTCTCAGAAACAGTTCATAACTTCCCTTCAACTCATTCATGTCACCTAAAAGGTAAACCTGTTTCTCCATCACCTGTTCAGCTCTGATGATCCAGTAAGGACATCTCCTGGTTTCATCTTCATGTTTCCCTCTCACCAGATAACCAAACCATATCATGACCAGCAGCTTTTTTGCAGCTGTGGCTCCAGCAAACATCAGCTGATACTAGAAATTAATATTAAATAAATTCTAACAATAGCTGATCAAGCTTAAACGTGCTGCTGTTGTTTACCGCGACATCCGCTGGTTTCCTCTTTCGGAGCAAAGTGAGCGATAAACAAACAAGAGAGCCGATCAGCTGATCATTGATCAGTTTTCATGATTGAAGTAGAAACGGGAGAGGGAGGGGGGAGAATGAAAGAAGAAGAGGCAGCTGTGCAGCGTAAAGACACAGAATAACTCCAGCTTTGTGTCTTTTTCATTGTAGCTGAATTACGGGACAAACTGTTCCTTTTCACCTCAATAAGAAACGCGTAATATTTTCTCTGAATACCAGACGGGACGGTTGCAACTCTAATAACTTATGAACAAAATAAAGTTCAACATCATTAACTTCATAGCACCACCCAGCTGTATAGAAACTCCGTCATGCTAGCTAGCTTTGTAAATAGTCAACAGTGCAATAGACCTCAATACTCGAAATGTGCAATTCATTCACTTGTATTTTTATTTTTTATTCCTATTTATTCTATTTATCCCCTTCGTATATTTTATTTATATTGTCTCTTTATTTATATGTGTGTGTGTGTGTGTGTGTGTGTGTGTGTGTGTGTGTGTGTGTGTGTGTGTGTGTGTGTGTATGTATATATAAAAAAAAAAAAACACCCAGCACGCCCCTGCGGGCGGTTTATCCTTCAAGCTCGGGTCCTCTACCAGAGGCCTGGGAGCTTGAGGGTCCTGCGCAGTATCTTAGCTGTTCCCAGGACTGCACTCTTCTGGACAGAGATCTCCGATGTTGTTCCTGGGATCTGCTGGAGCCACTCGCCTAGCTTGGGAGTCACCGCACCTAGTGCTCCGATTACCACGGGGACCACCGTTACCTTCACCCTCCACATCCTCTCGAGCTCTTCTCTGAGCCCTTGGTATTTCTCCAGCTTCTCGTGTTCCTTCTTCCTGATATTGCTGTCATTCGGAACCGCTACATCGATCACTACGGCCGTCTTCTTCTGTTTGTCTACCACCACTATGTCCGGTTGGTTAGCCACCACCATTTTGTCCGTCTGTATCTGGAAGTCCCACAGGATCTTAGCTCGGTCATTCTCCACCACCCTTGGGGGCATCTCCCATTTTGACCTCAGGACTTCCAGGTTATACTCGGCACAGATGTTCCTGTACACTATGCCGGCCACTTGGTTATGGCGTTCCATGTATGCCTTGCCTGCTAGCATCTTGCACCCTGCTGTTATGTGCTGGATTGTCTCTGGGGCATCTTTACACAGCCTGCACCTGGGGTCTTGCCTGGTGTGATAGACCCCAGCCTCTATGGATCTTGTACTCAGAGCTTGTTCTTGTGCTGCCATGATTAGTGCCTCTGTGCTGTCTTTCAGTCCAGCTTTGTCCAGCCACTGGTAGGATTTCTGGATATCAGCCACCTCCTCTATCTGCCGGTGGTACATACCGTGCAGGGGCCTGTCCTTCCATGATGGTTCCTCGTCTCCCTCCTCTTTCTTGGGTTTCTGCTGCCTGAGGTATTCACTGAGCACTCGGTCAGTTGGGGCCATCTTCCTAATGTATTCTTGGATGTTCGTTGTCTCATCCTGGACTGTGGTGCTGACACTCACCAGTCCCCGGCCCCCTTCCTTCCGCTTAGCGTACAGCCTCAGGGTGCTGGATTTGGGGTGAAACCCTCCATGCATGGTAAGGAGCTTTCTTGTCTTTATGTCAGTGGCTTCTATCTCCTCCTTTGGCCAGCCTATTACCCCAGCAGGGTACCTGATCACGGGCAGGGCGTATATATATATATATATATATATATATATATATATATATATATATATATATATATATATATATATAATATTCTGTAACTCTGAAACTTCTGTCGGTGCTGTGCTTTTTGGAAATCGAATTTCCCAGAGGAACCCACCCGAGGGATTAATAAAGTTCTATCTAATCTAATCTAATCTAGCACGCAGTACGGAAAAAGTCAGAATAACGAAAATAAACTCCACCTAAACTTGGTTTATATCTGACCCAGAGAGACTGCAGGTCATAACTTCTTACCTGAAGTTCAGTTCACACTTGGACCGGCGGCCGCCTCGGGTCTCTTTTCCTTCTGCGTCCCCTTTCCTTCATCCACCTGCTGGCCTCCACCACTTGCTAATGTTACTGAATCTGTGGAAGCTCCGCGATAGCCACCACACGAAGTAACGAGTAACGACCCTATCTAAATCCCAGTAACGAGTAACGCGCTCCTGATTTTGGCATAATAACTAGTTACCGTGCTCGTTACCACAATAATAACGTAGTTACTGTAACGCGTTACTTAATAACGCGTTAGTCCCAACACTGCACATTAATAATATATTGATAATATATCTATATAACTGATTACATTTAATAAAATTACACTTGGAAGTTACATGCAGGAACATAATGCAGATAGTTTGGATGAGTTTAATTCAATTACTGATTAAAGATGCCACAGCTCACAGCATGGTTGCGGTACTTTTGAGGGCTGCACATTTTGTCAGGTACCTGATCAAAATCAATTTCTTGGCTTTGCTCAGCTGAACAGATGTATCATTTCTGGACCAGCGCGCTGGCAGAGCAAGTAACTAACTTCACTGATGGTTCAGTATTAGTATTGCTGTAGTTCATCAGAACATGAAAGCATCTTCGTTGATGGTCTGAACTCATTTTCCAAAACTGTATTTTCAAATTGCTTTCAGAGGGGAAAAAAAGACATAACTGAGCTGCACCAAGACAGTAAAACCCAGGACCTTTTAATCCAGTTAGCAGCTGTCAGATTATTGCATGATCTAAAGACTGCCAAATTAGCTGGCATATAACAAGACATTTTAAGGTTGCAAACAAAACACCTGGAGCCATTTAAATAAGTGCTACTGAAAAGCAATGTAATGCTTAGTGACTTGCATATAAAGATCCACTCTTTACAAAAAAAGCTTTGCCCTCAAGTGAAGGTTGTGTAGCTGTAGCACCACTTCCAGAACTTTTACAGATAAAAGGTTTGGTTAGAGAAGCAAAGCTCCATTAAAAACTGGTTTTCTCAAAACACATCATATTTAACCCCACCACCCAGACAGAGAAGCTCATACAGATGGAAACAACACTCTCTAGCAGATCATTACATGGAGAAACCTTTGGAATGCAAGCATGCTGATCCACACAGGTATGCACACAGGTGTACACATGGGTATTCACAGATGCGGACTACAGCTTTCTTGGCTGCTGCCTCAAAGCACACTGTGCGCTGTCTATCTTGCGTGCTGCACAATATCGTTTATTATTTAGTAACTATTGATATCTACTGCTAGCTAGTTTATTGTGATGGTGCTTTTTTTTTTATTATTATTATGTTGCTCTTTGTTGTTTGCTGTCTCCCCTGTTTTTTTTGTTTTTCTTTCTCTCCATACAGGTGACCCAGGAGTTTTTTTTTTTTTTGTTTTTTTTTTCTCTCTTCCCCCCCTTCTCACCGTCTCTTCTCCCCTTTGGTTTTTTTTCTTCCTCTCCCCCTCTTTCTTTCATTCTTTCCCCCTGTCCTATTAAAAAAAAAAAAAAAAAAGGATGACAAAGGATGAACTGAAGCTCCGCCATCACGTGATGTCACATGCTGCTGTTTCTGATGTCACTTCCAAAAAAAAAAAAGAAAAAAAAAAAAGGAAACAACAAGGTGAATATACTTAAACACACATTCGTTAATCACACTAATGAGAATCCATTTTAACTGAGGTATGTAATTCATCAGAATTTGAATTTAAAAATCTGTTTGGACAATTAAAATATGCACACATCACTCTCTCTCTTTTGCTCCGTTTCTTTGTCTCTCTCACTCACCTACCAAACCTAGTATTTGCATTAATCAGCCATTCAGTAGACAGAAAATTCTGTCACTGTCCAAAAGGACCAAATATATTCCACCTGCCTTAAAAAAGCCGTGGAGTTCAGTGGCTTTCTATCTGGACAAGCAAAGCTAGCAGTGCTTGCCTAGTGATACCTACAAATACTCATCAAAACCAAAGTGAACGTGGTCCCAGTCCTGTTATCTTGTGGCCACAATTGGCTATTGTGATAACATGTCTCAATTACATGAGCGTATGTATGTTCAGTTATTAAGCGCTTGAGCTGGTCAAACTGAGAGGCCAGCAGCGGGAGACCGATTTGAGATTAGTGTGCTGGATAATATTTAACATTGCAACTGATACGTTTTCTCTTCCTGACCAGCTTGGCCAACATGTTTAATGCAGATGATGTAGAGTGCAGTGTGAAGAAATTTCACTTGACTGAATGAATGTACAACATTTAACCAGCCATTTTGCTAATATACCACCTTCACTTTCCATTTATATTTCAATCTCCCTCTTTAACTGAGCTCAGCAGTAATATTATTCCATATAAGACTGATGAGGATGATTTTTCTGCAGAATAATTAGTTTTACTTTATGTATAAGAATAATTTTATGCGTAGTGAGTATTTTATTGCTTCTTTCGATTTCATTTTTTAAAACCTGTCCTGGCAGTTTTAGCAGCCAGAATCATGGCCCGAATGCATTGCCAAGAGTAGCACTATAGACCCTCTAGGCTCCTCTTGTAAGTATCTTTTCTTTGTTATATAATATTGTATTTTATTTTATAATTCATATTAGTATCTGTGTGGTTATACAATGCCTGAGCTGATAGGGTTGAGGGCCATGTTAGCTTTACCAAGACAATGAAGAGAGAAGAAGGTTGTGGAAAAGGAGAAGGACAGCGAGGAAAAAGGGGGAAGGACATTAGCAGAGGACAGACCACGTGTAACATACAATGGGTCACCAACTGCTGAGTCTGTAATAAAACGCACTCAAAAAACAAAAACAACCTGAAAGACTAAAAAAAAACTACACAAATGATTTTGTTGTGTTCTGTGTGAGAGAGCGTGAGTGTATCTATGTGTGCTTATCATGAAGCATACTTGATAATGAGCCACAAGAATGTCCCCCAGAAGCCAGAGGCGGACAGCGATCCATGATACCCGGCCCCTCCACGGCCCTCCAAGAATACTGAACAACCGAGGTCACACAACTGGATGACGACGGTGTGCTCGCTAAAGGAATATAAAAATAATTATCAGTGTCAGAAAATTTTTACTAATATAATATATGCTATATATTAGTATTCTTTGCTGTAAATACAATATATTTGTATGTAATTATATAATTGTAAATGTTATAATATTTTGCAATTGTTAGGCCATGAATGAGTGCAGAAAGATGAAGACGTCCACAAAGGCACATTTAAAAGAATACAAAAACCAGGAAGCACAAAAACATTTTTTTTAATTTGACCCAATTTCTCTTTTAAACAAGGGACAGGGAGAGCGATATTGCTTGAAATATGGCCTTTTTAACTTTTCTAACTTTATTATACTTTCATTTGTCCTATATGGGTTTGTGGAATCCAAGGGCTAAAATTAAAATGCTCAATCAAAGACTTTTTTAAACCTGTTATGGTATGAGTATGGTATGAGCTGAAAATTCTTAACAGCTATCAGAAGCATTGCCATGAACACCATTGCTCTGACATGAGAACAGCTCTGGTTTATGTGATATCACTTTTTTTAGTTGTTTTTCTGTGTTTTTAATCCGACTGAATTATTTCTCAATAGATAACAGATGCCATGTTTTGCCTGAATAGTCCATAAGTAAGTTTACAGTATAAGATGCACTGTAACCTGCAGGATGGTCAAATATGTCCTGATTCAAGTGAGTATTGGGTATATAATGTTTTCTGTAATAACTGCAACTTGGATACTTCTGGATACTTCTGATAAGATATAAGCTGTGAAATCAGAACAGAATGTACTGAAGAAAAGTTTCAAGGTCAAACTCTAAAATGCAGCTGTATGCACTTCCTCTAACAGACTTATACAGGCATACACATGGAATGACTGCATTGCATTCTATCTGTCAAGCAGACAGTTATTTGTTAGCAGTTTGTATCAAATCTGCACTTTCACAACACTTTAATGTGAAGTGTACTTTGCTGTCTGGATTTTATACTGTACCACTTACAACCATCTAATTTTGTTCATGTGTTTCATTACTTATGTATATTCAGTAAGCCATTTTAAAGTGTTTTCCTTATAATGAATTCTATTTTTACTTAACGTTTGTATTTACATTTATTCTTGTATTACCTTATTTTATTAATTATCATTTCAGGCAAGGTTTTGGCTAATAGCTCTTTGTTGGTCAAACTTGGCTACTTTCGTAGATTTAACTAAAAAAAAAAAAAACGATTGAGGATAATTATGATATATTTTTAACTGGCTGCTCACAAAGTTGATTTAAGATGGAATCTTTGCCAAGTTGTCCATTATGTGTAGACACAACACTGGATCATCCCTTTTGTTTTTGTTTTTTTTCCCACAGTAGAGTCATGGAAGTTTTAAAATAAACTGCAAACACCAGGGGAGCATGATTTCAAGTGGTTTAATGACATGTGGCAACATGGAGAGAAACACTCTAGTCCAGCGGTCCCTAACCCCCGGGCCTCGGACCGGTACCGGTCCATGAGTCGTTTGGTACCAGGCCGCGAGAGTTGAGGCTCAGGTAAGAAATGTATGGTTTTCAGGGTTTTTATCGGTTTTCAGCATTATTTTGTTATCGTTTTTATCGTTAACTCTGTTTTCCTGGGTCTTTTCACATGTGTTATGAATAAATCTTCTTTTTTTTCGGTACCGGTACTAGTTTTATTTTGTTGTATTTATCCGCGACACGTTAAAGGCCAGTCCGTGAAAATATTGTCGGGCATAAACCGGTCCATGGCGCAAAAAAGGTTGGGGACCGCTGTGATAGAGCATAAAGACACATTTGTGGTGCTACATGCATATAACTAAGTTAGAAAGTGGCATTACTATTACTAAAGTGATCAATGCACAGAATAAAGAAATTTCCACTGCAGTAGACAATTATAAAATGCTTTACAAACCCGAACATTACAGCTAACAGGTAGATAGCCACGTTTTAGTGCAGCTAGCCAAACAACGTAGAGCCACTTACTGCTAAAGAGACAGAGAGAGAATTTAATGAGCAGCTTTTAGTGCATGTTTTTCTTGAAAGGTTTCATTAACTTTCTACAAAGCATACATGCTTTCACAGACACTTTCGCAATTCATGCAACACTGCACAATGTTTCAGTGACAGAAAGGGACATTAAAGTGGCTACTGGAAGCCAAGATGTCATCAACTGTCACATGAGTTGAATTAAACACACTTAAACAGTAAACAGTCACAGACAAAAAGTCAAAGATATGCATGTAGATCTAATGATAAAAACGTGTGTTTACATGTTTGCTGTAATGGTGGCGATCTTCTAATTGCTTTCATAAATGGTAATATTCAAAAAAGGATCTTATTAGTCTGTCCTAAAACACATGCATTTGTAAATCACTCGTCCCTGGCTTGGTGCATCACCTAGTGCAATGTCATAAATGTTCATATGACAGACACCAGTCCATTATTTTTCATTTCACATATTTTGTAATATAATTATTTATATTCACATTTATAATCAGCCAGGACTAGTTAACCTCCAATATTTCCCACATATTGGGAGGAACGCAAAACATATCAGTCTGTGTTGGTGGAGGCTGAAAATACACCACAGCTGGCATTTGCAACAATTGATTTTGTGCTGTCTGCATCTCTGTGATTATGAGTTTACTTTAACAGAATTATAATATTAGACTGTCTCTCTCACACACACACAAACCCACCCATGATATAGCTATTTGTCACTATAATGAACTAGAGAGTCAGAAAGTTTATCTGCCTGTTGCTGTGTTAACATTGCAAAATTCACACTGATAACAGAAATACACACATATATAGGACACACTACCAAAAACATATGCCTCCTGAGTGCTGCAGAATCCACCTTTATGGAAAAGTATATCCAGTCACAGCCATGTCGGAGAGGGCTGTGTGTGTGTGTGTGTGTGTGTGGGGGGGGGGGGATTTTGGGCAGTGACCTCCAGCTTCCACAAAGGCAGTTTTCAGCATAGTGTGAAGAAGCTACAAGACCCTGGACTTCAGCACGCCTGTAAATCTCCTGGGTGAGCAATTTGTTTACTTAATATTATGTTTTAATTATTTAGCTTAAAATGTAATTAAAATTAAAAAAAAAATGTAACCAATAAGACATTAGAGAGAAAACAAAAGCATGAGATCAGATTTTAAAACCAGTGAATGCTGTAATTTGGTGTTCTATAAATAGAATTCAATACAATTCATTTGAAGTGTTGTGAGTCACGTACCTACGCCACATGACAAATTGTGCACATCTCTCAGGAACCAAGGAAAGAGAATACAAATATCAAAATCACATTCTGAAGTTTGAACTAAGCTGTCATAGTGTGTTCAATCAATACTAACAATAAACAATACTAACTTACTAACGGATGGAGGATATTTTCCCTCCTTTCACTGAAAGCAAATGTTTTTATTGTCATTATTTGTGTGCGTAAAGTTGGATACTGTTGATATAAACTCTGGATGTGCAGCAAAAAATATAAAAGGTGAGTGAACTGAATTTTTATCTACTAAACAGGCCTTTAATAACTATAGAGGAAGGAGAAAATCTGAAACTGAAATACAAAAAGCATATCTGCTAAGGGCTAATGTAATTATAAGCTTTTTAACTTGACACCTTCTTTCCAGTAACAAGTTAATAATCTAACAAGGGAAAAGTGATACGGTCTTGATTACATCACTATTTTGTGCAGCAGCACAAGTTTACAACTCTGTACAAAGTGTAAATCCATAATTTGCAGTGTGAAACATGCTTAGCTCTGTCTCGTATTCTGCATTGTGCTGCTTTTTTTTTTTTCTAATTTGTTCAACAGAAAGTAAGATATCAACAAAATAAGGCCACAGTAAATTATTTGAAATGTTGTTCTTTCCAGACTGTGATTAGTTGATACGTTGTCTTTCAACCAAAATGCAGAAAAGTCTGATTGATTTATACAACTGAATCGTTGTAGAGTTATTATTCTCTTGTGTAGGAACCAACTGAACACACTTTTTTGTTCTGCTTGGGGAGTTTGCAACCTTGTTGACTTTGATTTATGATCCGCTAAATATTCAGCACATTTATATGAGCAAGCCCTATGCTAATACACCGAAGCATATATCAAAATGTATGCTTTTAGACACATATTTTACAGTCTACTATTCTCACAGCATCAAAGCTGACCCAAAACACACATAAGCTCACATCTACACTTTCAAAGATCTTCAGTACACCTGCTCCATCAATACACTTACCCTTTGCCTACAGGCACACATTTATCACAAGTTAATTTTTATATTAAAAGACAATTGGAAATAAACATTATGTCTCCCTGACACCATGTTTTGTCTTGTCTACTGTATTTTAACTGCAGGAACATCAGAACTGAGTTCAATGTGGAAATCAGTCAAGTAGCAGCATGAACAGTAAGAGTTTTAACAGGAGACTCCTGATTAACTATATTAATAAAGTTATAAAATCATGTAATATTAATTTGGTTCCTGATGTTTATATAAACAGAATATATTTTGGTTTTGAATAGTTGAAAGGACAAAATACAGAAGGTATTCTTCATAGTATTTTATAGGTTTTATTAGATTATAACGAAAATAATATTTGTACTTGCAACACTAGTTAATGAAAAATAATGTTGGGCTATAGTTATATAAAAGGGAGGATTGTAATTATGTATTAGCTATTTTTGTTTGATAACTGAATGAAAGAAAAAAGTCTAAATGATGCTAACACTAACACATAATAAAAATGTCCAGTAGTGTCCAGTAGCAGATGCTAAAGCCAACCTAGCAACCACCTGTCTGCCACTAAACATGATGACTCACCTATACATACATTTTTTTTATAACTTAATTTATTGATTATCCTTTAAATATGTGATTTTAAAAAATGTGCAGAAGAGGCAAACTAGCTTTAGAGTGTAAAACCTGATCCCGTTGGTTAAACCATATAATAATAATGGATTGGATTTATATACAGTAGCGCTTTTCAAGGCACCCAAAGCGCTTTACAATACCACTATTCATTCACTCTCACATTCATACACTGGTGGAGGCAAGCTACAGTTGTAGCCACAGCTGCCCTGGGGCAGACTGACAGAAGCGAGGCTGCCATATTGCGCCATCGGCCCCTCTGGCCAACACCAGTAGGCAAGTAGGGTAAAGTGTCTTGCCCAAGGACACAACGACCAGGACAGAGAGCCCAGGGATCGAACCGGCGACTTTCCGGTTACAGATGCGATTCCCAACCCCCTGAGACACGGTCGCCCACATACACTGTTACTTATGAGGTAACCCCATTCTGAAATTCTGATTTAGTATTGTGCTTTTTAGTTGGTTTATTGGGATTAAGCCTAGTGCCGTAGTTCATCCATACTGCTTTTGTTTGTTTTTTTTATTCCAAAACCGTGTGCTGGATCAAAGTCATTCAGACTTGTGTTATAATGTTCAGTTTGACGTCATGCTACAAGTACTTTCTCACAGATTTTCACAATTATAAGACGTATATTGTTGCAGTATAATGAATGTAGCTCCTGGGTCACAGGTTTAGTAGGGAACAGAATTGCCTTTGATATTGAAGGATTTGAAATAAACAGCTCTGAAAACCTTCACAAGAGGCTTTAGCTTGTTTAGAAAACTAACTCATTCAGGTAAAGATTTCCAGGATTATGCTGGAAACTGGCTCCTGAATATATGGCAGTAATATACACCTAAATAAGAACATATTTCCCTCAGGAGTTACTAAAGAACAAACCAGAGCCTAAATGAGATGAAGAATAAATTCTTCAAAAGAATACTACAGTTGCTCTATCTAGTGACTGTTTAAAGTAGACAAGTGGTTTTTGTATATATAGACATAACATCAAATTACTGTACGATGCTAGCCCCAAATGATCAAAAATCTTTCAAAGTAAGATTTGCTTACAAAATGCAGCATAATGAATGAGCAGTGCAATCTTTTATTGTGTGCACAAACATGACAGCTACCAATATGAACCACCATGTTTATATCTGAAGATGAACACTTACTGAAGGTGTTTGTGTGCCATTTTTTTAGTGCAAACCTCAGACATATTTTATACCTAAATTATCACCTTCAAAACTTTTAGAACTTATCTAAATTGCACTAATGTAGTGTCCAACAAAGAGTGCTGTATTTACCACAACTATTTCAATATGAAGTAGCTGAAGTAGCGTTCCAATATATGCCAGAAAGATAGCTGTAACATTGTTTATTAAACCATGCCCTTAAGCTTGGAGAGCTGAGTGCCCAAGGGACAAAACTGGGGATGTTATTTTGGAAAAGAGAAGATGAAATCAGTGACCCAGGTTTTCCTGCTTTTGCTTTCAGTCTACTAGAATGTTTATACTGACCCAAATACATGCAAACGATTTAGTGGAAGCGTTTGGGCGATGGATATATTACACAGCTACTGTAAGAGCTACTGCCAAGGGACTTTTCTGAGATATTGCCCTTCTTCTTTGCAAAATCTGCTGAATCCACAGAAAACTAAATTTTACAACTGACACAGCAGAACAGCCATTGATTGGCTATAAAAGGCTGGATGCAAATTGACTCCTTTATTTCGTAACCGACAGGAAGTGCATGAGCGCCCTCCATTTCATTCAGTTTTTCTGTTATGCAGCATTAAATTTTACATTTTGCAAAATCATTTATAACACTGACACTGAATATTAACAAAGTCAAAATAAATTATTTGGAAATACTGACCTAATTGCCAGTGTGCTTTGAGCATTTGCAACATATGCTTGTGTTAATGCACGGATGTATGGAGACATAGCACATTTTGTTTGCTTAAATCTTTTATTACAAAATCTATTGAAAAGCCACTAAAAGTGACACCAACTGCATTTACATTAGTTGCTCATTGTCAATGGCATAAAGAAACATATCAACAATGGCATAAACAAACCCAGAAGCAGAAAAGGAGAAGATATGGCAAGAAAAGACTGAATTTTTCACAGTGCATCTAGCTAGTGAACAGTTATTCTGTGTTTGTCGTTCTGTGCACACTATCCGTGTTGCTGGCTTATAAGTGAAACAGGAAAGTCATGCAGTACTGCACAAGTGTCTTTGCAGCAGTGCCTGTTGTATTAGCATTGACTGGGTTGTGTCAATGACTTGTTATCAGCTACTCTGCATCCCATTTGGAATTTGTCATCATCCTTTTGCCCTTTTGTGCAATTAAATAAATTATAATAAAGTAAAAAATCTATGCCCATCTCTATTTCTCAGAAGCTGAAGAACCTTCCACCATTTCTCCCTCCCTAAATATGAACTCAATTAGGCTGGCTTAAAGTAAGTTGTTCTAAATTTTAACTTCTCCTGGGAATCTGTACTGATACCCTTAGTTCCTGTAAATTAGTGACTTGACTCTCTACATATAGCTAGGAGGCAAGCTGGGAGATGAAGAATCCTTAAAACGCCCTTTTAATGGGTTTGTATTCAGAGCCCAAAAGTTTTGGAGTTTTCTTGTTTTGCTTGTTTTGCTTTTCCTGACAGCTATTGTTGTTACAAAAGAGTTACAAGCTGCAATCCTTGTACTGCAGATGAGAACTAGCTCAGCTGTTACTCAAGCCAGTCAGGAAACAGCAAGGAAAGATGACAGTAACACAAGATTGCTTGTTTTGTTGTGTTTAAGTCAAATAAACACTGATTCACATCTCGTGGATATTATCACCATTTAGTGTGTACCACTGGCAGATTGCAAACATCTACTGCTGCGCCAAACCTAGATCAACTCTATGACCTCATATTTGCTGAATCACTATGCGCTGCTGACTGTTTTCACTGTCCAGCAAACAAACTGCTTTCCAGCTTAGATGTTAGAATATTAATTCCTTATTTTCGAGCTTGTTTCACTACACGGTTCTTATTTCGTTTGCAGGGTTTTTCATCTATTTCTATTCCAAGATGGCAGTTAAACCTTATCTTGATGCACGCTGAATCATTCAGGTAAGTAAATCCTAAAAGGTTTATTTTGTTCATCTGGACATATAGCGTTTTCAGTGGGAGAAATGTTTCGTCACTCGAGTCTCTGACTGAAGAAGTCACTTGGATGAGTGACGAAACATTTCTCCCACTGAAAATGCTTTTGGGGTAGTTAAACCTTTTCTGTCACATGCTCTGTGAAAAAGGGATTAAATCTGTTTTGTAATTCAAATCACATAAAGTTAACTACAACTGACACAACATTCTTCATACGAGAGTCAAACTTCATCTTTCTTGACTCTGAATTTGTTTTCTCAACATTTCAGCCCATTTGTTTGTAAAAGAAAAGTGTGAAATTTCCATCCCGGTGGCACAGCAAAGTTCAGAGACACACCAGCTGTCGGATGATTGCTGTGCTGTTATTGCCGTCACGGTTGTGCTGCCAAAAGCTGAAAGTGAACAATTTGATGATGAGAGTGCGTGAGAGGGATTCAGCTCTGCCAGCATTTATTACAGTGTAATGAAACATTAACTTAAAAAACACCAAAAATTTGTACTACCTGTTCTGGTCATCAGTTTGGACACTTTCACTCTTCAATTCCCAGATGCAGCATAATTTACAAAAGAATGAGCACGCACACATATCATATCATTCATTCATCTGCAACATTTCAAGTCCCAATATAGCAGCTTAAACCCAACAATTAAATACATGAAGAAAGAGAAAAAAGAGACGTTACTTCATCTGAAAAACTGAGTGTAAAAGTGGCATCATTTTTCTAATCTGCGCTGATGTGCATTTGTCCAACTCTTTGAAAGTGTGCCCTGAAATGAGCACACACAAGCACCAATTCTTCCTTTCATACATGTTTTGGCACAGTTTGTGATTAATTATTCTTTACCTACATCCTTCTGTAGACAGATAAATAAATCTGTTTGTTCCATATTGAGGAAGGTTACCAGTGTTGTTTAATTACTGATATACACAGAAGGACACATTTAACAGGAATCTACCAGCAAACTTTTTTTTTTAATCTGATTTGTGTCTGAGTTAGTCCTAATTTTTGATTTAGGCTGGCAAGATAGCTATTTGAAGAGAAATCTGGCTTCATGTAGCTGTAGCGCCAAAGGGGGATCTCACGCCGTCATATTAAATAATATAAGAGATGCACGTTAGCAGCAGGAGGAGGTTAGGTTGGAAAGGAAGCTGGGTGGAGACGTGTGATTGATAGATGGACTGAGGGTAAATTCAGGTGAGACGAGGATACATGAGAGCCAGAGGGAAAGACTGTGAGAGCTTGTAGCTAATGATGAGAAAACATTTTACTGGTGGAAGAAAAGGAGATTAATGATAAGGAAAGGCAGACCAAGAAACTTAAAGGAGCCAAGATATATTTTTTAACATGGTGTAGTTACTTAAAGGTAATTAAGGAGAAAACCCACAGGTGAGCAAAATGAGATGACAGGGACAGAGTGAGGAGGAAGGTGACAAGAGGGCGGTCAGGCCGAGATGGAGATTATCAGGCTGTGAAAAAGAAATGGCTACAGGGTGGTCGAGAAAAAGATTCAATGGTATGAGAAATGAAAAAGGTGAGGGAATGAAAAGGTAGGAGGATTAAGAGAAGATAACTGGAGGGACAGAGGTTCAGCTTAGAGGTAAGGGAGGTTTTTTGGATGATACATAAGATGAAGAATATGTTAAGGGGAGAGGATACGGCAAGATGATGAAGTGGCAAGGAGGATTTAATGAAAGAAAACAGAATGAGAAAATAAGAGAGGAAGATGGGGTGGATTAGCCAGTAAAGCAAGCACTGAGCTTGTTTCCAGCTGATGGATCTTGTCTATAGCTCTAACACCTACATGCATTTACACACACACACACACACACGTTCTCTCACATCACCTGAGGGGGAGGGGGTAGAACAGCGAAATTAAGTGGAGCTGTTTCTATCCAGAGGGCCCTTTTTTATCTTCTATGGAACATCAATTCAGACGCAGGCCACAGGGAAGACATGTCTGTGAGTGAATGTATGCATCTGAGAAAACGTGTGCATGCAGTGCTTCTTTCTGAAGACAGGAGGGGAAGATGACAAGATTCCTCACATAAAACTATGCATGAGTTATTTCTTTTTGATAACTTGATATAACTTGATATTGCATTTATTTAAGATGTTTTCTTATTACAAAAAACAACAATTGAACACTGGCTCCATGTAAATGCTTTTGTTTTTGTAAATTGTTGTTTTTAATGTGTAAAGTGCATCACTGTACAAGTATATAATATCAGCTCTGTAAAAACAGCAAATCCAATCTGTCTTATACAAAGCACAGATCTCCACCAATGTGACTGATGGCTTTTTTCAACCGTCCAACTACACCCAAGTGGTCACAGACCTATGTGGAGGGGGAGTGAACAGACATGCTAAATGCTCTGGCTTCTTCACTGTTACACTAGCGCCTAAGAGGAGAATAGTTTCACCCACACATTGTGGATACACACACACAGAATACGCATTAAACCTGTCATGAAACGCCATTTATTTCAATTAAATGTCCAGATTGTGAATTCACTCGTTCCCTCTCTCACACACATAAGCTCAGGCAATCAGGTGGTTATATTGGAGCTGATCTACTCCACCTGCCTCTTCACTGGACTTCTACTATAACCTTGTTAGTGCAGAAAATCTACCCAATAAAAAAAAAGGACATCTAATATCGCAAAAAAGAAATAAAAATAAATAAATTAGTTAGGACAATATAAGCTTATCTGAAACTAGTTTAGTCACTTGGAAAAGCATGCCTTTTTTAACTTCCATATCATGCTGGTATTCTGTCTCGTCAAATTTGGCGGATTTTAGTTGCTCTGTGGTGCCAGGTGGACACTGTGAAGCATCCCAAAAAAAAGCTCTGCATTTCATTCTCTTTGATCAAGGTTTTTGAAGTGTGTTGATTCAACAACAAACTCAGCCAAGGATGTTGAGTCACTTTTGCAGAAAGCTACTGATGTTGGGAGGATTTAAATTTACCAGGATGGACTGTCAACACTGATTATTCTACCTGTACGGTAGGCCAAAAATTAACTTTTCGTCTCTTGCACACTCTGCAAAGAGGATAAAAGTCTTTAACTCTGAAATTCTCCCGTTTGATGTTAAATCCACTCGACTATTTTTCGTCTTCTGTTTCTTTTGCTGTTAATTTTTGCAGACTGGTGATCTCTCCAGGTTGTATCCTACCTTAACTCTAAGACAGCCAGGATAGGCTTCAGCTCCTCTTGCAACCCTGAACTAAATAACCCAAAGAGGATCGATGGATGTTACATTTTGCATGCAAAAGGGTGGCACAGTGTTTCATAATATAGTTTTCAAACTAAACATACCGTGTCAGCTTCAATCATTTATTTTGGTTTTGCAGTTAAATCTCAGAAATTTGTGGAGCTGGTGAACTTTCTTTGATTTTTCTGGCAGGTGTTTCATTGCTCACAGCATCATCACTCGATCAAAGCCAAAAAACACAAACACACACAAAGAAAAAAAGAAAGAAAAAACAGAACTGCCTCTGTGTGATTCCAACCAGGTGTGAGAATCTTGTTCCTACATGAAGCTCATAATCTATGAAACCCGTGGATATAAAAAAAACTAGCTTACTTTTTCTTGACTGAAAACGGGGATTTTACATTAGCAATAGCATTCAAACAAGGACTCTAAAGAATGGAGAAATATCTGCTGGCAATCAATCAAGAAGTACTTTATAATACTTTATAAGAGCTGGACATTCAGCTCTGTTGTTTGTTTGTTTGTTGGTTGTTTGTTGAGTAGCAGAATAATTATGAAGTTTCTAAGGAAAATGGCCAAGCTTAGAAAAACAGGATCAGGTTAAAGACAGGAATATGCACGGTCCTCACCGAAAGACATCATCAGTGCAGCTACTCTAAGGTTCCAGATATACAGCTAGCAACTTGATGAAGTGAGTGCAGATTCTTTTGCGAAAGTGAATTTCTTGTAACACTCATTCTGAAGCAGCCACAGTGTCTCTTCCCACAGAGGATTCTTTCAAAGATGCCAAGTAACAGTGCTCATTGTGAATGGGCAAGAGCAGCGGGGGTTGATATCGGCTCTGCTAAAGAAGACCAGCTTGTAGAGATGTTGTCAAACTCTACTGTGAGGCTGTGTCTGAATATTTTTTTCTTTTTTTTCCCGCCTGTCCCATTTGGTTCTTTTGCCATCATTATTGTCTAAAGGCAAAGAAAGATGCCCAACAGATTTACTTTACCAAATATGGCATCTTCTTGCCGTATTGGTCTATTTGATTCACCTTTGCTTTTATTGTTTATTTTATTTTATTTTCACTTGCTACACACGGGACAGACATGACTGGGGAAAAGAAAGAGGGAAAGAAAAAGAGCAGGGAAGAGGAACGGTGATAAAGGGCAAAAAAACAAAAACCAACAAAGCAAACAGACAAAAAATACATATATCAATCACCTGGATCACCTGTTGAGAAAGAAAAAAGAGAAAACAAGCAAAAAAAGAGAGCAATATAATAAACAACATCATCGCGATGATCTATGTGAAAATAACAGTAAACACTAAATATTGAATATTATTGTGCAGCAATATTGTGCAGCAATATCGACAGCACACAGTGTGCTTTGAGGTAGGAGCCAAAAAGGGTGTAGTTTGTGTGTGTGAGCACCCGTGTGTACACATGTGAGCATGAGCGCGCTTGTATTTAAAAGGTTCCTTCATGTAATAATCTGCTAGAGGGTGTGGGGGGGCCACAGCCCCGTCCTCCAGGGCATGAAGCAGGTATGGAGGAGATCAAGACTCCAGACATCCAGAGGCCCTCAGAGCACAAGAGACCAAGGAAGACCAACAGAGGGGCAACCGTCTGAATATTTTTCAGATATTATGCTAATATTGTGCAAATACAAGTAATTTGGGACAATTTCACAAGACAGTTTTTGCTTTTCATGTAGTTTTTCAAAATAAGGTTCTTCATTTATGACCTGAGAGATATCTGACCCTTCAATTGATCCATCCTACTGTTCACCAAAAACATATCAGAAATGATCTCAGTGAAAGGGTGGCTGTCAAGAAGCTCTTCTCAAAAAAGGGAAACTGGTAGAAAAGGCTGAGGTATGTCAAATTTGACATTTTTGGTTGAAACTGTTGTCTGTATATAAGAAAATGAGGCCAGCAGTGAGAGATGTAGAAGAATGTGGTCATACCAAAATGCTGACTTTTAACACAAATACAAACTCTGTTTTTGCCTTCTTATTGTATTGTACATGTATGTTTGCATACTTTGTAATAAATGTCGGCACCTTTTTTCCTAAAATATAAAGAAATGAGGGCCTCTACACAGTACTGTAAAAAGCAGATATTGCTGAGAAAGAAAGGTAAATGTAATGTTTTGTGAAAATGTTGCTTCTTCCTAAGAGGACAGAAATGTAAATAAGTACCGTTAATGCAAGGAGAAAATTCCCTAAAACAAGCTGGGGTGAGAATGCATGTTAACTGCATGTTAACACCTGGTGTGTATTTAAAATTAGTGCCACATAGTGAAGAGTAATGCATATGCATGAATATACGTACAATACTTTTTTTTCGCTTTAAACAGACTTACTACATGCAGGTTGTCAGAAGTGATTTAAACCAGACGTACACGGTGTTCACACATCCTGATTAATCCGGGGTGTCTGTGCACAACATGCTGCCAAAATGATGAAAAACATATTGTTTCAGTTAAACAGAAACGCATAGTCTGTGCTGAATTTCAAAGTTCCGTTTCAGACAAATACTGAAGTCTTTTCTCCAATGCATGTAATTTGGCAGAAATATTTTAAATTTAGTGGCTGAAACCAAGAACTGGGATGAAAACTAATACACAGATGCTATTCTACTTTATTCGCTTCTGTATTTTGCCAAACATTGTTATGTTAATAAAGATGTCCCCAGAGTTAGCCCACATCAAAACCCTCTTACTAATACTGCGTGTACAAGTGGCACGAAACAGCACTGATGCTCACACTCAAAACAGTACTGTTACCGAAGGAAATTATATCAGTCAACTTGCAGCACTCACCAAATTTACACTGAAGGACATTTCACCCCTCTGTCAATTTGTGGCAGTTTTATCCTCACCACTCAGAGCTGGTCACACGAAACAGATAAGTACTTGCAGCTACATGCACTTTGAAACCACACAAGAATAATTGTATCATAAATTATAAAATGCTTTTGCTCAGATGAACCGTAGAGAGCATTAATTTCCAAATAAATATGGACCGGCAGTAAAAAGGCCAAATGGTTGACTTTGTTAGTAAAACAAAACAAAAAAATACAATTAATAATAAGAATTAAAATAATAAATTAGTGGTAGTAGAAGCAGCACTTATAGGTAAAACTATGACAAAATGTGTATTTTCTTCTTCTTCTTCAACTTAGAATTAATACAAACAAAACTTATTATATGGAATTAATTCTTGACTTTCAATGTGGAAAAGCCACATTTCTTTGCCCTTGCTTTGTGTTAAAGCTTCTAACAAACTAATTAAACTAATGACCCGTCAATCACAGATCAAAGACAATGCCCAGGGTATAGCAGTTTTCATATTTGCAGCTTTTATTCTCTCTGTGATGAAATAATGTGCAACTGAGACCCCTGCTCTCTATATATGGAGTACAAACTGAAATGCTGGAGTAACAAGTCTGCTTTACCACCTTAGTTTATCATTAACACTTTTAATCCCTCCGTAGATACTGACAGTTAATCATGTCACTAAGCTCATTAATAGTTTATTCAGAGATGGACATGGTCCTCACAGCACAGCTGCACAATCAACACAAATATATGATTTTTCTAGAATGATGCATATCCATGTATTGAACAGAATGGATTAAACTAACCTCTGTCTTAAGCAGTTGTAGCACCTTGACACAAATACTAATTCTCACACGCGCTTGTACAAATGATCACAGACTTCCAGACATTCACAGCCAACAATATGGCGCTACCACATCCCGTGCACCTTAAAACACTCAAAACACAAAAAAACTCAAATACAAATATTCTCAACTCAGAATTCATGGACCATTTTGCAGTAGCTAATTTTCATCAGTGAGTGGTAAATAACAGAGAACATTAGGTGTCATGGCTGGTCAACTAATCTGGCCATCTGTCTCCCAGAAATAAATCAAATAAGGTTGGAAAGGATGAAGAAATAACAGTTGTAAGTAATGGAAAGATGATTTTAGATGATCTTGGGAAAAAAAATCGAAGGAAACCATTGTACAGAGGGAACCTCGGTAAATAATTCAAGCCATATGCTGTGAAAAGTGTACAATGCTGTCTGTCTGTGAAGGTTCTCAGTCATCCAGGTCATCGTAGTCAAAGGAGCTTGCAAAGAAAAGCGTCTGGACTTCTTTAAGTTGCTTGAAACCTGGCTGGTAGGGTCAGAATATGGTGTAAACATAAAAACATCAGATCTATCCTCGCTTGTATCAATGATTCAGATTGGTAGGAATGGTGTAATGATTTGGAGGAATTTTTTATGGGACATTTTGGGCCCTGTAATACTTACTGAGCATCTAAATGTCACAGTTTACTTGTATATTGTTGCTGTACATGCCTCATGACCACAGTGTGCATTGTCTTTTTTTTTTTCTTCTTTTTTTTTGCCTGTCCCATTTGGTTCTTTAGCCATCAGAATTGTTGTTGTTGTGCATTGTCTTTTTCTGCTGAAACTGTCAATCATTATGTCAACAGTCACCAAAATCAGAGTAAAATACAATGAAAAACAGTGGCCTCATGTGCCACTTTGTCTTTAACACCAGCTGCAGCTGGTGCTGAGCACTACATACAAATAGGCCATTACAATCATTTAATTTATGAAAACTAAAGAGCAAATTGTCCATTTAAAGATCACTCTGGTGTTTTTCCCCCTTTTATTAGGATTTTAATTTCTTTGGCACATCATATAACAAGCAAGCTGACTTAGAGGGCCTCTAAAACCTACGCCTCATATAATGCACAAAGAGATCCACCCAAACCCTTTTACACCCGTTTCTCAACTGTTTTTTAATCAAAAGGTGTGTAATTAGTTTTATTGGCTCACCTTATTGGTTGAAATTTCTGTCAAGACTCTAACAATGCTCCTGGCGTTCCATATAAATTCTCTTTGTTTTTGGTTAATTTGAAATATTTTGTTTTTATACACAGTTTTTTATCTTGCCTTTGCACCTTTTCCTGTGTTATATTGTGATAAGTTGTTTGCATTTAACCCTTTACTGCAACCTTGAAACTGTTATCAAGGTCTTATTGGCAAGACAGAGCACTAATCTCAGTGGGACTAGTGAAACAGGGTTTTAGAAAGTAAACCAATATCCCTTCAGTTCTGCTTTGGGGTGGATTTCCCTTTTTATAGCCTGAGAGGTCCCAAGAGCTCCTTTGGAAACCCAGTTTATCACCCTTGCAGCAGTTACAGAGGTGCAGCTGACTCTCTTGAGAGCTAATATAGAGTCAACACACCATTTCTGTGGAAAACACTATTCAATGGCTCAGATGCTACAGCTTTTATGCTCCTTACTTCAAAGTCATAGTGTCTAGAAAAGCAGTTCCTCCCCAGCTTATACCAGCTATTAGTTTTACTGTTCTATTATCAGTACTTTACAAAAGTGGGAGCAAAGTACTGAACCAAGCAATCAAAGCCATGTTACTTTATTTTTTAAAAAAAAGTTAAAAAAGAATAAAAAAAATTCTGTCACATACACTGAGAAATGTGACCACAGGCATCAATGCTACTTTTCTTATAAAAGTAAAAGTTAAAAGGTAGCATACAAATGAAAAAATAACTTGTGTACTGACAAGTACCTCAAAGTTCCACTCCCGCTGCATAATGTACAGTACTTGACCAGGCTTTTCTATATTTTAGCACCAGCATTTTTTTCAAGAACATCAAAAAGACCAAAAATAGGACAAGTTTGTATAGCCTTAAACAACAAAAGCACACACGCTGACTGCTCACAACCAAAAATAAATGCATACAAATTTCACCTTAATTTTTGCCTTGTATTAAAAAAGATAGAAAGCGTGCTGTACAGCTCTTTCCATATGAATATATATGTGGTTTCTATATCGTTTTTTGAAATGTTTTTTCAAGGTCAACTTTGACTTTAGGTGCTAACAGTGAAGATCAAGGTCAAATGCTTAGCCAATCTAGTTAATGATGTCCCCTAAGGTCTAGTATATTGCTGGGAACTTGAAAATGATCCATAAAAAACTGTTTATTTAAATTTGGTGTCACCTTGACCCGATTTTCACCAAAATTAAATCAGCTTCAGCTGTTATTGGTATTAACTATCACAAGAATTTGAACATGATATCTTGAAAACCGTGGACAAAACTGACAACAAACAGACAGAAAAACAAACAAACACAAGTAGCCAATTACATACTCATGCTCTGTAGCAGATTGGGATCATGCTGTTTTCACTTTTATTTTAATTTGCTTTTATATGAAATCTGAATATGGATGCATTCCCATAACTTCTTATCATTAAATAAATAACAAAGTAATAATAAAGTGGTTATAAAAAATATCAGCAAGTAGCCTAGTAACAATTAAAAAAACATGTTTTTACAATAAAAATTATGTCTTTGATTAGATTTGTTTTTTAATATGTTTTGGGACTTACCAGCTTTGTATTCAGGTAACACTAAGCTGTATAGCTACATTCACACATTAAATTATTTCTAAACCACAAAAACACTAACATGCTACAGACAGAGACAAAAGTCACTGAAAATTGTATGCCAGGTGGCTGACACACAAGTTCAGAGTGTCCAGTCAACAAAGCTACAAAAGAATGGAACCTAATAACATGAAAACATTTCTAATTTTCTGTATTTTCCTTTTCTTCCTTATAATACTAGAATCACAAGAACTTAACCACCAGAAGGAGTAGGCTGCACTAAAGGCAAAGATGTCATTTTTTGGAGAAGTGTTAACTTTAATCAAGTTTGTCAGATCTTACTTAAATTTAGAAAAAGTAATATAATTTTGTGGCTCCACTCACACCCAAGTTGAACGGAAGTGTTGGGGTGGAGATTTTGGCGCTCAATATATGTGAAGTTCTGAGAGTCAGTTAAAAAAGTTGGAGTGAGACACAGAGACCTCTCCTGTCGTTATTACATACCTCCACAATTTTCCTTTTCATGGAACAAAAATCATACAACGGCTAACACATTTAAATTAGTTAACTATCACAGTAGAAGACCATCATGAAAGTTTTTTTCATTTTAATAACAGGTGCTATTAGTTACACTACAAATCAAAAAAGCAGGTTACCTGTTTTTCAAGTATCTTTATGGCTGTGATATTGCAGCTATACTCTGGGTTCTACATTATGATCAGTCCAGTCTTTTGTGGAGATTTAAAAGAAAAATCTTTATACAACTGTTATGTTATATTTGCAATTTCTGTTGGTCTTGGACAGTGCCATTGGGGTGTGTTTGTGTGGCTTCCTGCTGACAAAGGGTCATCTCCCCTCACCCCCGTATGTGGCTTAGCTTCCTCTAACAGTTTACTATATACAGCACAGGTGAGGACATAAAGGGCAGGAAGTAAAACATCCTCAATAAAAAAGCAGAACCCTCACATAGGATGTGCCTAGTTACACTATAGTCCTCCTCACCATTCAACAGGTTGGGGAAGGGAAACAGAAACAGAAGAATGTCTTTGATCCTACAGTTTAAGGCAAGGCTTAAATTTAAGTACAACAATGACAACATTTAACAATTTCAACCTAACAGATATCATTCATGAGAGAAATGTTTGAGATTTTGTAATGTTTGACTAATTACATAAGAGAGTTACATAATTTTTTTAAATGTCAGGGAGTCAAAATGACCCCCTGAGTGGTTAAATTCTTAAAAATGGTTCCCATCCTCTACGGGATGATTTTCAGCTCCAACCCGGAGGGCGGTGCACTGTTGGACGGACCAATCGGAGTCTGCGCTGCGGGACTGTTTTGATCACGCGGACTGGGAAATGTTTCACGTGGCTGCTAGGGACATTGATGAATACACAGACTCAGTCTGCGGATTTATCAGGAAATGCGTGGAAGATGTCGTCCCATCCAGAACAGTTAAATCCTTCCCAAATCAAAAACCCTGGATTAACGGAGATGTTCGCGCGGCACAGAGCACCGCCTTTGCCTCCGCGAACACATCGGACTACAAACACGCACATTACCAACTCCGGAAGACGATCAAAGCAGCCAAACGTGAGTACAGGGACAGGGTGGAGCAACAGTTTGACAACCCTCGGAGTATGTGGCAGGGACTAAACACGATCACAGACTTTAGAGGGAAAACCAGCACACCGCAGACCACGGCCTCTCTGTGTGAGGATCTAAACGTATTCTACGCTAGATTCGACACAGCAAACACCATGAGACCGGACAGTGTGCGCACCGCGGATGACGTCAGCGCGCACACTGTGTCTGAGGAGGATGTGCGGAGGTGCTTCAGGAAGGTGAACGCACGCAAAGCTACTGGTCCGGACGGGATTCCCGGCCGCGTCCTCAAGTCATGTGCGGCTCAGCTGGCTGGAGTGTTCACGCACATCTTCAACCTTTCCCTCTCTCTGTCTGTAGTCCCAGCCTGCTTCAAAATGGCCACCATCGTCCCTGTACCCAAATCCTCCACCATCTCCTCATTGAACGACTGGCGACCTGTAGCCCTGACCCCCATCGTAAGCAAATGCTTCGAGAAGCTGGTCAGGGACTTCATCTGCTCTGCACTACCCGACTCACTGGACCCTCTACAGTTTGCATACCGCCACAACAGGTCCACTGATGATGCCATAGCCCTGACACTACACACTGCCCTGTCACACCTGGAGAAGAGAGACACGTATGTGAGAATGCTGTTTGTAGATTACAGCTCAGCATTCAATACCATCGTTCCCTCGAAGCTGGACAGGAAACTGCAGGATCTAGGACTGAGCAGCTCCCTCTGCAGCTGGATCCTTAGCTTCCTGTCTGACAGACGCCAAGTGGTCAGACTGGGCAGCATCACCTCATCCCCCATCACACTGAACACTGGTGCTCCACAGGGGTGTGTACTGAGCCCTCTCCTGTACTCACTCTACACCTACGACTGCACAGCCACTAACAACTCCAACATCATTGTGAAGTTTGCGGACGACACTACAGTGGTGGGTCTTATCACCAACAGTGATGAGACAGCTTACAGGGAGGAGGTCAGCGCCCTGACCCACTGGTGTCAAGACAACCATCTCACCCTCAACGTCGCAAAGACAAAGGAATTGATAGTGGACTTCCGGAGGTGCAGAGAAGTACACACCCCCATCACCATCAACGGCGCTGCTGTGGAGAGAGTAAGCAGCTTCCGGTTCCTTGGAGTACATCTGGCTGAGGATCTTACGTGGTCAGTACACACAAACAAAACAGTGAAGAAGGCGCAGCAGCGCCTCTTCTTTCTCAGGAGACTGAAAAGATTCGGCATGAGCCCCCGCATCCTCAGGACCTTCTATCGCTGTGCCATTGAGAGCATCCTCACTGGATGCATCACCACCTGGTATGGAAACAGCACCGCCTACAACTGCAAAGCTCTCCAGCGAGTAGTGCGGTGCTCTGAACGGATAATTGGAGGTGAGCTTCCCTCCCTCCAAGACATCTACAGGAAGCGGTGCCTGAGGAAAGCGGGGAGGATCATCAAGGACTCCAGTCACCCCAGCCATAAACTGTTCAGACTACTTCCATCAGGAAGGAGGTTCTGCAGCATCCGGTCCCGTACCAGCAGACTGAGAGACAGCTTCTTCCATCAGGCCATCAGACTGCTGAACACGTCATAGACACCTCAGCTTCACTACTGGAACTTTAACATTATGCACTCCATACTGTACAGTAATGCCACTGTTTTGCACATGTCTCACTCTGTATATTTTATTTTATATATTTTATTTATTGTTTACTCTATTTAATTTGTAAAATATGTGTACACACACACACACACACACACACACACACACGTAGAAAAATATTTAGTATACACATCCAGAAATGCATATACTATTATATATTGTACATATATTTATTAGTTTCAGATGTAGCCATTCTTGTATTTTGCTTGTTTACATTATTGTATTTGCACAACTCTGTTGCTTGTGAAGCTCGCACACAAGAATTTCACTCACATTTGCTGTACCAATGTACCTGCACATGTGATGTGACAATAAAAGTGATTTGATTTGATTTGATTTGATTTGAGCTTCTTTCCTCAGGACGGAGGGTTTTTTTCCAAGATGCAGGACGAAAGCATTATACAAACAGCTTTGTCCCTGTTGCTGTCACTGAATTAAATAAGAATTATTTTTGTTTTCAATTTCTAGTATTAAGCCTATTCCAATTTATTGGCTACAGGATTGAGTGCGGTCAATAGAAAAAAGCTTGTAGCTTTGCAATTTGGAGTTGAGCCAGTTAAAATGGGAAGCAGGCCAAAGGCAAGCAGCAAGTTCAAATCTGAGAAAGATCAATATGTCACACATCAGGATACTTAGGCAAATGGCTGAAAACCCATTTTCAAAATGAGCTTTCCACTATAATAAACTTCTTCATTGTACTTCTATTCCTGGAGCTGACTCCCTTGCCATCATCATGGAGGATATTTCAGTAGTGTAAATACACCTGGTAGTAGATGGGGAGCATGGACAGTGTACATTTTTTTTGTTCTTTTTTTTTTTTTTGTATTTTGTACAGAAAATGTCAGGACATCTAAAAACCACACTGTGCTAAATAACTGAACCTACACCTGACGCTATGGCTCATCATCATCTTTTTCACCATGATTATCTTCTTCATCATCTTCAACTGAACACACACCAACACTTACAACCTCCTAAACTTTACTCCTGTGCACCGTTGCTTCTGTTTCTTAGTTTAAGAATTTTTCTAGTTGCTCTATATCTGCTACATTTTAATAAAACATGTTCTGTTTCCCTCTCTTGACATTTTTCACACTGGCCTGTATTATGTTTTCCCGGAAGCTGCATATTTGAGTTTAATCCTGCCTAACCTTGTCAGGCTTTGGTTGAAAGGACCCGAATGCAAACTCACAGGCAGGATAGAGAAAAAAAAAATAACCTTTTATTCACGTTGAAGGAAGAAAACCTTAAAAAAATAAAAAATAAAAACATCCCTCCAGAGGAAACACAGAAGCAAAGGAAAGTCCAGAGTAAACATGAAGGCAAACAATCAGAAAAAACTAGTGAGACTAAAAGAAGCTGAGCCTATATATACACCAAAGCACACTAAGGACAATCAAGGAAAGGGGAAACCCTTGGGAAACAAACAACAGCTGAAACTAATCTCAGTTAACGAGACGGGGGAAGTAAAATTAAATACGAGAAGACACAAGAAACAAAGGATACCATGATAAAAACAGGAAGTCGCTTTCTAAACGTGGATACAGTTTTTAGACTGTCTAAACTCTCTCTAAGGTGACGTAAGAGAGGCAGAACTAAACAGAAGAAACCAGGAACGCATGTCCAACATTAACATAAAACAGAACACAAGGTAGCAAGAACTGAAAGCTACAAATCTTAGCAGTAAACAGACAGAGAAATAATGAGCTAAGAAATCCAACAACACTAGAGTAAATTAATCTAAAAACTATGAAACAATGACAGACCTACTCTTAATCCAGAAAATATAGTTTTCATTTTGTCTTGACTCAGTGCGCTTTTTCTCTGAATTTTGTATGAGTGTCTTCCTTTTGTCCTTGTGTCCCATTTAGTTTTTTCACTTCCACTTTACTACAGTAAGTGCCAACTCCACCTTGTCATGTTTAATTGCCACCATAGCCAAAGTATTTCATTTCCCTGAATTCCCTGTATTTCGTTTTCCTGAGCTTTCTTTATTTCTGATTCTCAACCAACTAATTAATCCATTTTTTTTTCCACCTTATTCTATAGACACCATGAAATAGTGATAAGAATTGCCTTCTTTTGATAACATAACTAAGCCTTTCCACTTTTATCTTCTCCATTACTTTCCCTAAATGAGAAGTTAGAAGCATTGGTTTGTAACTAGTGCTTTTACTTGGGTCTTAACTTGGGTTAAGTTGGGTTTAACTATTGCAATTATTATTGCCTCTTTCTATCTGAGCAGTAGCCTATACCTTCCTGTCATATTCTACTGTAGAAACCTAAAAAAGGTATTCTTTCTTTTTTTTTTGCCAAGCTGATGTAGGATAATCAGTCTTTCCCTGGGGAAGTCATCTGTATGCCTTTAAGTATGGTTTTTAATTCTAAATCTATTAACAGAACATAAAAACCTTAATCAGTAAAGTTTTAATTTTAATTTTATTAAACTCTTTGGCCAGCATCTCTATAGTCTGTAATCCCAATCTGTCATTTCTGTTGTTCCTTGACCTACCAACACTGGATACTGGTATTGTTTCCTGACTCCATTCATTCTCTTAAGTCTGAATTGGTGTAATTCTGCCTAAAATGCTGCAACACTCCAGTCAGAAGGCTTTTAGCTTTCATAACACTTTCACTCAGCACTGTGCGAACTTGGTAAGAATTTATCAGATTTTCCCCAATTACGAGTTCTTTGAAGCTTCCTGAATGCTAGAGTTCTGTCTTTGACTCTATTAAGGCACCAACTTTCTCTTTCCTCTTCCTATACTTTTTGGCATTGCTTCCTCCTCTACATTTATCAAAGTTCAGTGAACATTTTATTTATATGATCTATGTCTCCATCATTTCTAATACCATATAGCCCATGCCCAACTTTATGCTTAAATACACCCTGCTGAACCTTGTCAAATTTCCACCTTCCCTTCCTCCCCACTCATTCAGTTTTCATCTGTTAACCTTACTCTACAAATAGTGGCACAATGGTCAATAGCTGATAGATGTCCCGATATATTTCCCATTTCCCAGCGATGTCTCTTGACACTAAAGTTAAATCCGGCACAGACTCTTTTCTGAGGGGACATTAATCTGGGAATGTGCCTTAAAGGGTATTGAGATTGGGCCAAAGTCTGCATAACTGGGTTGCCACTGATGGGTCAAGATGGGTCAGTGAATAGACAGACACCAATCCCTTTAAAGTTTATTGTAGCAGACAGAAATGACAAAAATAACAGACTTTAATTTAACCAGCAGAAGACTTATCTGCAACAGAAGGGAAGATTTAGTGACTCCAGAGAGCAGGCAGAACAGTATCCAGAGCAGGCAAACGAAGGCTGGCACACCTTGGAGGATTTCTAAGTAGAAGAAAAGCAAGGCTGGTAAGTACAAAAATGAGTAAAAACATTAACTAGTTTAGCTTTGACTACTTTAGGGAGCCTAGGGATACTAATGCATAGACCATAGCGGCAATCTGGCAATGAGTGGATGACTGAACTGGGGTTTTAAACTGCAGGTAAGCGGATGATGATGCTTAACAGGTGCATTAGCTGAGGATGAGAGCCCAGCAAAACAACCACACACCCCTGATATTACAACCATACCACACTTGCAGAAAGAGAAAGATATGAAAACATTTCTACTGACCATACTGAGAAAGATTTTTGGCCTTGCACATAAAGCTGAACCATGCTAAAACACAGAATGCATATAGCACATGAGAGACTACAATTACAAACAAACCTTTTGTCTTCAGTTCATGAAAACACATTTTCTGTCTCTGTATCCATCAAACAGTTAAATACATTGCAGTAATTAGTAAGTTGATATATTGCTTTAAAGAGAAGGAAATATAGTATAGTGATAAATGATGTGGCGTGAAAACAAGATAAAAGAAAACAAGGATAAAGGGTCATGTGACGAGCTTGATGGCACAGTGTGATGATTTGACTTTTCATGACCTCTTCCTGGAGATTTACAGGAGAGCTCTCCTGCATTCTTTCATTGTCACCATCTACTTTCTGAGTTATTGGCATGAATCAGATGATTGAATTACCTCTTCAGCATGCCATCAAATTTGGCCTGGTAACAAGTCATTCGTCTGATTCAGGTGTGTTGGAACAAGGATGCATCTAAAAGCTGCAGAACAGTAGCTCTCAATAACTGAAGCTGGACTGTTGGACACCCCTGTTTTAGACGAAGGTTTCTGCTCCAAGTGCAAAACAACATGGTTTAAAACTTGTTATTGTTTTTGTTTTGTTAGTAGTGAAAATGTGCATGTGAAGATGGATGACTCATTACTGCAGACCAAATCTGCCTATGGGGACAAACAAAGAAACCTGAAATTAAACCTAATATTATTATTTTGCTTGTTTAGTTGTTGTTGTATAAACTGGGTGTAGACTTAAGCGTTTGCGGTAGTAATATTGATGCATATAAAACTGATGTTCTGTGTTTTCATCATGTGTTATTGTTTTTTACTAAATCAATAGTTCCTTCAGGACTTTATTTATTTATTTATTATCAGCTAATAGTAAAAATGTTAACTAACTTTTGCAATTCATCAATCAAATGAGTAGAAAAAAAATTCAAAATTATGAGCAGTGTACTTTTCCAAGTCATCTGGCCTCTAACTTTGGAAGCACAAAATGCGTGACTAATGCACACCATGTCGGCTTTTAGCTGGTGTTAGGACATGTAATAACATTTAGAAACAAATCTATGCAGTAAAGGGTTAAATATTTGGCTCTTTGAGAATCAAATTTTGCCTGATGATGTTTTAACTGGCAAGTCTATGTTTACTGTCTTTTCTTATATGGTGTTTATAAACATTATAGTTTATGATGCTTTATAATCTTATAAACCCTAAAGGTCAAACAGGAAAAGGGATTAGAAGAATGAGAAAAGATAATTTAAAAAATAAGAAGTGACAACAAGCAGATTTGGGGAGGAGAAATAAAGTGAGTGGAAAAGCGAGAAACCAGGAAAGAGGCAGAAAGAGCCAAATTAAATGGATTAGACAGCTCATTCCCCCTTAATTCCCTTATCACCTCCTCCCACAGTGGATTGGGTTGCCACAGCAATGTTTACATGACCCCATATCCTGCTGAAGCCAAAACAGGCATGGCCCACATTATGCTAAATCTCCCGTTTACCTGGAATAATCCTGCCAGACAAACAGTCTGCAGCTTGCTACCTGGAAGTCAAGAGGCTGATGGGAGGCCACTGGCTAATGGAGAGGAAGATCCCATCTTCTTTTGTATTAAAAGAAAGAACTAGGAGGGTGGTTGTCAACATAGGTTATCTCACTCAGTTTTGTGTCTTTGTTCCCAAACTGTCTCTTGCTATGAAAGCTGAATACAGGCTCTAAAAAGAGTGTTTCAAGTAATCCACCTGTTTTTGATCCTCTCCTCATCTGCTGCTGCTTCTAACATGTCTCTCCTATTTTCATCTCTTTTTTTCACTCATCATCTCCCTCTTATTCTGAGGTGTATCAGGATTAAGTAATATGCTATCCTGCCCCAAAGCAGGTTTATGAAGGGATCTTTCAGTCCCTCTAAGATCAAACAACTCACCAGTTCTCTGCTTTTTCATTGGGTTTTCCTTTTGGGGTTGGTGTCTTGTTTTTAGTGGCTTCATTTACTAATTAAATACAGTTACAGTTTGTTGGCTACCTAATCTGGATAGTGCTATCCTCTTTATATATTGCTGTATTCTGTTTTTTTTTCTTCTTATTTGTAGCTGTAACAACCCTTCAGCAACCATATCTAACTATCTAAAAACTAAAATGTGACGTTTTAGCGTACACAGTTGTACTTATCAAATCAAAATCAAAGTATAAATCAATAATTTATACTTTAATTGCATAATAATTACACTTAAAAAGCTATAAAGAGCTGATTAGGTTAGTATAGGTGTCCAGTGACTTATTTCTAATTTCATTTAAGCATGAGGAGAATTTAAGGAATAGCTGGTCAGAGACACAGATGCTATTCATCCTTCAAAGAAGTCCTCCCAGTTTACTCAATGATTGTAATTTTTAAAGGCCGTTTTGTGTATTTGTTATTAGGCCACAAATGGTAATAACACTTCCTGACTTTGAGTCCAGTCTCCTTCTATTTTGCTTCTTCAGTTGGGTAAATGTTGGTCTTTTCTTCTTTGGGGTGCCGTAAATGCTCTGCCAATATTTATTTTATTTTTTGTTTTCTTTTTACTGGTAATCGCTCACACCTCCAGCTTTCTTTTTCATTTTATAGTTTGCCAACCAGTAACTCACTGCTTCCACTAAATGCTATATAGTGTATAAATGGTATCATTAATTTTTATGGGAACCTTTAATCGCACCTTATTGCTTTGGGATACACATATGACCGTCAGTCTAATGACTAAATGGACAATCATCTTCAATTTTAGCACCTTAGAAATAATATATTATTAATAAACTGTTCTTGTTATTAATATTTAATGCTGTTAAGTGTTATGTCCCCTAGACACTAAATCAATTTAAAATGTCTTATTTGCACTACTGTGTGCATATACTGTAGTCATATACTGTCAAGTGTGCACAGTCTTGCTACAGTAAGTCTGCCAAGTCTGGACACAACATATAGTGTTAGTCAAATAGTGCAGTAAATAAACTCTGATATTGTGTGTAAATCTTTAGGCACCCGATAGATGAATATAAGTTATTCACCCTACATGACAAGAGTTGCAAAGAACCTGGTAGTAAAAAAAATAAATAAATCAGAAAATGCACTGAAAAGCAGAGAGCACAGGTAATCAGTAACCTACTTTGATATCTACGGTCTTCACTGGACTTACTTTACTGACAGTACAGAGTGCAGAACTGCAAGTATTAAGAAGAGAACCAAGCAACGAGTTTTCAGAAACAAGTAAACCAAAATTGTTTGTTGGCACTAAAAAAAACAAAAATCTTTGCAGATATTTTAGAACAATATTCAGTGAAAGATTTTAATTAGCACTGCCCACAGTAACCTTGTATATTAGCATCCTTAGTGATCACAATTTTCTCATCTCTGAAGTTCTTAATTACTTTGAAATTATGCAACACCAGCTCATACCCTCAGGTTCAGTTTTCTCTCAAGCAAATAATCATCCTTGCTTTTGAATTTAACTAGCATACAGAAGAGATTATTTAGTGCTTTGTGGCTCAACGCATTTATGAAAAGGGACCTCTCGTTCAGAGTAAGAGGTTTATTTAGCACAAACAATGTAGACAAATAGAAAGAGATGTAAAGGCGGAATTGCAGAGAACAGGGGATATATACTACATAAAAGCTTTGACAAGCCAGTTTTGCAAAATACAATGTTTATTGAAGTACATATAATAACAGTTATACAGCAGCACTGAGGCTGTTGAAGCAATAAAAAGGATCACAAATAAATTACATTTTAAGTTCCCTCCGGGCATACGTGTCTGTGGTGTAGCTGGGGTTTATGAAGAGACCACCATGCAAACTACAAACCAACAACAGATTGCTGGGAAATCTGCCACAGTAAGTCTGATTTGCAGCAGCTTCAACTTGTAACCTGAAAGCGTTCACTGAACGTCTACTAATTGTTTTGGTGCCATATCCCCAAAGGGACTTTTAGCATTAAGATGAGGAGCACTCATCTTATCGGTGTGGTGGTGACAGTAGGCAGATATTCCGCTTGGTTTTTAGACCTTATCATACCAAATGTTGACAGCTGCAGCAGGCCACAATGTTTGACCTTTTAAATAGCAAATGGCAATGAAAAGAAAATGGCAGCATTACTCAGCATGACTCCCTTTTATTTTCTTTTACTTCTCAGAATAAGAAGTAAAATAAAATAAAATAAATAAATAAAAAAACCCGACCCTAGTCAAGTAAATTTAAGTAAATGTAAGTAAACGTAACAGTTTAGAAAAATGCACTTTTATTGCACCATGTTAATTCACTCATGACCTGCTGTAACATGAATCAAATGGCTGAACTGGCACCTCAGCATGCAGTCTATAAGTTCTATAGAGTCTTGCTAATGACCTACTAATTTTAGGTGTATTGTAGCAGGGACAAATGTAAAAGTTTCAGGACACCAGCCCTCGAGGACTGGAGTTTGACACCCCTGACCTACAGCACAAGCATAAAGTAACTGACATATTAGGAACAGCATTTAGGGTTAGCGTTTTGAAGTTACTCTGATTTCTCAAAAGGTTCAGAATAATATTTGTTCCTAATGAATCTAAAATGAAAATTTTAAGTTAAAATTGAATTAATCAATTCTATACTTATCTTATCTACAGGGGTGTCCTGCAGGTTTCAGATGTGTCCTTGATCCAACACAGCTGATTAAAATGGCTAAATGACCTCCTCAACATGTCTTGAAGTTTTCCAGAACTAATCATTTGATTCAGGTGTGTTGACCCAGGGTGAGATCTAAAACCTGCAGGATAACGGTGCTTGAGGCCTGGAGTCCCCCCCCCCCCATCTTGGTAGCTGATGTTGTCATAGCTGGCATGTCATGGGTCTGATGCCAGAAATGTGCTGTGTCACTGGTATTATGTGAAAAAACATGTTGGATCTGGAGAAATTAACAAGCCTAAGCGTTTCTCAGATGCTCTCACACACTTGTCTGGTTATGATTCAAAAGATGCTGAATCTGAGAACTGACTGTCAATGCCTTTCACTTCTTAGATGCTGCAGCTACAGAATAAGTTTATGAAATGAAAATAGTCAGTTCAAGTCAAACAACTTGTTGCCAGATCCATCCATATTGGATATTTCGTGTAAAGAGAATACTATGAAGGGAGCTTCAAATGTAAAAATCTAGAATAAATATCCATATCCGTGAGATTTCTTTTGCCAGGGGAAATGCAGACCAAGGTATGACCAGAATAATTATAGAAAGAGAGTTAGAAAAAGCAAAGCAGATGATGTGATCTAGAAGTGTTTAGAAAATTTATATTCCATGAATCTCTGGAAAATCTTTAAGGAGTATACAAATTTAACTGTAGTTTTGTTTGCAGAGAATTTTTATAATTCAGTGAATTATTTCGTTTTGCTGTTTCCAAGAGGTAAGAGTTCAAACTGGCTCACGATGTCATCAGGGAGCACATGAGTGAGTGGAGACTAATGTAAACAGTGTGAGAAGAGAGAGCATAGGTTAGCAATGGCATGCTATGCTTCATGTAAACTCAAAAACTGAAATGAGGGGAAAGTTGCCAAAAGGAGAATGGAGTCATGTCTGTCTAAAGAAGCAACACAGAGGGAAAAGTGAAAGAGCAACTGGTGTGATGAGAATATTAATTGCACAGCGCTGTTTCTTAAACTCCATTACTGCTGGAGAGCTGTCACAAAACTATTAATGAGTGCATGATGGAGAGAGAGGCTTAGAAAAGGAAAGAAAACTGCACATGCTGAGCAAGGGAATGGAGGGAGGAAGGGGTCATGTTCCGGATTTGCTGCAGTAATATGATCTTGAGGTGGGAATCAAAGAAAGATTCAGACAGCAATTAAAACTAGATTAACAAAGAACTAGAGAGAGTGGGGGAGAGACCAAGAGACAGAGAGCGACAGATGAGCACGTTGTGGATTTTTAAAAAGAAAACTACAAACCTCTTGCTCAGTGGCAGAAGACTAATGTATGGACCCTTAATGCAAATTTGAGTGAATGTGCATGCTGTTTAATGTTAATATGTTTGTGCTGGGAGCTTATGTTCAGTAGGTACAAGGTGGTGAGGGACTGCTTATTCCTAAGAACAGGTACAGTAAATAGTTGCTGAAGTAATGTTTATTGGTTGTGATTAAAAAGGCATAACTGTAGACTGCAGCTCAAAAAGAGGTCCCAAGCACAGCTATTTTAATAAAAGCAGGAGGAATAGGGATGGGAGCGGGGGGGGGGGCTTTAAACAAACCAATTAGCCAATATTTTAGCAATATTTTCCTTGGAAACTTTGGGTCTTAGCATTTCTGTTAACACTTAAACCCCCACGGATCGCCATTTGGCGTTTTCTACCTTTAAAACCCGGAGAGCAGCCAAATGGCTTTTAGCTAGGCTTTAGCTTCAGCCAAGTGGAAGCTAAATTGGCTAGTCATTCATATGTATATTGGGTCGTTATCTGGGAATTCTGGAGGTAGGGGAGTGGGGGTGTGTGATTGAGGGCGTGGGGGAGCTGCTAAAAGCTGTGCACTTCCTTTTGTGTTTCATCTTGATGCATTCTCAATCATCCAGGGAAATAAATCTCCAAAAGTCACCAACTTGGAGTGTTTCAGTTTGCCATCTTAGGGAGAAATCAACACACATGGGTGTATGTCCTTTGTTGCTGAGATTTATTGATAAAAACAGTACAAAAAACCAACCATTTGTACACATATTTACAAATAATAATAAAAAGTGAGTGAGTACAAACAATTCAACATTTTCAGCAATCACTCACAATCCTGGCACTGCCATGGTATCTGTAGTCTGCATTTACCACATGTGTATCTTTTGCAGTGAACACATCGCACAGTGGCATGATTGTTCTTGCAGTTGTGTTTGACCTGACACGTGGCTCTTTTTCCAGGGCTAGGTGTGGAGGGTTGTGTCCGAAGCAACTGTTCTTTTCTTGCCTTCTTCCCAGCTACATGAGAGCGAGCCAACTCTGTTGCAAGCGCCACCAGGAAGTCCACCCGTCTTTCCTTCGTCCCGGTGCATGCTTGATACAGCACATGTGCATTCAGTGCTGCCATGTCAATCATGTTATAAAACACGGCGACTGGCCAGCGCCGTGTTCCTTTGCGGACAGTGTACTCCCGAACCATCTGGTCCATCACATCCACGCCACACTTTGTTTTGTTGTAAAGGGAGACAGTGTTTGGCTTCCTTTTGGTGGTGTTATCAGTCTGAACCACGCTGTGCATGCTGCTAAGAATATAGACTGTCTTCTTCCGTTTGGCCGCATACGCCGTCAGCGTGGCAGCAGAGGTTGAAAACACCTAAGAAATAAGATAAATTGTTATTTCCATAGCCCTTTTACACACAATGAAATACATAAACATAGAACCACAAAAGACCTGTAACATACCTGAGTGGTGAATTCATTGCGATCTGTCTGTCTAGTGGATTGAGGAATTTCCCTGCGAATCCTGTTGACTGTGCCGAGGATGGTGGTTTTCCGTCTAAGAAGTTTTTGTGCAAGTGAAAGCGATGTGAAAAAATTGTCCGTGGTAACATTTCTGCCCTTTCTGCACAGCTTTTAGCAGCTCCCCCACGCCCTCAATCACACACCCCCACTCCCCTCCCTCCAGAATTCCCAGATAACGACCCAATATACATATGAATGACTAGCCAATTTAGCTTCCACTTGGCTGAAGCTAAAGCCCATTTGGCTGCTCTCCGGGTTTTATAGGTAGAAAGGTAGAAGCCTGGGGATGCTAGTTTAAGCAATGCTTTCATTCATATCACCCACCTAAACACTACACTCCCTGGTGGCGATTTTTATTAATGAAAATATACAATATAAAGAGTTGTAATTCTTTATTTGCAAATATTTGGCAACCCATTTATTGTCTCTTTCAGCAGCAGGTACATTGACTTGAGGAGTTTCAGTACAACACACTTAGTTCTAATTATCAAACAGCAGGTAGAGACAGCTGAACTGATTTCATGCACAGACATCCACTGCTGCAGAGGCATTAACACCTCATCACTGTCGCCTACAACAATTTATTCACAGGCAAGGAGTTGGAGCAGCCAATATACTTGCTTTAAGTGTGCATCGACATACAAACTACGTGAAAGAAACACTCTTGTAATGATGCCAGAGCGACAGCAAATTACTTGCAGCTCAGAGAAGCATAATTTCAGCTTGACATACAAGTCAACAGGAGTTAAACACACAAAAAAAAATGTCTTTGGTAAGGTTGGCCCAGCCACAAACGGTAGTGCTTCAGTCAGTAGTGGTTCCATATACAAGTGATATTGTATGTATTACACAATATAGAGAGTACACATAAAGAAGTATGCCCATATAGAGTAAATCAGAGGAAGAGTAAGAGCAGTGTTGGGGAGTAGCGGAATACATGTACCGCCGTTACGTATTTAAAATACAAAATATGAGTAACTGTATTCCGTTACATTTACCGTTTAAAAAGGTGGTATTCAGAATACAGTTACTTTGTTGAAATAAATGGATTACACAGCGGTACTTTCCCGTTTCATATTGTCGCGGGTCAGGACTGTTTGGGTTTTGTTTGACAGCTACGTTCTGTTGTTCCAGGCGGCAGCGTTACGGTTGCCATGGTTACAGGGCGACGCTCTCTCTCTCTCTGCGACTGTGTGCTTCCTGGGTGAGCGAGCGCCTTTTCGTTGTTGTTGTTGTGCTAAGCTAACAGGCAGAATGCTACAAGCATAGCTCTAAAGAATGTAGCATCATGGGCAGTGTAGTCCGTGTTGCAGGGAGAATGGACTGCCCACGTTATGGGTCTGTGAGCGAGGAGGGAGAAAAAGGGGAGTGGAAAGGTCATCAAGGAAAAACGGGAGCTGGAAGCATGTAAATATAATAATAACCACTTCAGCCAAGAAGAGTGCCTGACGAGCCCAGTTGTAAGTAAGCTATTAAGACTTGACTGTACGCCGTGTTCGTGTTTTCCTCCGAAACAATAAGTTCCGTTGGAGCAGTCTTTCAACGCCTCTCTCTGTCTCTCGCAATAAAAGTTGACCCACACAAGTTGACTACTGGTGGTGGTCAGAGGGCCCGGTGGCGCCAGTGTCCGGCAGCCTCGCCTCTGTCAGTGCGCCCCAGGGTGGCTGTGGCTACAATGTAGCTTGCCATCACCAGTGTGTGAATGTGTGCGTGAATGGGTGGATGACTGGATATGTAAAGCGCTTTGGGGTCCTTAGGGACTAGTAAAGCGCTATATAAATACAGGCCATTTACCATTTATATTTACAACAAAGTAAAGCTATTTTTCGGCTACGAGCCGACAGGGACCCCGCCGTATTAGGCAGAGGTCCCTTTACTACAGTTCGGAGTCGCGGACCTTCAGTAATAGTAATAAATCACACAGCAATAGTACATTCACGTTGTTGTAAAAAGCATGATAATATATTAAGTAATCCAAAGTATTCCGAATACGTTACTGTCATTGAGTAACGTAACGGAATACATTACAGAATACATTTTGGGGCATGTATTCTGTATTCTGTAATGGAATACATTTTAAAAGTAACCTTCCCAACACTGAGTAAGAGGCATAAGTCTTGGGAACAAAGACAAAAACGTCTCATATTTTTTTGATAAATCAAGGTTGGTAAGTAAGATGGAGCAGAACATGAAAAGCTTTGTAAAGAAGATACCAGTGGTAGATTCAACAATTTAATGAAGACCATCCAAACCTGAGCGAGATAAGGGCTTTAAGGGTGAGTCTCAGTGCTCCTCAGTGCTATACACCATATACTAACCCAGACATAAAAGTGGTAGTAATAAGTCTCCTCCTTGCCTCAACAGAATGGCAATATTGGACCTAGAAAATAAAGACAAATGTAGACAAAACAGAAAAAACTTTAAAGCACAACACCTGAAAAACAATGGAAAAACAACAGAAACAAAACAGCATGGCATCCCTCAGAGCAGTAGCAGCTTTAATATCTGAAAAAATGACAAATTGCATTCAATAGAATGCAATTTAAATTCAAAACCAAATGCAGAGGAAAGGGCAGCTTATACCTACCAGGCCTGCTGAGCTACTACACCTGGACAGAAGAGGAGTGCTTCCTGACCCAGCAGCAACAGGTGACACAACATGTCAGTAATTTCTACCATGCAAACAGCTCAAGTTAGAATAGTTTCAATCCAAAAACTACCAAAACTGAGAACAGTGCATACCTCTTCTGCTGTAGTATACTCACGTGGGGAGGAGAGGTAAACTTCACACGCCAGCACGAACAGGAGACGCCACAAGCAAGAGGCTTCTAAGTGCACAAACAAGTTAGATTAAGCAGAGAGACATCTACAGCTTCTGTGCAACAGGTAGAATTTAAACATGCAGCCGACTAGGCAGCGAGCGACAAAAGACACCAGGAAATGCAACCATCAGTGAGCATAAAGAGACAGGTGACAGAGCCTCCTTATATACTGTGCCCCTGCTGGCAATAGGTCAGCAGATTCAAATCGGGCAAGATTAGATATGGAGAGCAGCCTTAAATCTTCCAGCTACATTTGCATTCCTCCTATTCATCATTTTCCTGTCTCTTAGACAGGATTGCACTATCACTGCATGTCAAAGCCTTGCTTTCTACTCAGAAGAGAACTATGTTTGTCCAAAAGACATTTTATCAGTTAAGTGTTTCCTTCAAAGGTCAGAAACACTGGACATGCCAGTATGTGAAGACTCAGAGCTATGCAAGATTGATTTTAGGAATCACTGCATTGTGTGGTGTCACTTGAAAACTCAACGCAGCGACACTACAGTCAGTCAGTGTAGCAGAAAACAACAAGAGAAAGCTGATCGCTCGCACTTGGCTCCACTTCCTCTCAAACTCGTCACCATACACACACATCTCACGCTGAACTTCACTCTCTTCTGGGAGTGATTTTGTTCACTACTGTGGTCATCAAAACAGCAACGTTATCTACCTAATATCACACAACTGAGGACCAGGACTTATCAGCTCAAGCAGTGCACAAAGTATGCACAAAGCTCATGTTTCCTGGGATTGTGCAGCTAAGCCAATTTATTGCTGTTCCTCACAAAATACATTATCTTCAAAAATCCTGCTCTCACTCATTGCAATCACTTGTTTTCAAAACATCCTCAGTTCTTAATAGGCTGGATTTCACCCAATGCGGAAAACATTCATGTGAGAATTGAGTCAGTGTTGACATGATTGGATCATTATGTCGTTTCTGCACATTTGTCAGCTGCACATCCAGCAGCCAAATTCACATTCTACCACATCCCAAACTTATTATGTCAAATTCATATCTGGGGACCAGGAAAGCTACTGAAGTTTGAAATTAAGTTAGTTTTGTAACACAGTGGTCCACTGTGGTCATCCTGGTGGAAGTAGCCATTAGAGGCACCATAAAGGGGTGCACATGATCAGTATTCAGACAGGCTGGTGCATCCAGTTCTTGTAAGCTCGAAGATGGTGCTGTCTGTAGGCATTCCAGCTAATAGTTGGATGTCTTAAGCAAAAAAAACCTAGAGAAGTCTCAGTCTGATCAGAAAATCAACAAAATCACATTCCACACTTCTCCATTTTGATGATTTATGAGAATATTCTGTGTAGTTTCTGATCGGTAATCGCAGGATCGTGTGCATACATTAGGCTCTCCTGTTAAATGACTGGCTGGGTAATTGCAAGTATAAGCAGGTGTTTGAAAAAGTGCTCATTACGTGTGTGCTTCTCATTCAAAGACTGCCACTTCACCTCTGTACTCCTGGAGAATCTCTGCTCGTGTAACAAGGTATCAGAATCAGTAAGCAGGACTTTCTTGTATCATTTAATTTAGCGTAACTTCAGGGAATGGTAAATACTCAGTGATGCGCATCTTTCAGCACAACATTGTGAGAATCAGAGTTCAACTAAACACACGTTTTCTTAAATTGTATACCATTTTTTAAAATGCTAAAAAACTGTGCTGAAAATATAACTTTGTTCAAGAGACAAAGTCATGCAAATGTATCTTCTTAGTACAGCGGAAAAAAGGAAAATAATGGCCATACGTGTGTGTGTGTGTGTGTGTGTGTGTGTGTGTGTGTGTGTGTGTGTGTGTGTGTGTGTGTGTGTGTGTGTGTGTGTCCTGGTCTCTATAGTCACTTCTTAAGATTTTGTCTTTGTATGACTAGCACCTCCCTCCCTCTTTACAATGGGAAGGACACAGTGATGACAGACCTAAGCAATAACTCTGCTTTGGAATTCAAAGTGCAGCCACTCAGCACTGAAATTATTTCAGTTTAGCAGAGGATTGCGTTCTTCAAATGTTGCGCTTATATCAATTGTCTGATGAAGTGCTTTAAGCAGAAAAAAAGACAGTAGGTGGGAGCAGGGTCTGATTTGACTAGCAGTATCATTTAAAATCCCACCTTCCTGCTGTATTACTATTCTTCACTTGTACATGCATTAATGTTTCCAATGAAGAAGTGTTTAACAGTGTCTGCCATTGAGGTTGTCACCCTTAAAAAATACAGCCGTTTCTCATTCTTGAACAAACTTAAGCTTGTTTTAAATATTAGCAAAACCCCTCGCTGTCTATTGCCATCCTTTCACTAGTGTTTTTCCACTGTTTTCACTTCAGATTTCACCTCTCACCATGAAATAAAAGCACATGCTCTCTTGTTAAGCGGCAGGTCATCTGAACCTGTAACCTGTATTGGGTTCTTTTCCTCATAACAAATTTACTGTGCATATTAGAGACTTTAGAACAGTCTGTTTCCTCTAATTTGTTACATGTGTTCATGTTTAGCATCTTGAAAAAATCTCATGCATTCATCGTCATGAAATAGCTGACTGATTGCACCAAATCTAAGCTATTTTTTTAACATTCCACAAAGACTGTTTACCTGGATTCATTCCACATATTCATATTGTACACCTTTCCATCTGAAACATGCAGGTGTTCTTTTGAGGGTAATATACATTTGCTTAAATATTATGACAAAGTGGACACATAAAATCTATCTGCAATCTATCAATGATAAGGTTGCAAATCTGTCTACCAACTGTTAAGAGCACATCTACCTTCCAACCATTCCAAATTCATGTTTGAATTCATGTTCATGAATTAATAATATTCTTAAAATATTTCAAAGTTGAAACCATTTGAAACGTGTCTGCTTCTCCACCTCACCTGGGGAAAAAATGCTGTTCAAGTCACAGAGACTGTTGTAGTCAAATAGTTTATGTGCTGCTGAAGTGTGCTCAGTTGTTTTGAGGGCAATTTCATCATTCAGATTGAGTTTTATTTTTGAGTTTTTTTGCATTACCAGACAGCCAGTCTGACATAATATGTAAATGTGATGTGTGGTTATGTGCTTTGGCAGAGCGGACAACTTTGTCTGGCTGGGAAAATGAGAGTAAAAGTTCAGGTACCACTTTACAATAAGGCTCCCCTTATAGATGCTAATAAATAGTTTATAGCTATATTATTAATTAATCTGTAAATGCTTTATAAACCATTATTAATGGTTTATTATGCATTAGTTAAGGGTGAGAAAGAGGAAAAAAACTGACCGGTTTCTTGCCAAATAGTGAGCCAAATGTGTTCACCTATATATTTCATCTAGAGTTGCTATATTAAACATTTCAGACTAAGTTACTATCCTGTAAGCACAATCAGCATTTGTAAACATATTTTTTATCATATAAAATTGTACTTCAGAAATGCATTATAAATATCCACAACTATCAATCGTAGCTTTGTTGTAAAGTGTAAAGCATAAAACCATTTATTAATGAATAATAAATATTTATAAATACCAGATGGGAGCCTTATTGTAAAGTGTAAAGCATAAAACCATTTATTAATGAATAAAAAATATTTATAAATGCCAAATGGGAGCCTTATTGTAAAGTGTAAAGCATGACACCATTTATTAATCACTACTAAACATTATAAATGACAAACGATAGCTTTGTCGTAAAGTTTAAAACATGTCAACATTTATTAAGGACTAATAAACATTTATAAATGCCAAATGGGAGCCTTATTGTAAAGTGTAAAGCATAACACCATTTATTAATCACTAATAAACATTATAAATGACAAAAGATAGCTTTGTCGTAAAGTTTAAAACATGTCAACATTTATTTATGACTAATAAACATTTATAAATGCCAAATGGGAGCCTTATTGTAAAGTGTAAAGCATAACACCATTTATTAATCACTAATAAACATTTATAATTGCCAAAAGTGAGTCTTAAATGTATAATGTCACCATTTATAACACTTAGACCTAAATTACAATCAGTGCTTGAAATAACATTTAACTACTGTCAAAAATGGCAATGTATTGTAAGAGTAACATATGTAACATTAAATGTGTTTTTTAAAACACCAAACAGTCACCCACTCCAAAAAAAGTTCATGCCAGTTCAAACTGGAAATATTTTTTGTATGTCCTTAAATAAGCGTCCCAGTGGTCCATCAGGGTGTCGCGAACCAAGCCAAGATGACCACTCAAGAACCATCAGGTGTTCTTCCAGCAACTTCTCAGTGCGATTTCCTCTTAGTCTACGGACATGTCCTTTGATGGTCATCCAAGCCCTTTCGATATGCTGTGTATGACTGCCAGATTGAGGAGCTACAAACCACCTGCTGTGATTTACAGTGTAATGTCTGTACCCTATGTTTGTCAAAACATTCTTGTAGGCTCTCCACTCATCACTGATAATGGCACTACCCAACTTAACATGCTGTCTGATCAGAGGAACAAGGTGGCGCCTTGATCGTTTTTCAACAAGTTTTAACACGAGCCTTCGCCTTTTGTCTTTAATTCCCATCATTCCAAATACCCATTTCTTCCTTTTCCATGCATTTCCAAAGCGTCCACGTGCATACTGAAAACAAAAAGAATAAAATTAAACAGAATTAAAATTAAAAATAATAAAATTAAATATCTACAAAGAAACATTCAAAAAGATGGTTGCTTCTACTAGGGCTGGGCCATATTATACCGTTCACGGTAATACCGGTATAATGTTAGGCAACGATAGGAAAATGAAATATCGCAATAGAATGGGAGTAAAACGCGCATGCGCAGTGCCTTTGTTTTCATACGCACATGGCCGATTGTTGAGGAACCAGAATTGGTTTAATATCTAAACAAATTTAGAAATTTGGTGCTTGAAAAGTTTGAGTTTTCTCATCTTTTCAACTGAAGGAAAATTAATGGAGTGAAGCAACAGGTTCAGAAATCAGTCTGGAAAGTGATGACATCACCCCACTCAGAGTGAATGAGAAGTAAGAGCGTCAAAACCTGCAACAAGGAGAATGCGTCCTCTGATGAGGAAAAACTCAACAGGTGTGAATGTGTGCGTGAATGGGTGGATGACTGGATATGTAAAGCGCTTTGGGGTCCTTAGGGACTAGTAAAGCGCTATATAAATACAGGCCATTTACCATTTATATTTACAACAAAGTAAAGCTATTTTTCGGCTACGAGCCGACAGGGACCCCGCCGTATTAGGCAGAGGTCCCTTTACTACAGTTCGGAGTCGCGGACCTTCAGTAATAGTAATAAATCACACAGCAATAGTACATTCACGTTGTTGTAAAAAGCATGATAATATATTAAGTAATCCAAAGTATTCCGAATACGTTACTGTCATTGAGTAACGTAACGGAATACATTACAGAATACATTTTGGGGCATGTATTCTGTATTCTGTAATGGAATACATTTTAAAAGTAACCTTCCCAACACTGAGTAAGAGGCATAAGTCTTGGGAACAAAGACAAAAACGTCTCATATTTTTTTGATAAATCAAGGTTGGTAAGTAAGATGGAGCAGAACATGAAAAGCTTTGTAAAGAAGATACCAGTGGTAGATTCAACAATTTAATGAAGACCATCCAAACCTGAGCGAGATAAGGGCTTTAAGGGTGAGTCTCAGTGCTCCTCAGTGCTATACACCATATACTAACCCAGACATAAAAGTGGTAGTAATAAGTCTCCTCCTTGCCTCAACAGAATGGCAATATTGGACCTAGAAAATAAAGACAAATGTAGACAAAACAGAAAAAACTTTAAAGCACAACACCTGAAAAACAATGGAAAAACAACAGAAACAAAACAGCATGGCATCCCTCAGAGCAGTAGCAGCTTTAATATCTGAAAAAATGACAAATTGCATTCAATAGAATGCAATTTAAATTCAAAACCAAATGCAGAGGAAAGGGCAGCTTATACCTACCAGGCCTGCTGAGCTACTACACCTGGACAGAAGAGGAGTGCTTCCTGACCCAGCAGCAACAGGTGACACAACATGTCAGTAATTTCTACCATGCAAACAGCTCAAGTTAGAATAGTTTCAATCCAAAAACTACCAAAACTGAGAACAGTGCATACCTCTTCTGCTGTAGTATACTCACGTGGGGAGGAGAGGTAAACTTCACACGCCAGCACGAACAGGAGACGCCACAAGCAAGAGGCTTCTAAGTGCACAAACAAGTTAGATTAAGCAGAGAGACATCTACAGCTTCTGTGCAACAGGTAGAATTTAAACATGCAGCCGACTAGGCAGCGAGCGACAAAAGACACCAGGAAATGCAACCATCAGTGAGCATAAAGAGACAGGTGACAGAGCCTCCTTATATACTGTGCCCCTGCTGGCAATAGGTCAGCAGATTCAAATCGGGCAAGATTAGATATGGAGAGCAGCCTTAAATCTTCCAGCTACATTTGCATTCCTCCTATTCATCATTTTCCTGTCTCTTAGACAGGATTGCACTATCACTGCATGTCAAAGCCTTGCTTTCTACTCAGAAGAGAACTATGTTTGTCCAAAAGACATTTTATCAGTTAAGTGTTTCCTTCAAAGGTCAGAAACACTGGACATGCCAGTATGTGAAGACTCAGAGCTATGCAAGATTGATTTTAGGAATCACTGCATTGTGTGGTGTCACTTGAAAACTCAACGCAGCGACACTACAGTCAGTCAGTGTAGCAGAAAACAACAAGAGAAAGCTGATCGCTCGCACTTGGCTCCACTTCCTCTCAAACTCGTCACCATACACACACATCTCACGCTGAACTTCACTCTCTTCTGGGAGTGATTTTGTTCACTACTGTGGTCATCAAAACAGCAACGTTATCTACCTAATATCACACAACTGAGGACCAGGACTTATCAGCTCAAGCAGTGCACAAAGTATGCACAAAGCTCATGTTTCCTGGGATTGTGCAGCTAAGCCAATTTATTGCTGTTCCTCACAAAATACATTATCTTCAAAAATCCTGCTCTCACTCATTGCAATCACTTGTTTTCAAAACATCCTCAGTTCTTAATAGGCTGGATTTCACCCAATGCGGAAAACATTCATGTGAGAATTGAGTCAGTGTTGACATGATTGGATCATTATGTCGTTTCTGCACATTTGTCAGCTGCACATCCAGCAGCCAAATTCACATTCTACCACATCCCAAACTTATTATGTCAAATTCATATCTGGGGACCAGGAAAGCTACTGAAGTTTGAAATTAAGTTAGTTTTGTAACACAGTGGTCCACTGTGGTCATCCTGGTGGAAGTAGCCATTAGAGGCACCATAAAGGGGTGCACATGATCAGTATTCAGACAGGCTGGTGCATCCAGTTCTTGTAAGCTCGAAGATGGTGCTGTCTGTAGGCATTCCAGCTAATAGTTGGATGTCTTAAGCAAAAAAAACCTAGAGAAGTCTCAGTCTGATCAGAAAATCAACAAAATCACATTCCACACTTCTCCATTTTGATGATTTATGAGAATATTCTGTGTAGTTTCTGATCGGTAATCGCAGGATCGTGTGCATACATTAGGCTCTCCTGTTAAATGACTGGCTGGGTAATTGCAAGTATAAGCAGGTGTTTGAAAAAGTGCTCATTACGTGTGTGCTTCTCATTCAAAGACTGCCACTTCACCTCTGTACTCCTGGAGAATCTCTGCTCGTGTAACAAGGTATCAGAATCAGTAAGCAGGACTTTCTTGTATCATTTAATTTAGCGTAACTTCAGGGAATGGTAAATACTCAGTGATGCGCATCTTTCAGCACAACATTGTGAGAATCAGAGTTCAACTAAACACACGTTTTCTTAAATTGTATACCATTTTTTAAAATGCTAAAAAACTGTGCTGAAAATATAACTTTGTTCAAGAGACAAAGTCATGCAAATGTATCTTCTTAGTACAGCGGAAAAAAGGAAAATAATGGCCATACGTGTGTGTGTGTGTGTGTGTGTGTGTGTGTGTGTGTGTGTGTGTGTGTGTGTGTGTGTGTGTGTGTGTGTGTGTGTGTGTGTGTGTCCTGGTCTCTATAGTCACTTCTTAAGATTTTGTCTTTGTATGACTAGCACCTCCCTCCCTCTTTACAATGGGAAGGACACAGTGATGACAGACCTAAGCAATAACTCTGCTTTGGAATTCAAAGTGCAGCCACTCAGCACTGAAATTATTTCAGTTTAGCAGAGGATTGCGTTCTTCAAATGTTGCGCTTATATCAATTGTCTGATGAAGTGCTTTAAGCAGAAAAAAAGACAGTAGGTGGGAGCAGGGTCTGATTTGACTAGCAGTATCATTTAAAATCCCACCTTCCTGCTGTATTACTATTCTTCACTTGTACATGCATTAATGTTTCCAATGAAGAAGTGTTTAACAGTGTCTGCCATTGAGGTTGTCACCCTTAAAAAATACAGCCGTTTCTCATTCTTGAACAAACTTAAGCTTGTTTTAAATATTAGCAAAACCCCTCGCTGTCTATTGCCATCCTTTCACTAGTGTTTTTCCACTGTTTTCACTTCAGATTTCACCTCTCACCATGAAATAAAAGCACATGCTCTCTTGTTAAGCGGCAGGTCATCTGAACCTGTAACCTGTATTGGGTTCTTTTCCTCATAACAAATTTACTGTGCATATTAGAGACTTTAGAACAGTCTGTTTCCTCTAATTTGTTACATGTGTTCATGTTTAGCATCTTGAAAAAATCTCATGCATTCATCGTCATGAAATAGCTGACTGATTGCACCAAATCTAAGCTATTTTTTTAACATTCCACAAAGACTGTTTACCTGGATTCATTCCACATATTCATATTGTACACCTTTCCATCTGAAACATGCAGGTGTTCTTTTGAGGGTAATATACATTTGCTTAAATATTATGACAAAGTGGACACATAAAATCTATCTGCAATCTATCAATGATAAGGTTGCAAATCTGTCTACCAACTGTTAAGAGCACATCTACCTTCCAACCATTCCAAATTCATGTTTGAATTCATGTTCATGAATTAATAATATTCTTAAAATATTTCAAAGTTGAAACCATTTGAAACGTGTCTGCTTCTCCACCTCACCTGGGGAAAAAATGCTGTTCAAGTCACAGAGACTGTTGTAGTCAAATAGTTTATGTGCTGCTGAAGTGTGCTCAGTTGTTTTGAGGGCAATTTCATCATTCAGATTGAGTTTTATTTTTGAGTTTTTTTGCATTACCAGACAGCCAGTCTGACATAATATGTAAATGTGATGTGTGGTTATGTGCTTTGGCAGAGCGGACAACTTTGTCTGGCTGGGAAAATGAGAGTAAAAGTTCAGGTACCACTTTACAATAAGGCTCCCCTTATAGATGCTAATAAATAGTTTATAGCTATATTATTAATTAATCTGTAAATGCTTTATAAACCATTATTAATGGTTTATTATGCATTAGTTAAGGGTGAGAAAGAGGAAAAAAACTGACCGGTTTCTTGCCAAATAGTGAGCCAAATGTGTTCACCTATATATTTCATCTAGAGTTGCTATATTAAACATTTCAGACTAAGTTACTATCCTGTAAGCACAATCAGCATTTGTAAACATATTTTTTATCATATAAAATTGTACTTCAGAAATGCATTATAAATATCCACAACTATCAATCGTAGCTTTGTTGTAAAGTGTAAAGCATAAAACCATTTATTAATGAATAATAAATATTTATAAATACCAGATGGGAGCCTTATTGTAAAGTGTAAAGCATAAAACCATTTATTAATGAATAAAAAATATTTATAAATGCCAAATGGGAGCCTTATTGTAAAGTGTAAAGCATGACACCATTTATTAATCACTACTAAACATTATAAATGACAAACGATAGCTTTGTCGTAAAGTTTAAAACATGTCAACATTTATTAAGGACTAATAAACATTTATAAATGCCAAATGGGAGCCTTATTGTAAAGTGTAAAGCATAACACCATTTATTAATCACTAATAAACATTATAAATGACAAAAGATAGCTTTGTCGTAAAGTTTAAAACATGTCAACATTTATTTATGACTAATAAACATTTATAAATGCCAAATGGGAGCCTTATTGTAAAGTGTAAAGCATGACACCATTTATTAATCACTAATAAACATTTATAATTGCCAAAAGTGAGTCTTAAATGTATAATGTCACCATTTATAACACTTAGACCTAAATTACAATCAGTGCTTGAAATAACATTTAACTACTGTCAAAAATGGCAATGTATTGTAAGAGTAACATATGTAACATTAAATGTGTTTTTTAAAACACCAAACAGTCACCCACTCCAAAAAAAGTTCATGCCAGTTCAAACTGGAAATATTTTTTGTATGTCCTTAAATAAGCGTCCCAGTGGTCCATCAGGGTGTCGCGAACCAAGCCAAGATGACCACTCAAGAACCATCAGGTGTTCTTCCAGCAACTTCTCAGTGCGATTTCCTCTTAGTCTACGGACATGTCCTTTGATGGTCATCCAAGCCCTTTCGATATGCTGTGTATGACTGCCAGATTGAGGAGCTACAAACCACCTGCTGTGATTTACAGTGTAATGTCTGTACCCTATGTTTGTCAAAACATTCTTGTAGGCTCTCCACTCATCACTGATAATGGCACTACCCAACTTAACATGCTGTCTGATCAGAGGAACAAGGTGGCGCCTTGATCGTTTTTCAACAAGTTTTAACACGAGCCTTCGCCTTTTGTCTTTAATTCCCATCATTCCAAATACCCATTTCTTCCTTTTCCATGCATTTCCAAAGCGTCCACGTGCATACTGAAAACAAAAAGAATAAAATTAAACAGAATTAAAATTAAAAATAATAAAATTAAATATCTACAAAGAAACATTCAAAAAGATGGTTGCTTCTACTAGGGCTGGGCCATATTATACCGTTCACGGTAATACCGGTATAATGTTAGGCAACGATAGGAAAATGAAATATCGCAATAGAATGGGAGTAAAACGCGCATGCGCAGTGCCTTTGTTTTCATACGCACATGGCCGATTGTTGAGGAACCAGAATTGGTTTGTAAAAATGGTGCAACTTCCGTGATGTGGAACTGGTTTGGTGTTTGTCCGTCAGATACACAACAAAGCACATTTTTTTGCAGAACATGCAAGCGGCCGTTGTTATTGTCGTATTTGTCGGACTAAGATGCTCTTAAAACTGGGAGTAATCTGGGTCCTAAACTCCGTATATTTGACTTCAGGTCAAACAACACTGCAGCATCACTGAGAGTTGAAAACTGTCTAAATTCTTTCATCTTTAATAAAACGATCAGCATTGCTGCTTTACCAGGTGTAACTATGAAGTTTAACTTCCAGGCATCCATGAAAACAAAATGTATTACATTTAACGGAGTTAGAAGTTAGCAGGAAGCTAGCGGAAGTTAGCTCGCTAGTTTCCTAAGCATGATATAGCACGTTCTGACTGAGAGATTTCTGAAAAAATTCAAACGTACAGCTCTGCTATCACTTCCAACATAAATGAAGACAGGAAACTAAACAGCAGTGGCGTTTGTAGGGTTACTGAAGTTGGGCTAGCTGGTATATAATGATGTGCTACGTGATCGCTAGCGACACAGCTATGTTAGCATAACATAAACAGTGAAGCTGGAGGACGAACACTAACACTTTTCCACTTATAAAAGTTAACGTGAAGGTTCCTAATGGTTAGAGACAAATGCAATCGCATGGCAGGATGCTGTAAACGGACCAAACTTCAGTCAGGAGAACAACTGAGATAATCCATCCACAATACGAGGTTAGTCATTAGTATACTGCAACAACATGGGAATAGAGCAGCTGCCAGAGAATTCAACATTAATGAATCAATGGTACAGAAGTGGAGGAAGCAAGAAGAATGAGTTTAATAAAGTTTGATTTATCGACTGCTTTGTTTCGCTTAATGTGCCTTATAATCCCGTGCACCTTATGGTCCGAAAAATGCGTACTGCACACTGCAGTTTAATGTTGCAAAGCACCTCTTTTTAACTTCAGTGGATATTATACATGGTTATGCTCAGGATATGTCAGCCCATTTCTACTGGAAATGCCTTTGGGTTAAACTTTCAGCAAGGAATTTGCATTTGCACTGTTACATTTTTATAAAGCTTTAATGTACATAAAAACCAGCTTCTTGTTTAAGTGAAAATAAATGGAAGGTTGTCTTTTTGCGCTAGTAATGTTGTGGAGTTGTATTTTGTCTCGCATCAATTATATCGTCAGTTATATCGTTATCGCAAATTTTCAAATATATATCGTGATAAATATTTTTGGCCATATCGCCCTGCTCTAGCTTCTACTAATTTTTTTTACTTATGGTAAAGGTCTCCATGTTTAGAGGACACATTCAGATCTGCATTGATTCTAACAAACCTGTCTGAGAGTTTACCAACCTTTTGCTGATGACGGAGACAGCTTTCCTCTATAACCACAAATTCTCTGTCACCACCAAGACGGTGTCCATTGTTTATTCTGTGTCTTTTAATTGCACGTATACAAACATGTCGAATGTGTCTTGCCATGCTACTTAGTGTTCTGGAGCTGCCAGCCACTTCATCATCGATCATATCTATTTGTCTGAGCCTGAGCCCTTGTGAAAATCTGTGATAGAAATTGAGGCAATTATTACTTACTGAGGCCCTAATTTTATTTCACAAGTCTCCTATTGGTGTTCAATTATGAAAGGTGCATTGCTAGTAATGTCTACATCTACATATACCTGTAAATGAACTTCATCCAACTGAAAAGAGATGTTTTTGATTTCTCAAAGAGGGAGCCAGTTCTAATTGTTCTGGAAACTTTCCTATGACTTGCTCTTTTGCAGCACCTGAGAACATATCAATGAGTTAAGTAAAGAAATGGACCCTTAAACAAGAGCATTAATTGAAAAGATAAGCACAAAATTAAGTATGAAGAAAATAATAAAGAAAAGAGGTTAATGCTCCCTCTTGCATTGATAACTGAAATATTTTGTTATATTTACTACATGCACTACATTATCATGCATTATACATACCACATATATTGGTCTTTCTTCACCACGGAAATCATTTTCATCTTATGGTGACAAACAGGACATCTAAGCTTCTTTTTTAGCAGGTGTTTCTTCTGCAGCCATTTAATGAGCCTTAGTGCCTTATATTTAGTTTGTTTTCCTTCTATTCTGGTGCGCAATCTCATTCCCAAAGACATTCTGGTGGAAAAAAAATGAGTAATTTATTTTATTATCACCTCGAAACACCGTAAAATACTCTATGGGAGTCTAGTGCAAATCGGTTCAGAGTTAAAGAACTTCACATGCTATATAAAACAAGCCCTATAATCAAAAATATTCCCACGCAAAAAAGAGGATTGTCTCACCTGTTATAATGTATCTCCGACTTTGTTATGTAGATCTAACCCGCTGGATTCACGCTAAAAAAAAATATGTTCTGCTGCCAAAGGGAGGGAAAACAAATTTAATTTAAACGCAGAGGAGCTTATACAACCATCCAATCACAGTTAACTTTATTAAGGAAAGCCCCTCCTCTCAGAGCGCGACAGGCAGTGGAGCGCTCTGGAAGGTCAAGCCAAAGGGGCACGAACAGACACACTGAAGGCGCTCGTTCAAGTTGCTGCGCCATGGATGGAGCAGAAGATAAAAATTTGTGTGCGTCTGCGACTTACACAGTTAGCACACGTTTGAAGAGATACAAAAAGCAGAGACTGGATGATCTAGATTGCACTAAGCCAACGACGTCAGCAGTTAGACATGAAGGTGAGTATAATGCTAGCTAGCTAGCTACCGAGCAGTTTGGCTGCTAGCTACAGTGGCTAACTAACATCACATAACATGTGAATAGCTCTATTACTATTGGTTATTCCAAACGATTGATATCACTTAATTGTATATTTTTAGTTTTGTTTATGTGCATCATTAAATTTATATTAAACACCCTGGTAAGGCAGTACACATAAGAATTATTTGCCTTGTTTTAGAAATGTCTGAACCACCACATGTGTATATAACATAATTTTTACAAAGTGGCTTTTTATAAATTCAAGTTGTAACTGTTTTTAATCAATATTTTATTTGAGTTTCCCAAGTTTAGATTATAAATTATTTTAGTATTGTAATTTAATAATTGTTTGTTCTTTAGATTCTTCTTCTAATCCTGCCCCTACTGCAACTGCCCTTCTTAACAAGGAGCGAGAGAAACTGACTTTTCTTAAGCAGAAACTGGAGCGCGACACCCTGGTGGACCACTGGGACGCTTATTTAAGGACATACAAAAAATATTTCCAGTTTGAACCAGTCTGGCATGAACTTTTTTTGGAGTGGGTGACTGTTTGGTGTTTTAAAAAACACATTTAATGTTACATGTGTTACTCTTACAATACATTGCCATTTTTGACAGTAGTTAAATGTTATTTCAAGCACTGATTGTAATTTAGGTCTAAGTGTTATAAATGGTGACATTATACATTTAAGACTCACTTTTGGCAATTATAAATGTTTATTAGTGATTAATAAATGGTGTTATGCTTTACACTTTACAATAAGGCTCCCATTTGGCATTTATAAATGTTTATTAGTGATTAATAAATGGTGTTATGCTTTACACTTTACAATAAGGCTCCCATTTGGCATTTATAAATGTTTATTATTCATTAATAAATGGTTTTATGCTTTACACTTTACAACAAAGCTCCGATTGATAGTTGTGGATATTTATAATGCATTTCTGAAGTACAATTTTATATGATAAAAAATATGTTTACAAATGCTGATTGTGCTTACAGGATAGTAACTTAGTCTGAAATGTTTAATATAGCAACTCTAGATGAAATATATAGGTGAACACATTTGGCTCACTATTTGGCAAGAAACCGGTCAGTTTTTTTCCTCTTTCTCACCCTTAACTAATGCATAATAAACCATTAATAATGGTTTATAAAGCATTTACAGATTAATTAATAATATAGCTATAAACTATTTATTAGCATCTATAAGGGGAGCCTTATTGTAAAGTGGTACCAAAGTTCAGGCTGTGCTGGAGATTAGATACATGCAGTGGAGACTCAAACACAGAGCTGTATTCATGAGGGAACAGATTTATGTAGCACAACCTGCAAGGTAAATATGAATTTGCCTTTAATTCAGGAAATAAAGCATGCTGCTCAGGCAAGACATTGTTACGTCCACTGAGGTAACGATTTAAATCAAAAATGTAATTCTGTCTCAGTGCAAGACGCAAGAAGAGAGACTCTGCTATTTTAAATTTCAGTTCCTTGGTAAAACGATTAAAGGGGGGGGGCAGTTTTCAAGCTTGGAGTGTTTTGAATTACAGCAAAACAAAACATCAATTTAAATAAGCAATTATAAATATAATCTGCATTATACAGGCCATTTTTCAGTTTCACTTGAACTCAGCGCACCTGCTGTCATTGCTTTGTGTTGAGCATCAACTGTCAGTAAATTGCTTATGCATACAAAAATTGTGCTTCTGAAATTATAATAATAATATAATAATATGTTTTAGTGTTCAGGCTTGATTTAGCAATCATACTTGGAAAATCCAACTTTCCAGCAGACAGTGATTTAGCAGAAAGATTGTCCAGGTCTGCAGTTAGAAACAATAAAATGCAAAATCTGGCATGAGCTCAGGGTGATGCAGTGGTTTGTCAGCTCACAGCGAGAAGGTTCTTCTTGTTAGCTGGGGTTTTCTTTGCATGTGTCTCCACAGTCCAAAAGCATACATATGTGGTTCATTATTAATTGGCCCTAGTTGCCATAGAGTGAATGGTTCTCTGACTGTATTAGCCCTGTGATGGAGTGGCAACCTGTTTAAGGAATATGTACCCTGCCTGACGGCTGGGAGAGGTTTCATTCTATAACAATGATTGGATAAGTGGTTAAGAAAAGATGGATAGGTGGTCTGAGATCCCCCAGTTAATAGTTAAATTCATGGTTATAAAATTCTTATTACAGTTGAGCAATTGTATTATTATTGTAAACTAAACCCCTAAGCAATATAATCTGGATAGCACAGCATCAGTCAAGAGAAACATTATGCCCCCACCCACCCAGCCTGTCACAGCCACGGGTTTAGCAGCACTGCGCTCCCTTTATAAGCTATTCCTACATGCCAAACATCAGCACTAACATCTTTTATCTTACCGCTGTAAAATAAACAATGCAAGTTCAGCATCACCATTCATTCTCTGAGAAGTGTCTCCATATGAGAAAGGTATGCAAGTGTTTACTCTTGTTTTTATTGCCTCGTTTCTTTGCACCCAAGCATGATTTCTTTCTGGGAATCATTGCTGGTGATTGGAAAAGTTACGTTCCAAGAGCAATTGTTGTCACATTAACTAGAATACCTGTCCTTCCTGGCTTCTTCTGTCTTGCCATAGCTTTATGTTGTCTATGTTGTTGCAAAGTCAGTCTTCTGTTTTTTCACATTTTGCTGATAGTTTCAGTTATTTAAATGTACAAAAAAGTACAAATTTGAAGATAAACTGAAATGAAAATGAACTAACTAGAGGCAATGGTTGAGCAAAGCCCGATGACTGAAAGAAAAAATAACAATTTGAGTCTCTTTAGATAATCCACTTGAGATGGGCCAATGCATTTTGGGCAACAAGTTTCAAGTCAAGTCCTGCAGTGACCTAATCATTTATTAAATTGAATTAATATATTATTTTGAACTAACAAAAAAAAAGTTGAGTGCTTTTACACTATATGGCCTCCATGAATAAATTCCCTGTCTGTTGGTATACTGGTGGTAGAAACAGGGAGCCCACTCCTTAACAGTATTAAGAAAATCTTTGTATGCCTGTTGAGTTTTTCCTCATCAGAGGACGCATTCTCCTTGTTGCAGGTTTTGACGCTCTTACTTCTCATTCACTCTGAGTGGGGTGATGTCATCACTTTCCAGACTGATTTCTGAACCTGTTGCTTCACTCCATTAATTTTCCTTCAGTTGAAAAGATGAGAAAACTCAAACTTTTCAAGCACCAAATTTCTAAATTTGTTTAGATATTAAAGTACACAGCAAATTCAAAAGTGTTAAATTTTTTGGTGTTAATAGTCTCCTTGCAAAAGTAGAGTTAATTTTACTCTAAGTAGAGTCACATTCTTTTAATGTAACTCTGAGGTGTAAAATGATAGTAGTTAAAATCGAGTGTTAAAAATGAGTGTTTCTCTGTCAAATCTGGAGGTGTTAAAATGGAAACATTAACTCTTGACCTCTTAACTCTGAACTCCTAGAGGGGCTATGACACCAACAGAGTAAATTCACAGACTCCGCCCCCAGCACGACTCCAATCGAAGCTGAAGTGAAGCCGTTTCAGAACATTTTGCTCTACATATTTGAGTTGTTTGCCATGCTTGGTAAGTCATTTTTTCAAAGATTGTTTCAATTATTATTAGCTTTTACTTCTGTGGCTCTTTGGAGTTGAGACAAAGCTGTGTGAAAGGCATTAGCCATGTTGCTCGCTGATAGCATAATATTCTGTTTTAGCTAGCTGAAAGGTATTGTTTGCGGGCAAATACCACAGCCTTGAAAAAAAGCTTGCATGTGAATTTTCAGTCAAACTTTTGGTCAAATACACCTAAAACAATGTCTAGAATGTGAAATGTTGGTATAATGGTGCTACTTGAAGCCTGAAAACGATCGCCCATAAAAAAAAAAAACGAGCAAACAGCAGTAGCAGGCGTCCTGACTGGATTCTAAGTTAGCATAGATCCCTCCAGAGTTTTGTGCACACGGTTTAGGTAAAAATGAAAAAGGTTGAGGTTTTACATTTAGTTCAGTATTACCTGTTGCCTGTGTCCTTGTCTTTTGGGAAAATACTTTACACAAGTAATGGCTCAAAGAGGATTCCTTTTTTTTTTTTACTGTGCTGCAATTGTTTACTGGATTATTTGTGCCATTAATTAGTGTCAACTAATTTTTATTCGATCTCCGCACAGGATATGCTTGTGAAGATGGAATATGGGGGAGAGCAGAAGTGCGTTGAAGTTCCACAAAGTGATGAATGAAGGACATGCATATTGTATTGAAGAAATAAGTGTTGAGAATGCTGTTATTTGCATTTACCATGTCAGACCTTTTGATAAACAAAATTCTAATGAAAGTGAGAACATGTATACTGTTAGATCTTTCAGAAAATGTTTTGAAATTGTGGTGCACAGTTCAGAATAAATGTTTTTCAAAAACCATTGCATCTTTTTAGTAAATGTTTATTTCCAAAAGAAATTTCTAGAAGTTCAGAACAGTAAAATTCCCGCTTTTTAGAATGAATTAGAAGATAACTCTTACGTAGTTAAACTAAAATACTCTTTGAGAGTTAATATATAAACTCTTAACACCAAGTGTTAAATTATCAACTCCAGACAGATTTGGTGTTTAACACTAAATCAGAGTTAACGTACCAACTCTCCAAAAAGAGTTAAATTAACACTCTCTGGTGTGGACCCATATAGACACTTTAATAGTGTTGAAATCAAATCCGACAGTGTTAATTTGGACATGCTGGATTTGCTGTGTAGGTAAACATTGGCTCTATGTGAATTGCTACTGAATAACTGCAAGGATTTGTAATGCTACCCATCCATTTTCTTCCATTTATCCATATTGGGATCGCAGGGGTGATGGAGCCTATCGCTGGAGGCTAACACATAAAGACAGACAACCAGTTACACCTATGGGTAATGTACAATCACCAATTAACTGTATGTCTTTGGACAGTGGGAGAAACCTAGAGTATCCAGAGAGAATGCAAACTCCAGAAAGGCCCCGGCCAGTTGGTGGAGTTAACACACAACCTTCTTGCTGTGAGGCAGCAGTGCTTAGGAAATGTAATGCTACCCAATACTACAAGAAACTAATAAAAGTAATAAAAAAGTCAAAGTAAAGTATTTTATTGTTCTAGTCACTGCATACAAAAGCTACAAATGTCTCAAATACCTGGATAAGATGATGTAACCACTACTGTTACTCTTGTAATTTGCATTAAAATCATATCTACAGGAAAGTGTTGGATGGTAGATGTGGAAGACATACAGAAATCCTTTCATCTACCATGAGAACACTTATAGTTATTAACATCCTCTGTTCTGTTTAACTGCCCACATTGTAAATGTGCTTAATGGTGGTAGTTTAAGTGCCTGAGTCACTCGAGACATTAGTGAAAAATGTTTCAGTGAATGTTTCAATTTTTACTGCAACTGTAATAGCATTTTGACAGATACAAAACAACCCTGGGCAGCTTTTATTCGGAGGTGTGTGTGTGTTTTGTCTTTGGTTACGTGGCTATGGGTAGGAGTTGAGCTTGTGTCTACTTGTAACATACGCTTGGTAGTTGGGTCAGTTTGAGGTCACGTGCATGACATAAAACAACCATTTAAAAATATGTCGTACATTGTACTTTAGCTGACTAAAGTGACCATCTTAAACTAAGGCATTCAGTTCAATTCAGGTTTATTTAACATGCAGAACAATTGCCTCAAGGTCATTTTTACTGTACAATAAAGTCCCTACAGTACTGAGGAGAAAACCACAACAATTAGGGAGGGGCAGCCATCTGCTGTGACTAGTTGGGAACTAAGGAGAAAAAAAAGAGAAAAAAGAAAGCACAGATAGACAGGTGGCAACAACAAACACACCAAGTGTCAGTCAATCAAAGGGTTAACTAGAGTGGCAGCAATTCATATTATCATCTCTTCCAGTGTATTAACATAATCACCCGGAGTAAACGGTCAGGGATTCTCTGCATACAGACCTGTTTGTGTGGGTGTCTATGTGCCTGTGTTACCTCAGTGTAAATGCCAGCAGCATCAGTCAAATTGAAGGTCAGACTTTTACACTGGCCTTTAGACCCTCATCAGCCTCCGTGTCTGTCTCCATTTCCTCCTTACTCTCTTGTCTAATCTTGGCTTTATCGCTTTTCTTTGTCTTCATTCACGTACTGCTTTTTCACCATTGCTTTTACCCTTTTTAAAAAATATTTAAAATCTTGTAGGAAAATATAGCCCTTGATAAATAAACATTTTACATTAAAGCAAAAACAAATATTAATGGGCAGGAAAACTACCATGACTACTGCTTAATGGAAATGTCATATCTCGAGTGTTAAAACAAACATGTCAACTGCATTTTTTTGTAAACTCAACTTATGATTAGACACCTTAATGATAGCTTCTCTCCTCCATGTTCCAATATTTTCCTAAACAAACTAAATGGCTCCTGCCTGTAACTTTATATTTGACAGACATCAGAAAGGTATTGATCTGTGAGGTACAGCAACAGTCCGTGTAACCCATAATGACAAACTATTCCTTTAATATTAATTCCACATGTCTCAGTTTGCAAATTGCTGTTCAGTTTTGTAAAACGAACCTAAATCCATGTCTTAATCTAACTCCTCGTTGTTTCAGCTGGTGTTTTGTCTGACAGCTCAGATGAAACAGATGAATGCCCAATAGAGAAGTGGAGGTATTCTTCCCAGATGTCTCTATGTCCAAGTGTTTCCTGGAAGGAGGCAGTTTGAAGGAGCAGACAATACCGGCAATCCCACTTTACATAAACCCTTCATCGATCACACTAACCAGCAGTTTAGGTTTCCACCACCCAACCTCCACTCTCCATTTCTCTATCACATTCTGCACACTTGCAATTTTTCCTTGAGGGAATTGTCTGTGTCACTGCATCTCTATCTCTCTCTATCTCTCTCTCTATATATATACCTTAATACAGAATCATGAAAATGAATGAAAAATATAACCCTGCCTCTCTCCGTGCAGGGTATAGAGCTATGCAGTATATTTTATTAATATATCTTTACCATATTGAAAGTGTCTTTTCATAGTATTGACATACTATTGTGACAGCAAAGTGAAATGAAGCCAGACTCCATGTTACACTGCAAGAAGTTACTACAAAATTTTACGGAAAGACAAAACCAAAAATGAAAGATGAGAGGGGACACAATTAACTAACCCAAACGAAGCTCATAAGTGATACATGGAGATGGATCACTTCATGATAGTCACTGGAAGACGAACATTGGCTATCAAATTCAGTAAATGCTATTTCCTCGCTACACGCTATAACAGTTTACTGCAGAAAGATAATAGTCTAAACAAAGCCCAAACGTGCCATAACATTTGGGTGAGACTAGAAGTGAGATAGATAAACAGAAGAATAAAAAAGAAAAAAGAATAATATGAGAAAGTTTATTTCTGTGTTATAAAAAGTCTTCTCTAAGAGAATGTGTATGTTAAAGTGAAGAAACACTCGCTGGATTTAAAATAATAAATAAATAAAAAGGGTCCATATCCAGAACTAGGGAGCATCATCTGACAGGAACACAGTCAGATTATGAAGAGGAGAGAAAAGGGATCAAGTTACATAACAAATAAAATGTCATATATTCACAATCTAACCTTTTCCCGCATAAACAAGCACAAACCAAAATAGGATAGACCTGCTGCACCTTGGCTGAAATCGGCTTCTGCATATAGTCAAGACCAAGTACTATAAAGCATGAGGAGCTTATTAGGAGTAAAAACATGCTTTGACACATAGCTCAGCTCAAATCGGTCACTAGTTGATGCAGCTGTGCCATTTGGTGACAGTGTTTACTTGTCCACCAATAACCACAGTTGAAGTGTACCTCTGGTGCAAATTACTGACCTCTGTCATCATTTTAGGTGGGGGAACTTGCACAATCGGTGGCTGACTAAATACTTTTTTGCCCCACTGTATGTGGTGTGGGCAAGAGGAGGACCCAAATGCAGACAAGCAAAGAGCCATACTGGCAAGCTGCAAAATACAAACTAACTTAACTTCATGCAGGAGAGACACAGAAAGTAATAAAACATAAACACAAGGGAAAAATAAAACTTGAACATAAATATGAAGTCATGCAGAGATAAGCACGTGAACAAGTTGGGCAAACATGTAGACTGACGACTAACTAGAAACAAGAGAAAGTAAAGATATGATACACAAGATAAATTATGCAGAAATGAACTGAGCACAACCTACAGTATGTTGCCTTTCTCACTGCATACTCCTATGGCGGTCTGGTAATTTGTTGGAGGTTTAAGGAGGTCTGACTGTTGGCAGCTGAAGTGAGGCTGTTTGCATACTTGTCTCCCATCATCTCATCACTGCTATAGTATTTAGGACAGGCTTCCCTTCTCAACCATGCCCAGATTATTCAGCTTTCTACAATGGAGTGTGGAAAATCCTGGTGTAACGTTGCTTGGCTTTGAGCAATTGGAATTAGTTTGCTTTGGCCCATGAAACCTGAAACCACTTACCTGTCTGCGTACTCAGTTTCGAGATTTGTTGAATCTGAACCTATTTTACAGACTATGTAAATAAATGTGTTTTTCTGTTAATCTGTCTGTAGTGGGACATTCTGTCTTTGGTCAAACATGAAAAACAGACTCAGACCAGGAAGTACTGGAGACAAGACCGTAAGTAGAAGGTCAAGTGTCTGTACTGTGCTGCTGATTTAAAAACATGGCAAACACAATCTTTAAAATCAAGCCTTCTATATAAAAGATAAAAGACCTCTTCACTGTGGTGCCAGGTGGATGGGATGGAATTTACTTATAAATTCGTAGGACTTACTGACAGACACATTCTGCTTTATTCTATACATTTTAAGCACTTTATCTGCACGACATCTGATTTTTAATCACCAAGTCTTCTGAACTTGGTGATTAAAGCCAGAGTATGCAGAGGAAATGCTTATAAGCTCCACACATAAAGGGCCATAGACAGGGTTCAAGATAACAACCTTTTTGCTGTAAGCCAATAGTGCTACCCATTGCAACACTGCACCACCACTCTCTATGTCACCTTACAGAGAGAAATGCATATATTAATTATTATTACAATATGGAAAAATTAGACGATCACTTCCCAGGGTGGCGGCAGAGACATCTAAGCTGTTTGTTGTGACAAAGTGGATGTTTTTCTGACACTTTTTACAGCTGGTTTCAGTTCACTGTTCATTAGTTCACCAGTTCATTGTTCCCTAGGCTTTAGTCATGTATCGTCTGCAACACAGGAAGAAACAGACTGTATGATATGAAGTAATTGCCAAGAACCCTGGCATTATTTATGACCAGTTTCTGAGTCTCTCAATACTCATCCAGTCTTTTCACGCCGTAATGTGGAATTCTTAGTTTACACTTTCATTTTCTTCGGTTTGAATTACTATAACTTATTTTTCATGTCTCAGTCCTCCCAAGTCAATCTTTAAATCGCAGTAGCTAGGCTGGTAACAAAAACCAGCTTAAATTTGAACATCACCCTGTGGTGGGGTGTGGTTTTTGGCTCGGCTACAGGGAGGGGTGGAGCAGAGGGCTCAGGGTTTGGTGCCGGGGGGAAGGTTGGCTGTCACAGTTGACAGCAGTCATCTAATCACACTTCATCTGATTTAAGTAAGACGCTGGGACCTGGAGGAGGGAGAGGAATCTAAAGCTGTGCTGTAGTGAGATGGTATTTTAACTGTTTAACATTCTTATTTTAAAAAACAGGTGACAACACTTTCAAGGTTGTAGATCCTAAACTTTGAACCAGCGTTCCTCAGTCAGTCAGGTCAGCTGAACCTGTAGTTTGTTTTTAAATAATTGCTTAAAACTTAAAAATTTTATGTTTTATATGTTAGCTTTTAATTAATCTTTCAGACACTTTTTTAGATCTTGTTCTTCTAATGTATGGAAGTGTATATGCAGGACAGAAAGTAAAACCTTATGTTTGATTGTATATTTATATGTTTAAACATGTAAAGTGTTTTCATTATTTTAAGTTTTATGCAAACTGTGAAAAAATTTAAAACAGTTTTTATAAAAAATTAATCTAATAACACTGTTAATGAAAATCACTGAGGTGAAGAATGAGCTTTAGTCATCAAGTTAATAACATTACCCAACATTTGTTTTTATACATTCAATTTTTTTCTGCACAACTACACACAACTACAATTTTCAGTACAGTCTCAATGATGATAGCAGTTTCTCCACAACATAAGGTTTGTTTTTTGGATACAGATGCTCCACACTGCACAGTAGCACAGTGTCTTTTTAAAGCAGAAGTCTATATGGCAGCTTGATGCCAGCTGTTATTGTGAACCTTAAAATATACCCTCATTGCCAGCATAAAATGAGCACTGTGTATATACAGAAACTGCAGGATGGCTAAAACATTGTTTGGAAAAATGCAGAAACGGAATGATTATTTAAAGGCTAGTTGCACAAATGTTTGAGACAGATGCTCATTGGTTGGGACAGTAACCCACACTCATCAAGTGATGCAATAAACAGCAACACCACTGACAACTGTGGTTCCAAATCACTAGTCAAATTTGTTTTTCATTGTCGTCACCTCACACACACAAACACACAGTCATTTCTGTTCCACATTATGCTGCTCGCAGTCATCAAAATTCAAAGATTGGCTGAAAGCTGAGAATTGCTCTTAATTTCAGGCGAATCCAGTCTACAGATACAGCCACTTAAATGGCCTGCTGGTTTGCAACAAACCCAGGTTGATTCTGAACTGATCGCCCTTTAGTCCTTGGCTATAATCCCACACAGCTATGACAGGTAACCTGAGTGAGGAAGCCAGAAGGTAGAAAGTGACATACACACAGCCTATGGTTATTGCTAATCACTGTTTCTGAACATAAAAGCATAAAAAATGTTTAACAGTGCAGCTAATATTATATGTTAATTTTTACATGGTCCTGTCAGAGAGAAATGTATTTTAAATGTGATTCAAAAGAGTGACCATTTAAATTGCTCAGGAATATTTACATGTATGTGTATATTCTGCTCAAGGTCTGGTAGAATCTAAAGCAAATGAAAACAGTTGTTACTGGCTGTGATAATATGACTATTAGCAGACTGTTTTCAGGGAGCTGATGATGAGTCAGTGTTTTGTCATATAGGCCTTAGGCCGAATTCTCTTGTGGGAACTGTGTGGGATTATTGTGTTCTTGATTTCTGCATACGCTGTGAGGCCGCAGGATTTATTAAGGTCAAAAGAAAGAATTTGACTTTTGTTGTTCGCTCACTGAGATCTGACTGGCTAACATTAGCACACTCTGTTCCTCTGAGATTCCGTATTCAGCTCTGTGCTGTTACATTGAAAACCAGTAGTACTGGAGCCCAGAAATATTTGGGGCTCTGCTCTAAACATTTGGGGTGAGGATTGGGTGAAAGGATGGGCCCAAAGCTTTTGGCATCACATTCTTAACTTTAGGCAATTGACTCGTGCCAATTACTGGCTCATTTCTGGCTTTCAAAATAAGTATGCCTATTTTCAGCATTTGATGATGAATTAAACTGCATCATTTTGTATTCAATTCAATGCTTTTCTTAAAAATTGTTCTCTTTTGAAAATGGAACAACAATTTTACTGGGTGATTTTTCTTGTATTGAGATACCGAAGTTGTTAGGGCAAAAATTTTCTGCCTGCTCTACCTGGTCCATTTTTTATCTCTCCCTAATATTTTTAAGTGTTATGACCCTTGAACTCCTGCTACTGAACAACTTGTAATATTGCATCTGTAAAATAGCCACTAGGTTAAACCCGGTCCCATGTAAGGAGACTTTCACTGTATATTGCATATATGCAAACAGCTTAGATTGCATATAAGGTATGTGCAGGATGAAATACAGAGTTTGCTGAACCCTGCTAGCTGTTTCAAATTATTTGCAGTTGGAGTCATTCAGTCTTATAAAGGAATTTGCTGTTAAAAAAAATAATTTCCTAAATACAGTTCTCTTTTTTGTCAGATTTAGCAGCATCTTTCATTTTTATGAGGTTTCAGTGAACATTCATTATTGATATTTCTTTACTTCAAAAACATCTGATTAGCAAATAACCTGTATAATAACTTATACCAAAAAGAAACAGTTTACAAGAATTACAAGCCTCACTGAGTGTGGCCCTGTCAGATTTTTAAACAGCCTCCATCAGAAGATCAGCCATATGAAAGAAATCAAGTGCCCCTTGTGTCTTTCAAGCATTGAAAATTACTTTGTCACCGATGTGTCTGTCCATGGGCATAAAGGTATTGTAATTCTGCCCCTTCTCTCCAATCTAATCTCATGAATGCACATCCAGGATGGAAAGGACACACTTAAAGTGCCCTCTATCCATTATGCATGTATTTGTGAGCATGCATCCACAGCTATGTGATTTTTTTGTGTGTGTGTGTTTTAGTTCACATATTTAAACACATACAGGTCAGAGGCTATCAGGTTGGGGAGTATTTCTTATGGTAATGGCTCCATTTGCTTTTTGTCAGGCATAGATTCATGTTATACTGCAATATTCCTTTTTTCAAGCTCCAAAGCTCAGCTGTATGGACATTGACTGAACTTGTAATTCTATATGTGAAGCAGATTTTCATAATTTTACGAATTGTATCATTGTGGTTTTATTGAGCACTTACTTGTAACTCACACCACTTAGTTTTAAAACAGCTGCATTCAGTGCCAGCTGTCATGGTCCGCGGCCCGGCGTCTGAGGTGCTGATGGGATGCCCACTCCCGTGGGCGTGGCCGCTGACTCCACACCTGCATCCCATCCCAGGCGATCACCAGGTGGACCATTTAATCCTGCCCAGCCTGCTGCTCCACGCCAGTCCGTAATCGTCCTTCAGCGGTAACGCACACCTACGGGAAAGTCCTTAGGCAATCCTATCCGTGTGAACTAGTACTAACTCTGCCTTGTATACCCAGATCACTGCTCGGCGTGTTTTGAGTCACCAGCCTGTCCACCTGCCTGTCCAGAATTTGGATCACGATCAACCCCAGCCGCCTCGCCCTTTCTGGAGCTTCTCCCCACGGACCCTCACCCCTCCCTCCGGTTCCCTTGGCCCCGCTATCATCGTAAGACGCGTACACTACCTCCCCTCGTATGCTGCCGGTTTACCCGCACCCCAATAATCCTTTTTTCTTTTTCTGTTTCAGCCTCCCACGGTCCCGCTCTCGGCGTTTCCTGCGCGATTCTTCTCCCGGTCCCTCGGTTTCTCTGGTTCCGTGCGTTTTCTCCCTTCTACTCTCCCAGGACACTCTCAGTTATAATAAAGTTTATTTTTTCTCTCGTACCGCTGTGTGTGTGTTCTGCTCCTGGGTCCAGCTTGTGTGTTGAACTTCGGTTCTTGACAGTACGGACTGGCCAGTATGGACCCAGCAGATCCACTCCGTTCCGCCATTAATAAGCAGGGCGCTATTCTCGGTCGCCACGACCAGCAGCTTCAATCGCTCCAGGACCGCTACCAAGAGCTCAGTGACACTCGGGAACAGCTGCGAACCAAGCCGCCCGATCCCGTGCCCCACGGCGTTTCGCCTCCGCCTTTGGAGCCCTTCCACGGGGAGTTAGACCTGTGTGGGGGGTTCCTTTTTCAATGCTCCCTGTTCTTCAGCCGCACGCCACACGCCTTCCCCACGGATGCAGCTAAAATCTCCTATTTTGTAGGTTTATTACGGGGACGTGCTTTAACGTGGGCTGAGGCCTATTTAACATCTCACTCCATTCGTGATTGCGATTACGATGATTTCCTGGAGGAGTTCCGGGCTACGTTCTCCCCTCCGGTCTCGGAAGATGACGCCACACAGAAGTTGCTGGGGCTCCGTCAGGGGCGGCGCAGTATCGCGGAGTACCTAGTCGAGTTTCGTACCAGAGCGGTCGCCGTGGGTTGGCCCGATTCAGCTCTCCGTGGGGTTTTTTTACGGTCACTAACCGACCAGATGAAGGACCAACTAGCTTTTCACGAAGAGACTAAATCCTTCGAAGAATTGGCTTCCCTCGCCCGTAGGATCGATAGACGCCTGCGGGAGAGGGATGCTGAGCGGCGGCTTAAACCTATGGGCTCCGTATTGCGCCCCGGGATCAGTGTTTCTCCGCCCACGCCCACGGCTGCGTGTGCGCGCTCTCCGTCGCCTCCCCCGCCCGAACCCATGCAGATCGGACGCTCTCGGCTTTCTCCGGAGGAGAGGGAACGCCGATTTCGGGCTGGAGAATGCCTGTACTGTGGGAGGCCCGGTCACCGCATCGCTGTCTGCCCGGTCCGCCCAAACGACCCGGCCCACCGGTAAGTCCGGGGATACGGGTGGGCAGCACGTTAAGCACTACTAGACCCCGATTATTACTGTCCGTTACCCTCGTAACTAATAACCAGACCTTTACATGCTCCGCGCTGGTAGACTCCGGGGCGGAACAGAATCTTATGGATGAGAGACTGGCTAAGAAATTAGCTGTGTCCCTCACGCCACTCGAGCCGCCCATCCCTGCGTCCACGTTGAATAATCAAGTGTTTGCTTATATCACCCACCAAACTGCACCCGTACAGTTAGTCACATCAGGGAATCACCAGGAGCAGCTTTCCTTTTTCACTTTTCCCGCTCCTGACACCCCGCTTATCTTAGGTTACCCCTGGCTACAGAAACATAACCCTCGCATCGATTGGGCCGGAAAGAGGATCGCGAGCTGGAGTGTGTTCTGTCTGGCGAACTGTTTGGGGTCGGCCGTTCCCTCCGCCTCAACGAAACGAAATTCAACCCCGCCACCCGCACCGGACCTCTCTTCCGTGCCCCCCGAATATCACGATCTTCGGCAGGTGTTCAGTAAGGACGAGGCGCTCTCACTACCTCCTCACCGTCCTTATGACTGTGCCATTGATTTACTCCCGGGAGCTTCGCTGCCCTCTAGCAGACTGTATAACCTGTCTCGCCCCGAAAGAGAAACCATGGAGAATTACATCCAAGAGTCGCTAGCGGCAGGACGAATCAGGCCGTCGTCCTCCCCTGTCGCTGCGGGTTTTTTCTTTGTGGGAAAGAAGGACGGGACGCTTCGCCCCTGCATCGATTACCGGGGTCTTAACGACATCACCATCAAGAATAAATATCCCCTCCCACTAATTAATTCTATTTTTGACTCACTCCAGGAAGCCACAGTCTTCACCAAGCTGGATCTGCGGAACGCCTATCACCTGGTTCGAATACGTGAGGGTGATGAGTGGAAGACCGCCTTCAACACCCCACTGGGGCATTTCGAATATCTGGTGATGCCGTTTGGACTAACCAACGCCCCGGCGGTTTTTCAAGCTCTAGTCAACGACGTGTTACGGGACTTCCTAAATGTGTTTGTTTTCGTATACCTAGATGACATTCTGATCTTTTCCAAAACACCCGAAGAACATCACATCCATGTGAGAAGCGTACTACAACGGCTGCTCGAAAACAGGTTGTACGTCAAGGCGGAAAAATGTGAGTTCCACGTTTCATCCATCTCCTTCTTGGGCTACATTCTAGCAGGTGGGCAGGTGAAGACCGACCCGGTGAAAGTCAAGGCAGTGTTGGAATGGCCGGTTCCGGAGTCACGGAAGAAGCTTCAGAGCTTCCTGGGGTTTGCGAACTTTTACCGCCGCTTCATCCGGAACTACAGCCAGGTGGCAGCGCCGCTCACCCAGCTCACCTCACCCAAAGTGCCCTTCACCTGGTCCCCTGAAGCCCACGCAGCCTTCGCTAAGTTAAAACGGTTATTCACTTCCACACCCATCCTAACCCACCCAGACGCTGCTAAGCAGTTTGTTGTAGAAGTTGACGCGTCTGATGCGGGAGTGGGAGCGGTTCTCTCCCAGCGGTCTGGGCCTCTGAATAAGCTCCGGCCATGCGCCTTCTTCTCACGCCGACTCACCCCCGCAGAGAAGAATTATGACATCGGCGACAGGGAACTGCTAGCCGTTAAACTCGCTTTAGAGGAATGGCGCCACTGGCTGGAGGGGGCCGCTCAGCCCTTCCTCATCTGGACAGACCATAAGAACCTCCTGTACCTGAGAACCGCCAAGAGGTTGAATCCACGCCAAGCTCGCTGGTCCCTATTCTTCGCCCGCTTCAACTTCACGCTCTCCTATCGTCCTGGATCGCGGAACACCAAGCCCGATGCGCTCTCCCGTCAGTACTCCTCCGACAGCGAAGCGACTCCCCCCGCCACCATCCTACCCGCCACCTGCGTGGTGGGCGCCCTCACTTGGGAAATAGAGGAGACCATTCGCCGAGCTCTCCCGGGAGACCCCGATCCAGGGACCGGACCACCCGGACGGCGCTTCGTTCCTGCTGCCGCCCGTGGAGCTGTCATCCACTGGATCCACACAGCACGATTCACGTGCCACCCAGGCGTGAACAGAACGACGCACCTCCTCAAGAAACATTTTTGGTGGAAAACGCTAATAAGGGACGTGAGGGGCTATGTGTCTGCCTGTGCCGTCTGCGCCCGTAATAAGTCATCCACCCAGCGCCCCGCAGGCCAGCTCCACCCGCTCACTACACCCCACCGGCCCTGGTCTCACATCTCCCTCGACTTTGTTACCGGTCTCCCTGCTTCGTCCGGAAAGCGTGTCATTCTCACCGTTGTAGATCAGTTTTTCAAGGCCGCTCACTTCATCCCGCTAGCCAAGCTGCCCTCAGCCGCCGAGACTGCCCAGTCGTTGGTTGCTAATGTGTTCAGGCTCCACGGAATCCCCTTGGAAATAGTCTCCGATCGAGGTCCCCAGTTCACCTCACAGGTGTGGAAGACCTTCTGTTCCGCTCTCGGCGCCAAGGTTAACCTAAGCTTCGGCTTCCACCCGCAATCCAACGGACAGACTGAACGTCTCAATCAAGAACTGGAGACTATGCTACGGTGCGTGGCCAGTCAAAACCCCTCCTCTTGGGTTACCTACCTGCCCTGGGTGGAGTACGCCCACAACACTCTAACCTCGTCCTCCACCGGTCTATCACCTTTCGAGGCGTCTCTCGCATATCAGCCTCCGCTCTTCCCTGAAGAGGACTTGACTCTCTCCGTCCCGTCGGCTCCACACCACCTTCGGCGCTGCCAACGTGTATGGCGCAGCGTTCGCAGCGCCCTCCTGCGTGCGAAGGAACGACATGCGCACTACGCCGATCGTCGCCGCGCCCCAGCCCCTGACTACCAGCCGGGACAGAAGGTTTGGTTGGCTGCTGGGAACATCCCACTCCGGGGCACGTCCCGCAAACTGGCTCCCCGTTTCATCGGGCCATACGAGGTGGGCCGAGTCATCAACCCGGTGGCGGTCAGGCTTCGGCTTCCAGCCTCCCGGCGTGTGCACCCCACGTTCCATGTGTCTCAGCTTAAACCAGTCCGCCTCAGCCCCCTGTGCCCTCCTTCCGCGCCCCCTCCTCCCGCCCGGCTCGTCGGCGGCCATCCGGCCTATGCGGTCCGGCGTATCCTGGATGCGCGCCGGCGCGGGCGCGGCTGGCAGTATCTCGTGGATTGGGAGGGGTACGGCCCCGAGGACCGCCTCTGGGTCCCGCGCTCCTTCGTTCTGGACCCTCGCCTCATCTCTGCTTTCCATGCTTCTCTCCGCAGGCGGGGTCCCGGCCTGTCGCCTGGGGGCGACTCTTGAGGGGGGGGTACTGTCATGGTCCGCGGCCCGGCGTCTGAGGTGCTGATGGGATGCCCACTCCCGTGGGCGTGGCCGCTGACTCCACACCTGCATCCCATCCCAGGCGATCACCAGGTGGACCATTTAATCCTGCCCAGCCTGCTGCTCCACGTCAGTCCGTAATCGTCCTTCAGCGGTAACGCACACCTACGGGAAAGTCCTTAGGCAATCCTATCCGTGTGAACTAGTACTAACTCTGCCTTGTATACCCAGATCACTGCTCGGCGTGTTTTGAGTCACCAGCCTGTCCACCTGCCTGTCCAGAATTTGGATCACGATCAACCCCAGCCGCCTCGCCCTTTCTGGAGCTTCTCCCCACGGACCCTCACCCCTCCCTCCGGTTCCCTTGGCCCCGCTATCATCGTAAGACGAGTACACTACCTCCCCTCGTATGCTGCTGGTTTACCCGCACCCCAATAATCCTTTTTTCTTTTTCTGTTTCAGCCTCCCACGGTCCCGCTCTCGGCGTTTCCTGCACGATTCTTCTCCCGGTCCCTCGGTTTCTCTGGTTCCGTGCGTTTTCTCCCTTCTACTCTCCCGGGACACTCTCAGTTATAATAAAGTTTATTTTTTCTCTCGTACCGCTGTGTGTGTGTTCTGCTCCTGGGTCCAGCTTGTGTGTTGAACTTCGGTTCTTGACAGCCAGCCATCATAAACCACATTCACTCTGCAAGGAATAAGGTAATCCTCTGCCCAGTGCCTAAACTTTACTGCAGTTTTGAACAGCTTCTACAGCTGTGGACCAGATTTCCTTTCCTTTGATTGTATACACTTGGGGTTACAATGGCAAAACACTTATTGTCACATCCATGCATTTTCTCAATGAGGATAAGTGAACTCCACCTAATTTATAAGGGTGGAGCTTTCTGTAGTCTTTTCCAGCTGACCTTGGATGAGAGGCAGTGTACACCATGGACATGGACAAGTTGACACTTACTCACTATTTTTTTTCTGTCTTTTCTAACATCTTGAAACTGTTCATTAAATCATTAAATTTTTCCAGTATGTCTTGAGGTGTTTTTTGGGGGGGAGGGTGCAAAACAATTGATAATCCCACCAGAATCAACTTTACCAAGTGTTAAGATAAAGAGTTGTGCAGCTTCCTGTTGCCTGGGTCATGATTCTAGGGACTGTGAATGACCTAAAATCTTGCTTTAATCCATCTAGTAAATATTGTTGTTAGATTATTTTTCTGGAGGTCCAAAAGAAAGGTTTGGGACATTATCAGTATAGTGCAGTGAAAGAAAACTGGGAAGATGAAGTTAAACAGGGAAAAATATTTAGCATTGTGTAATCTTGCCTGTGTCACTGCTGTGTTTACAGTGGTTTCAGTGAATAACAATGTAAAATGTACTTCAACATTTTCTCACTGCCCCACCTCCTCTTTCCTCACTTCTCCACTACCCCTTTACTTCCCTTGCTTTCTCATTCTTTTCGTCTCATTCTTTTGCTTGCATTTGTCTTGATTTATAGCTACTAACCACACTCATGCGCTCATGTTGTCTTGAGGCAGAAAGGAGGGATAGTATTTCATCTGGGACCTTGGAGGTTTCACAAAACTGGAGTGCATATACAACTGGAGACACACAGAACACAATGTACTCAAGTGCACCTGCTGCTTTAAATGCATATAAACACATGCTTTTACTACTAATAACCTGTATAGCAATTACAGCTTTGCACTCCCACAGATATACAGGATTGATCGTAGTACGTCAGTGCTGCTATGATGCACCCATACAAAACATCATAATAACTGATGAATGGCCACTAGTACAGTTATAACAATAGAGTAAATTTAAGACTCGTTCACACAGGAGAGGAAAACAATGCATAGGTCTCTACTGACTTTGCATTCACTGAAGGTAATTAATTTAATTTGCTGCATAAAACCTGCAGTGTGTTTAGATGCACCACCAACAGGGTAAAGAACACACAGTTCTTATAACTACTTGAGTATAAGAAAAATAAAACTATGGGATGATGACATTCATTAAAGCAATTTTCCCTGAAATGCCATGGATAAGATTATTATAGTTTCAAGTGCATCAGCAAAGTAGAGTATATTGCTAATACAGCTAATATTAGCTTTCTAACAGCTAAGGATGCTAAAATAATCCTTTGACATAGTAAAATCTTAGATTTTTAGCCAGTTTGATGCAGTTTTTCTGTGTGTCAGTATAACAGGCCATGTTACAGTGGGGTATGAAGCTGGATTACGGTTGTGTAAAACAGAGAAATGATGAGCAGGGGAAACATGCTGCCGTTGGCCTGGTCTGGTCGGTCTTGCCAGAATGGCAGTCCCAGGGCAGGCCCTCTTCTGCCCTCTACTGTCTATGTGCACATTTACTTGAACACAAAACTTGGTGGAAGACCTGGTGAATTCATACCACCAACATGAAAACAAACAAAATCTACTAATATATATACATATATAACTAATAATTAATGTGTCACAAATGTGACCCCAACAACCCTTGGTTGCATACTAGGGTACTATTTTCAACTCCAGTTTTTAAGGTATGACGCATGGTGCTCTTTCTCTATTCTTATGAATGACCTGATAAATTTAAGACAATCAGATTCAAGTAAAAAGAAAAATATTCAGCAACAGCACAGGTACCTGTTTCACACGTAAGCAGTTTCCAGATGTGTTGAGTACATGCAGTCTACCTTAATTACTGTTAGTGCACTACCTTTTTAAGAAATACCTGTTATTTACAAACATTAGCATTTTTTCTCTTATTTATTGCTTCAACACAGTTGTGGCAATATGAACACAACCTGCAAGTATGTCTTTACTGTTCTTGCATGAATGATCTACACCCACCGCAGTCCCCTGCTCTGTTTTGTCCCATTTTGACATTTTTCCACAGAACTGAATATATGAATACCGGGGCATGCACAGCACGAAGATGTCAGGAGTTTTCCAACATATGCACTCATTATCATGCATGTGTGTGCGCTGCAGGTGTGCTGCTAACCTGGGAGAGAAGTTTTACTCATGTGATATTTGAATGGCAGGATAAATATTTGAAACAATGAATCTAAAAATAGAAAGACACAGAGACGTCTGTTCCTTACTCTGCTATAACGAATGTGTCCTTTCTGCATAAATTAACATGTTTTTCTACATGTTGAACTGATAAAAGTTCAACATGAGTTTCCTCAAACCCTGCTTTTTGTTTTCACTATGGTGCAACTCATCCCAACTATCTATTTCTGTTTTCGTGACCTTAATTTAGGTGATTGTCTGTAAGGTAAAGTCAGCTGGTGTACCTTCAGCCCTCACACAGGTTCATTTCACAGATCATGATCATCTGCTAATTGTGTATTTCACAGATACTGGTGAATTTTGAATGTAAAGACCTGATTCACAGTCTTCTCACAACAACTGATGCTGAGGTATGCCTGCTGCTACTTGAACTCTGCAATGCACCGATGTGGGAGAGGCGGGTTACAAGTCACTGAATTACAAACACTGAGCAAGCCAGAGTACCCGGACAGAAACCACAGAAACCAGCCGGCAGATTTAAGCCTGGGGTGTTCTTGCTGTGAAGCAACAGTGCTAACCACTGCATCAGCTGTGAATTTGAAAAGGTCTCAGCTATCCTTAAGAGGACAAGGCATTCCAGCATGTTGTCAAAACAGGTGTAAACATTCAGACTGATGACCTTATAAAGGGATTTGAGGTTTGCCAATTTAGTGCAAAGGGAAGGAATTTGTAATAAGCCATGGTTTCTGTTTATAGTTTCATCGATTATATATAAATGATGACGTAACATTCCTATGTCCACAGTAAAGTGCACTGAATAATCTTTTATTTTTTTATCTTCATGGCACATGTTGCCTCTGTTTTTTGAGCTTAAGTGGCCTCACTGCTGTAGCTGAAGGCCACTTAGAGCACCGTATAAATATTTTTACATTTTCAGAGCTTCCCTCTGTATTTTGAAGCAAATAAACAAAACTATTAAAGTGATGGGGGTTGCGACATGAGTCAAAGTACATTTAGACCTTTATTAAATCAGGCTGACTTCATAACAGAGAGCGTTCCTGAGGACTCATTCATCAAGCTAAACTAGAAAGGGGATCACCTGTAGTACTTAATTGATTTTTTAACAAGGTTGTGTTCATTTTGTGTTTGACAGGCAGCTCATTAAGCACAAGGCACAGCTGACAGTTTTCTGAGGGTGGAATCGTGTTGCGTGGGAGGAACTGTCAGAGGGACTTGACAGCTCAAAGCAACAACAAAGTCAAAGTTTTCAATATGAAGCTGTCATGTTGCCTTTTGGAGTTAATTCTAGCTGTGATTGATACGTGCGAGTACGAAGAAAGATCAGTGAGTTTTGTTGACAAAATCAGGTGTGACAAAGCTGCTTTCAGGTGTAACACTTAAACCACTCTGTAGTAGGATACATCACTCAGAAGACACGTGAATGTCATTGTCATACATGGTAACGGCATCGTAACAGGATGCTTGATTTACAGTCTCTCCTACATAATGCTATTGTATCTTGGTTGAACATAGAGCAGCTAAAGCTACATGACTTTAAAAAGTGATCCTTCAGTAAACCCAATTCCCAAAGTTCTGTTGCCTGATCATTAATCTTTTAAGTAGAGATATATGGCAACAAGGCATAGGCCCATCATGTTTTATTATAACAATGTATAACCTTGCTTTAGAGCTCAGTATCTAAAGAGTTTGGACAGATCAGCTCATTAGATAACATTACATTCATAATTTCAGCCAAATTTAAATAAGATTAAATAAATAAGAGCTTAACATGTCAAGTTAGGAAGATACTAATGATTATCCCAGATTTAAACTGGTCATCCTAGAATGGTTCTAGTACTGGGTAAAATTTCTGCCATATCACATGTTATCACATGTAGTTTGAATGGGAGGTAAGCACCTTAGCCATTGTACAAAGTGTTTAACAGGTCTTGTTGGAATCTTGTTGGAGCTTTATTGGAAGTTTCAGTGGAATAATTTCTGTCACCCTGTGTTAAGCATTAATGAGCTGGTCTGCAGGAAATCCAGTCTCAGATACTCACACTGGGACATTTCATCAAACAAACGGTTAAAGGGCTCCATGAGCACAGAGGTAGTGGAGCTGATACAGTGTAAAAATTATTAAAAAGTGCAAAGTATCTGCATAGATTTAATGAATATACTCAGCTCTCTATATGTTTGTATATGTGCACTTGTTTGTTTTTTCTCTTGTAAAACATACTGTTCAGTGATACAGAAAATAAAACATGAATCTAATTACTTTGGTCCTTGTTTAATTATAAATATCCAGGTTTCCAAAATGTATTTTTTGAAGGTTTTTTCCCCTTTATTAAATGGAATTGCAACGTTTGACATTTGGGGGAAGAAAGAAAGAAAGTGCCATGCATCATTTGTTCAGATGGCCACATTTCAAACTGCTTAGCTCCTAAGGGTATTTTAGTTTGTGCAGTATGCTATCCTCTTGAGCCACATCCCTGTACTGTAATGCAAGGGATGATTAGATACTCTGCAACACATGAATAGCTTTCCTTTTTATGCAACTTTCATTTTAGAATGAGTCATGTGCTGTTATTGTAAACTGCTGTGTCCAATGCTGTGATGGAGAATTTGACAGGCGTAACAGCAGTAACTAAAAGCAATAACACTCGGAATCTTGCTGATGCATCACTAAATACAGTGCAAACAGCACTAATGGTTGTGGTGGGGTTGTTTTAGTAAACAAGTTGTATTCATGAGCTTAGAGCTGCAGTTAATGAGTTGTGAATGAAAACATTGTGTGTGGCAGGAGATATCATCGGCATCATCTGCGAACTTCAGATGGCAAATATAACATAACATAGCACCAAAAACATGCAGAGCATCAGGCAGCGTGCAGTCACTGCTCTGTGGAGTGAGAGCTGCAGTTGCTATTATGTAGAACGCAACGTTAACTGTTTTATAAGCACGTTTCTACTTTATTGATCTCATTCTTTCTTATCATTGCATGAGCTGGAGAAGGCCAATATAAAGGAAACACAGTTTCTCCGTACACATACAGAAACACAAACAGAGGCAGTGTAGGAGTGAATGACAAATTTATGCGTGCAGCAGTAAATCATTGAGAATTGTGAGGTCAATGAGTCGTTAATAAAGAAAAGAGAGATGTGGAAACTGTGAGTGTCGGATTTCTGCTATCTTAAGCATTCATCTGCACCGTCTGTGCACAGAAGATTGGCTTGGATTAAAGTTTAGTTCTTGTGCATGCTCACAGATGACTGAATTTATGATAATAGTGCCTTATTATTCTGCATGATAGCTGTTGCTTTTAAGCACAATTATCCTGTCGATGAGAACAAAATTAATGTTTCTTTAAAAAACACCATCCACCAACTAAAGATGCAGAATGTGTGTCCATAGATTCAGTGTGTGTTTTTGTTTTTAAGACGTGATTTGATTGGTTTGGAACTAAACATTGTTTAATGTGTATTCACAGGTATATATTCCCACTGATGAGGAAAATTAGAGTTTAATAAATGACCATGATTTATTCAAACTCCTGTCTCAACAAAAAAAAAGTATTCCTAGTCATTCCTGCTGATTTAGAAATTCAGATGGAAAATTACATTAAAAGCACAATCCAATGCAATGACAGAATGTCAAATTCAAATTCAAATTCAAATTTTATTTGTCACGTACACAGTCATACACAGTACGATATGTAGTGAAATGCTTGGACAACTGCTCGTGACCTAAAGAAAACAAAAAAAGGAAAAGGCTATGAATAAGATAGGAAATAAATATGAAAAATTAAAAAGGGTAAATTTAACTAGGAAGGAATAAAATATAAATTAAGGTTAAAAATGAAATAACTGTACAACACAAATTAGAATGAAGGGTAAATTTAACTGGGAAGAATAAGATAAAGATAAATATATAAATTAAAGTTGAAAATAAAATAACTGTACAACAAAATACACAATACACAATATAGAACTATATAAGAATGTATGAAGAAATCTAAATATAAATAAATATATACACAATAACAGCAGCTGTACAAGTATTAACCGGAAATGAAGAATATAGTGACCAGTGTTGTGCAAAACCAAAGTCCAGAAAGTCCAGTGTGTGTGTAAGAACTGTATGTGTGGGTCAGTACTGTGTGGTGGTGTGATTGAGAGACCGTATCGCCTGCGGGAAGAAGCTCCTCCTCAGTCTCTCTGTGTTGGTCTTCAGGGAGCGGAATCGCTTTCCTGACCTCAACAGAGAGAACAGTCTGTTGTTGGGATGGCTGAGGTCCTTCACCATCTTCCGTCATAATAAGCTGCCTTTACTGTAGGTGAGGGGTAATTCACTCTTTTATTAAATCACAAAGATCTCATGGTTTGAGGTAATGCCTGTCTCTCTGCCTGTCATATTTGGACGTTTCTGTGACTGAGATGAATTATTTTCATGACCTAAAAATGTCAGCCTATCGCACATTCTGGTTTCTACACATCATATAAGGCACCGATTGTATTTCTTCTCCAGACAGTAATGTTACTGTAATTGGTACTGTGTGTAATTTTAGCAGAAGCTAACTAAAAGATTCTCTCGTAGTAACGTCAAGACTTGAATATTCACATTCATGGATATTAAACAAGTAGATTATTTTTTTGTCTTTGAATTTTTTAACAACATTATTGCTGATAAAAGACTAATATCCCACATGCAATGTCATAGAGGTCGAGGAAAGAACTGTCACCCAGTCTGACATAGGATCAACAAACTTTTCAGGCATAACGTTCAGTTGTAAAATAGGTGAATTATGTTTTTCTGTACTGGAAAAATTCACAGCAAAAGAGAAGCTTTTCATGATCGTAACCTTTCTAACCCAGTGCTCTCCTTCCTTTAGTGTTTCATCTATATTTACACCCCCTTCTGACACTCACACATGGGATTCACCTACAGATCGACATGCATCAGCAGGCTCTATACACCACTGACACAGCACACAGATCCAGCTGTTGTACTGCTATCAAAAAGTCCCTAATAACAGCATTTCCAGCTGAAGCTGTATTGATTGAAGCGTTCAGCTAGAAAATAGTTTAGTACTATTTCATCCTGTTCATACACACATATATAAACACTCACAGAGTGCATGCCGTGTACTGGGGTTTGCCTCAGCAGGGAAGCAAACAGCTGCAGTATCTGCACTGCAGGAAACCTCCTTTAATCAAAAGAGGTGTCAAATCATACACACTGTCAGACCATGGACATGAAGATGCACCTGGTGTGTCCTATTTGTTTGTCTGATAAACAGGGATAGAGATGTCGTGTTTGAAAACATGCATTCATTAAAATATCTGCAGTTTCATATTCCACCTGCATGTCAAGCAAGATTTTGAGATTGTTGATTGTGTCCAGTACTGTTTCGTTTGGATTTCATGAAATTTAGTGAAGCAATAGAGGAAGAATACTAGTTTGTTTTGTTCTTTTACACTGTACAAAACAATATTTTTAAGTTTATGCTGAATGTGAACATGTATTACAACACAAATGTTAAAAGTGTGGAATCCAGCGCAACTATAGCTGCGGCTGTGTCTTTATTTTATCTAAAGGTTAGGCAATACAACTTGAGATGAACCACAACAGATGACATATTTCACCATGCCATTACTTATTTAACAAAAATAAACCAAATTCCAGGAGCAGTATGTGAAAAACGTAAGGACACACCATGATTCAATAGATAATAAAAAAGAAAAAAAAAACTTGTGGAGCAAGTTTACCAAGCTATTAGCTTTTGGTCAGATTTATATTTCATTCATATAGAACATTTATGTATTATATATATTTATATAGAATACTTTGGCCCAGGTGCCCTGCACAACAAGCCCAAATCATCATACCTCCACCACTGTGCTTGATAGTTGCTATGTTTGTGCTGATTTGCAGTGTTTTCCTTCGAACATGGCACTGTGCATAACGCTCAGATATCTCAGCCTTTGCCTCCTCTACGTTTTGTGGTTTGTTCAGGTGTGACCTTGCAAACCAAAGCCATCCTGCCTGTCACGGTCTTCGGGGGCAGACCGTGGGGATGTGGGAGAAAGGATCCAAATGCTGGACTCTGTGCAGTAAACAGTGAGTTTATTTACAGTGAAGTAAATGTAACACAAAAAAAATTTCCAGTGCGCTCCCTCGACTCCCGTGTCATGTGTGTCTGTACTCCGCGCTCTCTGCTCCCGTGTATCCGCACTCCCTGTGCTTGCTGGCCTTCTGTGTTCTACTCTCCTCCTGGGGAAAAACAACAGACGCAGCCGTCAGGACACTAAACTCCAGCAGGCATACACTTACTGTACTCAACAACACTAGAAACACCAACGTGGAGTTTAACTCAATAATCCCACGTCGAGGAGCGCTCAGCCACACTGTTAAGTAGCTCCCCGACGAGGCTTGATCTCCAGGTGTGTGACGATCTTCAGGTGTGGCCAGCTACCTGGCAGGGCCACACCCACCAGGCCTGAAGGTGCCTGCCCCAGCCACACCTACGCGCACACACGCACACACACACACCTGCCAATAAACACAACCATAGATACAGGAACAGCAGCAAAGTGCAGAAACAAATGCATATCATATAAAAAGAGTCATAACTGCTCATTGACCATGGGTCGCTCAGACCCAGGTCCCTGACACTGCCATGTTCTTTTTTAAAGAGACAAGCTTTTCTCCTGCCAACCCTTTTAAGACCTGTAAAGTCTGCAGTGTAGTGTTTTAATTTTTGCAGTTTCTCTAAGCATTGCATGGTCTCACCTTGAATTTTAACAGACTCGTATGGCATGTTTTGTAGTTCATCTATGGTTTCGTTTACCTAATTTTATTACCTGCTAAGAACCTCAAAGAAAACCCTTTCAACTGAAAGGGTGCATAACTGAGATTTTTATTATTAATTTAATGTTAATACAACTAAAAGTAAAAGATTTAGGTGTGTTGCTGTGTTGCATCTTCCAAACATAAAAAGTTACAGTATCTTCCTTAGATTGTTGTTTATAGCAACAATACACTGTTGAGAGACTCAAAAAAATAAAAACCAAGTGTTTCTGTTGTTATTCCTCTGTTATCTCTGTGTGTCTGTAAACCAGATTTGACTCTCCCTCGTTGACGCCTACACAGTGATGAATTTGGCTTCTCATTAAAGCTTGCTAAATGTATCTGTTCTAGCTTTTAAATGTGTGAGAGGTTGATGTTGGTTGTAAATCTGCTGGGAAAGAAATTAATTTAAAAACACACAAATACAGAATATATTTCTTCTTTTTTATTTTCTTGTAAACTTTCTCCACCTTCGGATTACCTGCAGGTGTAAAGGAATGATTATTACCAATGGCAGGAAATTACTTTCCACAAGGGAGCTCATTGCCCCCCTGCTGAACAGACCCATTAAATTTTACCATCAAATCACTGCAATTCTTTGACACACCAGTCCGAAAATAGCAATAACAACACGGTTGTAGAGATGAAGGTATAGCGATGGAAGTGAGATGCAACTACATGTCCTAACCTACAATTCAGGACAAAATTATTAATTCTCTCATGTTCCTGTTACACACATAATTGCACCAGCAAGTCAAATTTTTAGATGGTTATTTACAACCTATGCACTAATCTAATAAAATTGTATCACGCCTTTACTTTTGATGATGATGATGTTCAGGGCTACTCTGGTCAAAGCGATGCATCTGCAAACTATGAAGCAGATCAGATAAGTGTCTCACGTTTGCAGTCATACACTACATGCTTTAAAATTATGACCAGGCCTGTTTGTTTTACATAACAAGAGACACATTTAAACTGTGACACGCTGGGTAAACTTTGTTTTGATATGTGTTTTTTGTTTATTTTTTGTTTGCTTGGGGGTATTGTGTGTGTGTGGGTGGGGGGGGGGGGGGGTGTCTCTTTAATCCTCTTTCCTTCTTCACCTCTCAAGTAGCTCTTTGGTGCCTCATCTGTCTGTCACTTGATCTGTCCTCTGCTCTCTCCTGCTGTTCTCTGCTGCTCTGAGGAAGGTAAATGTAGTGAGAATATCAATTGAGTCTGTCACTGTTTTAAAGTGATGATTAGATTTTAAGCTTGCTATTCACTAACTTAATTCATACATGCATGAATCTACTTTTGGAATTAGTATTCTAATAATTTGCAATATTGGATTTCTGATTTTCGTGATTGGTAAGCCAAAAAACATCCAAATCAAAACAATAAAAGCACTATGATGCTGAACTGCATATATTAGAATTAGCAGGGTCGTTATGGAGGTTTATTCATAATTCATGTTGAACTTATGACTTTCTGGGAAAGGGAAATGCCGGACAGTCATAAAAGTAATTTCAGGTGCACTTACTCAGGTCAAACACATTCTGAAACAGATAAGTGATTGTCAATTACAACGGAATATTTATATTTACTTAAAATACTTAAAAGATGGGTACACTGGAACAATGGGATGACAAGTCAGATAATACAGGGCTTGTTGTATTTACTACCTTGCCAAATTTTTAGGTAGTATGTCATCATGCAAATTTTGCAGTACTTATACTTACTTATGCACTACTTAAATGTACTTACAGTATAATTTTTATTTTGTTTCTTGTAACAACCTGACTTGATACTCTTTATTTTAGCTTTAATATGAGTGTGTATATGTAATTACATTGTAATTTCAAATAAAATACATTATTATTATTATTATTATTATACTCTGTTTTTGATGTTAAATATCCACAAGTACTGACAAATACTTGTGCCCATAGAAATAGTTCGACCTGGAAAACAAGAATACTGAAAATGACATTTTCCCTTTAGATGAGATATTTCCAGGATTTCCATTTGGGGCTCACTGGGATCATTGTTAGAAAAGAGTCATTACTTTTTGGTCCAGCCAGATTTTCAGGATATTGTGAGGGTTTCAAAGTTTTTCCCAGATGTGATTAAGAATCAATCCACTTGCCTCCATGTTTTTTCCAAATTGAATGAGCCTAGAATATCTCCAAAAGGAGGCCCAATGCTAAGATGTCAAAATCACCTCAGCTGGCTCCTTTCAATATGAGGTGTGCTCAGTTTCACTGCAATTGTTCCGCTTTTTTTATAAGATGCCATACTGGACATACTATATTATTGTTATCACGTTTCTCTCCTTGTTGTATTCAGCTCATTCAGTGACGCATATTCAGAAAAAACTCACAACAATAAATTGTGGCTTGTAATGTGCTCTTTGGTTTAATTGCATTAAGTGATTTTGCTTTGTGAAGAATTAATCCTCTTAGAATTAAACCTATCTTGACAATAAATCCCAGCTGGCTGCAGCAAACATGCAAACTTCACAGATAAGCATTTTCTTTATTAAAATACTCTGCCTACACTCAAAAAAATGAATGAGGTGGATTGTTCAGTGTATATTAATTATTTATTTTCATTTTACTTAAAATATATGTTTTTGTTAAGTTAACATGTGTTTTTCTAATCAAGTCTACGTAATTGTGTCTATTATTCAACGTACATAATACTAATGTGTTACTTGATCACATAACATTTAAGTCAATTAGGATCGATATACCTTGTATATCCACAAGGTGGCAGTAATGCAAAAACAGTTGTAATGAAACCGCGCAGAACAAGAAGGTTTCACGGCTTGTGCCTGCTCATGCGCAAGACTTCAAATTTAACTGAAAAAGGCTGTTTTGGCGCCAAGCTGCTGTTTCTTTGAGAGGTAAGACCACTTTTTTTCTTTGACTATGTTGTGTAGTATCTATATGTCCAGCATGGTTATATTTTGCGTTTGTCTTACAAGACATGTTATATCGTTTGCGTGTGCTTGTTTTACATTAGTTTTACTGGGTCCTGGACATGCTTATTTTGTGGACTGTGTAAGAAACATTTTTATTGTTTTTTGTTTTATTAAGGGATTAGCTACAGGGGTTCATGGGGTTATTCTTTCAAGGGGTTATTTTTCCATTTGCTTTCTTGGGATTCCTTTTCTGTAATCCGAGAGTCGGAAATATCGAATAGGATAGCAAGGATAGCATAAAGTGACATTTAAAATCCAAAAAGTCAAGGGCGAAAGCCACTGTGACACCATTGTTCTGCTCTATCAGTAATCTGTATTATGTAAAAATGGTCTGTAAATACAGCATGTTTCCTAGCGGAGTTATACATATCAATGTAGTTATAAATTACAGTTTGTGAAAGTACACACTTAATTTTTTTAATAAAATTATTCAAGACATATGAGTGGACAGACAATGGAGGTCGACAGACCTGGTGATAATTGCTTCTATAGAAAGTTAGCACATGGCAGTGTCAATCTCTTGCTTTTCTTCTGAGTAGTATTTTATTTAGTTGTAATTCAAACAATAAGTTGCTTCTTGAAATTAAGGAATTAATTATTTTTTTTCTTTATAAATCTCAGATCCTGCCTTTACCTGCTCCCTCCTATACTGATGTGGTGTATGTGGTACTGCTGAGCTTGTATGTGGTATGTGAACTGTTATACTTTTAAAAACAAAACTGTTTTATAAGTTAAGTTTTCTTTTGTGACCCATCCCATGCCCCTGTTATTTCTTCTCCACATCTGAACCATGGTAAAGGTTGCAGTTCAAGGGCCTGAGGCATGAAATTCTTTTCAGATCAGCTGTGATCAATATTTTTTGGAACTTGATAAATAACAATAAAAGCTGTAATGGCTCCATTAGCATTTTGTGTAAATGTTTGTGTTAAAATTATAGCTTTAATGAGGTCTTACTACATTAGTTTTAGTTTGTATATGTGTACATATAGTATGTATATTTACAGTACAGTATGTTGTGTTTGTTGACATATTTTCAGGTGGATGCAGAATATGTGAGGATTACTACTGCTGCACATGTTCCAAGGCTTTTTACACAACTTGACCAATACACTGACCAGCTCATAAAAGTCTTCAAGAAAAAAGGAGGCGTTGCAGGGAAGAAAATTAGACAAACTTTGGCCCCAGCCACACAGGTGCGTTATTCTGTTGGTAGCAAAATATTATGGCTAATAAGATCATTTTCAAATTTAAACAGCTAGTGTATGGTAGCTGCACAGTGCACTTACATTTATATTAAGCAAGACAAAGTTTGGTACTCAAAACGTTGGAAAATTTAAATTACCTAAACATATGTAAAATCTGATCCCTTGATTTAGGTTAAACCAGAAGTGAATGTTTTTATGTTATGTTTTGAATGCAAAAAAGATGATGTATTAGTTTGTCTTTACCTCCATTATGGACATATATAATGTGGTGGAAACCCTGCCCAACAGGTTAACTATTCATGTCCATGTGATGATTAGTTGGTCTTGTGTACATGTCTATCTGTGCAGTGGATATGTCATTCATTTTGCGTATAATGTGAGTTTCTGTCATCCTAAAGTATATCTGTTTTCTCTTCCTGTATCTCTGCCACTCTCTACAGAAGGAAAGTATTGAAAAGGGGAGGGAGTGTGTCCTCAGGGCACTACCTTTTTACCTGAATGAAGACCCAAGCATCCTCTTCAAAGAATAATTGGTTGGTAATTTTAGTTTAGTTTTTTATCTGTATTAAACCAAATTTTGAATAACTAATGTTGTTGCATGTTGTAATGTTGTTGTTGTTGTAATTTGCATGGAACCTGTTTAAATGTTTTGGGAAATCTTCTTGTATACCCAAACTATTTATATTTATCGTTGAATCTGTAGTCTAAAATAGTGGCGCACTGGGGTGCATGTTCCTAATATTGTGTTTACGTCATTAAAGGGTAGCTTTGGCCCTTTTTCTTTCTTTTTTTTAAAACTAGATGCCATTTTTCTATGTTTTTGTGTCTAAGCTACAGCTGTTCAGAGGGAGCTGGAACAAATTACCCTTGCTATCTTTACCATCGAAAGAGCTGATGCCAGCACTCCTCCAGCCGATGTGGGTATAACCATCTAGTGTGTCCTGCATGACCTGGAAGACCTGGCCTCTGCATGTGCACTCTTAATGGGTGGGATATATGCACTGAATCTCAGTTAACCTCAAGACTGAAAGCTAAGAGACAATCAAAAGCATTGAGATTTAAAGGATTTAATTGAGAGATGATACTGCACCAGAAATGTTGAAGGGTGGTGTGTATATTAGCGTTCAAGGCATATTGTTATGAGGTGGAAATATGTTCATATTCAGTTTGTGTTACATTGTGTGCATTGTAAAGGTAATTGCAATACATACTAAAAATAAGGGTAAGTTAGGAGGTTGATCTGATATCCTCGTGTTGGTGTTGTTCCCAGATCATCATACTAAATGTTGTTCCAGGATCAACATTGCAAGTGACCAATCAGAATGTTGTGACGTCATACTTTTGCGACTTCGGGAAAAACCGGCGTAAAACAAAAAACTGTACTTAAGCTGCGAGAAACCGCCTCTGTCCGCCGATCAACTGACCCTAACCCTAACCGTAACCCTTTAATAAACAGTAAGCAGAATTGATATTGTCCTTGCAACATTGGAATTTCATAAATGCACGAATGGCTTGGAATAGAATAACGTCACAACAATGTGATTGGTCACTTGCAATGTTGAACCTGGAACAACATTTTCATGATGGTCTGGGAACAACACCAACACGACGATATCAGATCATCCAAGTTGGGAATGCAGGATGAATGTATATTTTGTGGACTTTTAAAGACGAACAATTGTTTCCATGTTAAAATATTTACATCTGAAGTTTTTTGCCCAAACACTGGTAAAATAAATGTTGACAGTGGCAAGTGTTAAATGGTTACTGCTGTGCTGTTGCAAAAAAACTGAACGCTGACAAGCTGTTTTATTGTTAGACCATAATGTTGGCATGTTTTGTTAAAGTTTTATTTGGGATGGTGATGTAATTTTCTTTGATTGCTAATATCAGTGGACTATTTATTATTATTATTATTATTATTATTATTATTATTATTGTTGTTGTTGTTGTTGTTGTTACATAAATTTTTTTTAAATTGTGGCTGTTGAGGTGGACACTTCACTTTGCATTGTTAAAGGCAAGCACTTCATTGGCATTGTGTTACTGGACTGACCCTAAGCAATCATTGCAAATAGCAACTTTGCTATCCATTTTAGACACTAAAAGAAAAAAACACTCACAGACCTTACTAGCATCACATGTGCATAACTCAAGTGTCATCTTATCAATGTGTTATGTGATCTTCAATGCGTTTTTTTTTCTCTCTTCTATTTCTGGTAGATACAGACATTTAATTTAAAGTCTTGATGTTGCATCTGTCTACATACTGTTAATTACTAACCCTAATGAGCTGTTGTGTTTTATTTTGGACTGGGTTTACACAAATGCTCACTGAATGTGTTGGCAATAAAATAAATTTTAAAAAATAAGTTGGATGTACTTAATTCATTTGTGTGGAACCTGTTGACAAAATAGATTTATGTAAAACTAATTAATAAAGCACAAGGTGGCTGAAAATATAATATTTGAATTAATCTAACTTAAATTTAACATTTTACTGCCACAAATAAGAAATGTGTTGAAGTAACTAATCTAAACTATCTAACCTGAAAATATATCATCTATGTTCATACAACATAACTTGATTTAGTTAGTCTTAAATATGTCTTGTTAATCTTAAGTAGTTTTTTTAAATTAGATGAACTAAAGATTTTTGCTTTAAACTAACATAATTCAATTTCGTGGAACCTGTTGACAAAATAATTTTAATTAAAGTCAACGTTTCATTTTTTTGAGTGTACTTACTGTCTGCTCAGACTTCTTTGCTGCAGACTGTTGTGACACATCTGTGATGAGAAGATGGGCAGAGCATTGCATTGTGCACCAAACTGATGCCAATTACATCTGCCAAGTGTGAGATGAAGTGAGATAAAGAGCAAGATAAAAAAAAAAGGAACCATATTAAAAGAATTGCACATTACAGAGGTGATAACTTTTAGATGTCTTATTATGACACGTGCATCAGGAAGTCTGAAGACCAAAAAGATGCTTTTTCAGTTTTAATGAATGCTTGTGACTACAGCACCTACTGTGTTTATTATAATTAAAACCCATAATCTGCTTGTCACATTCAAAACCAGCACTTTTCCAGTCTAGTGTTTTTAAATACTTTATCGTATAAGATATAGAGTGGCACAAGCCTGTTGTCCATTATTTATCTCATTTTCCGTTTTTTTCTCTATAGCCCAGGAGAAGAAACTAACATTTTGCTAGACACAGGAGCCAATAATTGTCCTTTAGAGTGTGGCAGTGGATCCCAAAATGCATATCCAAAGACTTAGTTATGAACAAACATTTAATCTCTATTTAGGTGAAATCAAAAGTCCAAAGGGCAGATGAAAACAAGCCAAAAATCCAACCATGGATTTCACTGAGGTGGGCAAACAGTGCAAATTGAACACACTATGGCAACAAAGACCTGAGGGATGACACAGATGAGGAAATTAGGAAGGTGTGAGATGTCAGTGTAACAAGACACAGCTGAAAGTAATCAGAGACAATGCGATAGGGTACGCAAAACTAAATGCCATGGATATAAGACAAGGGACTAACAAAAAGAATCATGAGAATAAAACATCAAACAAAAAGGGAAAAAATTAACCAAATGTCCAAGAATACTTTTTTTTTTTTTTTAAAAAAGAGAGTAACTATAAAGAAAACTTTGCGGTAAAATTTTCATAAACCAGAGAAAAATATTGTTATGATATTTTGATACCACGGTAAGCATTTACGGGATATTGTTTTATACAGGAAAACTGTTACTCAATAAGGCTCATCTACTAGTTGTTTTTCTCTTTCTCTGTGACCCAAGAATTAATGTGTAGGACTCACAAGCTGGTACCCCAAGGTCGAAAACACCACAGAGATGAGACCACTTCCTTACTCCCATCCTCCCTTCCTTATCTCTTAGAAAAAGGCTCGTTAAAGGCTAGGTGGTTTGTCTCAGAATTCACTAATGAAAGAACTCTGTATTTTATGTCTAGGAGTGTATTTTGCTGGGATGATCATAAATTATAGCTGAACTGATAAACTACACAAGGGATACTTTGCTCAGAAGGCAGGAAGACGTTTCCTTATTTAGTCTGTACCGGTTTGAACTGGGAAAGCTGACACACGAACCTTTTTTCTCTATATAAACTGCTGTGTATCAAATAAACCTTTGAGTTGATTCTGGGAAAGCAATCTGAACAGTTTCTGTATCACTTTGTTCTCCTAGCTGCTCCCGATATCGTAACTAACCCCGCTGAACGGCATACCTGAGTGTTACTTTGAATAATTAGGAGTCTTATAAGGAAAGGACAAACTCTGCTTATCGCTCACGCCACGGAGGAAACCCGGGAAGGCAATTTCCTTCAATTTTGGTGTCAGAAGTGGGATTCCTGACAGAAGGTAAATATGCGTCTTTCATATTTATATAAAGACCTATTATACCTCTCTCAGTGATCGATCCATAAAGAAACGGGATATGCTGACGAAGTTTCACTTAGTGATCCAGAGAGATACACTGACTGACTTCCTCAGTCCCCGAGTAAAGTAAATTAACCCTTGTGTGGTGTTGGTGGACACAGGAAGTTGCCTGTTGTCTTGAATATTTTAATTTTGTTTAAAAAATAATAATAATTAATTGTTTAATTAAACGTACGTTAAAAAGTGAGAAGTTGCTCACTCAGAAAAAGTGACACAGGAAGTCGCCTGTTGTCTTAAATACTTCTCGTTAAGTCAGAAGTTGCTCAGAAAGAGTGACACAGGAAGATTGCCTGTTATCTTGAAACGTACGTTAAAAAGTGAGAAGTTGCTCACTCACAGAAAGCTAGTAAATAATTAAATTTAATTTTGTTAAAAAAAAAAAAAAAAAAACAAAAGAAAACTGAAAACGGGTCTCACAGATCCGATTACCATACAAGGGTTAAAAGCAGTAAATTAAAAGCAGAAAGACACAGGAAGTTGCCTGTTGTTTTACGAGAAGTTGCTCGTTAAGCGAGAAGTTGCTCGCTAAGTGAGAGTTGCTCACACAAACAAAAAATTGCTAGCAATAAATTTAAAGTAACCTCAGCTGTGCCGCAGCGAAAATACTAACATAAATCCTTCAAGCGTGTAAACCCCTCTGGAAATCACTGAACATGGGTCAGAATAATTCAAAAACCACAGACAAGTCCGATAAAAAATCAAAATTACCTGTAAAACCAACAAAAATTAAATTTAAAGTCTCAAACAACAGCTCAGTACGACTCCCATTTCCAGTTACGTGTAACCCACGTCCACGAATCGGCGAAGACTTCCATGATTACGTATCCAGAACATGCGGAAGTGCTTATGTGACTGACTTTGTTTACAACTTACGGACTATAAGTTCAATGCATTCTAATTTATTTCCGGAGCCTTATCCCGAACGATTATCGCCAGAAAACAGGTCAGTAGAAATGTTGAATATCATTTGTGATAAGAAAAGTAGTCTGCTTAAAAAGTCCTGTAGAAAATATATGATAGAATGCCGCGACGTGATGCATCAAATGTTACCGCTATGGAAAAAGGGACCGGAACCAGGTGTAGATACTTTTACATCAAATAAAACTAGTGCAGGCTCCAGCATAGAAAATAAATCTACCGCGGGAAAAGCTAGTCTTGCATGCTCAGCCATTCAGCCCACAGCCCCGCCGCCTTACGAAGATGAGACCGAATTAATAGTTGCTGCAGCAGCCGCATGCAAACAACGTCAGCGCTTTGATCCAACCAGCTTAAAAGACAGTGACACAGAACCTGAATCACATGCAACGGATCTTAGACACCTAATTGAACAAGATCAGGAAAAACAATATATACGCCGCGAGGAAGAATTAGCAGAACATAGAAAGAGAGAAAAACTTTTGAAAGAAGAATGTGAGGAACTTATGAAAAACAATTTAGACGTCTATGAAGAAAAACTTTTGCATCAGGCAGTGTCCACAATAGACACCCACATGAAACGCCACGATATCGTAGCTAGAGGTTTAGAGGTAGCTAAAGAAATACCTGTTACCCGAACTTTAATAAAGACTTATCTAAAAGGAAAAACAAAGCCGGAATGACAAAGGTCCTCACGCCAACACTCGCGGTAGTAAACAAACAAACCCAAAATCTAGTGACGTCAATGACGCTTACCCCTTTATGATAATAGGAGATCAGTGTTGTATTCAGCCCCCTAAAATCTCAGAATTAGTGACAACTATTAAAGAGCTTCCCAATCCTCTTAAAAATCCTACAGCCTTTGTCTCTGCACTACAGAGAAGTACCAGATATCACCATTTGGGTGGTCCGGATTACAGGTACATATTGTGTCAATGCATTCCTGGAGTAACCGAGTCACAACTCATAAGAGAGATAGGTGAATTAGACCCAAAGCATGATAAAGCATCCACAACTGCAGAGTTTTTGTGGGTAAATAATGACAAAGTCGCCGATTTCTTTAAGAATCTAAAGAAATTCCTGCTCACAATGTCCAGAGACAAAATTGACTTAAATGCAGTAACTATGTGTAAACAGAAGCCTGATGAATCTATCCTAGTATTCATAAAACGCTTTATGCACTGTTGGACTGATGAGGCATGCATGCCAGAGGATGGTAATGATCAGATTTTCATCACCACCTTTTTGAACAATATCCACCCTGAGTGCTCTCAGTTGCTAAAAGTGACAGCTACTGATAATCTCTACGAATTGAGTAAAGATGCTTTCTTAAAGCTTGTACAAGTGAAGGCCAGTGCAGACCTTTTTCCTACTATCACAAGAGCTAACAGTGTTAAGATGATGTTGAATTTTGATGTTCAAGGCTCAGAGGAAAGTGAGAAATTAATGTATGCAGGACTACCCGCTCCAGCACAGCAAGGAAGTTTCAGAGGACGGAATGGTAAGAATAGAGATGTTTGTTTTTATTGTGGAAGGGTAGGACACTGGTCCAGAGAGTGTCGCTTTGCAGCCACCAACAGGGCACACACGCCTCAACCACAGAACGCAGTACAAGTTCCCGCCACTAGGCGTCAGCAGAGCTCTTCCAGTCAAGGTAACTGGCAACCACAAGAAACATGCAATAATGGCCCCACATCTAGGCCGCAGCCTTACAACCCACATTATAACCCACAAGGCAGACAAGCTAGAGGTGCAAATTTAGCTCAGTTTTCCAGTAACCGCAGACACCCAGAGCATGAATCAGAATGGGAAAGGGTGCGTTACAATTCTCACCATGATCTTTTCCCATCACCTGATAATCCCCGGCTGGGTCGCTACTAGGGAGGCCCAGGTGAGGATGAGGGACAGCAGTGTGAAGCACTACACACGATGCTGCATCTGCAGCTGTCCCCTAACACAGAACATTTGCCCATGCTACAAGTAGAAATAGATGGTAAAAAATACCCATTTTTAGTGGATAGTGGAGCCACTAAAAGTTCACTGTCTGGGAAATTCTATAATGGGCCTGTGTCCTCTGTGTGCATCAACACTATGGGAATTAATGGAACTGTAGTGCAATGCCCTAAAACTCATTCTCTAAAGACACGTTGGGGCTCTAAACCAGATGAAATCACATATCATCCATTTGTAATTATTCCAAACTCGCCTGTGAATTTATTAGGCAGAGATTTAATGGCAAAAATGAATTTGTGTATTTCATTTAACACAAAGGGTGAAATGTTTGCTGATACTGATAACAGCTATGTTTTCTCTGCCTTATGTACCATGGAGAAGGAACAGCCTCTGTGTCAGCTGGACGGCTCAGCAGAGAATGAACTCAACACCTTTTTGTCTGGTATTCCACGACACACACTGTGCCAAAGACGTGTTCAAAAACCACTGCCAGGTAATCCCATATCTGGGAGCCACACTTTTGTTTCTCTCACACTGTTCAACAACATGATAACTGCTCACACAAGTGAAGGCCAAACAGTGGTTTTGTCACATAACTCAGACATAGGTTATGACATAACTACACCATGTCGTCACATAGATCTAACCTATCCTATCCACTGTACTATTTCTGCACTTACGTTGCCAGCTGAATACCAGAATATGACATTGTGGTCTAAAGGTGAGAATGATGTAGGATTTATTGACTGTATACCTTATCACGCACAGCTAAAAAACAACAAGCCAGTATATGTCAAGCAATATCCCATTTCTGCCGAAAAAGCCTCAGCCCTAGATGTCATCATAGGAGATTTATTGACTACAGGAGTAATAAAGCCTACAGTATCTCCATATAATACTCCTGTCAATCCTGTGCCAAAGCCTAACAAACCTGGCGTATGGCGTTTCACACAAGACTTAAGACAAATTAATGCAGTCATTATCCCTTTGCCACCTCTGGTCCCAGATGTCCCCAGCATATTGACATGTATTCCATCCACAGCCACACATTTTACCGTGGTGGATTTATGCTCTGCCTTTTTCTCAGTGCCTGTGCATGAAGATACACAGCCGTTATTTGCATTTACACATAGAAATAAGCAGTACACTTGGACTCGTCTGCCTCAAGGCATGATAGACAGCCCTGCTGCTTTCTCAATGGTGATCCGTGCTACCCTGGACAGCTTTACTCCTCCTGAGGGCTGTACTCTGATCCAGTATGTGGACGATCTCCTCCTCTGTGCTCCGAGTGAGGAATTGTGTCAAACTGCTACACACATGCTTCTCCAGCACCTCCAAAAGACTGGCCACAAAGCATCTGCAAAGAAAATGCAGTACTGTCAGACTTCTGTTCAATATTTGGGATTTACACTGTCTCACGGAAAACGTTCCATGACTGCAGACAGGGTCAAAGCTGTGACCTCCGTCCCTCGGCCTACTACACAGAAGGAAATGCTGTCCTTCTTAGGCATGGTGAACTATTGCAGACAGTGGATACCAGACTGTTCTTTTCATGACCACATTCTGCGTGAATGCTGCAAAAAAGACAAGCTTCCTCGAATACTGTGGTCCACAGAAATGACTGCCTCTTTCAATGCATTGAAGGGAGCGCTGACCTCCGCCCCTTGTTTGGGTCTGCCTGACTACCACTTACCTTTCCATCTGTACGTTACAGAGAACGGCACGACCTGCACAGGTGTACTGGCCCAAGAGCATGGCAGTGGCTACCGTCCAGTAGCCTTCTATTCAAAGGTATTGCCAGCAGTAGTTCAGGGGATGCCGGCCTGCCTGAGAGCAGTAGCAGCTTGCTCTATCATGATAAGGGACTGCGAGAAGCTTACACTCTCACATGACACTATTCTACACACCAATCACCAGGTCACGACCATTCTAGCAAACATAACTACACAACACATGACTGCACAACGTCGCTCAGGTTATGAAGCTACACTGACCTCCACAGCAAACCTCACCATAAAAGCAAGCAGCACACCCAATTCGCCAGCACATTTATTGATCCATATGCTGTGTTCTTCTGACCGACAGGATGGCTCAGACAGGCTTGATGTTCATGACTGCATGACACGTATACAGGAATCCACAGCACCACGTCCAGATTTAGAGCAAACACCTATCCCAGACTCAGCCACGGTTTATGTGGACGGCAATTTCCTTCAAATATCACAGAAAAAGAAGATTAAAAACTCAAAGTCGTGAGAACAAAAAACTATGAAGAAAACATAATAAAGAAAACTAAAATGTAGAACTCGAACTTCAGGGTCACAGACTCAGGCCTAGAATGCCACAGAAGGTATCTACAGTATTATGTGGTTGGAAGTTTGGTTCCTGTTTGTTTCCTGTTTCCAAGAGTGTCTCATCAGAGCAGATATTCCGGAGCTCATTCTAAGCGCACTTAACTACACCACTAACACATATTATAATATCCAATGATAAGTGTTTATTTTAAAAATCAAACTAAATTCTGAATTTTTGTCTTTTCTGTTAAATTTGTTTTTAACATTAATTACATAATTTGAGCCTGAAAGAGGTACTGTCATTGGAAACATTAAACAACCTGCAAATAAAATGGAATAAAGTGTATGAAAATAGACAGTTTTATATAATATATAATGCATATCCATATCCAGTTTGAGATGATTTGAGTTTTGTAGCAGGGTGCAGCAGGGTGCATTATTCTGGAATCCATCAGATGGATGCATAATGGTCATATGGATGGACAGCCACTGAATGCAACAGCAATTAATTTTATTAGTAAATTCATTAATATAAATAAAAATATAGACATATTTGTAATGGACTGCATAGTCCCAGGAAATATGGCTTAGTGTTAATTAGATGATTTGTGGTCAAATGGCAGTAGGTCTATCATAAATGCCGTTTGGACAAACTATCCCAAATATCATCATGTGAAAACACACTGAAAAATGGATTAGAAATGTCACAAGGCAGTAACACATGCATGTGAGCAATCCAGATGAAAATAGATATGTTTTCTGAGACAGACAACAACAATATGCAGGACAAACTAAAATAAGAAAGCCAAAAGCTTCCCCGGAGGGGTGCAAAGAAAAGCCAGCAGGCAAGGAAGCTACTTCAATGTAATTTGAGGGGGAGGAAGAAATCCTTCTTGGAGTCATACCTCAGTGAAAAGTGAAACCCACAGTGTTTTCTGTCAGTGTGATGTATGCCTTTTATAGATGTTATTATCTCTGTTTTTAAATCAGCTTCGTAAATGTTGATGCAAAACTAGGCTCTTTTTCTTCTTCTTTTCTATCTAAACAATGCACTACATTGAGTCCTCCTAATGGTTTCTTCAGACTTTCATTGTTATAGCACCTATTACAACACTCATATTTAATGAGTTTTTAACTGTTGTTTGCTTTTCCCTCATTGCCTTTACTAGGCGAGCTCAAATATAACTAAACTCCAGATTACTGGGGAGCATAAATTGCCTTGACAAAAGGAAAGACAAAACTTCATACACACACACACACACACGATCATGTCACAGGTGAAAACAATGAAAATCGAGTGAAAACTGGTAGAGAGGAAGAGTCTGCCACACATGTGATTCAGAAACCAAGCAGTCGTCTTCTTTTTTCCTTTTTTTTTTTAAATCAACTATATGAGTTAAGGGGCTTAAGCTGTATAAGCAAGGGGTGTGGTGGCACCCCTTGCTTAGGTGCCACCACACCTAAGCAGTGCAGGTGTTGGGCAGTTGCCTATTTGGCACGTTCCCAGCCTTTATTTAGCACTACTGAGGATATTAGCACATACTTAATACATACATTTTTAAACATTTCTCCTACATTAGTACACATTAGACTATATTCTATAAAATTTATAAAGGTTCATTCATGATTGTTAATATAAAACTTTTTTTTTTACTTTATAAATGATCAATCATTTTTAAAATAAGTAAAACATCAAGTACAAACCAGGAAGTCTAAGTAAATGTTTACCAAATTATTAAGACATATTTATATATACAGTATAATGACTAAGATTGGCTCTCATTATCAGCAACTCTGTTAGAGGCTCTGTGCTATGAATACTTAATATTGTGATTGATGGTTTATTCATAATTAATTATTTTGTGACTTCATCTAAAAGATCAAAAACGTTTACATATAAAACTAAAAGGCCAGCAGATATTCCCAGCTATCGTCTTAATAAAGCAGAGCATGATGCAGAGCATACACATATTTATTTATTGATTATGGCCGTAATACATTAGAGACCCTGTTTAATACACGCTGGATTTTTGACAGTTTTGCGATCCTGTGACTGGGATTCTCCTTGAGGAAGGAGATGATGATGAGCCGCCGCTGAACGTGATCACACCTTAAATATTGAGACCATCCATTTCCTCTTTCACTTCAAATCATTTTAACAACCTGACTTTTTAGTCAAGAGCGCTTTGGAACTGAAACTGACTAAATATGGCTAACTGACTACACACCAGTGAGAAGTTGAACTTGTGAAACACACTAAAGAAATTCTTGAACATCCCAGAGACATTTTTGCCGCATCACCACTTTAATATATTGGTGTTATACTATTATAATGTTTACATTTGTTTGTGAAGCTATGTGAAATATTCATTGTTTTTAGAAAACCTTCTTCTTAATGTTCTATTTTAAGTCTGATAACTTACTAATAGTGTGAAGTTACTATAAATATCTGTGCAGTTAAAAGTTTTTCTTTCCTTTTCCGCAGAACACCGTCCTGATCGGCCCTGTCATCTGTGAAGTCTGTGAACAGATAAATTACACACCAAGTGAATTCTGAGTGTCCTTTCTCCACAACTAGAGCCCCATTACACTGTCCTAAGGCGTATTATGTTTTATCACCCTTTTTTGCTTTAATGGAACCCATAATTCACAAAATGAACATCGTTCTGTACTCTATAATTCTCGAAACTAGTGACTGAGACTCGCTGGAAAGTGTTTACTGAGGTAATGAATCAAGTTAGAGGTGGGTCATTTTCTTACCCTTGCTGGCCAGTAGACACGATGAAGGATTAAGGCACATTTTTCAATCCTGAATATGTCTTATATCTGAGAGCAGTGAAGCTTTCAGTATGCTGTCAAAGGATAATATTCAGTTGTCTACAATAGGAGGATTATTTAAAATGACGGTTTGCCTACAAAGTATTTCTATCTCAGGAAAATTGCAGTCTTATGATGAAGTTAATTTAATTCCTCTTGTCAGAACAGTCTTATGCTCTTTTCACTTTTTCTGTAATTGGGATCACAGATTCAAAGTGGGTTTTATTGCTTGCAGAAATCTTCAGTTGTGCAGTGACTTTGTGTGTGTCCAGAGCCATGACTATTGATTTTTAGAACTTATTCAAAGAGGGGAAAGATTTAGGTTTCTTGTAGCCTATTGCTTTGCTAATAATAACTACACGTGTTGTCCAATCATGGCACAATTACCAAGCAGACTCTCCTTTCAATTTGTTCAATAGCCCAGTAACAACCAAACAGCTTGGAGGTTTGAGAAAATAACTTACACTCAAAGTCCTTCTTAATGTTACACTCTAGACTTGAATTCCTTGCTTGGTGTAGTACTTTAGTAGCGAAAAATAAAACAGTTAACCTTTAAGAATAGACATCATGAAACACTAATGCGCTAATTAAACTTATGGAGGTGGGCCATATGCTTCCCATTTAGAAATGTTTCTGCTCTATGCGAATGCGTAAAGTCTCCAAAACTCAATTTGCTGTGTTAAGAGGCAAATTTGTTTCTTTCCACAATTTTTAACACTCATAATAAACACCCAGACTCACTCATATCATTTAGCAAATTATTGAAATTGAAATACCACTGCTCTGCTTGTTTTCTGGAAAAAAATAATACATGAAATGGTAAAGGTTACTTTCCAGTGCTCTGAACCAGCTGAGCGGTTTAGAAAATGGATGGATGCTAAATTTTACTAAGTGCTGGAGAAATTAGTTTATTAATGTCAGAGACAGAGGGAGAAGGGAAGTCATTAAGGAGAGAGAGGGTGGTATTTTCAGCTTTGTGTGTCTTTGTGAGGGAAATATTGACTGACGGCGCATTGATTTACTTAAGTGCAATACGTTATGTGGCTGAAATCAATCACGGAAACCGTGGGTGATCTCGTACACACCATGTTTAACATCACACAAATGTTGGCTCAGTGTGTGGCACTGATTCTGCCGTGGTCCTGTGGCGCTAAGTGGTTTTGACAAAGTGTTTTCTTTTTGACACTGTGGGGAGCGTTAAGTTTTCAGATGCCGAAATAGTTTCATTGCCAAATAGAGGCAGTTACAGACAGCGGTGAGCTGTTTTGGTGGGCTTGTCTGTCTGTCTCACACACACAAGTGCACTTGCCTTTAAGGTAAATGCACACACGTAAACACCTGGGCAGGCAACATGTAAAAGGTCTTGAATCCTTCAGGCATAAGAGCAAAGTCAGAAACTGAAAGAGGCACAAAACAGGAGTCACGCTGCTAACAGTGTCTAAACATGGTTGTTTATTTTTTTTTATGTCTAAGACAATAAGGTCAGAATATTTTCACCATCTGTCATTTGCTTACATGGGGTGCACAGCAGAAAAGTGTTTCCTTTACAATAAATGCATTTGCATTAGTAGGTGGTTTAGCTATATCCTGCAGGAGGCAGGATACATGATGATGATTCTCTGTGTATTATCTGCACTATTTCTTTCAGTTTCAGAGTTTCAGATGGAGTCTCAGATGAGGCTAATGTCCGGTTCTATTCTGTCTTTTCACATGGACGACCTCTGCTGAATAAAGTCTACAAAAGTAGAGTGAAATAATTTTATCTCTGTGTTTTCATCTCTATAAAGTAATTTCGTGTGTGTTTTATTTGTCTCTATGTTACTCATGATCCTTCAATTTTTTAAAGAGTGCCTTTCTTGTGAGTTTTAACTGGTAAATTGCATATAACGTGGAGCTAATGATTCACTTATAGAATTATTAAATTATAATTTCTTTATCAGATTATTTTATGCAATCAGATAAAGTCAAACATTTTCACTCCCACTCTGATTTAACAGAAAACAAAAATACAAGAATTTTCTAAACAAAACCATATTAAAACTCCAATGTTTTTCTAAATGTCACCAAGTAGTGAAGGTTTGTTGCCTAAACTCAAAAAGGAACTACATATTTTTTTAAGAAAGAATAAATTAAAAATTAATTAATTAAATGTATTTCTTTGATATGGAAGCTTGTTTCTGCCATTTTATAATTATTTGGTCTTAGTTTTCCTGGTGAGATTTTGAGTTATCTCAAAACTTCAAGTGAAGAATCACCGAATTTAGACTTACTCAATCAAAATTTTAAGATGTGTAAACCAAACTTTTGAGAAAATAACCTGACATTTTGACTTACGAATGGCAAAAAAAGACAAAAACCTTACATAGCTTGGTTCGTATGAATTTCCTCCTCCTGATGCTCATGTACATCTCACGAGAGATGCTAGCATTACAAACCCGACTGTCATAAATTGTTTCCAGAAGTGCTCCACAAACAACGCATTTCCTTTCACATATAAGGTTGTGCTGCATATTTCACTTTGTGATATGGTTTTGAGGGGGAAAAAAGACTCTTTTTGGTGCAAAGCTTGTATTAGTTTCTAAGTTAGTATACAATGTACGCGCACTTAGCCAGCTCAAATAACAGGAGATGCCAGGAAAACATTCCTTTGCTCCTGTCATTTTAACGGTAATATTTTGTTGTCAGCCTGAGTTGTCTTATTTTCTTATCTGTAGTCAGAGGAAACACTGGGAGTGCCAAAGGGCCCTGTTCAAAAAGCTATTTTACTCTCATATCCTCATCAGTGACTTCTGGGGATGCATTATTAAAAAAAGAAAGTACAAAATAGAATAAACCTAGGTACCGCTGCAACAGTTGCCTGCTGGATGTTGAATAACTGAGCATCAGCCTTTTGTGGACATAGTTACATTCAGCTTTAGAATTAATATTTTTATTTTGAACCTAACAAAACTAGAATGAACTACCAGAGGTTATAGTTTCATATACTCGTGCTATACTAGAAGTCATTAGGAAAAGTGGTTTACATTTACATTTGTCTAACAGAAGAGCGAAAGAATGAGGCACAAATCCCTTGGAGGCTGTGTCAGGAAGGGCATCCTGTGTACAAATCTCCCAAAATCTCCCCAGTCAGAAATGCGGAGCTACCTGCTGCGCCAATCCCAGTAATGGAGCAGCCGAAAGTATTTTTACTTACTGTTGTTATACAAACCAGATAAATGCAAAAAAATACTGATATTGATAGTGGAGATAAGGAAAAGTTATTTGTAAAGATGGGAATTAAACCTGGGACTTGGCAACTACCGGTAGACAAAACTAAAGCCCTCAAGGTGTGAGGCTCAAAGTTTTAAATATCCACCCAAAAAAAACTAAATTCAGCCTGTACCTGCTCCATAACTGCCAGTGCCTCGGGCTACAGAGAAGTGACACTTGGTGAAAGCATGTGCATACAAGTCTCCATGTTCCAATCATTAGGCCAGAACGAGTCATGAAAACCCTTCAGCAGTATACCTGTAAATATTTTTCAGTTTAAATTCTTTGTCTTTCTCTTACTTAAATATAAACACATAAAAAGTGTGATTCAGATTATAATCAGCTTTTTTTAAAAGGTGTGTGAATGTAAAACGTCAGGCAGGAGAAGTTTCCAACCAGTGTGAGTCTAAAAGCACAAATAAAGAAGTTACATTGGCACTGTTGGGAAAAGCTTTGTACTAGTTACTGTTCCACGACACATGAAAATGTCTAAAGAGTCAGGAAGAAGTGCCAAAGAAGTGCCAAAGCTATTAATGTAGAGTATTAATTGATTTTTAAGTTGAATTTAATACATTTAAAGTCCAGTTTAATGTTGAATAGCCTTAAAAGCTGATGCTCTCTGCAGACTCAAAGTTTGGAATAATGTAAAACAGATCTTGAGTCATACTTTGTCCTTGTTCTGTCTCTCCAACAATTTTCATAACATCATCACAGGTCGCTTATGCATAATTCTGCTGCAAACAGTGTATTATTTATCTTTTCATACATCTAGACCAATTTTAGAAGTACACAGCTAATGAGTATACTTTTTGATTGTTCTGTATGACTTTAAAAAGAAAATTTGCAATGAAGAGCTAAATCAACATATAAGACAGGCCTATGAGCTTCTGCATCCACGGTACCTTAAAACCTTAGTAGTTCCCTTCAGTGAATGAGAGTATTACAATGAATAAAAACAAAGATTAAAGAAAATGAATGTGAAAAACAAGACCAATGTCAGTCCCGTTCTTACAGTTACCTTCAGTTTAATCAGTTAAAAACCTCATTTCTCTAACGGTGCTGATTATCCGGCCTTACCGAGACTCTACCCTGCAATCAAAGCACTGTCTCCCTATGATCTCTCCAATCAGATTTCATGCACTTTCAAATTATGCAAACTAGCTTTCTCATTGAGGGGCCAATATAAACAAATTACCCCCTGTTAACCATTCAACTGCTGCAATGATATTACACAAAGTCACGCACCACACAAAGAAATCCATCAAACATGTCAAAGACTTTAACAGTGACTTAAAAAGTTTGACACTTGATTGTTCATGGACAGGAATATACCGATGTTAAAAGTTTTGACTCAGTTTCCACAGTTAAAAAAACAAAGAATTCAGGAAACATCCAAAGAAACTTCTAAAAAAACTGTTGGCCATGTGTATCCTCTGTGTTTTACCAACACCCATTTTCTACTAGAGGGTTTTTAAAAGGCAGCACGGTGGCACGGTGGTTAGCACTGTTGCCGCACAGCAAGAAGGTCCTGAGTTCAATTCCACCATCAGGCCGGGGTCTTTCTGTGTGGAGTTTGCATGTTCTCCCCGTGTTTGCGTGGGTTCCCTCTGGGTACTCCGGCTTCCTCCCACCGTCCAAAGACATGCAGCTTGTGGGGATAGGTTAATTGGATAATCCAAATTGTCACTAGGTGTGAATGTGCGAATGAATGTGAGTGTGAATGGTTGTCTGTCCCTCTGTGTTGGCCCTGCGACAGACTGGCGACCTGTCCAGGGTGTACCCTGCCTCTCGCCCTATGACAGCTGGGATAGGCTCCAGCGCCCCCCGCGACCCTGAAAAGGATAAGCGAATGGATGGATGGATGGGTTTTTAAAATGCTTCTTTTGTTTGTAAATAACCTAAAGAGGACTCTGTCATACCACATTCATTGGCTGCCAGACAAACCTCATGCCCTGTGTCTACATATCAAGTGTCTGACAGCGCAATAGTTTTTATTAAAATGAATGTTATTAAAAACTCTCAACGACTGTTTCAGCAGTCTGCAAGCGGAGGAAAGACAGAAGGAGGGTAGGTAATACTGTTGTTAGAACAGGATGACTTTGTCCCACGGTCAATGCGACACCCTGATTAACAGTTAACCTTTCACACTGAACCAAAGTCAAACAGCCAAATATAGCGTGATTGTGTGAGGCAGGCCTGTTGCCAGACAGATTTGAAAACACCCAGGTTCCATTTAAACTCTGAGCCAGGGTGAGGCAGAAAGGTCACAGCACACACCGAAAGACACACCGACACATGCAGTCACACATATAGCCATGAAACTAAGCAAACGGAAGAGTGGTTTTGCCACATTTTAGAAAACTATGGATTTAAAAAAGGTCAAATAGACAAAGTCTTGTTCAGTGACATGGCTGTAAGTGACAGGAGAGTGAGCCCGCACCTACTAATGTACTAATGTACTCCAAAAAGGTGAAATTTGTGGAAAATATTTAATTTTTATGTGATTTAATTCAAGAAAGGGAAACTTTTGTATATTCTTTATTTATTAAACTTAAAGTGAAATATCTCGTGCCTATTTTTGGTTTAATTTCACAATTCATGGCCTTTAGCTCTATTTAATACAAAACACAGGATTGATAGAATTATTAGAATATTTCATTTGGAGTTTTTCTCAGTATAGTTCAGCACAGTCAGGCACAACCATGGGGAAGGCTGCTGACTTGACATTTGATGACCACCAACATCCTCCATGAGGAGGGTAAGACACTGAAGGTCATTGCTGAAAAGCCTGGCTGCTCAGAGTGATGTATCAAAGCATCTTCAGGGAAAGTGGGCTAGAATGGAAAGTTGCACAAGCAACAGGGACGACCACAGGTTTAAAAGGATTGTCAGGAAAGGTCAGTTCAAGAAGGGAGTGGATTGTGGCTGGTGTCAGAGTACCACACACAGATTTTGTAAGGAAAGGGGCTTTAACTGTTGCATTCCTAATATGAAGCCACTGCTGTGCCAGAGACAACATCAGAAGCATCTTACCTGGGCTAAGGAGAAACAGAACTGGACTGTTGCTCTGTGGTCCAAAGTCTTCTTTTCACATCAAAGTAAATTTTGCATTTCATTTGGAAATCAATGTCCTAGAGTCTGCAGGGAGTATGGAGATGCACAGAATCCAAGGTGTTTGAAGTTCAGTGTGAAGTTTCGGCAGTCTGTGATGATTTGGGAAGCCGTGTCATCTGCTGGTTTTGGTGGTGATTGGTACACTGGGTCTGATCAAGTCCAGAGTACACGCAGAGTCTACCAGGAGTTTTCAGAGCACTTCCCGCTCCCATCTGCTAAAAGCTTTATGGAGATGCTGATTGCCTCTTGGCACCTGCCAAAACTAATAGCGAATGATTTGCCACAGACATCCACTACACAAAGGATCTATAGAGCAATCCGGCAACACTCAAACCATTTCTGTATTGTAAATCCTTTGTTGATTTATCTTAGGACATATTCCAATAATTTACTATACACCATATCATTGTGCTGCAATCTGCATATATACGCTGTGATCTATGGAATATTATCTAACAGGCAGAGATTTCTTCCAATCCTCCAGTGGACCATTATGCTGCTGGAAAAGACAGCAGTCATGATGTGATGTTCAGAATTTTTTATATCCAGATGGAGACACAGCTGGCTCCTTCATAAAAGCATTATCAAGCAAATTTTATCAGTGCTGCTTGGCAAATTATGAAGAAATCTTGTTTGCTTAAAAAAACAAACCTATTCTAATTGACAGCAGGACCTTTGGGCATTTCCTTTCATGCCTGCAGGTCTCGTCTCTCTGAGAATATCTGGGTTGGACATTAGAATAACAGTATTGCATGATAAAAAAAAAAAAAGTTTTATTCTATGTAGACTTTGTTGAAGTCGCTCACTCTACTAAACTCTAAACTTTTTTTATTTTTTAAAAATGTACAATGTTTAGGTGTTGCGGTTGGTTTTGGGCTATAGAGTATCACAGTAGAATAGCCCTTTATGCTTCAAGTTTAAGAGGCTATGATTTGAGCCTTTTACTTCTCACTAGTTACCTGCATTTGTGCATTGCACCCATACAATTTATGAATTAAATCAGGACTTAGCTCTCCATCCTTTTACCCAAACACTGTTGCTTTAGGCTCCAGAAAAACCCAACATGAACCGAAAATGTTGATGTTGAGGCTTCATAAAGCAAAGTCTTTGGCAATCTCTATCTTCTGTACAAAGCATATAGTTACTCTAATGGAAGGTTAGCTTGTTTTTGATTTTAAAAAAAGTAAGGAGAAGCATAAAACTTGGATTAACACTGAACATCAACCATTCTTCAGTTTCCAGCCATCTGCCTGTGCTAACATTGCCATTTAGGCCACAGGAGTCAAACTTTATTAAATTATGCCAGTATGGAGTGGCCAATACGTATTTTGCAGCTGCAGACATTTGAATAAACTTTCCAAAGCGAGCACTGGGAAATATCAGTGACTAACCAAAAAGCCACTTGGTTAAAAGTCACAGAACCTAGCTAGGATGCACTTACAGATATTAGCTTAAAGGGTTGATTTTGTTTAGAAATAAAGAATAATTATCAGTTTTAACCCTGTAAAGATAATAATAACAAGCAAGATCATTATTAATGTCTGGTGTAGTCATGAGATATTTGTGCTGCTATTCCTGCAAAAATGTACCAAAAAATGTTTGATTGATAAAACCAATACCATGAATAACAACCTGCATTATTGTCACTGTGATTCTCCACTTGCCCACTCATCCACCAAAGAGCTATATGAATGGCTTTTGATGGATTTGCAGCACTACTTGGATCCGTTTGTGCTTCATAATTATGCACTCGCTCATCATAATTATCTCTGTTGCTAAAACAACAGCAGAACACCTGCACCACATTAAAGGCCATAAACAAAAGAATGTTGCTCTTTTTTTGGAAAAAAATTTACTGAAGAGTTTGTCTCACTGAATAAATAAGAAATATAAATCTGTCCAAACCTGATGTCATTTAGAGCACACTTAGGCTTTAATTTGCACAAATGCAAAATTCTAATATTCAGCTATAACTGAGTTAAACTCTAGATTTTTTAGGATTTTTTTACTGAGATTTCTTTCCTGCTCCTCAGCCGCACCAACGAGACATCTTAATACCATCATACCTGCAAAGCACATGTTACAGTTGAGAAAATCATATCAGCTCCATATCTGATGGCATATACTGCAATCACAGTAGTATTTTAAACTATGAAGGTGGAGCAGAAATCTCAAAATCGGTCTCTAAATGAGCCATCAGGCAGTTAATTTGAGCTAATTATAATTACCTGGCATCACAGCCATGTCACGCCACAGTTTAATTGACACACTAAAAACTAAATGGTCTTGAAGTGCGCAGTTGTAGGGTTGTTATGATGTCTTTGTGCTCATTTGTGCCTCTTCATATGTGACAATTTGAAAGTATTTATGGAAATCCCTGCCTTCTAGTGCGCAACTTTTTATGTTATGACTTCAGCAAGCTGAAGGATGGCAACATTTTTATGTTCTCCACAGCCAGAACAATTTCACCATGACTTTCCTTATTGGCACTGCCCACCTGCCTCTCCAAATCTCTCTCTCCTTTAATCTACTGTATCTCTGGTCTGTCTGTGTGCAAATGTGGCTGGGTGGTTCTTTGTCTCCACTAATCAGTCACCTGCTACATTTAAAACCCAGCTCATCCATTTGCAGAATTCCATGTCAGATCAATCCGTCAGTCTGCCTTTTAACCTCTGAAACATAAGCCTGTAAGCCTATAACATGCTAAGTTGAAAGAAAGACCATCTGTACAGATTGGCAAATTGGACACATCATCAGTGAAGAACGCAGGGTCATCAAGTGCATCACGTCTTTGATGTTCAAATGCCCTAACCTGAGTGACCCAACCAGAGGTGATCAGGCCCTGGTTTGTGTCCAAGCAGCATGCTACACCATGTCTCCCCTCTATTGATCCACAGCCCCAGGGAAGCTCTCTTTTCAGCTTCACTAATATTTCACTGATGTTTCTGGTGGCTCTCCTCTCCTGCAGCCCCTTGGTGCCAAGAAACCTAAGACTGCCCGGGGAATCCCCTGCAGCCCACTTCAGTGGTTCAAAGAAACCCTTCCACCCATTCCCCCTGCAGATGTCAACAAACTCCTGATATTTTGCCGTCTCTTAAAACAAGAAAGTGCTGTTCCAAGAGCAACACTTGCTTGGAAGAGATAAATGTTAAAACATAGTCCTTAAGTGTTGTTATGGTGATGAAACTTTAATCGTTTCCCCCAAGTCCACCTGTGGGTACCAACCACGAGCCAAGTCTAGTAAGCCTGTTGAGGTCTTCAGCTGGTCTGGAGGCTTGGCTCATGCCCAGATTAAGGCAATATTTTCCCTTGCAGGGAGCTGGGGTTTGGCACACTTATAATGTCTATAACATTCACAACTTTGAGTTACCTTTGAATTAACCTTTTATCTCTTTGGCTTGTGAGAATTTTTCCATTATAGTCTGAGTTATAAAAGGATAATATAAAACAATTCTTCACAAACTTCCCAATGATAGAAAGTCCAAGATCATAAAGAGGTTGAGAGATTCCCCTGTAAGTAGAAATAAAGTATAATAATTTGGTAATTTTGAGCTTCTGTGATTCCCAATGTGAGCAGCACAAGAGAAGCTGGTGATTCTAGTGTCTTCCCGACAAGTCATTTACCCACTGCTGATGAGGAGACACCTTTGTATTTCACACTTAATATGCATCTAATTCCCCTGCAGTGACTGTCTGCAGATACAACCGTTTTTAAATCCATCTCGCCCACCTTCTGATTAATTCTAGGCTGATGAAATAGGTTCATCTCTATGTTTTGTTTTGTTTTTTAAACAAAATTTCTAACTAACTCTGTCAGCTTGAGAAGACTATTGGCACAGAACAGGGAAGTATTAGGTGAGTCCACCTTTTCATTATGCCTCTCGTGGCCCTTTCTTTTCTCTCTGTCTTTCTGGCTTCTTTTCTTGTGCTTGCTTTCTCTTTGTTTGACAAGTGAACACTGTGAAGTGAAAGTGACGTTTCAGTTCAGTTCATTCAAGTTGTGCCGGCCACTGGCCATTTCAGACCAGTGGCTCAGGTTTGGTTTGACTGAGAGGTGTGACTGGAAAATCCCTAATGGGGCCACTAGAAGTCACTGGGGAAAAGCAAAAGAGATGTGGGTTGTGGTGTGTGCGTCTTTGAGTGGGTAGAGAAGAAAGAAGGGGAAACACAGAAAAACTGAAGTAAAGTTCAGTTTCCCTGTCTACATTTACTTACAAGAAACACACACAAAAATGTTGGTTTGGCAGCAGAAGAAGAAACGGTCCTGACTGATGTAACTACAAAAGATTTTCCCTTGCCAAAACTAGCAAACAATTTAAGTATTATTTATGAAATAAAAAAATGTAATAAATAAATTTGGCAAAAGGAAAAGGATCTTTATGTTTTAATCCACTGCTGTTATGTAAATATACAAGTTGGCCCATCAGCTTGAAAGCTGGTGAATTTTCCAGTTGAAAAAGAGAAAGCAGTTGCTTAATTATAAGAGTTCCTCAAAGAAAAATAAGACATTACAATTAATTTAGAAGAGTATTGGCACAGAACGGGGCATTCAAGGACATCTTTATCAGTCCACAGAGATCTGTTGTTTCCTTCTGCTTCAATTCTTGGCTCATAAAATCCACATTGCATTGTGGATTTTCTTCTTCCATAACTTAGAATAACATCCACTCCTGGGCTCATAGCACCAAAACACAGTACAGAAAATACTGACATTTTAGCTTTGGGTCTTGAAATAACATGAAGAAACACAAACCATAGCTTGGGAATTAGTAGGGCCTGGATTTAGAGTACAGAAAAAACTACCTCTTCTCTTTAAACCTCTTACTTCATGATGCCTTCATGCAGGTGTGTGCGCGTGTGTGTTTGTCAGGGCTCAGCAATAATCCACTTTATCAACCATGCAAAATTAGACAGGACATTCAATCACTGAACACGCACAACATAATCTGGTGTTAGAACACCAGCTGTTTTCTTTTCACGTCAGTAGACTTATTATTGTGAGGTGACACTCTTGTGCGCGCACACACACACACACACACACACACACCATTAAAGTATTTCTCACAAACTATTGATGTCCACAGTTATCTGAGACACTGCTGCTGACTTGTGTCTGCAGCAGAGAGAGAGATTTCTAAACTTATGGCTAAAAAAGCATGGTTGATAAACTAAATCATTCTTGCACACTGTTTTAAATACACACACACACAGCATTAAAGTGTTTAGAGACCATCTGCTACCGTTTCCCTGACTGATTTAAAGATGAAGAATTGTATGAATACACACAAACACATTCACATGCAAACACAGGAAACTGAAAAACAACTCATAGGGGATTTCCTAGTTTATGAGTTGAGTTATTGAACAATTCAAAATATATGTGACTGAATATATTAACTGTCTGCTTGCTTTGTAGATATGATACATTTTGTCCCAAAGTATGCCAGTACACTATTTTTCAGCTGAGGCGCAGACGGGCTATAAAGAAACAGTATGGGACTTCAGGGATATCATAAAGAAATCTAAATCTAAAGAAATACAGGCAAAAAGAGAAATAAACAGATTTTTACCTCACAGCATAACTCAGAATGAACCTACAGCTGATTTTTATACCATATATACATTTTCAGTGGCAGCAAAAAGTAAACTTACTATCAATACTCTGGAAAATATTAAATAATCTGTATAATTTTTGATATCACAAGGGGAAAAAATCTGAAATATCAAATGTATATCATGGAACAACAATATTTTTAGCTTCACTGAAGTATTGCTGTGAGCTGGTATGTTCGGTTGTTAGTGTTTCTCTCTAGTTGCCAGTAGACTTTTTTGTGCTTCTGTCTTGGACTTTAAAAGAAATGTAACATTTTATAGACACAAATAATCCTGATAGATTAACAGAATCTATTAATGTGGTGGACAAATACCTCTGATTAACATTTACCTGGTTCTAACATATGTTATTATTTTATTAGCCATAACAGACAGCTAATGTGGCTAACTAACAAAAACGATTACAGGTCACCAGAGAACTTCAATCTATACATCTAAAAACCACAAACCAGGCGAGAAATTTGGGTGTAGTGATGGATGCAGACCTAAACTTAGAAAACCACATTAAGACAATAACAAAGTCAGCTTACTATCACCTCAAGAATATATCAAGGATAAAAGATCTGATGTCTCAACAGGACCTGGAAAAACTAGTACATGCATTCATCTTTAGTAGGCTTGATTACTGTAACAGCATCTTTACAGGTCTACCTAAAAAATCAGTCAGACAACTACAGCTCATTCAGAACTCTGCTGCTCGAGTCCTCACTAAGACCAAAAAAGTAGACCACATCAGTCCAGCTCTGAGGTCCTTACACTGGCTGCCTGTCCGTCAGAGGATAGACTTTAAAGTTCTGATGCTGGCCTATAAAGCTCTGAATGGTTTAGGACCAAAATACATCAATGACCTCCTGACCCAGTATGAACCATCCAGATCCCTCAGGTCATCTGGATCCGGTCTTTTATCAGTTCCCAGAGTCAGAACCAGACACGGAGAAGCTGCATTCAGCTTTTATGCTCCTTATATCTGGAACAAACTCCCAGAAAGCCTCAGATCAGCTGAAACACTCAGTTTATTTAAATCCAGGTTGAAGACTCACCTGTTCTCAGCTGCATTTGAATAAAGCACCAAATCCACACTTTTAAGCTTAAATTTCAAAACTTACATTTAACTACTGATTTTATCTACTGTTCTGATTTTATCTGTTTTGATTTTATATACTGTTTTGTTTGTTTGTTTGTTTGTTTGTTAGTTAATTAGTTAGTTAGTTTATTTGCTTGTTTTAATCAATTTTAAATCATGCTTTTTATTTGTTCTTGTTTCTAATGTCTCTGTAAAGCACTTTGAATCACCTTGTTGTTGAATTGTGCTATACAAATAAACTTGCCTTGCCTTGCCTAACTCTAATGTGTGCATCCTCCCAGTTCAATATTTGCATAACTGTTTGATATTTCAGGAGCTTTAGCAAACTCTCATATTTCCTCTTGTTGAGTGCTGTGAACATCAACTTTGTAGGCTCTTAATGAGGGGAGGGGCCTGTGTCTATGAATCGTCCCGTATGGTGTTTGTCAGTTGGAGGAGGCAAAGACAGCACATCTGTCTATGGAATATCGTTTGTTTTTAGTATCAATTAGTATCTGAGTATCAGTTTTATTAATCCTACTCAGTTCACAGATTCCGTATCTGAGTACAGAGGGATGCAACAAACACTAGTCATTCAAGCTGTGATAGGACATCTAGGAATAAATTCAAGAATATTCAGCGTGTGTAGAGCTGAGTGTTGACAGTCGGTGTGGGCTTGTCCAAGTTGAAGAGTAACTTGAATAACTGAAGAGGACATTGGGGATTTGGTAAAATTATTTCTGAACCAATGTGACAGATTAATAATAATGACGTATCAGTGCTTTTACTTCACTAAAGTATCTGAAAGCTTACTGTGTGTGTTAAGGACTGCCTTGTGCCAGAGAAATAAAGAGAAGAAATCGCTCTATTTATTCAGTGAAGATGGCTGACAGGGAGACATACTGCCCAAATCTTAAAGGATATACAGTAGCTTTTGTCCTCACACTTCACAGACCTCATCTGAGCAACACTACACTAACTTTATGATACTTTCCATTTTCACACTCAGTTAAACTCTTTCCACGGTTTCTGTATTTATAGCTGCGTTCTGGCAAAGGCACAATGAAAAACATCCATGTATGGATCATTAATCAAGAGCTGAGATGTAAAAACGTATTCTCTTTGAAACAAATAACAAAAATTTTGCCCGGTGTGGTGGAATAATCTCATTTGTTTCCAACATAAAGCAATTTGCTTGAGAATTTCTTTAAGCATGGAGTCACGTTTTTTTTTAAGTTAGCACATTGATCGGTTTTGAAAGGTGGAACCTTTTCTTTTTATGACTAATATGCTGTGTGTTTGTCAGAAAGACACGTTATTACCGCTCTGCATCCCTGTTCTCCACCTCCCATCTTGTTCCATCTTTGCACCTTTCTTTTACAAAAAGGGAGTTCATCTGTATGCAGAGAGGTAGGCCCTCGCAACCAATAAACGATAAATTGAAATGTCATTTTATATTCATCAGACAGAGATGGGTTTTGTGTAGTGTGTGTGTGTGTTTGGATGATACATAGGTAGTTGTGTGTCCTTTTGCTGCATCTATTTTTCTCACGACAAATAAGCATTGACAGTATAAGCTCCTATATGAGGCATTTAAATACTCACATATTATTCGGCATAGATGTGTGCGCAGCAGGAAGTTCACATTCTCATTAAAAAAATCCATTTTTAGGAAGTAATAGATGAATGGAAAACCATCTGTGTTTATTTCTTAATCAAGTCCAGCATCCCCTCATCTGGTCCTACTTCTGTTTTTGTAGTTTATACTGTTATAGAAGAGAATAACACAAAATGAGATTGAGTTGATATGGTATGCTGAGCTTTCAGAGTCACAAAGGTGGCTCTCTTTTAGCCTTGCTAGATCAAATAGAAATGTATGCTGAATACATAACCTGGTCCAGAGCAGGTTCATCGGTTATAGTCAGAGTTTCTGTAATTTCCACTTTTTTACAGTTCTTTTCTTGAAATACTCTCCTGGTTCAGTAAAGCTAATTTAGTGTAGGAAAACATTGTCAACATGCCAGTAATTACTAATACCACCACAATTTCAAGGGAATTTGCAAGCATTCAATTGGAAATATGAAAATGCCTATTTTATTCTTGGTCCTAATAAGTTGTCAATTCTGTTTTACATGGTTGGAACTGCAGCTAGTAGAACATAAACAAATGGATCGGTTTGTGTTGTGTGTTGTTGAGCTAATTATCAAAAACTATATTCACTCAAAAAATACATTTTAGTTTAATGCGAAGTGATTTCCACATCTTCTTCATTAGACTGTGGAATTCACATGATTAACATTTAATTTCTTGTGGAGTTTTTTAAAAATATATTTATCGCCTGTAACTAATGTGAGCGCACGCAGAGCCAGAAACAGAAAGTCTGAGTAAACACTTCACATGAACATGCAGAAATTACTTTTCAGGAGACACAATTGTAATTTATAATAGAAGCATACATTTATTATAGAAACAGCTGATGTAGGATATGTTACACAGCAGGTATGGTCATTCAGATCTGTGGGCTGTCCTTCCCTCCTAATAAAAATGCTTTCTGCTCTTTGTCTTCAGTGTGTTTTTCTGGCTTCTGTGGTTTGGATACAAAAGTAAATACTGGATAGGAAATATCAGAGCAATGCTCTGAGGCAGAATCCATTATCACAACACAGAGTGGGGTCTTGCATCTGAGAGTTTAGTCAAAAACTGCAGATGTAAAATTGAATGTAAAATCATCTGTTTTATTTGGTCATCACCTTATGTTTTCCATCATTTAGAGAACAACTTATATATTATAAGAATTGATACCATCTGTGCCAAATAAAATTACACTGATTGCAAATTGATTTTAAAAATTTTAATGCCAGACCACATTACTGCGTGGACAACCTGTTTTTCTTGCTCTGATGTGCTTAATCTGCTTTACTGCAATAACTAAGTTTGGATACAAAAGTTGAGTGGAATCCATTTTTTTATATTTTCTTGCATTAATCTCGACTGCAAACCAGGAAACCTTAGCATGTCTCTGTGTGAAACCTTTAAGTTTAGGCATCAAAACAAACTGGTTCGGTTTAGAAATAGGTTTTGGAGTTTTTTTGGTTAAAATGTGCGAGGTAACACCTCTGACCTTGCACACTGGAGAATGACCCTAAAGGGTACACACAGCCTTTTCAAACGTGACGCCAGAAGGGCTTGACCAAGCGTAAAAATGTGATGAGTTGGGATTGAGATTGAGCTCGTTATCCAGACAAACATAATGCCCCTCTAACACACACACACACACACACACACACACACACACACACACACACACACACACACACACACACAGTCTGAGTCGCACCTTGAAGGTCAGCGGGTCATTTTAACCACTGAGAGGATAATGAGAAATCAACACTGAAACAAATCACCGCTGCTTCCAACCTGCAAGCCTCATTATGAATGTTTGTGTGTGTTTGTGTGGAAGTGAAAGTGTGTGAGAAGCACAGTAATGATTTGGCGACCTTGAGTTGCTCAGCAAGATATAAGGCAGTTGACTGCAGCTGGACTATCATTATGCTTTTTGGGTGGTCACCGCATAGGAATACGCAACTATCAAAGTTAGGAACAGTTAAATTTATATGTATTTGACACTATAGAGTGATACAGATTGTATATCACCACATGCTATACACTCTATAGATGTGTGTGTCACACAACATATATTTAAGTGTGATCAAGTGTTAATATCTAGTTGATATATTCTTAATAAAAAATATCAATAAAATAAAACCTTTTATCTAGTTTCTTTATTGTATTTTTTATTTATTATAATTTCATTTCATTTATTTATTTATAAAGCACATTTAATAACAACAGGGAGTTGACCAGAGTGGTGTACAAAATAACAATTAAACAATGACATTAACAACAACAACAACAACAACAAGTAATAAAATTAAAAGAAAATTAGGATAAAAGAATTGGTAACTCTCATACAGTTTCGAAAGCCAGAGTAAAAACATATGGTTTTAAGATGCGATTTAAAAAGAGTAACAGTTGGGGCCTTTCTAATGATGAACACTTTAAAACCCAAGCACTGACTCCCAAGTTAAAATTTGAAAAAAGAGTGCATCCTTACAGCATCTCTCAGATTCAAAGCTAAAAATACAGGAGCCCTTTTTTCTATTTCTGTACACAAATCAGGAAAGGCCAAGTTTAGTTGAGAATCTCTCTAAAGCTCCTTTAAGTCAATGAGGATAAGATCTTTACTCACTGTTACCAACTAGACAGGTGCTATTTCACTCTGAGATAGTAAAAAAATAAATAAATAACCTGAGCTTTGACATTAAAATAAGAAGTAACTGTTATTTGAAAACAATAAATTAATTAAAAAATATGTTTTTTGAAAAAACCTTAATCAAATTTTTGTTTTACAAAGATCTGAGTGCTTTACACACACTGATCTGCCTCAAGGCAGGCTGGATTCATGCAGTGTGATGATTTTATCATACGTTAACGCCACAGCCTCAAAAACTTCTAAAATACATGCAGTTTCTATCCATCTGTATCACACATACACACACATCTCTCTCCACACTTGGTTATCCACTCAGTGACCTTGTTACAGCCTCGTTAATAGAAATAATAATTGCTCCCTAGTCTAATCTCAGCATTCCTCTGGGATTATGGGATTTAATTTAGCCTGGCTTCTCAATCTTGACTTTCTAAATGGGAGATTGTTCGAAATAATGAGATATGCTATAAGCCATCATATGTTAATTATTTAAATCTCACACGGGTTAACATTCTGAGGCTATGATAACAGTGCCTGTTTGTGTGTTTAATGAGATAAAGGAATCCATAGCACAACCAACTAAATGTCTTAATTAGTCCTGTGTCTTAAGGGATTAGTGATATCCAGCGCAATGTAACTTACACTGCAATGACATGTTGTTATGATGTCATAATTATTCACAGTAATGCCAATCAAAACAGGTGCAAAATTATTTGTGGTGTTTTATTTTTATGTACTTGTCTGTCAAATTCAGTAAAGATGCCCACGTTGATTTTGTGATTTTTGGGTGTGCTTTCTATCCTTGCAAGAGAAGAAACCCATCATTTGAAGACACAGTAACTGGATGTATTGATTAATTTTTAATTATTTTAAATAGATATTTACTCCATCTTCTTAATCTTAAACACATTTTTAAAGCAAAGCAACTCTACAGGTCAGTTGAACCTATTCTCTGATATAACCTAGAGCAATGATGTCAAACCCATTTTAGATCTTCGGCAACATGCAGTCCAGTTTAATATTATTGAGCAAAATGTATTATTGTAGCAAAGTTGCACATATAATCAATAGTACATATCAGTGGCTCTAGTAAATGCAAGAAATCTGTCAGCACAAATAAATAAATGTGCAAATTTACAGAAAAAGTTATAGTATCCAGTGTAGTTATAGAAGATTGGGGGGGAAAACGAATTTCTGCGACTTAATTGTTGTTTTTATCTAATAATTACTTTGGTCAGATATGAATGGCAATAATAATAATAATAATAATAACTTATAAAGTGCTGAACAGTGCTGAACAGCTATTTGAAGATAAAAAGATAAATAAATAAATAAATAAATAAATAAATAAATAAATAAATAAATAAATAAAAGCAACACAAGAAAAAAAATAGTGGAGGTGTTTAGGGAACGTTGTAAAGCCTATAAAAAAATACAGTTAAAAGCCTCCTTCACATCTTCCAAAGTCATCCAGTGGTCCTTGAGAATTGTGAGATAAAAAAGTTAGAAAATCTATTTTGTTGCCATGTTTACAAAAAGAAACATGAACTATATCGTTTTTTGAATCTACTTCAAGCCTCAAGTCACAGCCCTACAACTCTTTACATTATATCAAATTTATGGAGGTGTACAGGACATTTATTATATATATTATAACTGGGCAGTATTTATTTACTGATCATGAAGCAGATCTGTTTTTCAGAGCATGAATAGTGTCTTTGTGCCAAGAGTTGCATCAGACACTCCTCAGTTGTATTGTAAAGGGTAGCTGTGAGATGTATATTGGCTAACATAGTCTAATGGAAATATTTCCAGCTAGAAAAGTGTTGCTTCTTTCTTCTTTGTCTGTTTCCAACTGGCCTTTAAGGCAGGACACTAATCTTTGAGTCTGTATTTTCTGCAATAAATCAAGCAATACTTTTCATGCAAGCTCTAGGGTTGTTATCTGTGAGAGCTAACAAATGAAAGTTATTGTGAGCTAAAATCACAGAGTGGTAATATTTGCAATAAGCAAACAAAGTTGTAAATAAATATGAATATAAAATATAAATAACCAAATAATAATGATATGATGGGCACGGTACTGCCTGTTATGTATTTTAAATTAATAAAATCTAATGATTGTTATGGTACTAATAAAGCCAGGTAGAGCGAAGGTGGAAGACTTCTGACACCGACTGAAATCTGTGGTACTTGAGTTGCAAACTCCATTTCCTCCTGAATCATTTTGAATATCGTTCCTTTTTCTTTTGTATCAAAGCCAACAATGGCAGTTTAATTAGTCCCAGAGCTGGCCAACTCTCCCTATCACCATCAGCCTGTACTCGTTCCACTCTCCATCTCTTTGACTCTGTGTTTCTTCCCATATCTCTGCCTGTCTCATCTGTCCTGTTACAACACAATAAGTCTGTGAACTTGGCAGTCAGATCCACTTTTATGCTCATTTCATCATGCAGTCTCTCATTCTTTTGCCACATATCTACTCGGGGAGGGAGAGCACTGATACAGAGAGAGCTATGGTGAGCACAACCTATTCTAGCACTGAGACAAATTAACTGCCATTGTTGGCTTTGATACTGGGGTGAAGGGAAATGGTGTTGAAAGGGATTCAGGGGGAATGGAGCTTGAGAATAAGAAACTGTAAGCACAGTAGGAGGGTGAAGGGAGGGAGACGGATAGACAGCTTCAAAGCAAATACCGGGGTCTGTCTCATTCCTGTAGTTTTTCTTCTGATCCAAGTTGTTCTGAGCATACAGCGGTGGCAGAACCTTATTAGATCCCAAACCTTGCATTCAGAAATATAGACTCTGTCAACATGCAGCTCTGTGCTGACTGTAATTATAATTCTAATTCTGGGTTTTTTGTCTTTTTTTTTTCACCGCAAGCAATTCAACAAACCCCCAGGCATGTGTAGAAACACTATTACTTCTTTGTTAGACATTGGTACGGCCATTTAAAAACTCACTGTATTGGGAGTTGTTGCAACTACAGTATATTCTGTAATTATGTACTTTTGAAGAAAGTTTAATGTAAGGACAAACAGTTTTGTAAAGAACACCACAGACATCTCAGTCCTTCAGTGAGAGCATGTGTTTTATCTGAGCTGGATAATCTGAACCCTGTGTGAAACTTAATGTTACACCTATATTATTTTTACCCTAACTTTAATATTTCTCAAACGTTAACATGGTTGGTGAAGAAAGCAGGATTTTGTAGCAGATAAAACTTTTAAAGGACAAATGGCTAAAAGAGTTTATTGTCAGGGGTTAGGGTGATCAATTCAGGGTGCCAAGAGATCCAAATGGTCCACAACGGCAGACTGCATAATGCTCAATATTGCCATGGGGAACTAAGTTTGTGAGTGACACTTTTGCAAGTACAGTACAAATCGAGTTTACGCTGGTACTTACTACCTCCAGCAAATACCCATAGGGCACCTTACACTCCACAAAAGCTCCACTATATTAACACTTAGCATTCAATAAATATGAAATATAGACTTGAATGCATAAGATGTTATTTTAAACACCCCACAGCCATTTGACCCAAATCTTTAACAGTACAACTGTTTTCAGTCATTAAATAGAAAATATTCCTCTCTCTAGTACCCATGAGACCAGAGGCGGAGGCAGACATTTGATACACACGGGGCTTAGCCCTAAAGGGTAGTAGATTGAGATTGAGAAAGGTTTATATAATTATTTAGCCTTGTTGTGCAAACAAGCTGCAAAACTTAATAAATATAGAATTTGAAAAATAACAAACCTAAAAAGAAACACTAGGTACGAGCTACATGAGGACCTATGATACGCTGATACTTTTGGTAAACAACCATGTGACTAACATGTGTGTTTCACCTGCTCTTGTTCATCTCTGTTCTGTCCTCGTTCTCCTCTCTCTCCCTCTCTGTTCCTCTCTCTCTCTCTCTGTGCTGACAATCATCAAATATACAGTTGAAACCAGATATTTACAGACTCTTCGGATAAAAACACTTTTTTAATTGTAACATCAAATCAGACTAAATGTTTATTTTTTAGATAAATATAAAAAACATATTTGTTAACTTTAAGAGTAAAGAGAGAAACTGTCTGTATTTCTTAATTGCAAATGGCACCAAATTGTATTCAAACTTGAGCCACACTTATGGAGGTCCACAGTTCTTTTCCTGGTGTTTTGGTTGACATCTCTTGATTTTCCCATGTCAAAGAAACAGCCTCTGTGTTTTGCCTTATATGCATCCACAGCTGTGCCACCAGTTTACTCACATGGACTCTACTAACCTATCAGAAGCTTCTTCAGCTCAGAATGGAATCTTCTGCAGTTTCTTATTAATTAACAATAAACTTAGAGCTTCTATTTTTATCACTTTCATCAAATTTAGGAGCACATATACACTGTCTCTCTGTATTCTGACATTTAACTAATTCAAAAGATATTTCAATATTTATTTATCCAAAACAAAACAAGTTTACTCTAAATTGATGTTGTGCAGTAAAAAAAATGTTCTTGTGTTTTCCATAAAGTGTAAATATCTGGTTTCAGCTGTGAATATACTGCTGTGTATTGAAGTTCCTCTTGTTTTGCATAGAAATATACTGAACAACATACAAAGCATAATATATAAAATAACATCTACCAGAGTTTTTTCTTTGAAAGAAGCTCCTTATGTCCATTCTTGTATATCAGTGCATTACTGAAACCGATTTATTTAGCCGTGGAGGGAAACAACTGAAAATATGAAATAAACAGACGTGTAAGCTAAGACTCTCTAAAGAAACAGCATTGTTGTTGTTCGGCTTTTCATTTGTTGATTCACTTGAAGAGCAAGTAACGTAACATGGGTCAAGTGATCACTTTGATATCTTTCATGATTCACCGTCATATTTACATTATTTGTACAGTACGAATGATTTGCTTTGGTACCTGGTCGAACTTCAGTTCTCCTCTGTCTGCCTGGCTGCGTTTCTCCAACAGCTCACTCGCAGGCAGCAGCTGCCCCGCCCCCTCGCTCAGTCACTTAGTGTCTGAGCTCGGATCATACCAATATTAGGGGGGATTTACGCACAGTCGTAAATTCCCACAGTGTGCACTATGTGCTTCGAATATTGTGTGTAGTTTTTGTTTTATACAGTTGTCAGCCAGGCATCTAACTATGAAAAAATTACACTCCAAAAGACCCCGGGCTTCTGAAAAAACAACCCGGGCTTAAGCCCCATAAGCCACCCCCCCGCTCCGCCCCTGCATGAGACATGTCCTTAACAGCCCTTATTCACTACTGTTGTTGTTCAGTCTAATGTTGAGCACTTTGGTGGTTGTTAAAACCAGCTGGATAGAACAGTCGTTTAATTTGATCGTTGTAGCAGGAACAAATAGAAAGTCAGAAGCCACAATAACTGTAGAAAATACTATTCACAGGGGTGCAATACTGAAATGACGACTCTTAAACTGTAAAAAATTTCTCCCACCAATTGTCACCACAGCTGGGAAAATCTGCAGTAACACACAAAACACTTCAATCCCAACACGAAATTGGCTAACAAGAAAACAATTTCAGGCAGAGTGAATGAAGTGAAACAAAATGGCAATACACTCTGATAAGTGGTCGTGTCTGGCCACTGGGGACTACTGGAGGAAAGGAGGTGCTGGCAGGCACTGAGAGGCATAATAATATAACAGGGTGATACCACATCAGCAACACTGTAGCCCAGTAAAGCTTTCAGTTAAAGGGAATTTGCCTCTGATCTGGAAAAGAGTAGTATAGCATTGGCAGAAAAGAAGCTCCCTAACAAAGAAACTATTCATTTAAAGGGTTGATGTGGCTGAGGTGTCTGATGGTGAAGGGCAAAGATTATTTAATAACCTTGAGCTCATGACGGCTGTAAACATTTACAAGGTGCTTTAAATTACCACCTTTAAGCTTCTGGCTTCTCATCCACCTTTTGAGGAGAAAAATGTGCCAACTCAAGTCACCGCTAAGCCTCTTCATCATCCATCAGGTCTCAATGGAAAACTATTAGCACTGGCAAACAGCAACAGCTGGATCATGTAGCTATGGGCAGAAGAAATGGAACTTTGATATAATGTCCATTAGCAGTAGATGTGTTCACATGTGTTTTATGGGACAGATGAATCTGTTGGTGTCAGTGCAGGCAAGATAAATCAGACTTTGTAGCACATTGTACATTAGATGGGAAAACACAAACAGAGCAAACTGAATTCGAGTCATCTGGGTTTTTTCTCTGTAGAATAAAAAAGTGTTTCTTAATGAAAGGCATATTTCATATTAATATTTCAAGTGTTGTGTTTTAATTGCTTATAGCTCTTGCTTTAAAGGAGTAGTGGGCAGGACGCTTAACCCTTGAGTTTTTACAATTTTGAACTCCTCTGTTCATGGTGTTTTGAATTCTTTTTGAGTTTTGTAATCTCTTTCTATAGCTGATGTTTCCTGGTTCATTTCTTTAATTATAGTCTCTCCTTAGATTTTATTTGTCTGATATTGTGATGGATGCAAAGTATATGCTAGAAGAGCATATTTTAAAGCAAACACTCCACAATAACCCTACTACAAATAACTTTCAAAACTGTTGATGTGGCGACAAATGCATTTTTAAAGAGATCCAAGATTATCCAAGAGATTCATTTTACCAAGAGCCACATGACATTTTTTACTTATAGGACATGCACAGCTTGGTAATTGTAATCAGAAAATCATATAACTATACACACAGGTGTATATTATATAGGCCCACGGTGGTGGGCTAACTGAGTGATTATAATGGAAACAGGTTTCGGTATTTGACAGGCCCTCATGCAGGATTTTAGGCTGAATGACAGTATTTTGACATGTTCTTTTCAGCGTTAAATATTGGGGCGGTTGGCAGAAATTGTATGTCACAAATGTTTTGAAATCAGTTCTTAGCTTTCTTTAAATATTCACCCACTATATTTTGCACCTTGAGAAAAGCACTGCCAGAAATGCTTATGTTCTCACTGTTCTCTCTTTGTAAAGACCAACAGGAAATGCAGGTAAACTCAAGGACTCTTACAAGTAGAACAGGACAATGTGGCAACTGACAGACAAAGGTACATATACTGAAAACTATTTCTGAACTGTATTTTTCTACTGTTTATATTTATATGAACCATATGAAAAAATTTTATTTGTCTTTTAAATATAATGAATTTAAATGCTGAATTCTAATGTTGCATCCATTCTCTCCAGTATTTCTTGCATGTAATAGGTTGTTTGGCCTGTGATCACTGACTGTGGATTGTTGAGCAGAAACACTTCTTGTGGATTGTCTATTGGCCTAAATGGTGACAACACATTTATGCTGGTCAGGGTTACACATTATAACAAACATGGGACAATAAGCAATGTTGTAGAAATATTTTTTTTCTATCATTACCTTATGTGACAAGTCTTAAAATATAGCATAATTTCACCTGAAACACACACATGCAGTTGCTCAGGGTAAAATCTAACTGCTTTGTTTCATTTCTTGCTCAGTTTTCTGGAAGGAAATAATAGCTTTCACCTGCTCTGTGTCAGCTTTGTGAGAGGCTCAAATGTCACTGCTTCTTCAAAAGAATTGGCCGTTTGTTATTTTCCCAACAGCAATGAGAATTACCTCAGCTTCTGAGTCACTGAACATCTTCTGTTCCACTTGATTCAGTGTGCTACTTGATGATGGAGGTGAGCGCTATTGTGAAACATGGAATTGCTGAGGCAATGCTATCACATAAACTCAAGATAAATAAATTTCAAAGAATAACTGAGCGATTTTTGCTGCGAGGATTTCAAGAACGACACCTCTTTTTCATTTATTTTGCCTTTAAATACTTAATACTGCAACAGATTTAGGTTATGAAAATTAAGTGAAGAAGGTATTGAAATGAAGGCTCTTTTATTACACTGCTCAAAAAAATTGTAGGAACACTTTGAAAACACATCAAATCACAAGGGGAAGAAATCCTAGCAGATATCTACACAGATATGGACTGAGTGGTGTGTTATAAATAAAAGGATGCCACATTGTTTGATGGAAATGAAAATCATCAAACTACAGATGGCTGAATTCAACAACACCATGAAAACCAAAGTGAAAAAATGATGCGATAGGCTAGTCTGTTTTGATGAAATTTCATTGCAGCAACTAAAGCAGTACTCAGTAGTTTCTTTGGCCCCCATGTGCTTGCATGCCTGACAACATCACGGCATGCTCCTAATGAGACAACAGATGGTGTCCTGGGGGATCTCCTCTGAGATCTGGACCGTGCCATCACTGTACCTCTGAACAATGTGTGGTGTAACCTGCTGGGTCAAATGGACCGAAACAAAATTTCTCAGAGGTGGTCTATTGGATTTACTCAATGATATCAATTCACATGTGGCCGGGCATCGTCATGCACCAGGAGGATTCCAGGACCCACTGCACAAGTGTAGGGTCGGAAAATGGCTCCAAGGATTTCATCCCAATACCTAATGGCAGTCAAGGTGCTGTTCCCTGTAGATGCAGCAAACCGTTCTCTACAGCTTCTCCAGATGTTTTTACCCTTTTCTGGCACATGTGCTCAGGATGAAGCTGATCTATGAAAAACACAGGGCAAAACACATGACAAGTATTCTTTCCTCCTCTCAGGTATGGGTGCGATTGCCTTAAATGTCAATGGCACACCTGATTTTACTTGCTTGTCTCCTGCTGTGTATAAAACCATCCTCCTCCCCATTCTTCCGTTAATATACAGGGGGGGCATTTATATGGATACACCATAATAAAATGGGGATGGTTGGTGATATTAAAGTCCTGTTTGTGGCACATTAGTATATGTGAGGGGGCAAACTCCTCAAGATGGGTGGTGACCGTGGTGGCCATTTAGAAGTCGGCCATCTTGGATACAACTTTTGTTTTTTCAATAGGAAGAGGGCCATGTGACACATCAAACTTATTGGTAATGTCACAAGAAAAACAATGGTGTGCTTGGTTTCAACGTAACTTTATTCTTTCATGAGTTATTTATAAGTTTCTCTTTGTTCACAGCCATTGACATGTCGAAGAGGTTAACACGTGAGGAGCGGATCGAAATTGTGTTGATATCTGGTGAACGCAGTAACCGGGTCATTGCAGCAGATTTCAATGCAAGACACCCTGCGAGACCACCCATCTCCCATGCTACAGTTAGCAAACTGCTTGCTAAGTTTCTTGAAACTGGTTCAGTGTTGGATTTGCCAAAATGTGGACGCAAGAAAACTGTCACTAATGAAGAAACATCAGTGGCTGTCCTAGCTTCATTCAGCAAGAGCCCACAGCGCAGCACTCGCCGCATGTCACTGGAGAGTGGCATTAGTCGAAAATCCCTTTGGCGGATATTAGCTACTCACAAATGGCACCCTTACAAACTCCAGCTACTGCAGCATCTCAACGAGGATGACCCAGATTGGCACACAGAATTTGTACTGAATTGTTCAGTGATGAGGCAAACTTTTATGTGAATGGTGAAGTTAACAAACAAAACCACCACTATTGGTCTGACACTAACCCACATTGGATGGATCCCTCCAAGACTGTTGGAACAACAAAAGTGATGGTTTGGTGTGGTATATGGGGTACAACGATAGTGGGTCCATTCTTCATCAATGGAAACCTCAAGGCCACTGGATATTTGAAATTGCTACATGATGATGTGTTTCCCTCTTTATGCACTGAAGCTGGCACGTTCCCTGAGTTTTTCCAGCAAGATGGTGCACCACCACATTATGGGTGCCAGGTCCGAGCATTCCTAGATGAACAGTTTCCTGGAAGGTGGATTGGCCAGTTGAATGGCCCCCAAAGTCTCCCGATCTGACCCCCTTAGACTTTTATCTTTGGGGTCATCTGAAGGCAATTGTCTATGGTGTGAAGAAACGAGATGTGCAGCACCTGAAACTACGGATACTGGATGCCTGTGCTGGCATTTCTCCTGCGGTGTTGCTATCAGTGTGTGAAAAGTGGGAGAAGAGTAAGTAAGTAAGTAAGTAAGTAAAATTTTATTTATATAGCACATTTCTAGATAAAAGATCACAAAGTGCTTTACAAGGTATAGGAACAGATTAAAAAGACAAAGTACAGTCAAAAGTTAACAAAATGCAATTTTAAAAAGATGTGTTTTTAGCTGTTTTTTAAAAGTAATCAGTGAATCAGCAGATCTTAAGTTCTGAGGAAGAGAATTCCACAGTCTGGCGGCCACAGTAGCAAAAGCTCGATCACCCCTAGTTTTCAGTCTCGTATACTGAATAACAAGTAGGGCCTGACCACAAGACCTCAGAGACCTACTAGGGGCATAGGGCTGTAAAAGTTCAATGATGTATGATGGTGCTTGTTCTTGAAGAGCCTTAAATGTCAGAACCAGAATCTTAAAGTGGACTCTGAATTCAACAGGGAGCCAGTGTAACTGTATAAGCAACGGTGTTATATGTGAGTATTTCGATGTTTTCGTCAGAAGCCTTGCTGCAGCATTTTGGACAGTCTGCAGACGCTCCAGGGAACTTTTGTTTAGACATGTGAACAGTGAATTGACCTCAGTGAAGGAACCTCAGCCATCCCAACAACAGACTGTTCTCTCTGTTGAGGTCAGGAAAGCGATTCCGCTCCCTGAAGACCAACACAGAGAGACTGAGGAGGAGCTTCTTCCCGCAGGCAATACGGTCTCTCAATCACACCACCACACAGTACTGACCCACACATACAGTTCTTACACACACACTGGACTTTCTGGACTTTGGTTTTGCACAACACTGGTCACTATATTCTTCATTTCCGGTTAATACTTGTACAGCTGCTGTTATTGTGTATATATTTATTTATATTTAGATTTCTTCATACATTCTTATATAGTTCTATATTGTGTATTGTGTATTTTGTTGTACAGTTATTTTATTTTCAACTTTAATTTATATATTTATCTTTATCTTATTCTTTCCAGTTAAATTTACCCTTCATTCTAATTTGTGTTGTACAGTTATTTCATTTTTAACCTTAATTTATATTCTATTCCTTCCTAGTTAAATTTACCCTTTTTAATTTTTCATATTTATTTCCTATCTTATTCATAGCCTTTTCCTTTTTTGTTTTCTTTAGGTCACGAGCAGTTGTCCAAGCATTTCACTACATATCGTACTGTGTATGACTGTGTACGTGACAAATAAAATTTGAATTTGAATTTGAATAAAATTTGAATTTGAATTGCAATAGTTCAGTCGTGATGAAATAAAAGCATGAATAACAATCTCCAGTTCAGTATGAGATATTATGGGGCTCAATTTAGAAATATTTCTTAAATGATAGAAGCAAGACCGAACCAGAGATTTGACGTGAATATCCAATGTAAGAGCAGGATCGAAGGTTATCCCTAGGTTCCTGATAGATGGTTTCACAAACGTTGAAAGGGGACCAAGAGTATTCATTATGCTGGGTACATGTCTGTCTGGAGCACATAAAAGGACTTCAGTTTTATTTTCATTTAGTTGGAGGAAATTGTCGGCCATCCAACCTTTGATGGTTTCCAAACACACATTTAAAATCCGCAGCTTAGAAGCATCTTCAGGTTTAAAAGATATATATAGTTGGATGTCGTCTGCGTAGCAGTGGTAACAAATATCCTCAAAAGGGCTCAAAATATGCTGGAGAGGAAGTAAATAAATTAAAAACAATAATGGCCCCAGCACAGAGCCTTGTGGCACACCAAAGGACAGGGACGTAGAAGATGACCTGTACTTAGAAACTGCCACAGAAGAGTATCGTTCACAGAGATACGAGGAGAACCACTCTAAGGCAGACCCAGATACACCAACCCAGTATTTCAGCCTATCAAGCAAAATATAATGGTCAACGGTGTCAAAGGCCGACGTGAGATCCAACATTAAGAGAACAGAACACTTACCTGCATCGTTTTGCATCAGAATGTCATTGGAAACTCTAAGAAGGGCTGTTTCAGTAGAATGAGCTTTACGAAAGCCAGACTGAAATTTGTCAAAGATATTATATTTGTCTAAAACTGCTGTAAGCTGCTTAGCCACAATTTTCTCTAAAATCTTAGCAATTAACGGTATTTTTGAGATCGGTCTGTAGTTGCTAGTGAGAGATGGGTCCAGCATAGGCTTTTTTAACAGGGGGTATATAAGAGGGTTGCATTGACAATCCAACACAATGGGCAGCACATTGAACACATTTTATAAGTGGTCAGAAACTTGTAAAATAACTCATGAAAGAATAAAGTTACGTTGAAACCAAGCACACCATTGTTTTTCTTGTGACATTACCAATAAGTTTGATGTGTCACATGGCCCTCTTCCTATTGAAAAAACAAAAGTTGTATCCAAGATGGCCGACTTCTAAATGGCCACCACGGTCACCACCCATCTTGAGGAGTTTGCCTCCTCACATATACTAATGTGCCACAAACAGGACTTTAATATCACCAACCATTCCCATTTTATTACGGTGTATCCATATAAATGGCCCACCCTGTACACTTTTGTGGTAGTGTGCTAGGACTCATAGTTAGGAAGCTGGTTTTTTGTCATTAAACTGAGCCCCAAACTTACATCTCTTGTTTTTTCTCCATTGTAGAATCTGTTTGGTGTAACTGCCTGACCCACTGTCTGACCCATACGATGAGTCAATTAAATCAGATCATTTCTGCTACTCCTCAAGCACTTCCAAGCGAGTTTTATTAATTAAAACATTTTAGCCTTTTCCAGTGGGTAATGCATCTTGAGTCCTTTGTGTAACTGTCACATTTTACTGTTATTTTAATACATTCACAGTATGCAAGAGTTTAACCAGTAGATTGATGTTTAATTTGTTTTTATTGGACTGACTGGAAAGTGCACTTGCATAATGATTACAAAGAGCTCAGGTTTGGGTATTAATCAAAGTACATATTGTGCTCTTTGTGAATGAATAAGCCCTACAGGCCTTTTTGTACCCTTTTGCTGAACCTGCAGGGTTAATCATATGGAAAGCACAAATAAATGTAAAAATAATGATTTACATCCCCGCAGAATTGCAACACACCTACAAGCCGCTTTGCAACCCAGCTCCACCTCAGCTGTACGTGACCTGTCGTGTGTTAGCCAGAACAGAGTTCTACTATACATGGCAAACATAAATTACTTTATAGGGAAACATAATGTTAGCAGCACAGTTTTTACTGTTTCATTAAAAGTGTGAAAAGGATACAGAGACAAGAGTTTGAAAACACATGCACAACCCTTCAATAAGAAGAACAAATGTGAACTTTAATAACATAGCTTGAGAAAAATGTGTTTTTTCTATCCGTTTGGTATTACGACTTGCTATTCATGCAAATGTAGCATAATGTGGTGTATAACAAATTACCAAACATATGTATTTCTAAAGTGCACTGCTTTATTAAATGAACAGTGTTTTACTCTACTGAAAAATGTATTCTTTAATTGGCTCATAAACTCGCAGAACAGCTTTTTAGTAATTACACATTGGGTTGGGAGCAGTTGTAGAGCTGCATATGGTACCAAGAAAACATGGCTCAACAAACGCAGTTTTTAATCAGGAATAAAATGTAACATTCACTGCCCCACTCTTTTATCACACATCTCACCTAAAGGTCAGTACTGGAAAATGTGCTCACTGCTTGTCTTGTTAAATTTAAATATAACACCTACATCTCTTCATTAAGTAGCTACTGCTTGCAAACAGGCTCTAGGAGAAGGGATGAATGTCTCATCCTAGTATTACATAGGCTGTCTGACTGGACAGTGTAACAAGCTGTCTGATGGCTTCCACATTGCTTTGTTTCACTTTGTTGTTCATGTGAAAGCCATATTGACAGCCACAGAGATGAGGGAGTGAGATGGAGAAGGTGACAGAGGACAAGAAAGAGAGTACAACAAATGAAGAAATGGAAAATGTACACATTAATGGCTTAAGTATTCAGATGGCATTTATGTACTAAAGACATTTCAGTTTTGATTTCTACGTGTTAGCATTATCTCCATTGTCTAAGACTACAACTATAAAGTTTAAGCAGCCCTGAGTTACACTATATTCTGGTGTGTGTAGTAGTGTGGGTGGTGACATGCAGTGTAGTTATGTGAAGAAGAAAGCACTCCCTCTTTAAATTCTAAGATTTTACATGTTTAAGCCCATAATAAATCATTTTTAAATTAGGTAAACTTCAGATCAACAACTTTGCATGACATACTATACCGTATCATTATTTATTTATTTATTTATATATATATTTTTTTTATCTTTATTTATTTAAAACTAAGAAAAATGTGCAACCAGTCCTGGAAAAAACTAAGCACAGACACACATTTGAAAGTGAGTAAAGGGGTTAGTAGCAGCTAGGTGCTGTTACTATATACATTTGATTAACTGATGATATGAGCACCTATAAAAGCTGAAGTTTGGGCAGTTTGCTGGTTTGGAACACTCAGGTGTATGTGGCCATTTCCAAACATTTTAAAGTCTTTTACTGTGAGCAAAATATGTCATTGTTCAGAAGTGTCACATTTAAGCTGCCAGTCTGACCAGGAGTGGATGTACCAGCCAATTCAGAACAATGTCAGGCCATGCAATACTCAGAGAAACTGCAGAGAACCCAAGAGTCACTACTTAAACTCTAGAGGCATTAGTAAACATGTTAAATATTAAAGGTGATGACAGTACGTGTTTGGAAGAGTTGCCAGATTAAAGCCTCTTCTCTCTAAAAGGGGCATGATAGTGTGGCTTGAGTTTCCCAAGTTGCATTTGAAAAAAGCTACAAGATTTTTTCCTTTGGACAGACAAAGCCAAAGTGGGAATGTGTGGCTATAATGCAGAGAGAAAAAAAAAATATCGTTTGGCATCCAAGGCATCTTTGTCAACCATGAACCCTGTATACCAAAGTTTCCTGGGGTGCTTGTCCGACAGCTAAAGCTTGGCCAAAACTGTATGATGCAACAGAAACAGTGACAATGAGCACAGCAGCAAATCTACAACAGAATGGCTGGAAAAAAAAAAAAAAAAAAAAAAAAAAAAGAGTAATCAAGAGGTTACAACAGCCCAATTTTCAGAGCTCAACCTGACTAAAATTTTGTAACAGGGCCTTAAGCAAACCAATGATCTGAAGCAATATTAATCCTATTGCTTCAAAATAGGTGTACTTATTTTTTCAAACCCTGCTTCCTCATTTTAGCTTATTTTTTGTTAAATGATGACAGCATAATTATTATTTGATGTGTTGTCTTCATCGCAGGTTTTATTTAGATCGTTTTAAAAACCTGCAAAGGACCAGATGACTTTTTACTATGCCCTGCATAAAAAAAATAAATAAAACCAAGGACTGAAAGAGGGTGTACTTTCTTCTTCACTTGGCTGGAAGTTGTATCCCTTTTGGTATACCGTTATCAGTGAGGTGTGTATGATCTAAGAAGATTACAAAAGAAAAATTCTATTTCACATTGTTCCATAATTACCTTCCTCTTGAGCTTGAGCCCGCCAGTCATGATTAAGCACTTTTTTTAAATAAGCCCAGTTTCTCTAAAAATAATGTTTCACATTTAATGAGTCCCATCCAACAAGTGGATGATGGCCTTGAGTGACTACAAAATACTGACTGTAACACAGACTTTTTTTAAATCATCCAATTCTTGCTAGTCTTGGTAGCCGGGGGTCGCTTCGCCAGGGGCTCCACTCCTGGCCACCACCAGGAGTGGTGGGCCTGCAGGAGGATATGCCCATGTCCCTTTTTTCTGGCTGTGCCTTGCCAGGCCCTATGGACTAAGGCCCGGCCACCAGATACTCTCCCTCCAGCACCCTTCCCGGGCCTGGCTCCAGAGCGGGCCCCGGTAACCCTATCCCAGGCAGTGTGAACTGTTCCCTTGGTGTTCTACTTTCCATGAGTAGAACACCAAGGTGAGGTGTGGAGTGGGTGAGGTGTTCCAGGAATGTCCCACTGGGAACAAACCTTGAGGCAGACCCAGGACACGCTGGAGAGATTATATCTCTCAGTTGGCCTGGGAATCGCTTTGTGTTCTCCCAAACAAGCTGGAGGAGGTGGCTGGGGAGAGGGAGGTCTGGGCTTCTCTGCTTAGGCTGCTGACTCCGGAGAAGCGGAAGAAGATGGATGGATGGATCATCCACTTTTTTTGTTGCAGTTGTATATTGTCATAAAAAACAAATGGTTGACATATGGTTGGATGGAGCATTTTAAAAACCTGCATGCTAATCGGAGCCATTGTTTACGCCGTTACTTTGTATCCTGCTGCATAGAGTGCACACTACACCAGGCATTGGCATTGGACATAAAACTGGGATGCACTGAACTTTCACTGTGGATCTAATTAAAAGTGCTGAGCAATCGACTTAAATGTCAACCTGCTACTGTCAAAATTAACATGACACATGAGTGTACCGTAGGATGAGTAAGGAGACAGCACGTCTGTGCTCCAGAGTTAGAAAAAAAATGGGAAAAGTTATGAGTGAGATTTTCAGACACTTGTTCCAAAATGTGTTAAGTCTCCCATTAATAAAAGCACTTGTCATATCCCTTGTTCCTTGGCAGAAATAAAAATAGAAACTGACAGGATGAGCAGTGGATAAAGATTAAAATGTAACTAAAACACAGGCTGGGAAACTGGCAGAGAATAAAAGCTTCTTTTTTCATTATTAGAACGATGTATTACAAGGAGAGAGAATGTGCAAAATAAAACAACATTTCCTTGTCCTGTTATTAAAAATGGGAAAAGAAACTGATTCAGACTTCTTGAAAATGTATTTGTATGACCTGCTACATTCTTCCACTGTCTCCAATTACAAATGCCTACTGGGTTTTAAATGAAATCATTAGATCCTAGTCTCTTTTTAATTCACATTTCCAAAACCTCATCATGTACCTATGAGTCATAACAGCCTCCTCATTATGAGAACAAAACCACTCCTGCAGTCTTCAACAGCAGTCATTCACAGTGATTTTCACCCAAGAATAATTTACATTTTCAGTTCCCTCAGTTCCACTTACATTTGTCAACATTGTTTCCCCCTCTCTCTCTCTCTCATACACACACACACACACACACACACACACACACACACACACACACACACCATTACATTCATTAGGGAGAAAAACAACTATACAGCTATGGCTTTTCAAGTGTCAATCACTGGAAATAGGGAGGAGGGGAGCTGAGAAGAGGACATTAAAAAGTCTTATTGTGTAAATAACCAAAAATGAAGGAGACTGAAAAAAAAAAAAAAAGAGGAAGACGGGGAAAAAAAGAAAAGAAGAGACGACAACATGACAAAGCCACAAGAGAGAGTTTCTGGTGTCAATTACCACAAGATTAAAAAGAGAATAATGGAAGCAGAAGGGTGCAGCAAGACGTGTTTAACATTCTCTGTCCATCATCTTAAAATGTGCTGGATGAATATCTTCTTGCTGCTTAAGTGTTCGTAGGAGATGAGGAGCAGAGAGTTAGGGACCAAAGGAAAGATGTGGAGAAAAATGGCTGCTTAGGAGCGAAAATTAGATTTGTAGTCACTTGATAATTTCATGGCAGTATTACCTTGTTGGACTGGAAATATGACAGATGGATTTGGCAGAAGATTAACACACACTTCCAACATATTTACTGGAGTAATTACTTCAATTCAGCAGTCTATATCTGTGTTTCTTGTGTGCTTTTTTTATTATTATTTTTTTACAACAACCAGCTGGGATGATGTTATATCATCGGATTTTTAGTATGATGGTTGTGGCAGAGGGTTTTTCTTCTTCTTCTTCATCTGCTTTTGTTTGTTTGTTTTGATGTAGGGGTAGGAATCTCCTATTACAGGTTGGATGCAACATAACGTATCTCAGTGTGGTTTCATATGTCTAATGTTCCGTCATTAGAAGTCTAATTTGGGTTGATAGATACAGCTGAGCTCACATTTCTACAGTATCAAATAGTTCTGGGATCTTATAGCTATGCACAAGGTAGACTTTGATATTGGTGTTGTGACATATCATCTTCCTGTCATGACTGTGTGCAGACAGGAAGGAATGGTGGACCCAAGAGCAGGAGCAAAAGTGAACTTAAACAACTCCGCTTTATTGCTGGACAGGGGGCAAAACAGAAAACTTGCAAAAATGGGAAAGTAACTAAACTAAACAGGTAGACAGAACACACACGGGGGGGGGGGGACGAGCAGGGAAAGACACAGACACTAAATACAAGAGGTGAACAGGACTAAGAGGAAACAGCTGGGAGACACAGCTGGCACTGATTACACAGATGAGACGGAGGAGCACACAAAACTGAAAACACTGACATAAGACACAGACCTTCAAAGTAAAACAGGAAACTCACACATGAAGAGACAGACTCAAAACTGACAGAACAGGAACAGAGGGAGTACAGAACCGAAACCTAATAGCAAATCTTAACAAATAACCAGAATACACGAGAACGGTTTCAATTGTAAATCTCAGAACTTTCACAGAGCCACCATGACTCAAAGAAGATGTTTCTTTAATGGTTTGACTAATATTGAAATGAAATGTTCCAACAGCTGTGATGGTGCTTAGTAGTTAATTAGATAGAGAATGTTTTATAACAGATCGATATGACTGCAGCCTTTATAGGATCCCACATTACGTTAGTAGTGTTGTGGTCTGAGAGCACTGATAGTGTGCCATTGTGTGTTTGTATATCCAGGTATGCTTTTCATTTTCGTCCTGCTCAAATATGAAACTATTATCAATCAAACACTTTCCTCACAATACTGAAACTGGTCAGGACTGAAATTTCATGTTGTGCTGTGTGGCAGGCAGGAGATTGGACCCAAATGCAGACTTCATGAAAAATGTAAACTCAAAAAGAGTTTTATTGCTGATCCAAGGGGAAAATGATAAAAAAAAAATAAAAATAAAAAAAACTAGTCTCTGGAATAAAGTAAGCTAAACACACGGAGAAGCTCACAGGGAAACACACAGCAAGAGGGACGATGTGACAACAAGCAGGGAATGACAGAGGACTAAAATACATGACGAAGTAATCAGGAAACAGGAGACAGAAGGGAAACGCAGCTGGTACTGATTACACAGATGAGACAGGAAACAGAGTCTAAACATAGAGAAGAACTGTCAAAATAAAACAGGAAACATGAGACAATTCACAAAGCTGCAGACACTAAGACATGCAAACGTGACAGACCTAACAGAGGCAAGACCAAGACTAAATACAGTATAAAATTACTGGGCTAGGAAATATAAAATACACAGAGAACCTATAGACAATGTCTAAAGAAAAACTTTGGAAGAGCTTCAGGAGAAATATTTCTCATTACCACCTACTTTACAATAAAATATTAAAATAGAATATGACTCTCTCTCTCGGAAGTACAATATGGAGAAATGAGGGGGGACTCGAGACAATGCTGCACCTGTTAGGTGTGAAAGTACAGATTGTAATTTTATCTGAGCCTGACAGAGAAAATCAGACATATCAGACAAAATGGCACAGTTACTGTTTTGTCACATGTGCAAAAGGTCAGAATAGCTTTCAAGACTTAACGCAGCTGCTGTATGGAAAACAAGAAGAAAACTTTCTAAAGCTGTCAACAATATATCCATCTGGAATAGGTGTATATATGTAGAACAAAATCTGTGTTTGCGCCAGTGTGAAATAAAAGCCACATCACACTGTGTCTTTCCTGTTTTTCAAAAGTTTTTACTGGTGGTCCTAACAGTCCACCAAACTACAGCATTGCTAATAATTTGATTTTTCTAAGCAAAGTTTCATGAGATACATAAGCAATCAACCATTGTGTTATGTTACAGCACTGATTGCACTGAATGTCATAAAAATGCTCAGTTTAAATCAAGTAGCACAACTGTCACAACTGTCAAATTACATTTAATGTTATTTAAGTCTCACTGACTGACACGAGGAAGCCCTCGTTAAATGTAAAACTTTGACTGTTAACTAAATTTGACCTTACTTATGCACAGCAGTTCATTTTTTTTTTGCACTGACAATGCTGCTTCTTAACTGGCAAGCTTAATATTCAGGCCCTTATTGCCAGTGGCATATATAACACATCACTGACATGTGCAGTTAAACTGCAGAAGTCCATAAGAAAAGTAATCAATTTTGAGAAACTTATAGAAATTAACTTCTTTGCATTATCCCCAGCTTATGTGCATGGTGTGGAACAGTTAAAGTAGCAAAGTTGGATTCTCAGGAGGAAATCCCTGTTCAGCAATAAAATGACTAATGCTTAACTGCTACTTAAGCATCTGCTATTAGGGTGGTCTATAATGTGGGAAATTAACCTCCGAGTTCCCTCGGGAGTCCTTCTTGTACTCGATGTAAATGCATTTAACCTTTCCTCGCCATGTGACCACTTTCTGCAGGCCTCTGAGAACAGACTGCTCGGTTCTGAGTCAATATGGTTAAAACATAATATAAATTTGGATTTGGAACAGTGCTTTAATTTTTAACTTTAAGACTGCTGTTTCCTCAGTACAAATAAACTAATCATTTAGCATCTGTTCAGCTGTACCAGTCCATTGAGGCATTTTAAACAAACATTGCCCCTTGAACGCTTTCTAGACACAATAAATAGCACTGCTTCCTTCACATGTGTTGATTTAAAGCAGCTAATTCTCTTTCAGATATTTCTGTATCTCTGTGATGTAATCAATCAGTGTTAAAATCCTTAAAATCAATCATGATCAGACAAAAAGACCATATACCTGTCACTGCATTTAATGCTAACACTAAAAAGAAAAGTTCCGTTTATTGAGAGCAAATGTGGTATAGATCAGCTACGGTACTTAAACACATGGCAGAAAAATATTGATTATGACAAGACATCTAACCACAGAGCATCCAAATAAGCTGCAAACAAGATTTTAAAGCACACTCCTGGCACCGTGTCAGACAGCTTTAACAAGGTTGTCATCTCTCATGGTTTCCAGTTAATAGGTGCGCCATGTCAGAAGGTTTCATTTATTCATTTATTTTTGTCTTCTCAATATGTTATGAGATAACACCAGGTTGCAGCTCTATGCAACTACCTAGTCACGCAGTAATGCATTTTGTGAGGGAGAACAGTCAATCTCTACATTAGGACATGAAGCCTTGTGAACTCTGGCCCATAGAAGTAAAAGATTTATTATAGTGCCTCAGAAATCACTACTCAAATGCCAAGCAGTGCCTATGTGCTCAAAGAGCAGACACATCTTAACATAAGGCATTTAGAGGAGACTGAGTCAGATCTTCATGGTCAAAGAATAGGATCTGAAGGTGATCAGTGATGAAAAGAAGACTCGTTGTGCCAAGAAACACAAGGACTTGATATTAGACGGGAAATCAGGGCTTGAGTACATTTTCTGCTGCTATGACAGAAAAGGTCAACTCATGGTATCTGCACAGGTTATATTTAGCTTAATTCTGCCTTTTAAATGGTGTAATATTTTCTTTAAAATGACTTGATTGATAAAAGGAATTCACAAAATCTTGCTTAAGAGATTATTTAAGAAGAGCACAGTCGGTTCCTTCTTGGGCGTGGTCTAAGGAGCTTGGAAAGAAAAGCGTCTGGACTTCTTTAGGGTTAAACAGGTCCAGACGCTACGGATTACCACACAAAGATCACTACTCTCCTCAGTGACAACAATACCTACGAAGCCTTAAAGCGAGACCCCACAAGCAGCTACAAAAAGAAAGTTATAGCTTGCCTTCAAGACCTTGAAGAGGACAAAATCATTGACCGCTTTACATATCACGGCCTTTACCCAAGGGATGCCATACCCTGCATTTACGGACTTCTAAGATCCACAAAGGTGTTCCACTCAGACCCATTGTCAGTAGTATAAACTCAGCCACTTACAACATTTCGAAACACCTTTCTACCATCCTAGCACCTGTTGTGGGGAACACCCCACGTCGCATCAAGAACTCCACCGACTTCACTGACAAGGTCTAGAAACTTATCCTGGATCTAGATGAAACCATGGTGTCCTTTGATGTAGTCTCTCTCTTCACTTGCATACCCACCACGGAGGCCGTGGAGACTGTCAGAAAATGACTACAAGAAGACAGCTCCTTGGAGGACAGGACCAACTTCACACCCGATCCGATTTGCACACTGTTAGACCTCTGCCTCACCACTACATATTTCAAATACAACGAGGGTTTCCACAGACAACAACATGGCTGTGCCATGGGCTCCCCCGTGTCACCTATTGTAGCCAACCTTTACATGGAAGAAGTGGAAAGGAAGGCTCTTGGCTCTTTCAAAGGAAGAGTACCCAGCCACTGGTACAGATGTGTAGACAACACCTGGGTCAAAATCAAGACACAAGAACTGGAATCCTTCACTGCGCACATTAACGCTGTGGATAAAAACATCAAGTTCACCAGGGAAGACACAAAGGACAACAATTTACCTTTCCTGGACTGCGCTGTGCACATTGAAGAGAATGGCAACCTCAACATCGAAGTTTACCAGAAGCCAACACACACAGACCAGTACCTCCTGTTCGACTCCCATCACCCTCTGGAACACAAACTTGGAGTAATCAGGACCCTACACCACCAGACAGAACATGTTCCCTCTAAGCCTGAAGGAAAAAAGAAGGAACACACACATGTAAAGGAAGCACTCAAAACATGCGGTTATCCTAATCCGGTTGTTCAGTGATGACGCGACGAATCCTACTTCCGGGTCTAAAGTAGTCTGCGTTTAATATGGCTTTTGTGTTGTTAACATGTTTAATGTTATGTATTTTCTTCTATTTGATCTCAAAAAGCTCCTAAAACAGTCAGTGATCACTGTTGACCTCCCTCGGCTTTTATTACCGCTAATCATTTATTTAAGCTCAGTTTTTAAAACCTTAGGATGTAACTACAGCCCAGCCCATGCAGCAGTATATGAATGACTAACCTCGTATTGTGGATGGATTATCTCAGTTGTTCTCCTGGCTGAAGTTTGGTCCTTTTACAGCATCCTGCCATGCGATTACATTTGTTCCTGACCACCGAGAACACTCACATTAACTTTTATCGAGTGGGAAAAAAGTTAGCTTGTTTATATTATGCTAACATAGCTGTGTCGCTAGCGGTCACGTAGCACATCATTATATACCAGCTAGCCCAACTTCAGTAACCCTACAAACGTCACTGCTGTTTAGTTTTCTGTCTTCATTTATGCTGGAAGTGATAGCAGAGCTGTACGTTTTAATTTGTTTCCAAAACCCCACAGTCAGGACATGCTATATTGTATTTAGATAGAAGCTAGCGAGCTAACTCCCTGCTAACTTCTAACTCCGTTAAATGTCATAAATTCCATTTTCATGGATGCCTGGATGTTAAACTCAATTGTTACACCTGGTAGAGCAGAACGCTGATCATTTTATTAAAGATGAAAGACTTTAGACAGTTTTTCAACTCTCAGTAATCCCATAGTGATCGTTTGATATATGGACCTGCAGCGGAGTTTAGACCCAGACACGGCTAGTGACGTCAGACTGAACAACCGGATTGGGTGTCTATAAAGTCAGCAAAGATGCGCAGAAAAGAAGACCAGACACCAGCGAGGGAGGATAAGAAAGACAGACGCAACAACATTGTCATCCCCTATGTAGCCGGTGTATCAGAGAAACTCAGGAGAGTTTTCTTCAAGCACGACATCCCAGTGTATTTCAGACCCAGCAACACGCTCAGACAGAAACTGGTTCACCCGAAAGACAAAACTCCAAAACACAAACTTAACAATGTGGTGTATGCTGTACAGTGCAGCGAGGAATGCCCAGACCTCTACATTGGAGAGACCAAACAGCCACTTCACAAGCGCATGGCACAACACAGAAGAGCCACCTCCACAGGACAAGACTCAGCAGTCCATCTGCATCTTAAGGATAAAGGACACTCTTTCGAGGATGCCAATGTTCACATTTTGGACAGAGAGGACAGATGGTTTGAAAGAGGAGTGAAAGAAGCCATCTATGTCCACTGTGAGCGACCATCTTTGAACAGAGGCGGGGGTTTACGACACCAACTCTCTGCCATCTATAATCCAGTTTTGAGATCCCTTCCCAGACGCCTTAACGGGGGTCCTTTTTCCCCTCTTTGGGGTGATACTCCCACGGGATTTAAATCTGGGACTCTCCACCATTTGAGTCTAGAACTGAAGAAGCTTCTAGGATGAGAGGTGAAACGTCTTCAAGCAACTTAAAGAAGTCCAGACGCTTCTCTTTCCAAGCTCCTTAGACTACGATGACCTGAATGACTGAGAACCTTCGAAGACTTCTTGGGCATGGAACGATGTAGCGTCTCTTTACCCTTGCAAGGTTACTAGAAAGGTCATGACAGCATATATGTGTTTTGCGGCAGCCCTGTGGGGGTACTGCAGAATTAAAGAGCACTGACACCCTAGTAACAAAGTGAACCAAAGTCAGCTATATGTCTGTCCATATAGCTGACACAGTGTCATCAAACATATCTATCAAACATATTTTACTATGTGTTGCCTTGTCTCAATTTTCTGCTTTGAAGTAATATTTTTTTGCACATGGTTCTTTGGCCTTTATGGGAGGGTGGCATTTGAGGTAGTTTAAGGCCAGTGAGAGGCAGACAAGAGGAAAGACAGCACCTTCAAGTTTAAGTTTGAGGTTCGTTTTCTGCTGGAAAACAATGTATTGCTCCCTTTGGGTTAGAGGAGAGTTGCTGCCTCAAGCAACGAAATGCAATTATTTCAGGATCCTGTGCTCAAATGATAGAATGTGAGAAGGACAGGTAGATTGGTGGAGTTGGTACAGTATCAGCAGTAATGCTGATGTTGTAGTGGATGTTTTGGTGAACTGGGAACTGGGTTGTGCCTCAAGGCAGAGGTTTAGATTTACCAGTGGGTCTATGCTTCACCTATAATCATGAGCTCTGGTTAGTGACTTAAAAACTGCATTGGTGGATACAAGTGGTCGATATGAGTGAGCTCAGAGTACATACACTGTTCCTCCATGTCAAAAAAATTTGACCTGAGGTGGTTGAGCTATATCGTGTGGATGCCTTCTGAGTGATTTTATGGACATGGCTAGTGTAGACTTTGCAGAGAATACCATGCTACTGTAAGCCAACTATCACTGCAACCTCCAAGAAATCCAGACAAGTGGCTATGTTAATGGCAATTTTATTAATCTCATGCAAAAAACTTTTCCAAAGGAACAGGACACCCCTGATGTGTGAAGAGCAAACTTATCAAATATCTCTTTTATTGTTGTACTTTGTAGGTGGCTGCTGTGAACTTGTCTCACAGCCGGCTGCACTTAGAAACTAATGTTAGTTGTACAGCTCAGGGGACAGCATGTTTGATGAAAATTAGGTTGTAGCTCATCTACCTTACAATGGTTGGAAAGAGTCATTGTTTGTGTATCAACAACATCTTCCCTAAAAGTTTCTCGCTATAAGCTACACTTTGTGAAAATGTTTCCAGTGAAGTATTTATTGAGATGTTGAAGTGCATCTCATGCTTCAGGGATAAAGGTTTGGTCTGTTGTGCTTCTGACGAGGAACTGATTTAAGTTTTAAATCGAATCAACTAAAACATTAAAATGAATCAATCAAAATGTGGGAGCAAATTATTTTTGTGCACTAAATGCAGCACAGTTGAGCCTCAGTATGCATCCCTTATTTCCAGCCTCTTGAGATAATTGCTATGTACAGTGGGGCAAAAAAGTATTTAGTCAGCCACCGATTGTGCAAGTTCCCCCACCTAAAATGATGACAGAGGTCAGTAATTTGCACCAGAGGTACACTTCAACTGTGAGAGACAGAATGTGAAAAAAAAAATCCATGAATCCACATGGTAGGATTTGTAAAGAATTTATTCGTAAATCAGGGTGGAAAATAAGTATTTGGTCAATAACAAAAATACAACTCAATACTTTGTAACATAACCTTTGTTGGCAATAACAGAGGTCAAACGTTTACTATAGGTCTTTACCAGGTTTGCACACACAGTAGCTGGTATTTTGGCCCATTCCTCCATGCAGATCTTCTCGAGAGCAGTGATGTTTTGGGGCTGTCGCCGAGCAACACGGACTTTCAACTCCCGCCACAGATTTTCTATGGGGTTGAGGTCTGGAGACTGGCTAGGCCACTCCAGGACTTTCAAATGCTTCTTACGGAGCCACTCCTTTGTTGCCCGGGCGGTGTGTTTTGGATCATTGTCATGTTGGAAGACCCAGCCTCGTTTCATCTTCAAAGTTCTCACTGATGGAAGGAGGTTTTGGCTCAAAATCTCACGATACATGGCCCCATTCATTCAGTCCTTAACACGGATCAGTCGTCCTGTCCCCTTGGCAGAAAAACAGCCCCATAGCATGATGTTTCCACCCCCATGCTTCACAGTAGGTATGGTGTTCTTGGGATGCAACTCAGTATTCTTCTTCCTCCAAATACGACGAGTTGAGTTTATACCAAAAAGTTCTACTTTGGTTTCATCTTACCACATGACATTCTCCCAATCCTCTGCTGTATCATCCATGTGCTCTCTGGCAAACTTCAGACGGGCCTGGACATGCACTGGCTTCAGCAGCGGAACACGTCTGGCACTGCAGGATTTGATTCCCTGCCGTTGTAGTGTGTTACTGATGGTGACCTTTGTTACTTTGGTCCCAGCTCTCTGCAGGTCATTCACCAGGTCCCCCCGTGTGGTTCTGGGATCTTTGCTCACCGTTCTCATGATCATTTTGACCCCACGGGATGAGATCTTGCGTGGAGCCCCAGATCGAGGGAGATTATCAGTGGTCTTGTATGTCTTCCATTTTCTGATGATTGCTCCCACAGTTGATTTTTTCACACCAAGCTGCTTGCCTATTGTAGATTCACTCTTCCCAGTCTGGTGCAGGTCTACAATACTTTTCCTGGTGTCCTTCGAAAGCTCTTTGGTCTTGGCCATGGCGGAGTTTGGAGTCTGACTGTTTGAGGCTGTGGACAGGTGTCTTTTATACAGATGATGAGTTCAAACAGGTGCCATTCATACAGGTAACGAGTGGGGGACAGAAAAGCTTCTTACAGAAGACGTTACAGGTCTGTGAGAGCCAGAGATTTTCCTTGTTTGAGGTGACCAAATACTTATTTTCCACCCTAATTTACAAATAAATTCTTTACAAATCCTACCATGTGGATTCATGGATTTTTTTTTCACATTCTGTCTCTCACAGTTGAAGTGTACCTCTGGTGCAAATTACTGACCTCTGTCATCATTTTAAGTGGGGGAACTTGCACAATCGGTGGCTGACTAAATACTTTTTTGCCCCACTGTAGTTGTTTGTGTGCTGCATGAGGGCCTATCAAATACACATTAAACTGGCATTATATAACACTGATTCGTGCTTGTTCAGCTGCAAGACTGGCATGTAAAACTGTGATTGTGCATATCAGATGGGGTTTTCATGTGAACAATGTTCAAGATGCCATTAAGCATCGATGAGGTTTTTCTTCTTTGGGGAATTTTTGTTGCCTTGATCACTGCAGCAATATCTCCTGGTTGCCAAGTTTGCATTTAATAGCTAAATCATGTCACTACATGTAGTTATTATTAATATTTTTTATGATAGCGCTATATTTTTAAGTATGGAAAATAAAAAAAATAATGTTTTATATACAAATAAAGCCCTTCTTCAGGTCATAGTTGAAAGAAATCTCCGTCCCGGGTTTCTCCGTGGATCGGGTTTCCTCCGAGGCGTGGGCACCTATAAGCAGAGTTTTGTCTTTTCCCTATAAGATTCAAAATTATTCAAAGTAACACTCAGGTATGCCGTTCAGCAGGTTAGTTACAGCGCCGGGAGTAGCTTGGGAGAACAAGGAAACACAGACTGCTTCAGGTTGCTTTCCCAAAATCAACTCAAAGGTTTATTCATCATACAACAGTTTATATAGAGGAAAAAGGTTCGTGTGTCAGCAGATTCTCAGTTCAGACCGGTACAGACCAAATAAGGAAGCGTCTTCCTGCCCTCTGAGCAAAGAAGTATCCTTTGTATAGTTTATCAGTTCAGCTACAATTTATGATCATCCCAGCGAAATACACTCCTAGACATAGAATACAGAGTTCTTTCATTAGTGAATTCTGAAACAAACCACCTGGCCTTTAACAAGCTCTTTTCTAGGAGATAAAGAAGGGAAGATGGGAGTAAGGGAGTGATCTCTGTGGTGTTTTCGACCTTGAGGTACCAGCCTGTGATTCTTACACATTAATTCTTGGGTCACAGAGAAAGAGAAAAACAACTAGTAAATGGGCCTTATTGAGTAACAGTTTTCCTGTATAATATCACTATAAAACAATATCCTGTAAATGCTACCATGGTATCAAAATATCACAACAATAACTAAGAAACATCTCTTGGTTTTTTTAATTAATTCAGCATTTTAACTCCAAAACAACTATTTTCAGTTTTTTGGGGTTGTGCTCACACATGCTGCAGGCCTATATTATCTTCTCACTGCAGGGACTCCGAGAGGATTTAACAGCATAAGAAATTCAACACTTTCAACACAAAATGAAACTTTCCTTGTCAAACCATTCCCAGAATAAGTGGCCCAGTTTAATTTTCTCACCATTTGGCTTCAGATCCTATAGCGCAGATTGTTCAGGGAGAGAATAATCTTAAGCATCAATGTATAATTAACTCAAAAGGTCAAAGGATCCATCTGGTTTTCAATTAAACTGTTATCTCCTAAGGAAGGAGCTAGTATTTGACTTCTTTCTATAGGATGGGAGCCGCAGAGGTCAGCGAAATTAATGTCTCCCATGTCTACAATCCAGCGAGAGTTTTCATCCTCACTTACTCATTAGGTTGGATATGACATCTTTCCTATAGTAAAGTTTCTTCAGTATTACTTTTACTTCTGAAAATCCCTCCTCCAACTCTGTATCTACACAATTTATTGCGTATGAACATATTTGATGCACTGAATACTTAACAGCTGTAACAGACATATTATCTGATAAATTAAATAGCTTAAGAAAAAGGTGCCCACCATGATAGCAAAGTCTTCACTTTGTGATTGGTTTCACTTTGTGAGCCTGTCTGTGTGTGCACTTGTGCTAACCAGTTTTTGGGCTGTAGAGCATCATGCTGTATATTCTATAACAGTGAGGACATTTTGGCTAATGTCTTAGTATCTCAAGCCCCTTGATAAGCTTGTTTATTAGTTAAGGCATTAAAACGATAGGATAAAATTAGGCCAGGACATCTGTGGACACATTAGAAGTGGTTGTTCTTAATACCATGATCAGTCCAGCTGGAGTCCTCTTGCACTGTCTTGTCTTCACCAACAAATAAACACAATCATAATCAAATTTCATGGCATGCAGGCAGTTTGGGTTACAGACAGACTTTGTCTGTGCAGCATCTATGAATTATTTACAGGGGAATAATTACTGCATGTACATTCTTGCCAATTTGTGTAGTAATTATGTCTTTTTTTACTTAACTGGAAGACCTATATTTAGATCTGCCTACAAGTCTCACTGACTGAAAAATCATATATTAGCTTCAGTTGTTTCTTTTCTGGGGGGAAGTAAATGCTTAATTTATTTGAGCTAGACTGAAAAGCTGTTATTCAAATCCCTTGGTCCATTTAACAAACAAATATGAATACTGCTTTAAACTTGGTTTCCAAAGTCCACACTTGATTCGTTATAAGCATGTGTACTGCAGTTCTCTTGGAGGTTTACTGCCCCCCTCCAAATAAATAAATAAATAAATAAAATCTAAGCACTGGAAATAGAAATTGGCATTTAAAGTGTTTCTGTCCATCCAGCTTTCATAATTAACTGTCGAGCCACTGGCTAGTTTGATTGTTTCATCGATTCTGATTGGCCCGTATACCCATGGGTTTCCTCTAATAGCCCTCTTTCTCTCTTTGTCATCCAATTGGCCTATCTCGCCTACCATCACCGCAGGCTGGTTGGTCATTTTGGCATTTTGAGCTGTCTGTGAAGTTAGTCTTTGTAGCCACTGGCAACTGCATGTGAGTGTTTGTGTAATACTGTGAACTGAGACCAGGCCCAACAACAGTCCTCAGCAGACCTCATCGCTTCTGCAGTACTGCACATGCACACAAATCATACATGCACACAAGCATCATTTAGCTTTACTCCAGGCTAATGGCAGAGTGTGGCAGATGACACTAAAGTACACCGGCTGGCTCACATAGCCTGAAACACAAACCCTCATCTACACTCTGGACACGGGGGATGAAAAATGCATCTCTGACACACAACAGAGTTGTGTATCAATGGCTTCAGAGGACATTGCATTATTTTGTGGAGGGCTTTTCTAACCACAAAATATTACTATTTGTTCAGTCAAAACCCTGACCCAATCCTATCAAACCTTGTACTCTCGTCACTATAAAATCCAGTAATTTACTTAATGCAATCTTGCCTTTCTGCCCCCGTAATGTGCGCAGAACATGAGTTGTGACATTCGTTTCTGGACAATCTCTGACTTTACTGACAGAGTGATGTTAAACTCATATCTCACTGATGACTCAATGATAGCAAGTTACAATTATATAAATCACAAAGGTTTAATGTCCAAAATCCCATCAAATAAGTATCTCCTAATGAAAGCAGTGTCAGGGTTTGGAATTTAGTTATAGTTATGGATCTGCTCTTTCTTCCTCACGTCTCCCAGTTGCTTTTCAGTGTATTATTTTTCCTTTTTTTTATCATTTGGTCCCCAAGTTCAGTTTGTTTCAGTCTTATTGCTTCTAAAACAAATTCTACGCTAGCTGTCCTGTTTGTAACTATGTTCAGATACAAAACCAAAGTCAAGATGCTGAAGTAACCAGGTGAAGCAAAAGAAATAAAAAGTAGTTCATTTTTTCTCTACCTAAGATTGTGTATGAAGAAAGTCCAAAGACCTAAAAATGGATAATATCCTGGAAAATTTAAAGAGAAGTCTGCACTTCAGTTGAAACCAACACAAAATTACGTTCATAAATATAAAACTATTGTTTATAAACACGAATGTTAAAACATAATATCAAATTAGAAGGTATCACCTAAATAGCTATCCTTTACCTCGATAGCACGATAGCAGTAAAAATGATTTTGAAGTATGAGAAGTTTATTCTTCAGAAAGTTAACAGGATGACTTACTGAGTGCCTCCTCTGTGGTCTGTACGAGGTTATTTTATTCTTCTAGTCCTCAGCCATGCCTTTCACCACCATAAACAAAACTCTCTTCTGTTCAATGCACTGAAGTTTAGGAAAAAATTATGTTGCCCCAGATAGCAATGCCTGCCTTGCTTTTTTTGCTCTTCTTGAACTACATTGTAACCAGAGACCACAGAGGAAAGTCAGCAGATGTGCTGTATCACAGAGGTTAATGGTGGCATGGTAGTAGAGGAATTCATGGTGCCAGATTATTTTATCATTCCTTCTGTGCTGGCCGGGGACTTGCCCAAAGCCCCTCTCATTTGGTAAGGTTAAGTCCTGCCTCCAAACAGGAAATGTCATGTTATTCCTGTCATAGATGGTTAAATGAATCTTTTTATTATCCTTTTTGCCTTGGTTATGTCTCCCTGAGGCTCCGCAGCAGCAATTAAACGAGCAAACTGTACATCATTAGAACTTTAAGTATATGGTCATCAGTGAAGATGGCTTGGGTTGAGGTTCCACCGATTATTTTGGTCTTTTTTCCTTTTCTGAGCATAGATCAAAGATACTATTAGGTTGGGACATGTTGTATCCAGTTTTCCTACGCACTTAAAAATGAAAGCAAAACAGAAGCAAAATTGATATAAGACATGAAAGAAAGCAAACACTCAAAGTAAAATGGGAAATAAAAAGATATGAAAGAGCATGCACAAGAAAAACAAAAGAAATTGGTCAAGGAATAAACAAAATATGATATGAGACAGAGGGAGGGATAATTTCTAAATAATGAAAATAATAATAAACCAGACATAAACCCAAACAAGCTGTTCACTGGAAACAGTAACAATATGAGATGGTATACAGACAGAACTACTAGAATAAAACCGTACTTAAAAGAGGACTCCAAGAAGTAAAATAACAACAAAAATCTAAGCTGCACACTGGACCAGTCCAAAGGATCCCGACATGTATAATACAAAGATCCAGTAAATTCTTCATCATTGGGTTTAAACTTACTGCATATCATTTTGGGTCGAAAATTAGCTGACGTTGCTGAAAATATCAAATTTATTCACTCCCTAACAGGCCAGAGAAAAATATGTTCCATTTATTTTGACTTATAACATTTTCAGTCATACTTTTTCCCCTGTGCAGCTTACAGTGAATAGTAAAAACACGATCCAAATTTTAAAAAAGAAGAAAATGGAATAACCACAAGGACGTGGTCAAATAAGACATAAAATACATAAGAGCGCACATCTGACAGCAAAAAGGTGTTCTCTGTCATCTGAACTCAACCGTGGCTTTTTTAATTCCTCCTGATGTTGTGTCGGCTTTGCGAACAATTTTTCTTATTAGTGCTTGTGCCTTGAGAATTGTGTGTTAATTGAGTTCAGGTAGCGGTGCTGTGAGGTAATTACAATGAATGCCAGCGTTTTCTAAATGAGCATCTGTTGCAACCTGCAAACTGAGCTTTCCACAAAAGGTCTCACAAAAATGCAGCACATGTAATAATAGGTAAAAAGGTGTTTTAAGCCAAGGGAAATAAGACTTGTTTGGCTGGATGGATTATTAGGAAGACAGCTTAATATTCAAACTGAAACAAAAATTAAGAAGTAAGGAAAAGAGACAGCAAAAGAGAGCAACGGAAGAATAAGAATATGAGTGTTTACATGCTAACACTGCAAACTAATGGTATAACCAGTGTGTGGCATCAGTGCCTGACTGTGTGTGTATGCGTGCCATTTTGTGTGAGAACGAGATAGAGAGATACAGACAGAGAGACAGCGTGTGTGCATTAGCTTTCAGAGCTCAAAATGTCAACATCATGGCATGAGGGCAGAGACACCCAAAGCTGTTTCTCTAATGCCAGCGAGATAATGCTAAGCCACAGGCTGTGTGTGCATGTGAAAGAGGTAAAACAGCTGTTTGAAAGGTCAGAATTTCTACAGAGAGACAGGCTACAAAGATGGGAGCAGATGGCCAGATGATGGAAGGAGTGAGGGAGTTAAAAAGGGAAGGACCAAGGCATAGTTGGATCAGTCTGTGCATGAAAGGGGAAGAGAAACGAAAATGTGGATCAAATGATGAGCAAGCTTTTATTTTCCCTAAATAGAAGCTTTCATTCTTTCATGTAACTTTCAGCACAAAACAGGTTCTTAAACTCTGTAAAACATTCATTGTTTTTTTTTTCTTCTTCTTCTTTTTTAACTAGAATCCAGTTTGAAGGAAAGTAAATCATTTCTATCTTATATCATACCCCACCCCTGGATTTGATGTTGCTTCTTGGTTTAGTGTGAATGAAATTTGAATCTGGCATTCAGCATAAGTATATACCCTTTTAATTAGCTGATGCATTAAAGTATCTTAAATGTCTTTATATTACCTGTATAGCTATTTTTATTTATTTATTTTTTAGAAAGAGGGGCAATACATATTAATGAACATTTTAACAAATGTAAATATCCCAGATTATAGCCTTGGGCTAATTTCAATCTGCAGACTCTCTGGCAGGTTGGTGTTAAACACAAGTTAGTAAAAACATACAGAGACACTATTTACAGGTCATGTGACAAGGACAAAAACAGTGATCACATTATACTAGAACAAACAATGACAAGGAGAGTGGACACAGAGGACAGTATAGATAACAATAACGGAAACACATCAATTATATTGCACAAACCCCAGTATTGTACATGCCCTGACCATCGTGATATTGCGTTCACCCATTGCACTAACAGTTGTTTCCCTTTTTGTAATACACTAACTCTTTTTCCCGTCCAATATAAAACATGATTATTAAACATGATTACATGTTTGTGTATCCCTCAGCCACCCTTTTAAGTGACTCTTAAAGATGGGTAGACTTGTACTTTCCCTCACTGACAGTGGAAGACTATTCCAGAAGCTCACTCCCTGATATGACAGAGCATTCTGTGAAAAGGTGGTCCGCCTGAGTGCCAGTTCACAATCACCTCTAACAGTGGCTCGAGTCAGTCGAGACCTGGCAACACTGCTAGACTTTTGTTTAATAAAATCACTCATTGGTGGAGGCGCCAGACCATGTATAACTTTGTATATTAGACAGGCAGATTTAAATAATTTGAAATTAGTAAAATTTAAAAACTTGTATTTTTCTAAAATTTGACAATGGTGATATGAAAAAGGTTTTTTATCTAATATTTTCAATGCTCTTTTCTTGCATACATCAATTGGCCCAATAGCAGCAGAGCTCGTATAGGACCAACTTGTAATACAATATTCAATATGAGCCAGTATCATAGAATGCAGGAATGTAATCGCTGCTGTGTCTGTTAATGATGTGAGGATATGTCTAAAGTTCTGTATATTAACATTTACAGTTTTCACTATTTTTTTTAATGTGTTTTTTAAAGGATAATTTAGAGTCTAGTAGCACTCCCAAATACTTAAATTCCTCAACATTAATTAATTCTTGTGCACCCAAGCAGACTTTTACTGCAGCCACGGTTGTTTTAGGTTTACTAAAAAACATTGATACGGTCTTTTTAAAATTAAGGCACAAGCATGAGTCATTCAGCCATTTTTGTAAATCATGTAATGCCAGTGAAAGCTGATGGGCTGCATCATCAGCAGTTTTGGCTTGCGTAAAAGTTACCGTATCATCCGCATGCATAATCGTGTCCACATTTTTGCACACATTAGGCAAGTCATTTACATAAAGTGAAAATAACAGGGGGCCTAGAATTGAACCCTGGGGGACACCTTGCGTACAGTAAAGATAGGGTGACTTGCTATTCTTTATTTGCACGCATTGTTTTCTATCTGATAGATAAGACTGTATCCATTTAATAGTGTGACTACTAAAGTTAAATGTCGACAGTCTAGACAAGAGCTTAAGATGATTCACAGTGTCAAACGCACGCTTGAAATCAAGAAAAACAGCCGCAACATAACTGCTCTTGTCTAAGTAAGATTTCACTCTCTCAACAAAAACACAAACAGCCATTTCAGTTGAATGAAGAGTGCGAAATCCGAATTGTATAGGGTGCAAACCCGGATTGGAGTCATTAAGATGTTTGATGATAGAGTTAGCAACCCACTTTTCTGCTATCTTTGAAAAGATAGGGAGTATGCTAATAGGTCGATAATTAGCAGGGTCTGTTTTATCACCCGATTTATAAATTGGTGTAACTTTTGCCACCTTCCAACTCAGAGGAACGATATTTCTTATATATTTCTTATATATTTTAAAAACTCATCTATTCAAAATAAGCAACACATGCATTCTTACTGTGCATGATTGTGATAGTCTAAAGTCTAAATTAAAAAACTTCCAAAACCAAATATGCTTTTATTTCGGATATTAGGAAAGAACTTATTTGCAGGAAAGGAATATCGTTTTGCAACTCTCTGGGCTGCTTACTAAAACTCTTGATTTTCCTCAGTCACACCATATTGTGTGGCCGCCAAGACTCCACACCACCTCAGGTGTCGTCTGGCCTTTCATAATCCCACAGAGGGCAGAGCGACAATTTGGACGAAACTGTGTGACGGACAGCCAAAACCAGACACTCCCAAATGTGTGACTCCCACGAAAACTTTGAATGGATCAGCTTTGCTGTTTGCCTAACATGCGTGGGATATAAGGGTGGTAAAGTGTTTCCTCATGCTTCTGTTTAAAAAAAAAAAAAAAAAGGATAGGGAGTAAAATCGGTACCTAGGAAGTTTCTAAGGTGGGTGTGAATCTGTGTTAAATGAAGCGAAGGGTAAAATAACTGAAATCTGTCCATGACCTTTTCAGGGGAGATAAACTCTTGACAAATGCCACCCTGAGTCCAGCATACTAGTGTGTCTGTTTACACGCTTGCATAACTTGTGTGTTCTTCTGTCCGTGCACAGCCAAACTCTAATCCCTAATGTCCTGGACATTGCATCATTAACAGCAGGTGCTCTTAATTATATTTTCATGATTGCCGGCCCATTTGTAAACCCCTGTCTTACTCTAATGTATTAGAAAAATGACCTCATAAACAATTAGTGAGAGTAATGAGATTACATAACCAGCTCCACTGAGGTCTCTGTGCTATATTCAGCACAATGCCACAGAAAGAGTGACTATTTGGCCACAGATTCTGGGAAATAATCCAATCAGTGTAGCTTTTTCACCTTGACACACACGTGCATGCTATGGGAATGAATGGAAAACAATTTTATTGAATCTGATATAGTGTCTCTTCATCTGTGATCAGAGATAATATAAAACTCATGACAATATTGCAACAAATTGCCAAACATCCCTGCAAGTTAATTATTAGTGTGTTGTAGCTGTATGTTTCTTGTAGGTTTAATCTCATGTTTTCATAACCTGTCTTTCTTATGATGCTTATTTCACCTTTTTATTCTAGGAGGCTTAAATGTTCTACTGCAGGGATCTTAGAGAGATAGAGGGGAGGCCACAGCAGCTACCTGGCCCTGCTTAAACACAATGTATGAGACGGTTAGTAGGATGCCTTCTATTGTGCCTCATGTGCTAATGGACTCACGCAGTGGAGAAAACCAGGCCCCGCTGGATGCTATGGCCTCTGAAGGCTGTGGTTCAACAGTCTCTACATCTACGGTAGCTACCTGCTGACCAGCAAGTGAGGAGGAGAATGAGGAAAAGTCAACAGCAGAGGTGGAGATAAGTGTGAAACAGGGGGGATGGTGAATCTGGATTTTAGCCTCTGCCTAACCTTCAAAAATATGGAAAACAGAGTTTTGCAGAAGCTACAGCAGGAGGCAGAAAAGGAAGGTAAGCACTTTGTGCAGCCCTACAGAGACTTTCTGCACCTTCTTCACAAGAGTTAACTTTAAATTAGATTCATTAATTAATCCTCCATTTTTCTTTCAGCAGATATCAGCTAAAGCTTCAATTTATTACACTGTATGAAGTCTCATAACAGGGCTGGTAATGAAGTTATTTGGGGTAATCCCTGTTAATATTTTCATCAGAAATAAATGCTGAACAAATTAATTAATGTCTGTGTTCCTATCTCTGAGTCTGTAAGATTGCAGTTTACAAACTGTCCCACTAGAAGCGATTTCCTTGAAGTGGCTTTTTGTGCCTAAAAAACAAAAACAAACATTCACAAACACCAGGCTCCACTAAAAACCATTCCACTGATAAATAAGCTTGATAAACACTATAAGAAGATTACACACATCAAATAAATACATCTGCACAAAAAAAGGAAAAAAACTAAAAAATGATGCATAAATACTGTAATACCGTACTACAAGTCAAACGTTTTGACACAGGAGTGGGCTTTGACACAGTGCTAATCAAATCTGCTTCAACCTCCTAAGACCCAAACTCTTTCATGGCATGCATTTTCAATTTCTCTTTGCTATTTGGGCTCATTGGGACCTGATGAATGTAAAAACAAAGAACTACGTGATTTATTTTTTTGACCTGATTTTTGTTTCAGAGAAAAACGAGGTCCACATATGAGGACATTCGCTTTAAATTTTGATAGAACAGTGGCAGTATAATGTCCTCGTAAGTGGATATCAGGCCTTTGTAGAGAAAACTTAGTATTTTGGTCTAGACAACCCTAAAATGTATTGTCCACATATGTGGACACCAGGTCCTAGGAGGTTAATAAAAAAAACTACAGTCCAAACGGGCATTGGGGCAACAGGGGCAGATACCTGAATTAGGAAATATCTATGTAACAAAGCTTTAAGTTCATTAACGTCAATATGTGAGTGTCTAGAAGCAACAGAGGTAGGCAACAATATTTCTTTGTGTTACATGCATATTTAATCAGGCTGGCTGATTCCAATCAGCAATTCCAATATACTCACTACAGATCACAATGTTGTCTGCAATCATCGTAGTCCACAGAGCCTCCTGCCTAACTTCATCTGTCAACCTGTTCATTCACCGAAATGGGAGATGGGGTTCAGAGCCACTCCCTGATGTAATATCACCCCCACCTTGACCCCATCTGTCAGCCCTACTACACAATTCACCACTGTCTTGCTACCCTCATACGCGTCCTCCACCAACCTCACATACTTCTCTGCCACTCCTGTTTCCTCATGCACTACAACAGTTCCTCTCTTGGCATCCTGTAACACGCTATCCCTAGATCCAGCAAGGCATAGCCCAGCTCCTTCTGACATTCTCTATACTTCTCCATCAACATTCTCAAAGCAGGAAACGCAATTGTCTATAACTGTATGAAGCTGCTGTTCACCTGAATGGTGTATAAAATATTTTACCAATAGATATCTTGCAGATTGCAGTCACCTGAGGTCTGTTTTCTTACCAAGTGTGAAATCCTCGCTACGATGGCTGCTATAGGACAAGCATGTTTTAGTCAGCCAAAAAATTAAAAAAACAACAAAATTAGACTTTACCCCATAACACCCATGGCCAGACATCTCAGCTGTTAATGCCAGGTAAGAAGCATCCACCTTAGAAGAGGCTTTAAAATTTCGTAAAAGAAGTGTGATCCAGGTCAATGAGTCAGAGTTTTTGAGGAAATACACTCAGTGAATAAACTCTCATAATATGAGAATCTAATCAAACTGTTTGGCATGGCAGATTCCACAAACCAAAAATACATTAATTATTCATTTATGAGAATGCATAAATTTTATTCAATGTTTATTTATGAGTTTAGTATCTTTTTTTCTATCATTAACCTCACAAACTTACTGATTGTACCTTTAACGTAGCTTCAACAACTCTTTCCCATATTTTCATGGCATTTCTCTTTAACTTTATTCATCTATAGTTACTACAACTCTGCACATTACCCTTGTTCCTAAAAATTGGTATCAGTACACATCTTCTCCATTCCTCAGGCATTCTCCCACTCTCCAAGATTGTGTTTTACTTTCTGGTTAAAAGTTCACTGTCTTCTTAAACATCTCCATACCTCCACAGGTATGTCATCTTGGCAAACAACAGAAAGGCTGTCAGTTGAGGATAAATAAAAACTTTGAGAGTACACAAGTGCAACAAGTGAATGATGATGAAAAACAGCAAAATAAACTTGAAATGTCAAGGTGTCCCTTTAGGGGAATACTGGTTTTTGATTATTTGAATGTCTCATTAATCATACAGCATATGGCTATCAGCACCTTTTGTTTTCATTGCAGAATCTTAACCAGTGCAACCAAGCCTGTGTAGAAACTTTTTATTCCCACACATGAAAAATGGCCAGAGACAAATTGTAAGCAGAGTGAAATGCAAAATGTCAATCGTCCCTCCCAGGAAAATACTGCACTGTATTCATTTGAAGGACTCATCACTCAAAATGAAGCATTCTGAGGAGCTGTACAGTTCCCTGTATGTCTTTTTTTGGCATTTACAGTCAATCTGGTGACATTTAGAATTTGAACTTTTAAAAAAAAGTTTGCGACCATGTGATGCTTCTTTTGTTAAAATTTATTTGACAATCAGTTCAGTGCTTTGCCAAACCCAGATGTTCATACGCTGCTCTTGCCTTGAGTCACAGGGCATAAAATACTATTAAAAGACAGACAGAGAGGAACCACAAAAATGGGCACCTGTTAAATGATGGTTGATCTAATACATTTTTGGTTCAATTGCATCATCATTAATAACTGCAACCCAGTATCATGGCAAAACATGCAATAGACCACTGTGACCATTTCACATTTCACTAAAGCAGAAATGGCAATACCAGTAGGAGGAGATAATATATTCCAAGTGACCAAGGAAGGTATGAAGTAGCTTCCAGGGTCCTTCGATGGTAGAAAGGATTTAGCCTGGTAGTTAAAATGCATTTACATGTAAATGTGTTATTAAACTCTTTCCCATGATTATTTTCATGTTGGCTTGAAATGAAATCTCTCTCTCTCTGCTGTTATTGCAGTTTCTGCATGCATGTTCATTTCACATTTTGCAGAGGCAAAGCTGCAGAAGAGGAGAGAATCACATGCTACAGTATGGTTGCAAATGTTTCAATAAATTCCTCCACCATTTTTGAGTTTTCCTGGCAAAAACTAAAAACTAAAAACTTAAGGAGTTTTTATTGTTTACTACAGTCAAGCGCCACAATTCTGGGCATCTTTGGGTCGCAGTAGCTTGAAGATGTTGCAGCTGAATCCACATCGTCACAGAGGCACAGATAATACTGGGCCAGTGTGAATAATCCCTTAGAGGACTGCTAGTCCCTGCAGTGTGCTTTCCCATCACATCAGAGATCTCTCGAATACTCAGATGGCATCGGAGTGACAAGTGTTAGCGGGGTGTTTGACGTTTGTCTCGATGTTTCATGTCAGCTTTGAGACAGAGCAGTTCAAGGGTGCCACGTCAAAACGCAACCGTCACTTCAGGTTAAAATGTTTAGCCATTTGCAGTTCTTCAAAATGCCCGTGAAATACCACCAAACACAGGATGCTCAACATACTTATTTGTGTGCGTAGGTGTGTGTGCGTGCGTGCGTGTGTGTTAACAGGTCTCTACTGAATCGTTTGTAGATTATCTGGTGCTAATCTGTATGTTGATTTGTTTCTTGACTGATCCATCAATAAAGTCTGACTGATTGCACTGTTAATCCACATCTCACACACACACACACACACACACACACACACACACACACACACACACGCCCTTCTCCAGACTGATATCGCTGATAAAAAAAAAAAAACAGCTTAACACCTGATTAAACTCTACTACGCAAAGACCTGCACACACTGACACACATACACGATCATTTGCATCAGGGTGACACGCAGAGACAATAGGTGACTCCTGGTTACTATAGCAACAGGCAGGTGATAATTCCCTTGAAGGTTTGTTTTGGGTTTTTTTCCTCTTCTCATTAATTCTTACTGCTTTTCATCTTTCTTATCCTTTCACTCTCATTTCTTCTTCTGGTCACTTTCCTTTAGCTCCTCTTTCCCTTTCGTGTCCTCTCTTTCTTCTTCTCTTCTTTTGCTATTCATCTCTCATCTGAGATGTAGTCTTCTTTGCCTTCTCATCACATTATTTTACCTGTTTTCTTCAGCCCCTTACTCATCACTGCACCTCCCTTTTCTTTTCTTCCTCCATGCTTCTTCATTCTGTCCTTACCTTATTTTCTCCTCCTCTAATTCGCTCTCACCTGTTTTGCCCTTACCCCCCACCTTTCCTTTGCTTCTCCTCTCCTTCACCTTACCATTTTCTATTGCTATGATTATCATCTTCCTCTTATGCTATTATTTTTCTTCTCCTCTCCTCTCCTCAGCAATAACCTAGCATAGTTGTGTTTTCCCATTCCAAATACTGTCACCTTGCATTACCACAGAGGTTCTCCTCACCATCCCTGCAGATTATTTATGTGCACTTGCCCCTATATGTGTGTGCTCCTTCCTCCCTCCACCACCACATGCTCCATACAGCTGCAAAGAGCTCAGGCATTGATATTCAGGCCCTCCAGGCATTTGGTGCAGAAGATATTTGGTGGAATATTGTGTTTAACGTTTATTTTCTATCTGTATTTATTTATTCTTTAGGTGATGGGATTCAGCAGAAATTCATTCAGCGGTAATATTTACGCCCTGAGGCATTCTTAAGAGTTGTTCTCAGATACTGGAGCAATATTGTGGCCTTTTTTCTTTGTTTGGGACAGTGCTCATCTGGCATCCTGCCTTCAAGCCCTTGTATAATCAAATAACTGTAGCGAAAGTAAATATGGCCTGTCGTATACGCAGTGGCTGCTGCTTCACTTCCAAATAGCCTTTCTGGCCTTGTGTTTATGTACGCTTTATATTATACTCAACTAGTGTTTGTAGTTTTTATTTCACCAGAGTTATTGTCCCATTTTGTGTGGTCTTGTGAGGTTAGAAAGATTTATCTGACCTATACTGCCCTCCCACCCCCAGGCAACTATTGTCCAGTCAAAATCACCCACATCTGATGTGAATAAAATTCTTAATGAGTGTATCAGATGTAAAAGAAAGCAATCTGGGGCAGAGTGGGAGTAAATGAATCAGAAGGTCTGGGAAATCTACAATTAAAGCTGACTCAGAGTGCGATCACAAATGTTTCCATTTTTAGCTTTTTTGAAATTACTGTATTTTCACTGGGTGTATCTGGAGCTTGCTACACAGCTTCTGAAGCCACCCTGCCGAGGTTTCCTGTAGCAGCAATACCTCTGGGTTATTCAAATTCATTCCCAGGGCATCAAATACTAATGCACATACAGTGAGTTGAGATTGAGAATGCCTGAACACCTTCATGAACTGAAGCAAAGCTGTATTCTTGGATTTTACTCAATCAATGATCATTTTAAATAAGATAAGGCTGTGTGCTTTTTGTCAGCATTTTGTCTTTGTTCTCAAGGTCTTCAAGCACATTTTTGACTGCTATAAGTTCATAAGTCCAATAAACTGTTTTAGTGCCTCTGCTGTAACTGCAGATCGTACAGATCAGTATTTCTGTTTGATTTTTCTCCATGCTCTCACAAATGCATGCTCAGTTTTTTATATTAGTCATCTTAATCAGGTTTGAAATTATAATGATGTCAAATATATCACATTATCACTGAAATTAATTTTATTTACAAGCAAAATGCATCAAGAGCACTTTATACAGTGCAGCCACAGACTTTTTATAAAATATATACATAGCCACCTTGATATCATCATTGCTTAGTGGGCTGATTTTGTTTGTTTGTTTGTTTGTTCGTTCGTTCGTTCGTTCATTGGCTCCACATCAGCTTTATTGATGACACACTGTTTTTTGCTAGATTTAGGTAAGTTAGCCAATTAGTGCTTTGCAGATTTTGGATCAATCCTATTACGCTAGTATTGATCCAATTCCAATACCAGGCTAGGTATCAATACTATTAATATTTAGATCAATCCGTCCACCTCTAGAGCCCATATTTAGACCAAGTTGGTACAACAACAACAACAACAACAAGAAACTTTATTTATATAGCACATTTAAAAACCAGTGGTGTACCAAAGTGCTTAACATGCAAGAGGGTAAGATGAAGTAACAGGGAAGGATGTGGGCTATGGCAAGGTACCAAAACGTGCTAGCAGGTTGAGTGGCGTTAAAACACACGAAGGCAAAAGAATTGCATATAAAAGCATAAAAGAAGGCGAAGTGTAGAGGATAAAAATTTAAAAAAAAAAATTAAAAATGAATTAAAAGCCATAGATAAGAATAAGCGTTAAGCTAACTATCAAGCAAGCGTTAACTGGTAGAAAAGGCGAGGCTAAATAAGTGAGTTTTTAACCGCGATTTGAAGGAATGGATGGAATCAGACTCGCATATAGCGATGGGGAGGTTATTCCATAAATCGGGTGCAGCCATGGCAAACGCGCGGTCACCTCTAGTCTTCAGCCGAGATCTCGGCAGTACCAAGAGTGACTGGGAAGATGATCTTAATGCTCTAGTAGGGGTATATGATCTAAGTAGCTCAATGAGGTAGCTTGACGCTATATTGTTAATAATTCGGAAGGTAAGCAGCAGGATTTTGAATTGAATGCGGTACTTAACGGGAAGCCAATGCAGATCAGCAAGGACAGGGGTAATAGAGACACGCCGCCCACTACCAGTAAGGAGACGAGCAGCTGCGTTCTGAACAGCAGCTGCGTTCTGGTAAAGCGCTAAGGTATCGGACAAAAGCTTGGTCACTTTAAACCAGTGGAAAACTAACTGCAACTTTTGCACTTTACAAGCCGGGAAGTTCTCCCTTGGGTTTGAGGAGCAAATAAGGCTGTTAGAAATTTTACTATGTCTAGTTAAACCTGTTTGATGTGTTGCTTATGACTGCTCATGTGTCTGTTTTTCTCACTTAAATTGTTGTTGTTGTAAGAGGAAATAGTTTGTAATAATATGTAGAAATGGTTCTGCTTCTTTTGTTGTACTTCAGCATTTTTATATTTTGTTTTATTGATGAACATTAATCTTTTTCTTCTAAAAATCATGGGGTTGTAAAAGTGTTTTCTTGGATGTTAAAACCTTATTCTAATATTGGTCTTGACTTTGCCCACAAGGAGAACAGTGAATATTTCAGAAGTGATAACATTCATCGATTGCAGGGCTCCTACTGTGACCTCAATATTGATCATTTTAATATGAGAGAAAATGATGTTTCTAGCCTTGTACGGAGGTCTATGTCTTATGTTTTGCTTTGTTTGGAAACGTGTAATATTTTATGGCATGGTATGGATGCAGCTGTCATGTTTTATAGAGGTGTTTTACAACCAGTGTCAAATATGAAATATAGCCGCATGCAGAATTAGTCTAGGGAATACAAAGGCAGTGAAGATGGAGGAATGATGTTATGTAAGTGGAAGAAGAAAAATTCTATTTACAGTTCTATCTTTCCCCAGATGAACATCCAACGTTACCCTTTTCAACAAATTTGATCAGAATCAATCATTTGTTTCCTTACCCCAATTTGACGACTCAGAGCAAGCAAGAGTGCAGTACGTATTATTCATCTGCCTGTAGTCACATTACACATCAATATGCAATCGTCGTCTGGTGCCCGAGGAGGCTGACTTTTGCATCTTGTGGTTATTTTACCATTTCTTTCAGCTTTGGTGCTTCTTTGGATATGGCCCGGATGTTATCTAAGAAGCTGCTGACAAAAGTCAGCAAGGACAAACCCGACATTAAACTTTCAGCAGAGGAGAGAAAACACTTCGGCAGTGATTCAGTTTAATGTTGTTCTGTTCGAGCTCTCCTCCAGACATATTTCAGTTAAATTATTCTGTAATAATGTCACACACACACACACAGACACACACTGATTCATTGATTATATCATGTCTCCTGCAGTCATGTTTCAGTCAAATGTTCACTCTCTAATAGTGTAGCTGGCCTACTTATGGCCTGATTGAAACCTAATGAAATCTTTTAATGAGCAGTCTCTGTGTGACAGCCTCTGGAGGGCGAGGCTGAATCCACACACCACTTTGGTTGTGTGTCTGTGCATGTAACTCGAGCATACTGCCAGAAGTGAAGTTATTTGTGCAGTGATATGCTGTGCATATATGAGCCCCTGAGTGTATGTACGAGTCTGCGTGTGTGTGTGTGTGCGTGTGTGTGTGTGTGTGTCTAGTTGTATGAGCATCTAGTTTCTTTAAAAGGCCTGTTTTCTGTCACTGAAGCCTGGTAGGGATTCGGAGCAGAGCCAAGAGCCCCACAACACCCAACACAGGATTAGTTCAACTTGAAGAGAATAATTAAAATATATATTTTTTGTCAATTTTAATCTGTTTCTCTCCATCAGCCCTGTTCTCTGCTTTGCATGCGACTCGAGTTTAAGATGTTTCTTCCCTGCCCCCATCCACCTCCCCGCCTTTCCTCCTCCCCGCTTCCCTGCATGTAATTTTAGTTTTTTAAAATGTTTTCTCTGTCTCCACTTTCCCGTGGAGAGCAGGAGCACATAAGTAAAGAAGTTCTTATCCTCGCGCCGACGAGTAGATAAGAATAGGAATTACAGAGGCATTCACCAGAGAGAGAGAGAGAAATGGAGGAGGGAGGTAGTAGAAAGAGAGGGATTGAGTGATCCAGACAGGAGGTAGGGAGGGTAAGAGAAGGTGAGATGGAAAGAGAAGGAGAGGTGGAGAGGGGGGGACAACAGAGGAGAATACACAGAGCTGCACACAAAGACAGCGACACACGAGCTATGGCGCTTTGGGCTCGCTTGTGAATTTACTGAATTTCTTGTGTCTTTTTTTTTTTTTTTTTTACCCTGTTCTGTCTCTCTGCTGGAAGTTTATAGAAGCATGACTGATAACAGGGAACTTCTTAGATGGTTCATTCAAGGACAGGGCCAAGTTTTCATATAGGCACTGAATACACAGGATGTGATGAAACTTTCCCTCATGCAATAACAAGCAAATGTCAGAGACAGAAATAAAAACAAAGCCAATCATCTCTGAGGTCCCTGCAGACTCTAATGATGAAACTGGGTAATGTAACAACTTCGGCATCATAAAATGTGGCTGTAGATGGGGGGAAAATGCTAATTAATTGAATTTGTTTCAATTTAATTCAATAATCTTATTGTCCCGGAAGGGAAATTTGATGGTTCCTGCCAGTGAATGTGTTTTAGATGTAGCCTCTAGACTCTGCATCTGATTGTAGTTGCTACACATGAACTACCACCCTTTGCAATATGTAATGCTTTTGCTAACCTTAAGGACAAGGAAAGCTCCCTGTGTAACAGAATTCATTATTGTGCTTAGAGTGAAACAAAAGAACGAATGCAACAAATGAAAGCTGCCATTTATTTTCTTTATAGTCAAGCCATACTAGCAATGGTGTGAAGAGTACTCAAATGCAAAGCACGGAAGCAGCATGAAAAGTCAACATGATTTACTGGCTCCTGCAAGTCCAAACATTAAGTCAAAAAAGAAACATGAGAGAAATTCAGAAACACCACAACGTGTGGAGAAGAGGGGCTTAAACAGAAGGCTGTACACTCAGTGATTAACAGCAGGTGAAATTAAATCAGACAGACAAAACAGAAATAAAAGACAGTTCTAGAATCTTTTTTCCTAATCACTTTTCCTTAACCTCTATGGAAAACATGAGGTCAAGGAAAGATGTAAAGGGGACTTAGGAAGAGAGAGGTGCGCTGTAAAGAGAATCCGGCAGCACTGAGTCTAGGGACTGCAGATGTCTGCCATATTTAAACTACAATGTCCACAAAATGAAGTACAAAATGCAGTTCTTAATCACTGCATGCATGTTTTTATAGTCTATGATCTTTCTTAATCCCAAAAGTACATAGGTTGGCATTTTAAAGAAAAGGGACTATTTTATTTTTTATCTATATGTTTCAGTTGAGTCAGGTCATTTGTATATAGACTATTAAATTGTCCTGGTATACAGACAATGCACAAATATATATGTGTGTCACACTGACTATAATCTCCAATATTATAGCTTGTGTCTCTGATATGAAATGCTGAGTGTCAAAAATTTCCTTTGGCTCGTTTAACTCAAATCTGAGCTCCTGTTATTCAATTTGACTATTTGATTTGTTTATTGATATACACATAATGTAATATAGTCAGAAGTTTTCAAGATAAGCATTGCAGTTAAAATCAACAAACAACAATTGTGGTAATAATGTAAATTTTTTGTTTTGATTTTTTTAGCTGGATAAAAAAGCAAAACGCCAAAAAAGGTGACTGAGAGAGACAGATCACAATCGTAATATTTAGAAAGCACATCACTGACAACAACAATGTTTGTTAAACTATTATAATTGTGAGTTTTAATTAAGTCACTAGTCTCTATTGCCAACTCCTAAAAAGCTCATGTTACAGGAAGCAGTTTTTGTTACTAAAGGCAGCCATATATATGGCAAAGACAGCACATTAAAGATGGATGTAGCCAACGTGGCATCACCTCCTGGTTTTTCAAAGTTCAGGATTTGTTGCAGTCTTAGTTTTTTGAGTGACAGTACAGGTGAGGATCCAACTAGGAAATCGAGGATACTGCACTGGAGCTACTCGTCTCTCACGCGGTAGCTATACTGTAAAAGCATAACCTTCCTTATTTTTTTTCCTTCTCTGCCATACTACACACTCAAAATCATTGTATATGTAAATCTGGCTCCTTGCTGGTCATTAGATGCAGGTTTAATGCACTTCATTTCACATGTTTCATATAAACTCACAAAAGTAATTTTAGGATGTGCTTCAGATCCAGTTAAGAGTCGTGTGGGCCTGCAGACTATCATACCGCAAAATGCAGGGAACACCTCAGACTGTTGCAGGTAATAGGGTCTTTATGCTTGCTGTTTGCCAAATGGAAAAAATGAGGTCACATTCACTGGCACAAGCCACCCATTTCCTGTTGTTTCAGCATATCATGCACCTCTCACCTTTCAAGTGTGCAATGATATATCAGTGAAGAAGCTTGGAGATTCACAGATTATACAGAGGGAGATGTTGCAACAGTATGAGAGATGAGATTTTAATGGAAAAAACACAATTTATTTGCGTCTTTTTTAACTTCTCCTCCTATACGAGCACTGATGTGGAGGTCTTGTCTGAATGGTGACATCTATCATTTAGGAGAAAACTGCTGCAGGTACTGATGACCAATGAGCTCGAATAAATGGTACAAAACTGTAATGATGTCACTGTCGGCACACGAAATGATCAGTGTGGCACCCAACCATTTAAGAAAGTTTTTTACTACACTCCTGTTGATTTTCGTGAGTGGTTCAGTCCTTGGGTTTCATAGAGGTGGCACAACAATGCAACTAAACTGAGTTATCATGGCAACATACCTGGAAGTTTTATCTGTAATTGCAACAACAATGCTCCACAGGAGTCGACCCGACATTGCATCATTATGTACATCTATAAATAGGAATGTTTTTACATACTTTAATTAAAATTCGTTAAGAAAATAACATCTGTGACTGTAACAACAAATTTGCACCTACTTCTTAATGTGACATCAGTGCCTGTAAATGGAATTTCAATCTGATGATCATATGCAAAAGCAGACACACGGCATGAAGAATCAACCTCCGAACCTGGATATTAATAGGACTATCACCACATGTTCCGCTTGTTATCTCCAAGGCACCAGAGAAGCCAGATAAGCCACACAGGTGCATCCGTATTGTTCATAATTTCAGCAGATTTGTAGATTAGACCATTTGTATGCTGCTTGGTAGTCCTATAATTTCTATCCTGTTCCCATCGGAGCATTTTATCTCTAAATCAGACAATCCTAGGACATACATGGGTTAGACATCATAACTGATACCATGTCTATCATGACCTGGGGCAGTTTGCATGCTAGATAAGCCCATAAGTCTGATCTGCCTCTGAAAAAAGAATTTGTTATCCGCGCCTGGAGTCCCTTCAATTACTATAGAAGCAGATACAGGATAGTGGTTCTTGCACAATATAATGCCACGTGAGTACTGTGAATACTGCTTGTGTGTGTGCGCGCGCGCGTGTGTGTGTTACTATGATCCATGCTAGCTTTAGTATTATTTTCTAGCAATAATATTTTCTAGCTTCTCTGGTGTCCTGGATTGTTGATTACCTGACAGGAAGACCACAATATGTACGTCTCCCACAGTGTGTGTCTGACAAGGTGATTAGCAACACAGGGGCACCACAGGGGACTGTCCTCTCCCCCTTCCTCTTCACCCTCTACACCACAGACTTCAGCCACTGCACAGAGACCTGCCATCTTCAGAAGTTTTCTGATGACTCTGCGGTGGTTGGATGCATCAGCAGGGATGATGAGACAGAGTACCGGGCTGTGGTCGACTCCTTTGTCACGTGGTGTGAGCAGAATCATCTGCAGCTCAACGTGGCAAAGACCAAGGAACTGATCGTGGACTTCAGGAAGACCAGGAAACACTTGACCCCTGTTTCAATCCAGGGGGTCAGTGTTGACATTGTGGAGGACTATAAATACCTTGGAGTACACATTGACAATAAACTGGACTGGGCTAAAAACACCACAGCACTTTACAGGAAGGGCCAGAGTCGTCTCTATTTTTTGAGGCGACTGAGGTCCTTCAACATCTGCCAGAAAATGCTGAGGATTTTCTATGAGTCTGTGGTGGCCAGTGCGATCCTCTATGCTGTTGCATGCTGGGGGAGCAGGCTGAGGGTCGCAGATGCCAACAGACTTAATAAACTGATCCGTAAGGCCAGCAATGTTGTGGGGATGGAGCTGGACTCCCTCAAGGTGGTGTCGGAGAGGCGGATGCTGTCCAAGATAAAGACAATGTTGGATAACACCTCCCACCCACTCCATGACATGCTGGTCAGTCACAGGAGCACGTTCAGTGAGAGACTGAGATTACCGAAAAGCACCACTGAACGACACAGGAAATCATTCCTGCCTGTGGCCATCTCCCTGTACAACGCATCCACTTAACACACTGTTTGCTGCTACAGCTACACATGTTTCTTTTCCAACTATTTATTTATAAGTGACTTATGTATGTATGTATGTATGTATATATATATGTATATATTGTACTATTCTTAGTTAGCGTATTGTCTGTCTTGTCTTAATGTTGGTTTAAAATGGAGCACTGTAACAAAAAATAATTTCCCCCAGGGATCAATAAAGTATTCTGATTCTGATTCTGATTCTGATTAAAAAAAAAAATAGCATTTGCCAACTGCTTCAATATTGCATCAGGTATACTATCATCTCTCTCCATTTCTCTGTTCATCTCTTCACTGCTATATTGATGGGAGGACAATATTAGAGGCACTTCACTAAAGAAGACAAATCTCGCTGTTTAATCTCGAAGCAGCCCGGATAGCACAACAACAGCACAATGAAATAGATGAAGCACATGAAGTATGTGATTTGGGGGAGATTGTTTTCGTGTCCTTCCCACCATCTCACACTGTAAAACCACATGTTTACATGGTTTGATCGGGTGTGGATCACAACACTTAGCGTATGTCCCCATAGCACTGGGATGAATAATGACCTGCTAAAGCCATTCACCTACAGAGCTATGTGTGTATTCATAAAGCTCAGGACTATGGCATCTGTACATGATAATACATAATGACACACACATTACCTCCTAAAATGTAGGATAATTGTGTTTACCACCTGATAGGTTTCTGTTTGTGAATAAATATAATGCATATAATGAACTGATCTGATGGCTCAAGGAAAACAGGCATAAATAATACGCATTAACACATGCTGTACACACACCAAATGTTTAAAGATGTCCTTATAACCATGTACTGTATATACCTGAATATGCACACACACAATCCCGTTCAAACATTAGTCTTCTTATGTTTGCATTTCTGTATGCACATTAATCTTGTGCCTGGGTCCAGGCAATATCTTTGGTATGCATGAACTGTGAAAAGGCTGCTTATCAGCCTGTTCTTTCTTTTTCATGCAGAGACTCAAGCTACAAAGTGATTAAAAATACATTTTAAGTATATTTGGGGTGTATTTCTAAATGGACTACAGCAATGTTCATACAGAACACACCATGCAGTGTGTCATCTCAACAATCATGTATATGCATTATTAAGTAAAATTTCCACTTAAAATTACAATAATTCCCCAAAAAGTGGCTCTTCAATAATATAAATTCTTATCTCACAAATATTGTGCATAGCTCTTTGTTTTCTGAGTCTTTCTTCTTTCTTGTTCAAGAACTATTTACACTTCATTCTTAATTGATTATCAAATATTTGACAGAGTTTTGAAAAACTCAGATCACAAAGGATGACGACAAACAAATTGTATGTAAGTAAGCGAATAAAATCAGAATGTGGGTCTATAATTGACAACTAGGTGTAAAATATGAAGTATAGTATCAGGTCAGTCCTGCACACATTGGTTAATATTTCAGTCTTGGGCTGATCTTCTAAATTACTTTGCAAAGTACCTTCCATATTTTAACAAACACACCTGTGATTCTACATCTTTACTTTAAAAGGTCTGGACAACTCTGAGTACTCTTAGCAAGTTAGTCCAGCACTACTTCTGTTCCTTGAATACATCTGATACAGCTAAGTTTGAATAAGATAATGGTCTAGTATATCATTATTATTATAAATGAGAATGTTAATGGCAGATGAAATGTGGGTTAAATGTGTCTGTTGAGCAGTTTCATACAAAGATTAAATTGTTAACCTGACAGTGGATACTTAAAAAGCAGAGCATTAATTTGACTGTCCAGGTTTTGTCTCCTCTATGCAGCCTGCCACATACACGAAGCTTTAATTATGATTCACAAAAACAGTGAAAAGACAAGAAGTGACATTTTTGTTTGGAACATGTACTATTCCTCGTTCAGTGTGTATCACTCATTTAAACCCGTAGAGACAGACTGCACAGCGTTGGATGGTCACGAACAAAGACTTCTGATTAATTCAAGACTTCTACCAAGTGATGGCAGTTACGCAACAAAACACTGATGTAGGGGGGGTTAAAGGCTTCTCAGAGCTTTTCTGGATTTTATGAGGTGTACTCCACAAAGGAGAAGGAAACACTGCTAGTCTAGCGAGCAAATTCTTTAAAACAATACAAATGACACTTGAGGAACAAAGCAATTACTGGTTTGCCTGGGATTTGAAATTCCACTGCTGACAGTGAATTGTATTTTAAGACATTATTCTTTTGTTTTCCAACAAGTATTGGTGGCAATCTTTTGAAACCAATAAGTATGAAAAGGGAAAAAATAAAAAGTTAAAATGATGTTAAAATCCGCAGGAAGGTTTCAAAGTGATAAGTTATGCAGATAAGTCCCGAATGTGACAATCTGCAAGCAGCCAAATAATCGCAAGAGGATTTCACCCAACATGCCAGGTTCCACATTTTTCCCTGACAAGCAGAGGTTGCCAGAGGGTTGGAGGGGGGTTTGGGGTTTTGTTTGTTTGTTTGTTTTGCCATTTTCAGATGTTTCCATGCTATATGCTATATTCTGTATCTCATTGTACAACTGTATAGTGACAATAAAGTGACAATTCTATTCTATTCTATATTCTATATTTAAAAATATGTATGTATACCCATATGGAAAAGAAATAGAAAAAACTTATAAAAGACTTGCATAAGATGTGGCCTACTTCATATAGTGAATCATTTAAGGCTTATACAATTTACTCATGAAAGTGGCCACTTTCTCATTACTTTCATATATTGTTTTAGTAAGTTTCCAAAACATACAAGTTTCATTTATATAATTTTCCAAGGGATCTTATACCTGTTTTCACTCTAGTATGCTTTTCATACAAGTTTCACACAAGACAGATACAAACTTTATAAGATTTATATATATATTTTCCATATGGGTATATATTGTGACTGTTATAAAAATGTTAATAAACATCACACTGTGGTGCCTGAACTGCCCGAATTAAACTAGTTTTTGATATTGTCCTGCTTAAATTTGTAGATTTTCGCTTTTGTACCCTACAAATCGTACTTATGCATCTCCCCTAAGACTCGTTTAGTGCCTGAGTGTATTGCCCAATTATCCATAGATGAGGACAAAAGCATATCTGGAAAAGATTCGAATGGTCTCTTTTTGCAGCTACAGCTCAATATGCTTTAATAACTATTTATACTTTTCCACCTAAATGTTAACTTAGGATATGCAGTAATTGAGAAACTACACCTGTTTTTATAAACAGTGTCGGTAACCATCTGATGTAGCTGTATGGCCCAGGTTGTACATGTGGTTGTATAATACAATGGGGAAAAATTCAAAAGAAAAATTTATATTTACTTGTAAAAAATGATTGTTTAGTCCTCGGATAGTAAATGGAGCTGTTGGTTGATCGTGAGGTGAAAATCAATAATGTGTACTTGGTCAGAGTTTTATTGCTGTCACTTGGAAAATGGAGAGTCAGAGGAGTTGAGAAAGGCATAAACCAACACAGAGAAGCCTGAGGCGAGGTTTCAGTTCATGTCTCTGGAGTCTGTTTCCCGTCTCCCTCCTGCCCACTTCTTACCTGCCCATCACTGTTGAGCTGGGACTGCGTATGACACATGGCCTCCATGTAGACACCCATGATCACATTTACTGAGACTTTTGCACTTTGTTTCAGATATATTCTGTGCCTGAAGGCATTGCTGATCAAACAGGAGATTAAGTCTGCAACAGCACACTGCTCAAGGGCACAGGATTAGGTGGAGAAAATAGGGATATGCCCCTATCGATGCCCAGTCGCTAATGAATTAACCTTAGTGAAAATTTTGTTTGAGAAAAAGGCGACCACTGTTTTCCATTAGTGTCTAGCCCAGAAGTGTCAAACTCATTGCAGTTCATGGACTACATTCAGTCCAACTTGATCTCAAGTGGAATGGACTGGTTGGACCACTGAATAATAACCTGCATGAGGTGAAAACACCCCCAACATTTCCCTTTCATATTTGATCAACCACTGATTTTAACAGTCTGTATTTCCTCAGCCAGCCAGCCTACTGTGTTTGCAACAGTTCCTTAGTGTAACCATCATGCTTGAGTTGGGAATGGCAACCCATGTGTTAAGTATTTGTCAGCAAGTAGGCTGTAAAACTGACAATGGCTCAGACCTCTGCTCCTGGCCCTCTCTTTTGACAGCCATTCATGATGTCTTTTGTTGAGCAAAATACAGTGAAAAATCCAAAAACTATTCTCAGAAATTTTCACACTGTGCAAAGCCACAGGTGATCTTTTGTAAGCATCTTTTCTGCAGCACCTACAGCAGTATTCACAAATTGCAACCATTGTCTTACAGAAGTTTTTTCTGTGAATTTTTCTCCAAATGTTTTGCAGTTTCATTCACAAATATCGTTTACCCATTCCACCATTAGTGCAATGACTAGATCTTTTATTCAAACAGAGCTAGACACTATTTTTTAGTTACCTTTCTTACCTCAGCACATAAAATTCAATTCAGTTCAATTCAATTTTATTTATATAGCGCCAAATCACAACAAAAGTCGCCTCAAGGCGCTTCATAGATGCAGAGAAAAACCCAACAATTATATGACAGCAACAAGCACTTTGGCGACAGTGGGAAGGAAAAACTCCCTTTTAACAGGAAGAAACCTCCGGCAGAACCAGGCTCAGGGAGGGGCGGGGCCATCTGCTGCGATCGGTTGGGGTGAGAGAAGACAGGATAAACGCCCGATGTTAATGTGACTAAATTATGTGTAGTGTATTATTTGCTGTGAAAAATCAGGTAAACTGTCTGTTGACAGTTTTAGGCTAGGTTCCATAGCATCAGGTTGCTTACGGATGCTTTTGCTGGAGCTCTTCAGTTCTCACTCTTGCCTGGTGAGTTTATTGAATTTTATTCCATCAGTATTTCAGCAGTCCAAGGCTGTTCATTTGGTTCCTACAGAGCTTGGAAATGGAAATTGAGTACTTTCAGGTGGAAATTTAAAAAGAAAAAAAAGACTAGGACTTTAAATCTATACTAGATGTTCTTTAAATATTTATGTGAATCTTTATGTAAATACTTTATCTTTGATCACATAACCAGAGTAGTTAAGGTTCTGGCATCTTCCTCACAAGACCTGTCTCAGCCTTGCTGTGATCATCCACCTGTTGTGATGCTCTGGGTTATTTCATTTCCTCAAACTCAAACTCCTTAAGCCCTTAAACCATGGCTATATTCCTTTACATTTTCAGCTGTATAAAACATTCCCATAGTCAGTAGCTTAGTCAGTAGCAGCTCCTCACTTGTGAGGCAAAAATAAGCAACCTTGGATTCTATGAACGAGAGGTAGCAGTGGAAATTCAAAATTCAATAAAGCTCCCTTCGCCAGGCCATAGTGCAACTTAGAAAACAGGTGGAATAAGTAACTTTACTTCTGTCTGATCAAAACTTTATTGCCTGTCAATGAGTAAATAAACATATGATAATGTGTCAAAGTTGTTACTGAACCGGTCTCAGCTGTGCCACGCCTGGTGACAACCTAAACATTGCCTCAGGCTGTGAGGTGTCTTTATAATAGACCCTGCTGTTGATTTATGAAGCCTCGAATTCAGTATTTTGGCTGTTTCCCTCTTCGTATTTTGAAACCAGACAACCAGAGGCCACAGTGCATTGCCATTCAGTAGCCTAATAGCAGAAACAGAAATAAAAACTGAAATACGTTTTTAAAAAAATTGAAGTTAGAAATACCATTGTTTTCCACAGAATGCATGCCTACAATATTCAAGTTATTAAAACATGTTCAGGGTGAAAATGCCTAAATAATGTGTAATAGTAATGAGAGAATAATGCTGTTTATGAGAGTATCCTCAGCTATCCCTTAGCAATAAATTAAACAAATGCATTTCCAGATATGTGTAAAACGATAATAATGACTCAACTGAATAGAAATGGTAAAGAAAAATAACAAAAAACAAGATACATTTTTCATTCCACTTAAGGTGACCTGAGCCAGGATATACACTTATATTGTAAGTTTGTTCTCATTTTGTGCTTAGATACTGGCAATTTCCTCAACAAGTGTGGAAATTATTAGTTAAAGGATCTATTTGTATCATATACTCTTTAACCCTATAAGACCCAACCCATCAAAAAATAGCCAGAAAATGTATTTTTTTATTCTGATTTGTTGGAAATGTGATGTCTAATAAACCTTATAACAAAATCCACAAAAAAAATGCTATATCGTATGTGTATCATATGTGTATCATTATATATTTTTTGTATTGCATTTGATACATTGGAGTTTTTGGCAACTTTTTGTTCACAACAATGTTTTGTCCATAACATTTTGAAATTATGGCAAGTATTGATCATGTTGATGAGATAGAGGTCTCAGAAACTCATGTATCAAATATGATACAAAGGGCATATAGGGTGAAATCTGTAGTTTTTAGGATGGATGTCAATTCATTACCTTGTGCAGTAAAGCCATGTGTCATAAAAAGTCTGCTGTTTTAGTAAAGCACAATAGCACGGTGGCATTGGCAATGGACTTTAACTAAAAAGCTAACAAGCCATATATGTCATGGTTTCCTTTTGTTCCACCCCTCTTGTCTCTGTGTCACATTCATACAGTATGTGTTAGTCTGTCTTAGAGCTAGAGCTTAAGTATAGCCAGGACTGAGGCTATACTGAGTTATTCAAAACATTCATGAATAACTGAAAATCGAAAGTTAACAAAGAAAACTAAGAACAAAGGAACCCTAAAGCAACCAATCCGAGAGTGCCTAAAAATTAAATAATTTTAAAAATTTTAAAAACCACGATCACTCACATCACACTGTTAAACTCTGATCGTCCCCTTCTTGGTGAAGCTATTGCATTTATTTGATGTAACAAAAAGGAAAGGCAACAGTTTCAAATGTTCTCTAACAACAAATCCAACTGGCTTGAAGTCAGACTTAGAGAAATATTTGTAAATAATATAGTTGAATATTAAGAGGTGCTGGTTTGAAGGTAAATGCAAAGAAAAACAGTAATTTGTGCCTCAGCTTGTCAGCACTTAATAATGCTCCTGTCAGCTCTTGAAGTTCGAGTTTTGTCAGATTCAAAGAATGTTGAGCCTAAGCACGAAACACTGTAATTAACAAATAAAAAAATGTCCTTGGGAAGAAAACACTTTATCTAACAAGAAATAAGAAAAGAAGATGCAAAACTAACCACTTGAACTACAAGATTGCAAGATTGCATGGCGGTTTACGTTTTTGGTTCATCTTGTGAACCTTTATAATTTAGCCCTTCTTTAACCATGCTCTTCAAAGGTTACGTCTATCCCTGGAATGGTTTTAAAGTGCTATCAGCTGCTGTGAGGACTTTTTCGACTTCAGCCATGATTGTAGTCTCACTCCACAAAAAGTAATTTGTAAGTTATTGCTCTATCTGGCAGCACTGATTCATCTCACAGTGCATTACATTTTTCCATTTCACCACCAAAATGGACAAGGATTGGCTCTTCTACAGCAGATTTTCTGCCCTGACTTGAGCTTCCAGACAACCTTCTCTAGGTGGATACAAATCCCACCTCCTCCTCCTGGAATATAAATCTGAACTGTCTTTATGTGTTATGAAGAGTCTTTTAGTTTTATATTTAATGTACTTTCAGAATGACAGTGGAAGGTCCATACTAAATAAAGGGATGGGGGGACTAATAATAAGTCAACACTGTGACTGAGGATCAGTTTCAAGTTGAAGCCTTAAAAGCCTTGTCACTATAGGATTGGTACTTTGGCCTAATTTCCTAACAGTTCTACAAAGAAAGGAAGATAATTTTCTTGTGAAGATATCTGACTGGACATACATGGAGTGGCAAGATTTAAACTCCTGTTCATTCGGATTAGATTTTTGTCTTTGTAAAATATATTTTACCTGTTTGTCTGACATTAAAAGTGGAATGGCGTTAATCTTCTCAATAACGTATGAAAGAGGTAGGTTCACAGCGTTCTGTGGCTTTTTAAAGTATCTTTCTGAGTACAGCAGACATAATAAACACGTTACATAACTGCTCTAAGAAAGAGAATAACATTCTGGCTTATTTTAAAAACAACTCAAACTTCAAATGTTAGCAGAAATATTATTAGGTTCAACTTAAGAGATGGGCATACTCTATCGGCTTTAAATGGAAAGCTTCAGAAACCCTCACTCTCCAACACCGTTCTTTTGAGGGCTAGGATGGATTAGGGAGATCCGTGTCTGAGCATTTCTGTAACTTTCCAAAGACGACAGTGTGACATTCACACTCACTTCACACTGTGACTGCCTTACTATGTGTCGGCAAGAAGGTGGTTTAAAACTTCTCTCCCTCTGGCTCTTTTAAGGCATTTCTGTAACACCAATTTGTGGCTTTTCATGTGCACCGCTGTCATTTCATCCAAGGGGAAAATTTCTCTTAATGTGCACAATTATTGTTCAATTACATACCCTGCCTCTCTTTGAAAGTTAGCTTTTTGTTACATTTTGAAGTGTGTACTTTCAGAAGTGACTTTACAGACATTTCTGGCATGGTTTCACAGCACATTTGTACCACCTGTGTCAATCTGTATTAATCAAACACAACCAAATATACTTTTGTGTGCCGGTCATTATTAGTTGCCCATGGTTGTTACTTTTTGTCTAAAAGTCTTGAGATACCCCTCATTTCTTATTATTTTAAAGTTTTTTTAGCAATTGTTTTTCAGGATTTCTGAAGGTCACAAACACTAATCCAGATCAATTTGAAAACGGTGTTTTCGTCTAAAAACGCTCCGCGTCCACACTATCGTTTTCAAGCATTTGTTCATCCACACTGAAACAATCGAAAATGCTACGTTACTGGATTGCTCATGGGTGACACGTAAGACAATTCAACCTGCATCATTTCTGTCTGCCGTTTATTTGAAACATCGCGGCAAAATGTCGAGGAAAAGCACCGAGTTTTTTAAATGGACTGACAATGAGGTGGAGTTGTTGCTACGATTAACACAAAAGTACAAAGTTGCAAAAGCGAATGAGAATTACAGAGTTTGAAGAAAAGCTATCTGGAGCAAGTACAAACTGATATTAATCTTTAGTAGGGCTGTCAAAATTGAGAGCAAACAAAACGACTGCTCTATAATGCCCTGCGTAATCTTAGTTTAATTGGTCACATGACTAAAATACGTCATCGTTTTCGAAAAGGCCCAAGGTTCTCGGTCCACACTGAGACGCGAAAACAGCGTTTTCAAATGTATCCGCTTTGGAGAGCGTTTTCAAAAAGCTCAGTTTTCCTTGACCAAAGACGCTGTCTCAGTTTGGACGGAAGGTCAAAACAGAGAGAAAAAGATGCATTTTCAATTATTATTATTATTGTGGACATGGCCAGAGATGCGTCTGGTCTCATCAGAAATGGTCTCAGTTCAAGGGTGTCAAAACGCCATACTTAAGGTAGGGAAACAGGGAGAATAGGCAGAGGTATGCCAAATTGCAAAAGAACTGGACTGACAATCAGTGGTGTTATTAATCCAAATGTGTTATTTTTGGCTCAATTCATTGTCAATATATAGAGTTGGGCAGGAGAGAGATACAACAATGGATGTCTAAAGCTCTGACATGGTTTGGGGTTTTATTTTAACCACAGGTGCTGGAGATCTTGGTAAAATTGATGGACTTTTGAACACTGAAAAGCACATTAAGATTTGATCCACCATACAATAACTTCTGGAAAGCATGTGATTGGAAACTGCTTAATTTTTCAGCATGATAATGATCTCAAACACTAAGAACACGAGCCTAAGAGAGCCAACAACTTCCAATACTACACACCAGGCTGTGTTGCAGCATAAAGGTGGACATAGAAAATACTCATTTCAAAGTCATTAGAATTGTACAAGCTCTGTTTATGCCTTATACAGGGAGTGCAGAATTATTAGGCAAATGAGTATTTTGTCCACATCATCCTCTTCATGCATGTTGTCTTACTCCAAGCTGTATAGGCTTGAAAGCCTACTACCAATTAAGCATATTAGGTGATGTGCATCTCTGTAATGAGAAGGGGTGTGGTCTAATGACATCAACACCCTATATCAGCTGTGCATAATTATTAGGCAACGTCCTTTCCTTTGGCAAAATGGGTCAAAAGAAGGACTTGACAGGCTCAGAAAAGTCAAAAACAGTGAGCTATCTTGCAGAGGGATGCAGCAGTCTCAAATCTGCAAAGCTTCTGAAGCGTGATCATCGAACAATCAAGCGTTTCATCCAAAATAGTCAACAGGGTCGCAAGAAGCGTGTGGAAAAACCAAGGCGCAAAATAACTGCCCATGAACTGAGAAAAGTCAAGCGTGCAGCTGCCAAGATGCCACTTGCCACCAGTTTGGCCATATTTCAGAGCTGCAACATCACTGGAGTGCCCAAAAGCACAAGGTGTGCAATACTCAGAGACATGGCCAAGGTAAGAAAGGCTGAAAGACGACCACCACTGAACAAGACACACAAGCTGAAACGTCAAGACTGGGCCAAGAAATATCTCAAGACTGGTTTTTCTAAGGTTTTATGGACTGATGAAATGAGAGTGAGTCTTGATGGGCCAGATGGATGGGCCGTGGCTGGATTGGTAAAGGGCAGAGAGCTCCAGTCCGACTCAGACGCCAGCAAGGTGGAGGTGGAGTACTGGTTTGGGCTGGTATCATCAAAGATGAGCTTGTGGGGCCTTTTCGGGTTGAGGATGGAGTCAAGCTCAACTCCCAGTCCTACTGCCAGTTTCTGGAAGACAGCTTCTTCAAGCAGTGGTACAGGAAGAAGTCTGCATCCTTCAAGAAAAACATGATTTCCATGCAGGACAATGCTCCATCACACACGTCCAAGTACTCCACAGCGTGGCTGGCAAGAAAGGGTATAAAAGAAGAAAAACTAATGACATGGCCTCCTCGTTCACCTGATCTGAACCCCATTGAGAACCTGTGGTCCATCATCAAATGTGAGATTTACAAGGAGGGAAAACAGTACACCTCTCTGAACAGTGTCTGGGAGGCTGTGGTTGCTGCTGCACGCAATGTTGATGGTGAACAGATCAAAACACTGACAGAATCCATGGATGGCAGGCTTTTGAGTGTCCTTGCAAAGAAAGGTGGCTATATTGGTCGCTGATTTGTTTGTTTTGTTTTTGAATGTCAGAAATGTATATTTGTGAATGTGGAGATGTTATATTGGTTTCACTGGTAAAAATAAATAATTGAAATGGATATATATTTGTTTTTTGTTAAGTTGCCTAATAATTATGCACAGTAATAGTCACCTGCACACACAGATATCCCCCTAAAATAGCTAAAACTAAAAACAAACTAAAAACTACTTCCAAAAACATTTAGCTTTGATATTAATGAGTTTTTTGGGTTCATTGAGAACATGGTTGTTGTTCAATAATAAAATTATCCCTCCCATTCTCCTATTAGAATATAATGAAATGAGGAGGAGGTCAAGATTTTGCATCTATCTATCTATCTATCTATCTATCTATCTAGATAGATAGATAGATAGATAGATAGATAGATTCAGGGTAAAAAAAAAAACTAGTCCCTTATGCCAAACTCCCCTCTTTCATGACCAACCAGGTCCCACTTGACTTTGATATTTATAAGGATGCAGGACTGAGACACAATGCAGGTTTGAAAAGCTGATGTTTATGGAAGTAAGAACTCAACTGATGTCACAAGACACAACACACAGGGGGAAAGACATTGTCTTCATTGAATGAATTTAGAATGAGATTCCGTATGTGTTTGCGTGTGCGCGTGTCTATACAAAAAAGTAAGTATCTGTGTGCACATGTGTGTGTCCAAGAATGAGACAGAGAAAAGCAAAGGTAGAGTATGTTTATGTGTGTGAGAAGGAGGATAGTAGAGAGGGTGAAATCATTAATTCCTGGCATTGAGGACGGGAAGCTAAGCCACTGAGGAGACACACACACACACACACACACGCACACAGTTTTTTGCAGATCAACAGTGCCACCTAGGTCTAAAGTATAGAATTGTATCTGTTGAGTCATATCTGCAAGAAATATTCCAACTACACCTCCATCCAGATCTCTACACTCTTAGAAAGGATGTGTTAAAAAATGACACAAAAAATGTGTTGTTACACTATTAACACATTTTGTGTAAATTTTAACATAACATGTGTAAGAAAATGTGTAAACATTGAAAAAATGTGTAAAACGCTTAACACACTTGATGTGTTGCACAGTTTAACACATTTTGTGTGTTATTTTCAGAATCTAACAACAGGACCTAAAATTAGCAGCTCAGTAATTTGATGCTAGCCCTGTGTTTAGTGAAATAAATTGTAGATTAACAATGTATTATAACTATATTAACTGAATAAATAAAATGTTTAGTTATTGTTTGTTTTCCTTAATCCTTTCCTCATTACTTTCAACAAATAAAACATTTTATAATGTAATGTGGACCAAGGTGTGTATGGTGTACTAAAATTCTGAAAGAGGATTAATTTTTTATTTCTCAATATGTATGGCATACCAATTAATGGCCATGGCTATACTATAAGCATAAGTATCCACAAAGAACAGGCTTAATTTTGACCATAACATGTGAATATAATTGAAGCAAAAGTAGAAAATGAAATGAGTAAGAACACATGCTTAAAATTGAAACAAATTCTGCCCAGCAACATGACATACCGGCGGCGGGAAGGGGGCGCTATCTTTCGCGCCACTGAGACAAAGGAGACAAAGATGGAGGTTACGTCGCCTAGTATGTTGTCAGACCTTACAGTAAGTATCATTTACCAGTTTATCTTAATGTACTGAAAATATGCCGGGTTTCTGGAAGAATGTGAATTTATATAAAATATAGGAGTTATGTAGGAGTTTAGAGTTTAAGTTAATTACTGCTTAACTATACCTAACTAACCTTAATGTAACAGTCTTGCTAACATATCCTACTCTTAATTTTATTATTAGTTCTTGGATTTCGTGCCATACTCCATTAGAGTTAATGTGTTTTGGTAGTATTTTTATGTATTACTTTATTCATGTATTTATCTATTTACTTTATTTATGTATTAGAGTATTCAGAAATTGCTCTTAGAACCAGTGTGGTAGTTGGCTAGCGGCTCCGACAGGCATTATGTTGTCTATGAGCAACGCCAGAGTCAGCACCTAACCGTAGCAGTGTTGAGTAAAATGACAATATTGTGGTTAGCTCTGAATATAGCAAATGTAGTTATCACCGCGACCATTCGTTTACTAGCAGAGAATAGGAATAAAGACTGAGTAACTTTAACATGAAATATACCTCATATTGACAGAGATAATTATTTTTTCAAGCAGTTAAAGCAGTTTTTGCATCTAGTATGATTAACTAAAGTATGTGCACATTCTTTTTTAAGGCTTATTGCTGGAAACATGCTCTGATATAGTTTCTTTTTTATGCAGAACTTCTGAGGAAGTAATAGTCAGTGTTATTTAAAAAACCAAACAACAGCAACTTGACCATGCAAATTATCTTACTTATTTAGCCATGTGTTTCATTTTTTCAGCACACATATGACAACTTAGAATCTGTCAAAGTCCTTGTAACCACTTTTATAGATGAGAAAGAAATTTGTAAAAAAAAAAAATTCTTATTGTCAGCAGTGCCACAGACATCAGACATCACTATTAGTCAGGATCAGATTTATTCACCAAGTAGCAACTAGAAGATAAAATCAATTTATTTATTATTCAGAATTTCTTTTAGTCATTGCGTTATAATCACGTAGTTAAGAAACCGCCTTCTTCTGCTGCAGCTTTTTGAGTAAACTCGTGCTTTTATGCTCTGTGGAAATTTGCTGTCATGACTTTGAAGATTATTGCAGAGAGGTAAAGTGTCTGGTGTTGCCTTTACACAGTCTACCATTACCACAGAAGAACAAAGTCAACCCCTGAAGTCACTCAGGAAAGCCCCACAGATTCTTAAGGAGTATGAAACCTGTCGGTGCCATCGAGGAGGCTCCTTGTGAAGACTTGCATTGGGGATTTGGTGGAGAGGTGTGGTTAGTAAGTATAGCACTTTACTGTACTTTGTTAAAATTTTGCAATGAATGTTTTCCTTTAAAAATGTTGAAGTGCACAGAAGTAAAAAAGTTTGTTTTCCAGTTACCCTCTTAGTGCAGAGAAGCTAACTGTAGCAAAAAGCATCCTCACCAATTTTCCACCCTTAAGTGGCAGGACAGGGGGAAGGATTTGTAAGTAAATTTAGCATTTTAATAATGTAAATTCCACTACATACTGTAAATTGCACTTGTTCCCACTTACTGTGTATCGTTTAACCTTTATCTAATTATTTATTAGAGCTTTTTTTCTCAGTTAAAATTGCTCAGCTGTTACCCATATACCTCTGTCCTTTCTTCCTCAGGAGCATTATTATGATCCAGTCTCTCATTGTGGATTCCTAGAGACTAAACTGCGCAACCTTAGACGGAATCTCGACCAGGGGCAGAGACGTTATAAGAAGCAAAAAGTGACAGATGACTGTGGTGAAGACAAGAAGCTCAGGCGAGAGGATGGGAATACCAGCAGCACAGATGAGTGGGTCACCCAAGTTATTGCGGCCCTCAGCTGAGAACCTTCCAATTATCATGTCAGGCATGGAGGAAACATACACCAGTCTCAGAGCCTGGAATATTCGGAGAGTACCCACGGTTTTTGGACATGCCAAGTCTGGTAAGTTGCTTGGTTCTCTGGTAATGGTTTATGTACTCCTTCTCCACTCAGTTGTGTTTTGCATACAAAGTATGTAACAGGAGTCGATACATTTGGAGGTATGTTTATGAGCTCCTAGTGAATATTTTGAAAGTTTTATAACTTCAGAGTTTGATCATTACTCCCTGCGCACTGATTACAATGAGCATCACTTTTCACATGGTCCAAAATCTTAGTCGTACCACCAAATGACTATCTAATAGTAGGGACATCAAATGACAATGCAGAAAGTGCTGCTCGTGGAAGTGAAAACCCTACAAAAAATCACCTAAATCTGTATGAAACTGCTTTCAGCAGCACTATTTTCAACAAAAAAGCTCTACAGGACAAACCGCAGACAGACAACATAAGAAATTGTCTGCTAGAAAGTTGAACATCAGCTAAAAAGTCCTAATTTTTTCTCAGGGTCTGATGGGACCCAAATCATAGCTAAAATTAAGGAATAATGGACTTGTATTCAAATACCACTCCAAGTAAATTGTTGTTTCACTGTGTAGGTAAGCTTGATGTGGAATGGGTAATAGAAATGTGATACTATAAAGTTTGATTTTAGCCTTTCAGCTACCAAATGGACAGAATGTACTTTTGATTTAATGTATTTAATGCTTCATTTTAAACGTAAACACTTCTTTTATTTCCGTAGGCTGGACTTGGAGTTTGGCAATCTTACAGGAGGAAAGGTGGACCTCTTTTTGCGAAAATGGGAAGCCAGTAGGGCTGCCACAAACGATTATTTTGATAGTCGACTAGTCACCGATTATTTATGCGATTAGTCGACTAATCAGATCATCATCCACTGGACGTAAAACTACAGCTTATTGCACCAGCAGCATCTGCTCTTATATAACTATCATTAGCTTACAGCTTTAAGCTTTTAAGGTGCTAACTAAAAATAAAGACAAGATGATAGTTTATTCAATTTTAATGAAATTTGCAGATTGTTTCGGTAAAGTTTAATAAACTCCTTGCTATCTAAAATATAACAGGACACCGGAGTATATTCTCCAGCATCTCACACTTCTGATAATCAGCTGTCTGCTTGACGTTTATTCAGCTGTGTAAAAACTATAACTTTAATCTCAGCCAAACCGATTTACTCAGGAACAAATAAAATACTAAAAAAAAAAAAAAAAGCCAAACAACAACATTTTTAATTTATCTAAGTGACTCATATATATTTAACCTGAGTCGCGAAAGACGGCGGTGGGTTTGAAAACAATTTGCCGGGAGTCCGGTGTTCTCACGGCGCTAGTGACCTAGCCCCCGGCTAGCTATCGAGCTAGTGGGTAACAGACGTCTCCGAAAACGTCGGAGCGCTTTTGAAAATATGTGGTGTCCTGATAAACTGAGCAGATATTTGAGGTTTACACAGCTACATTCTCGCCTGAAAATATGTTAAACGTTTATTTTGTGACCCAGAAAGAATAATAAGAGTAATATTAAAACTAACTAGCTACCGCCATTGTTGGAAACTAAGCTGGGCCGCGCTATGAATTCTGGGACACAGCTGCTTCTTCTTCTTCTTCGGGGTTTAACGGCAGCTGGCATCCTTGTACATGCTGTGCTGCCATCTTCTGTTTCAGTCCGTTATTACACTCTTAAATCCTGCTATTATTCCTGCGTCTTTTGCGATCTTACAAAGCTTCAAACGACACGTCGACTATTAAATCAGTCGTCGACGATTTTGATAGTCGACGTAATCGTGACTAGTCGACAAATCGTGGCAGCCCTAGAAGCCACTATCATTCCGAAGCTCAAATCAGTAGCTGCCCTGGAAACAAGAACCCCCCCGCCATGTGTTAACACACCTACTCCCACCAGTTGGTGCCAGTCGTTGCAGCCTTTTTTGCACTGGTATGTATTCAGTAAAGTTCTCACGGTATTTACCTGAGGAAAGCATTTGTCTACACCTCACTGAATACTATCTTTATCTTCCCCATCTCCAAGCCTGGAACAAGTATTGCATCGCTTTGCAGTGATCCTGAAGCATCATCCACAACACACCAACCCCAGCTGATATGCATCGGTGATCTAAAGAGGGCAACCAGGCAGTACATCATTGTTGCTAAGAATGACAGAGTAACCATTTCTCTGAATGATGGCCTGACGTGTGCTGTGGATAAGCTTTTCAAACTGTACTGGGTATGTAACTTGTCCTATCCAGCACCACTTGGCTCCGTCTTCACCTTCTTTGAGTTTGTCTATGACCTGCCGCTGTCCACCCAAAGGAAAACCAAAGTACTGGAGCTGATTGCACAGATTAAAGGATGCAAGTAAAATGTTCACCTGTCCAAAATGTAGAGAGTCTCTGTTCACAGAGGTGAGAAACCTCATTTGGCATCTTTGTCAAATACACTGCTTATCAGGACTGACCATTTTTATGCCTATGCAGTGGAAAGGTCAGACAATATGAACTGATTGGCTGAAATTTTTGATTTTCGTATTTAAACCCAAGGTACAAAATTGTATAACCTGGATGCTATATTCGCCAAAATGTATGTTTTTCTGTTTGCATGCAACTGCACATTTGTTAAATGTTGACAATTTGTTGAAGATGACAATTGTTACCTTTAAAAATTTTAATTCATGTATTGTCTGGATTATATCAGAACATTATATATATATTGAAAAAATTGAAAAAAGGGCAATCATATATATTGCCCTCAAATTTTTTTGACATTTTAATGATCTAGAGAGATAGAAAGCTAGTCAGATATGAATTTTGTTTGATTTTGTAAAGTAAAAATTGTGATATAGCTTTGGCTAAAATTGAATTTAAAACATTTTAATTGAAAAGATTCTGACAGCTGTTGTTCATTCAGTTTGTAATGATTTATAATATGCCAAATAAAAAATGGAATTCAATAAATGTATAATATATACCCATCTTTTTTCTCCTTTTTTAAAAAAAATTGAAATGTACACATTTTAACACACCTTTGTGTCAAAATAACACATCTTTGTGTTTACATTTTTTAACACAGAAGATGTGTTAAAGGAGCAGACACATTAATTGTGTTAAAACTGACACATCATGTGTTGTCCCTAATCTGATGCAGCACATGTGTTAAAATTTAACACATGATGTGTCAATTTTAACACATCCCTTCTAAGAGTGTACATATATGGTAAATGGCCTGCATTTGTATAGCGCTTTTCTAGTCCATAGGACCCCAAAGCGCTTTACACTACATTCAGTCATCCACCCATTCACACACACATTCACACACTGGCGATAGCAAGCTACATTGTAGCCACAGCTGCCCTGGGGCGCACTGACAGAGGCGAGGCTGCCGGACACAGGCGCCACCGGGCCCTCTGACCACCACCAGTAGGTAAACACGGGGTTAGTATCTTGCCCAAGGATATTTGGCATGCAGCCAGGATGCAGCCTGGGATCGAACCACCGACCTTCTGATTAGTGGCTGACCTGCTCTGCCACCTGAGCTACAGCCACCCATATTAGGTTTCTTTTCTAGTTGATATCCTTGCATGCTAATGAAGCTATCATCGTTTTTATAATAACATCCAGCAAGGCCCTAAAGGCACACAGGAAGTGAAGAGAAAGACCACAGTTCCATCACCTAATCGATGAAGACATCAGTCTGTCCTCTGAGGGGAGTTTGACATTACATTCGAAACTCAACTGCAGCAACCAGGGCAGATAGGCAGCATTGATGAGTATACATCACGTTTGAGGGGACCGGTTTTGATCAGATACTATGCTTTCAATTCCTATCACATTTCTCTTTTTGGAGAAATAATCTTCCAAACTATGGCTATTATGTTAATGGCTTTCAAACTACACTTTGTCTGGATAGTATTTTGTCTGCAATGCCCTGCCAGCAGTCTTTTCTCTGGATAACTCAGGTCCCTAGGTTAAATGGACGCACAAAACTTCCACTACAATAAGGTGATTATTCCAGCAGGGCAGCAGGGATTCCAGCTGAGTTTAAGCATCTTTAAGCTTCCCTGTTGAGCCATTCTGAGACTTGCATTGAATCCCAAGCTGTGACTTCAAAAGCCACTAGAACTTCTACTGCAGTGATTATGCTGGGTGGCAAGCAGTCGTCAGATATCTGAGTATTTATGATCACTGACATGTGTGTGTGTGTATGTATATATATATATATATATATATATATATATATATATATATATATATATATATATATATATATATATATTAGTACAAATGAGATATTTAGTGTTTCTGTCATTCAGACATGTTTAACTTTATTCAGCCATTCCAAAAGCTTTAGGCCAATTTAATTCATATTTTTTTTCCATTTTACCTTCTTTCGAGTTTAGGGAATTGCATGGATCTGGCTTTAAACTGGGCACCATCACTGCACCAGTTGATAAGGGTTTTAAGTCAGTCTGTGGAGTCTAAATCTAACAAGGGATGGAAATTTCAAGTTGTGGGTGGAACTCAGGCTGAAAAAATAAATCAAAAAAGTAAATTTAAAAATATGAAGTCAAGTCGTTAGGAAGGTGTTGAAAGATTCCAGGTAGAGTGGGTTTGTTGCAGCGTTTTGAATTTAGATGGATAATTTTCCTAAAAATGTGTAGTTGTCACAACGGGGTTTGCCAGTGTATTAGGTACAGGACCCAAAACCAGATGCAGAGAGGTACAGCTGGTTTCAACACAAAGCGAGCCTTTACTCAGGTTGAAGGCAGTTGCAAACTATGAACACCTATGAAGAAACTATGACTGACTTTAACCACCGTGGAGCGTAAAACAGATAACCTGACAATGTGAACAGAAACACACAGACTAAATACACACAAGGTGTGATTAGAGGAAGTGAAAACACATGAGGAAACAGCTGATACACATGAACCTAATGACGCTACTGGGAAGAGAAAATAAAAACAATAACAACGGCACAGTAGGCCCCGCCAAAATAAAACAGGAAATATGAGACGTAGAAATGACAACAGAAGCTTGACAATAGGGAACACACAGAGCTAAATCACATAACAAACTAGACAAGAAACAAAACACAAAAACTCATGAGACAGATGATAATAATGGCAAACCAAAACTCAACTAAACCTTAAATAAGAATAACAAAGGAACTTATCATCACAACTTTAACATAAGTGACTCAAAAATACAAAATAAACCACAAAACACTGAGTCAGTGACCCATCCCGTGACAATAGTCTGTAAATAAGTTCTTCCATTGTTTGAGCTCCAGCTCATGGTGACAGTTTTGGGGTGGAAGTTAGAGACACAGGAAATAATCTATTGTTTCCTTTGTTCAGATGGGTTGTTGATGTGTCTCCTGGTAGACAGTGGGGTGTTGCAGCCGAGGAAGCATGCCTCCCACTATTCCCGTCTACTTTCTTCATCTTCCTGACTGTCCTCCCGTTGTCTTTGCTAACCTCTTTGAATACTTTGCTGTATTTCCTCAATTCACCAGCAACACCAGATACCTTCTTGGTAGTTTTCTTTCTCCACTTCAGTCCTCTGGTATCTCTTCACCACCACTCAGAATTTCTACCCGATGTCTGTTCTTCCTTCTTCGATTTCAACTTTAATCTTTGCCTCTTTCACTGACTTCCTCTGCTTGATTTCTAAAACCACCCTACCAGCTGATGCTGCCTAGCTACATGCAGGCTCCTGCGTGCACCTTCCTTTACTCTTACACATCAACATCACTCTATGTTCCTACCTCTTCTTGACATACTTGTTAACCACAGTCATTTCATTTTTTTTCCACAAAATTCACTAATCCATCCTTCCACATTCATCTCTTTAACATATCTACCCAACACCTTTCTTTTACCTCTATTCCCTTCACCTGTGTGTCCATTGAAGTCTTCTCCAGTCACTTCTGCGGATACTCTCTAGCTTCCTCTAGAATTCTTCCTTCTCTTCTAACTTACATCAGAATTTGTCCAGCTTCAAACTCATGATCCTGCACATTCCCAACATTCACATACTCTTCCCTTAAGATTAACCCTACTCAGTTTCTCTCCCTATCTACACCATAGGCAAACAGTTTGAATCAGTCTCCGGACCTGTACATACAAAATACCTACTTTCCTTCTCACCATCATAGCAGCCAGCTCTCTTCTTTTATCAGTCATATTTCATACAGAACTGGACATTTAAGCATGAAGATATGCTGGTTCAAATAATATCTTCAAAAAAAATTGATTGTTTGAATTGATTTGCTACTGTAACTGCTATCGGTGAAATATACTTTAACAATACCTACACAGTGAAGACGAAGAAGAAAGTTTTGGTTGTTTTATTCTAATATCAAATTATAAAAATATGTATTTAAACCACTTACTGGGAGAATCTCAATGTCAAAAACATGGTGCTATGCTCCATGCATTTGTCTTGAGGTGTACTACAGCATGCAGCTACTTATTTGTAAACAGTGTGAAAATGCATGCTAATTGGTTGGGAAACGGATGATGCTGTTTTGTAGTATACACACACACACACACACACACACACACACACACACACACACACACACACACACACACACACACACACACACACACACAGCCTGTTAGAGAAATCAGACCATTAAATATGATTGACCTCACTCTGATGAATATAAATTTAATAGTACACTGACCTTCTTCAAACGTATGTGTCTGAAGCGCTTAAGCGACTTTAGCTTATTTAGCAGTTAATCCAGTACAGACTCTACTATAAATCCTCTTTCTGCATATGTAGCTGTCTCACACACACACATTAAATTAATTACCATGCCCAAATCCCAAACTCAATCCATGCTCTGCATTTCTTCCTAATCCCCAAACCTACAGCTTTGTTGAATGCAGGGGTCAGCCTATACTTAAATCCATCAATGGAGTGAATATTGAATGGGTTCTCTTCTATGGATAACTGCCTGAGTCACTTTTTACACATTCAGTGAACGTATGCGTATAGTTTATGGTAGCTAATTCAGGGGACTTTGGCCCAAACAGCCCAAGCGACTACTTAATATGAGCCTGTTGAGCGGAGGCAGACACTGTGGTGACCTTTACAAGTGTAAAAGTAGGAGGAGACAGTGGAGAGACCAATTAATGTGGCGAAATAAATCGCCCAGGTTAACAGTAAAATAAATCAGACTCAGTGGGCTGAAAGAAGCTTTATAAACTTCAAAAAAAAAAAAAAAAGTCTGAATGAGATTTTTGGAAGTGGAAACTCATTTAGATTTTTTTGGGGGGTGGGGGTTGTGTGGGAGTTTTTTTTCATACAGTTGCCTTGGGAACTATTCAGACCTCTCACCTTTTTGCACTTTATTGTGTAGTATATTTAATGTTATCCAACTTGGGGCTTGCAGAGGTCTCAGCTGGACAGGGTGTCAGTCTCTCACAGGGGTATGGCAATGAAAAGCAGAGCAGCTGACTGCTAACCCTACCGCCTTTAACATTTGCATTCTCACATGCGCCTCGATTGGGAAGTACATTTTTAAGCCCATCAGTCCAGTTTTATTTGCAAAACAGCAAAGTTAATACATATGTGGTAAACTTTTGCCAGGTGTGAGTTTAAAAACTACAAAGTTAATATCTTCAGGGAAAAGAAGATATTATTGTGGGGGTTTATTATTTGGCTGGTCCTTAATATTTATTCATGAGATTTCACGCATTGATGCAAGTTACAAGAGCCTGGAAAAACAGCATACCCACTGATTTAATAAAAAATATCGAGTAACTGACTCACGAAATAGGAAATATCAAAGCTGCATTTGAGAAAAGGAGAACTTTCTATGATGTAAAATGTTAAGGTTAATTACTACATTGTCCCTTCTCTTGATGGAAATTAGTAATTATGTTTCTGAATAACTACTTTGGATAATTCCCATGCACAGATACAAAAACTATTGTGGCCTTTTAAAAGAAATCCCTCCTCCGCACTTTTAATCCATATTTTTTCTCTCCTGTAGGATGTTTTAAGTTAAGGATGCTGCTGTTAATTATTTAACATTCCTCTATGAATTTTAAATTTCAGACAGCAGTGGTACACACGTGGAAAAAATATAAAGTATAAAAGAAAAAAGAAATAGCTGGTTGTTGAAGGGCTTTCACAAAGCTGTGTATTGAGTTTTTTTTCCTCATAAATGTCTGGAGTCTTGTTCATCACACTGCTTACAGATCAAACCAAGTAACTATTATTATGATCCGTCTCACATTGAAGTGGTCAGCCGTAATGACAAAAAGGCTGGTTTGATTAAATGGCAGAGTATTTATCGAAGCAGAACAAAGATGAGAAAATCTGTCATGTAATTGATTTTTTTAAAAATATTTTCTAATGAAAATGTTGGAAATCACTTTAATACAAGTGATGAAAGCTATTGAAGTACTTGGCAGCAGGAAAAAAAAATCAATAAACCACATGAAGAGTCGTTATACAATATCGCAATAAGCTTTTATACTAATGCAGGATAATTAACACGTTTAAAGGTTTTCCTCAGGCAGCATTGGAGCCTTGAAAGTAGTTGTTTTTCTTGAATGTTGTGCACATGCTGTTCCATTTATTTGCATCCTATTGATTTGCACCCACAAAGCAATTAATCCATTTTCACCCCTTGTACCGACATGGCTTTCAACCTTTTTAATTTTATTTTCCAGTCAATTCTCTGGTCGATATTCTGATTTATTTAAGAGCAATAAATTACTTGTTTATGCAGCTTATTTGCCTAAAAAGTACCAGCCAGAAATTAGTAAATTTCTCAATCAAATTTAATGGAAATCCATTTCAATTAACATATTACCGTCTGTATTAGTGTCTGGACCAACAGGCCAAAACTGCTGCCATCACCAAAACCAAAGGTGGTCTCAGACAGAACACATGAATATATAAACTTGATGACATTAGAAAACCTAAAAGTGCCGTTCCATTAGTTTACTTAATTTCGTTCATGTCTGGGGAGCTAGCAGGTGTGCATGCTTTCCACGGGCTTCTACTGAAAAGCATCTAATGTGCTCCTCTGCATGTTTGCCACATATTTGGGCTTTCTTGTAAGCTGCTATCCAGTTTTAAAACCATGGATTCAGCATTTAGGTCAGTCAGCACAAAATATTAAATTAAACCAAATAACTAGATGGGTTATTTTAGTCTGATGGTCACCAGAGTGACTGATTCCCACCCATAGGTCAGCATGTTTCCCCTAGAACCACAGCAAAGAAAAAAGGTTTAGTATTATTATAATATAATAATAATAATCATGATCGAGCATGTTGTATAAAATTTGATGTATACTTTTTAAATATTTTCCTTAGAGTAACAAAGCCTTTTTCAAACTCAAGAGAAACACACTTTCTGTGAGGCATCAGTGCTGACCACCATTGTCGGGGTTGTTACTCAAAGTAATGTATTATGCTTTAGATTAGTCAATTAATCCCTGGAGAGTCATTTGTTACATTATTAATTTCATTACTTTTGTATTAATCTGTAACATGTCTTGAAATGCATTGTGACATAATTACCAGTTAACAAGATAAACCTTCGACTTCAGCCCCTCACAAATAAACCTCTAACACAGTGTATGTACACAAAGCCTACATCAAAGTTAAAATCCAGCTCAGATAAACACTACAACTACAAAGAAGGTTAATAAAAAAGGATACAATGTTCCAAGCCTTTCTTTATATTTTATGGGTAACATTCAAACATGGAAATGCAGCATATAAGGCAAAAACTGAGTTTCTACAATTCTAACAAGCATAAATGTCAATATTTGGTACGTTCATCCGTATTCTTCAACACAACCTGAAGTCTCTAAAGTAGCTTTTTTGTTATTTCTTTCTGTAGTCTTCAGGAATAGTTCTCCGGGCTTCTTGGAGGGCATCAAGGATATTCAAAACTCTTCTGTGGATGTTAGCTGCTTTTAGATTATCCCACACTGCTTCAGTAATGTTGAGGTCCAAGCTCTGGGGAGGCCAATCTATGACTGATAATGTTCCAGATATGCTTTTACTGCACTGGCAGAGTGTTTGGGATCGTTGTTGTGCTGAAAAAGCTGTTGCTAATCAGATGCTTTTGAGATAGTATTGCTTTGATTCCCTTCTCTCACACGATGATCCCACCCCATCATTTGGACTCATCACTGTGATTCAGCATGGGTCAACTGAAGGGCCAGATGCATCTCTCAGCTCATGTGTCAGGTCTTCGCTGGATTTTTAACATTCCTCTGCTGTAGATAGCTTTTTAGGCCTATCATTTGTTTGGTCTTCCACTTGTCCAGTTTCATCACACAGAATAAAAGTAATTATGATATTTCGGCTCATTAAAAGCTGTGGACCACTTCACCTCCTGGAAACTGACATCGTGTGATTCCAGTGTCATACACCAAGTCTTTTTAATGCCCATGGATGGACACCAGTTTAAAAAGCAGAATAAAGGGAGAGCAGACTGCATCTGTTTCAGTTAGAAAAGTCATTCTGCTGTAGACTTTCCATCATCAAAGCTTTGTGTACTTTCTTTCAACATTTTCTTTTAAGTAAGATACTGCACACATTTTCCAGGTAACTTTTGAATAAAAGGACACTCTTCTGTTGAAAAGCTTGTATAAAAGTCCAATAACAGACAGCAAACAACACATCATCGCTAAATTAAATCTTAGACATGTTGAATGTTAAGTTCTATTATAGAGGCTTTCTTGTATTGCGTTAATGTTTAGAGGGAAATGGCCAGCACAGATACTTCTGTATGAACCACTCTGGCTGTAAGCCTCTGAAGCAGGGATGTCAAACTCATTTTACATCATGAGCCAAATATAGCCCACTTTGTTTTTTATCTGGACCAATGAAACTACCCTTTCTGTCGGTATGCAGAAATTAAACTACATACTTAATCAATGAGGTATTTTCAAATAAAAGAAGCATGATTTCAACAATACATTTTGCTTTTTGTACTTGATAAAGAAATGGTGCTGTAGTAAATAAAAGAAACCTGTCAGTATGACTCTTTGGGTTATTGTGTAAAACATAAAAATCAATAACTTTGTTACTTTGTTGTAATGTAAATGGCACCGGGGGAGGGGGGGATCTTATCAGTAGGAAAGCAGTAAAAATATGAAGTCAAAACACAGTTAAAATTCCAAAATTTTTGTCCTCTTTACAACTTCAAAACCATTCAGTGGACTAGATTGGAGGCTCGCCGGGCTGATTTTGGCCTCTGAGCCTTATGTTTGACACCCCTGCTCTACAGAATGATTTGCTATCTGAGGCTAGAGGTAGATTGATGACTGAATCCAGAAGTAACCTAGAATCTCTACACTGTCCATTGATTGCAGACCTAATCAATCATATGACAAGACATTGTTTACTCTTTGTGAGATGATACCTGTAATTAGAGAAAAACAGCTAAAAACACAGTGATCACTACAAAACTGATTTAAAACAAAAGAACATTCCACTAGTTACCAACATTAAGTAGAAATTTCAGTCAGTCTTACATCAGCTTACAGCTGCAAAGTAATTAGAACTGTGATAGATCTCATCTAAACAATTTCCTTCCAGTATTCCCCTGTGTTTTTGTCAGAGATGATGACAGTAAAGTCAGGAAGAAATCTGACATAAGGGAAATGTAATGGAAAGCACCTAAAAAGAAAAAATCCTCAGATCAAAGAGATGCATTATGTTCTTCACGGCCATCTTGCAGGATTTTATTTGAACGTGGATTCCCACCACATGCTGCACACTGAAAGAGTATAAGTGCTGACATCCCTCGAGGGATTCCTAGTTCTGGACAATTTACTTCAACAAAAATTTGCTCAAGTGCTTTATGGATTCCTCTGTAGAGAAACATAAAAGAATAAAAACACGTCATTCGGATGTTGCTTTTAAGAAAGAATACTTTTCAATGACAGTCTGTAAATTCTCCGAATTTTGAATTCAAATCCTGCCTCACAAAGCTTGGGCTCTCTCTCTCTCTTGTAGAAATATCATCTGATGTACAGGATTTCCATACGGCTCACTGCTTTGAGGGAAATACTGAACACATGTTCTGTGACTCCAGCTGCTCCAAAAAACTGCTTAGACTTTGTCAGACAGATTAAGCACCATGGGTTCTGTAATAGTTTTCAGAGAAGACTGGATTTAATTTCAGTAAATAGTACACCTCCTGGAACTATTGATTTTTACCGCTGCTTTAACAAGCAAGTCTTTCCACCTGAGAAATATCTCTAGAATCAGTTGTTTATCTTTAGAAACTGATTTAGTGATCCACAAATCCTGCAAACTGTGTTACACATGATCTTAAGAGTGTCAAATTCAAATCTGTACTTTCCCGATTAAAGGTTTTGGTGGCACAACTATAAATTACCTGTGCAAGGAAAAAAATATGAGAGATTGATGGAGTGAGTGTCTGTGTATGTGTTTCTTCAGGAAAGGGGGAGCAGGCGGCAGTTGCAGCTACTTCTAATAGGTTTCTACAGTTTGTCTCTGGAGAAAAAGAAAACACAGAGACTCACCAGGTCATTATTGCTCTCCTACCATTCTCCAGGTATTTTGTAACCTTTGCTCCACCTTGGTGGTCTCACAAGGAAAATAGCAGAGTAGAAGACCAAAGAAAAAAGAGACAAGAAAGGAGAAAAGAAAAGAACAAAAAGAAAGCTCTAGAGACGGACGCTTGGCTCTGTCAGTTTCCAGCTGAAACACTCCACCGGGGGTGGCAGCTGCAGGGAAGCCAATTTTTACAATATTCAGTGTAACAGTGGTGATGGATGATGGAGGAGAGGGAGGGATGGATGTTACCTTCAGAAAGAATTAAACTGAGACTCTCCATCCTTGCCAGCAAAATCTCTGTGAAGTGTGGTGGGCGATCGTGGCTCAAGAGATGGGAGTTCGCCTTGTAATCAGAAGGTTGCCGGTTAGAGCCCCGGCTTGGACAGTCGCGATCATTGTGTTCTTGGGCAAGACACTTCACCCGTTGCCTACTGGTGGTAGTCAGTGGTGCCAGTGTCCGGCAGCCTCGCCTCTGTCAGTGCGCCCCAGGTTGGCTGTGGTTACAATGTAGCTTGCCATCACCAGTGTGTGAATGTGTGTGTGAATGGGTGGATGACTGGTTGTGTAAAGCGCTTTGGGGTCCTTAGGGACTAGTAAAAAGCGCTATACAAATACAGGCCATTTAGCATGTGGTACATTTACTGTATGTTAAATACTGTAGGATCTAAAAAAAAAAAATGACAACGGCAATATAATCAGCTCAGAAGGAAATTTTGTACATTTTACTTTTGAATTTATTGGTTAAACTTTTACCCAGAAACTTAGTTTTTTAGTATTTCAGTGGGGGGAGGGGTTCTGACTGTGAGCGCTTTCCTCTGCTGTCAGTGTAATGCTGTTATCAAATGCCCAATGCAATTGTCTCCTTTTGGAGATTTGTCTCCCTCTGTCTCACTCAATCAGCAGCCCTGGCACATGTTTCTCTTTTCGAGATTTAAGTGCAGTGATGTGTAAGTTTCAAATTTATGTTTTTGTTGTGAGTTAAGAAGCGCATACCCAGGATATCTTCACATGTGTGGGGGATAGAAATTTGTTTTTCCCTTAGATCACAGAGGTTTTTACAAAGTCCAGTGTTCGGAAATCTAATCAAAGCTGACATTCTTAACCTTTTTTTTCCTTAAATAAAACACAGACAACGAGTTCAATGTGCTTCTTCAGTCTGCAGGGAGTGAAGTACATCCAACCTTGAATCAAGAAGACCTCAGAAAAATAGAGCCAATCAAATTCTGTTCAATTCATTAAAGATCACCATGATGACAAACACAAATGTGTCATGGTCCTGGGCCATGTTGGCCCAGTATTCTTAGTTTTTGTGTGTTTTTGTATTTTGTTCCCTATTTATGCCTTGGTTCCTAGGTTATTTAGTTAAGATGTTCCTTATTTGGTTACCTCCTGTGTGCCCCTGTGTATCTGTGAGCCCTCGTCTCTCCTTGTGTTTCATTCCATGTTTTCCCCAGCCTGTTATGTCTGTGTTCTCCCCGTGCTCTCTCTCCTCCTGTCTGAACCTCTGTGTACTTCCTGTTTTACTTTGACAGTCTCTCGTCAGTATGCGTTATGTTGTGTTCACTCCTGCCCTGTCTCTTATGATTATCTGTGTCAGCTGTGTTCCCCGTGTGCTCCCACTTCCCTCGTTAACCCTCTGTGTATTTATGTGCATGTCTCCATCAGGTCAGTGTCGCGTCGTCAATGTCTCCTCCCCGAACCTGTGTGTGTCTTTCTGTGTTCCTCGGTCCTCTGTTAGTATTCCCAGTTTAGTTCTGTTTCGTTGTGAAACCTGCAATAAAGCAGTGATTTTGAGTTCAGTTCCTGCCTCCGTGAGTTTTGCGTTTGGGTCCTCATCTGCCTCCACACAGCCAGTTCATGACAAAATGTGTCTGTTACTTTTCAGTGACATGCCTAAAGATAACAAGGCTCTTAATATATAAATGAATTACTAAAGATTTAAAAACTGACCTGAACCGAACAAGGAAGGAATAACCCAACGTTAATTCTCTTTTTATTATCTAATTCATTTATAAAACTTTTATTAAAAAGTCAATTTACCAGTCCGCTGCAATGTGCTTTAGGGAAATAACACCAAACCAGTTCACTGAGTTATGGGCAATGAAGGGAAAAGGTAGTATTTGCTTATCTGCCATCAAATAATGCAGAATGCTTCTTAAGGCATTTTGCTGAGCCCTGGGAACATTGTCCCCTGCACTGTTGTGAACAGATGTGATGCATTTAACGTCAGTTTTACACTTGGTGTCACATGATGTGCTTTAAATATGGAGATCATTCACACTCAGGTGGGGTATGCATCAGAGGTGAGATCTAGCTGTGACAAAAATTAGGAAGCGCGCTTTTTTTTTTTTTTTTTAGCATACAATGTCACTCTGTTTGCCACATTTTCCAAAATACAAAGCAGTTCTCTGCACCATCTCTTCCAAAATCTGCATATGCTTGCAGATCTCAACTCTTGCACCTGCCTTCGTGCATGACAGAAGATGGTTAAGTGACTTCCTTGTGAGCTGTGCTCTCAGAACCAAAGCAGAAATAACATGGGAACATAGCCACTCCGTTGCAAAATTAGTTGAAACAACTGCATGTGGCACAGTTTTTTGGAGTTTTTTTTTGGGGGGGGGGGTTGTTGTTGTTTTTTTACTCAATGATTAAAATGTATAGGGGCACAATAAAATTTCTTTTTCACATAGGGTAGAAGATAGAAAAGAGGTTTTTTTTTTTATTTCGAACATGCAAATATAACTGAAATAACAAGAAAAAAAAGAAAACTTAAAAATCATGTTTTCATGTAGATATCAGAGCGTTCTCACTCCCGAGGCGTAACATGTAGACGTTTTGTCACGTCCCGCGGCGTTCCCGAGGAACGCGAAAGGAGACCTTCAGCGTTCTTATGGTACGCGGCGGGTTATGGCTGGAATCCAGTGCAATGACGCTCCCGCGGTAACAGACATTCCAGCCCTAAACCTAACCTTATCCCTAGCCCTGACCAGAACCTTATTCCTGACTTTAACCAGGACTTTAATGATGTTAAATAGCGTGTTTCTAAGCGATTTGAAGAAAAAGAGCGAACATGTGTAGATTCAGTCCAGACGGTTCTCATATTTCCTCTTTTTTCCGAGGTCGTCATTTAGGAACGTGGTGGGTAGCCGAAAACGTAATATGGTGACGATTTGTCACCTAGCGTAAAATGTTACGCTTTGGGAGTGAGAACGGGTTGTAGATATCTATGTCTACAGAATGTGTGTGCTTGAAGAGGAGTAGGATGAAGTTTACACTTTTCCTGTTCCTCCCCCTTCTTTCAGATTTCATTGCTTACAAATCCATATCCAAAATTTGAAGTTATTTGATTCATACATGTTTAACTATGTACAAGTCTAACACATTAACATATACAAATAAAACCATTTTCAGCATGTAAACCAAAACAACAACATACTACATTCCTACATACAGGGAGTGCAGAATTATTAGGCAAGTTGTATTTTTGAGGGATAATTTTATTATTGAACAACAACCATGTTCTCAATGAACCCAAAAAACTCATTAATATCAAAGCTGAATGTTTTTTGGAAGTAGTTTTTAGTTTGTTTTTAGTTTTAGCTATTTTAGGGGGATATCTGTGTGTGCAGGTGACTATTACTGTGCATAATTATTAGGCAACTTAACAAAAAACAAATATATATCCATTTCAATCATTTATTTTTACCAGTGAAACCAATATAACATCTCCACATTCACAAATATACATTTCTGACATTCAAAAACAAAACAAACAAATCAGCGACCAATATAGCCACCTTTCTTTGCAAGGACACTCAAAAGCCTGCCATCCATGGATTCTGTCAGTGTTTTGATCTGTTCACCATCAACATTGCGTGCAGCAGCAACCACAGCCTCCCAGACACTGTTCAGAGAGGTGTACTGTTTTCCCTCCTTGTAAATCTCACATTTGATGATGGACCACAGGTTCTCAATGGGGTTCAGATCAGGTGAACAAGGAGGCCATGTCATTAGTTTTTCTTCTTTTATACCCTTTCTTGCCAGCCACGCTGTGGAGTACTTGGACGCGTGTGATGGAGCATTGTCCTGCATGGAAATCATGTTTTTCTTGAAGGATGCAGACTTCTTCCTGTACCACTGCTTGAAGAAGGTGTCTTCCAGAAACTGGCAGTAGGACTGGGAGTTGAGCTTGACTCCATCCTCAACCCGAAAAGGCCCCACAAGCTCATCTTTGATGATACCAGCCCAAACCAGTACTCCACCTCCACCTTGCTGGCGTCTGAGTCGGACTGGAGCTCTCTGCCCTTTACCAATCCAGCCACGGGCCCATCCATCTGGCCCATCAAGACTCACTCTCATTTCATCAGTCCATAAAACCTTAGAAAAATCAGTCTTGAGATATTTCTTGGCCCAGTCTTGACGTTTCAGCTTGTGTGTCTTGTTCAGTGGTGGTCGTCTTTCAGCCTTTCTTACCTTGGCCATGTCTCTGAGTATTGCACACCTTGTGCTTTTGGGCACTCCAGTGATGTTGCAGCTCTGAAATATGGCCAAACTGGTGGCAAGTGGCATCTTGGCAGCTGCACGCTTGACTTTTCTCAACGCTTGATTGTTCGATGATCACGCTTCAGAAGCTTTGCAATTTTGAGACTGCTGCATCCCTCTGCACGATATCTCACTATTTTTGACTTTTCTGAGCCTGTCAAGTCCTTCTTTTGACCCATTTTGCCAAAGGAAAGGACGTTGCCTAATAATTATGCACAGCTGATATAGGGTGTTGATGTCATTAGACCACACCCCTTCTCATTACAGAGATGCACATCACCTAATATGCTTAGTTGGTAGTAGGCTTTCGAGCCTATACAGCTTGGAGTAAGACAACATGCATGAAGAGGATGATGTGGACAAAATACTCATTTGCCTAATAATTCTGCACTCCCTGTAGACTAAGCACCCTGTGCTTAACCTGTGTTTAATGAACAGTTAAGCTTGGTGGCCTTGATCTATAAAAGTGAGGACACAATGAGACAACTCAGTCACTGAAAGGAAGTTTTCCTATATTCATGCAATTTATTATTTTTAAACAATCGTGTGAATTTTTGTATTGATGTACTTTTCTTGATTTAATCTGTACAGGTGTTCCACACACTCACTCCTCTGACTGTAATGCTGTGATATTTTACATGAGTTGGGAGTTCGCCTTGTAATCGGAAGGTTGCCAGTTTGAGCCCCAGCTTGAACAGTCTCGGTCGTTGTGTCCTTGGGCAAGACACTTCACCCGGTGGCGCCAGTGTCCGGCAGCCTCGCCTTTGCAGAATGTATATTGGATGGTTGTGTGTTTTATACATCTTTCCCCACATTTCCAATTTTATTTCAGGTTTCAGATACTCTGTCTAATTCAATGTTATTTATTGTCAGTTTACTATTGATAGAATAAGTGCGATTCCCAAAGGTGTGGGTGAAAAGTTCTGTCAATGTACAGGTTTGAAAATTTGCATGACTCATACTGGACATATCCACCCTACAGTACTGTTTGGTCTGTCACTTTGGTCCATTGTTTGCTCATTGTTAGGCACCGTGATGATCCTGATACATATTTACATTCATAAGAACCTTCAGGGGCCTAAAATGTATCTGTGTGCCAATGTCGTTTTTTCAGCTCCTGATTGGGACGAGTTTATGGGCAAATAAAGAGTTCTTGTTGATTATAGTAAAATGTAGACACCAAAAATATAAACTAATCTAATACATTGCAAAAAAAGAAATCTGTGTACATGTATACAAACAAATTTACAATTTACAGGCAACACTGCAGAGCAGAGATTTGCTTGTGGGAATCAATCATGTACTCTGGCGTGGTTTTGATTAATCACACAGTCTGCTAGTGCCATGATCATATTTTGTGTTTTCATGCATGCTATGAATGATTATAGATGGGAAAACCAACCCTGCAATGTCCCTTCAGGAGGATTTGATTTAGTTTGTTTTTTTTTAAAAAAGGTTTCCTGCCTGTTTTGTGACAGTTCTCTGACTCATCCTGATTTTCCTGGATTTCAACAGGGCCTCCAACTGTGAAAATTAAGGTAAAAATTCATCTGTTTGCCTCAAGCTATAAACAAGGGAAACCAAATAGATTAGATGGGGTGCCAACAATGTCGGTGACAGACGATCAACACGGCAGAAGCACAACTGCGTTTCATATTAGAATGACGCAGCAACCGACTGCTGTAATAAATCTCATTAGACATGAGCGACATGTGCCCAATATTTAAAGTAAAGGAACATTAGTGAGTTTGGTTAAACAAAGTAGTGTCATACATTAGAGACATAATTAGAGACATAATGATGATGTGATAAAGATGTGATAGGACACCGCCACAGTGAAGACACCCATTGTTCAGTAGTTCTGATGTAAAGCCTTAATTTGAGCATTTCAGCTGCTTTAAAAAGTGAAGTGGTGAAGAAGGAGCAGATGCAACTGAGTTCGTCACACAGAAACCTGATGCTGTAATTTTTTGGCTGAATATATTCCAAAAGACTTGAAACTAGCAAGTTAGATCATAAACTCATCAGTAAAAAGCTTTCTAGGACACAGAGTAAATGAGCAGTAAGATCATTTTCTCACAGCCTTCTTTACTATCAGATTTCAGAAGCATCACCCGCTTCAGCCTTCCTTTTTCACACAGTTTTCCTGTCCACGAGATACAATCACAAAACTTTGCAGGTGTGTAGTTGAAAAGCTGAGTTCAAAGGTGGGTTGCTTACAGCTGCTCACAACAAAGAGCCTTCACTGAAGCACGGTGCAACATGTTCGACAGCTGGCATTTCCAGACAGACATCTAGATTTTTAGCTGATCCATATGCGTCAATTCCTGGATTTGTTTGGTTCAGGTCATTAATTATGATTTTGCACTCATGCTTGTCAAATTTTGTGCAACTGCTGCATGAGTGCTGTCACAAAGCATCATCTATATAATCACCTAACTCATCCTGTGCATTAGAGCCATGAGTATGGCCGACGGGCTTGAAAAAACCTCTTTGTTCTTACAGATATAAGATAAAACGCAAAGTTCAGAAGCTGATCTCTTCAGTAAGAACAAAGAGGTGTGTAAAGGAGAAAGCTGGTCCTTTTTGCTGACAGCCGACAAAGTGGAAATTATTAACCTGATTATGTCAATTCCCAGCTGGTGTAAAAATCTGCATCCGTCCCACTGCTGTGATTGAAATCTTCATGTGTCAATGCGACTGTGGGTTTTGATAATAAGGAACTGACTGTAAAACTGGATGTTTTCATCTGTCTCATAGCTGCAGTGTCAATATTTCCATGTGACAGCAAACTTGGTGTCAATGTGCCTAAAGGCAAAAAAGTGCATGTCTGCCGAAGAAAAAAAACATGGGGAGAGAAAGAAAAAGTAATTCTTAAGATGTCAGGAAACAGGGAGCGAGTGTATTTGAATATCACAGATTGGCGAGATCAGAGTACAGCTCTCTACAATCTGTGGAGTTTTTGTTTAACTTCCTGTTCTGAGACGCAGGTTGGGATGTTTTGTCTGGATATATGTCAAACTTAAATAAACTTGAAAGGCGACATTGAAGCTTTATTGATTTATGTCATAAAGATACCTTTGGCAGCAGTGTTTTTTTTCTCAGCTTACTTCTTAAAAACTACTTCCTGGCACTGAGGCTTCATGCAGCTCTGCAGATACTTCACTTCAAAGGCGTGACAGACATTTTGTTTGTTGAGTTTGACGTCATTTCTGTTTGTCTGGAGCGATCTTCTGTCTTTCATTCCTACACTGTTCACCCAGCTCTATCCAACTTCTCACAAGTTCCCCTTCCTTTTTCTTCCTCCCTGTCCACCATCCATTTGTTTATCCATAGCTGTATTTCATCAGCAGGAACTGTCTCCAGGTGAACAGGAACTTTTTTGAGTAACTTCAGCAGAAGACAAGTTCTAAATTAAACTACCCCCAAACAATTCCCTATTTAGAACTTTCTGAAGTTTCAGCAACTTTCAGGGTAAGGTTTGCAGGTTCTGATTGGTCAGGTTTTCTCCCGCATTGTCAGACAAAAGATTTTTATACAACAAAAATAAGACACAAACATGTTTTGGTTGAGGTTCTTGGTTGACAGCAACCCGAAGGAAACGGTCCAAATAAAAAAAACATACAGTGAAGTCCAAGCTTTCCAAATACTGTAGTTTTTTTTTTATTATTATTATTATTTTTATTTTTATTTTTTGCAGAGGATGATATTTGTTCTGTCTGTGGAAATAAAAATCATCCTGACATTTTCAGCATGTTGTCCAGCTGAGTAATCAGTAGTTACTGTTGTTTGCAACAATCGATGTAATCATCTCTGAAAAAACATATGAGGGTTTCCAGTTTGGAAAACAAAAAAATCCACATTAGGAGATAGGTAGTGTATTTGTGACTCCACTTATACAGTTTTATAATTTATATTTTAAGTTTCACTTCCACTTGCTATTTGGTTAAAAGTTTCCAAAAAATTACAATAAAATTAGAAAGATCACAGTTTTGGGTTAAATACATCCTAAACATGTAAGTCTCACTTCCCAAGTTACTCGATCACCTCATCCCATGCCCATGGAAGGCCACAATGAGCAAGCCGTAAGTGGGTTTGCCCACACAGAGCTCACAACAGTTTTGACCTTTGGCTTTTCAGTGCTCAAGCCCACAGTTGGCTTGCACAGAAAAGCAAAGTGGTTCCAATGTAGGGATTCAGTGGGCAGCTCACTGTTGGGCCCAGTACAGGTGTGAAATGTGGGGCACATATGGGCCCTGCACTGAGGCCCAGGTGGGGCAGCCGTGTATCTTCTTCAAATTGTCCAATTCTGGAGCAAAGTCTGGGAAACGTTATTGGACTTCAGTTCATGGGAATTTAAACAACCTTTTGGTGGAAAAACAACCAATTTCTGAATTGTTTGTTTCTCACCTTCATTTGTCAGTCTAACCCATGAAACTTTTGCGGAATCCTCCATCATCTCCGTTTCTCACTGTCCGCCTTAAAGACCTGAGCTTCATTTCATCTTTCTGGTGTTGCTTTACAGCCACATAAAACACACACACACACACACACACACACACACACACACACACACACACACACACACACACACACACACACACACACACAGAACAGTAACCTCAGGAGCACACACACTACATCTGTCTCATGGGCAGTCATAAAGCCAACCAATCAAAGCGGTTATGTCACTCAACAGTGTGTGCATGTGCGTATGTGCATGTGTGTGTTAGGAGGGGGGACTTCACTATTGGCAGAGGACACCAGCAAAGCTTTCAGTATATTTGGTGTTCTCTCTCCAAGTTTATAGCACAAAGCACAGGATTCTCTCAGCTCTACTGATTTATTAGTTTTCAGAAAGACTGTAATTTACCCCAAGTGTCTTCATATTGTGTTTTATTTTTAGATTTCTGCTACCTAAAAGTGGCAAATAACCCAGCACACAAACCTCTTAATCTCAAACTTGTTGAGGGACGTTTGTTCTGTGTTAATATGATTTCTGCCTTACCAGGTACAATGAGCATGTCTTCAAGCTGACTTTGACAGTTATATTGATTGATGTTGTGTAACTGTTGTATACACTGTAGTTCCAAGCTTCATGTGCAGACTTGCTAGCTTGAAATTATGTTAAAGGAAGCATATCTTCTTCTGGATTACATTTATCGTTTGTGTAGTGTTTCCATCCTCTTCCTGTGCATGCTTGGGTTCTCTCTATAGACTCCATCCTCCTACAATCTAAAAACATGCATTTAGTTTAGTGATTTAAAAAGCAGCATTTTTGCATTATCCCCTTCTAGTCTCCTTTTCCCCAAACATACAGACAAAGAAGGCAGGAAATCAAACTTTCACTTTTAAAATGTTCCCAGTATCCTTTAAAGCTATGCAAAGGATGAAACCAAACTGTGTCTGAGACATCACCTGCTGTATCCCTAGAGTTTGCTCTATGAAGGACCAGTGACCAGACCTGGATGTTGTCTGCCTCTCTCCCAATGTCAGCTATGATGCCTATCATTGCATGGGGACTGAAGCTATGATAGTCTGAAAAAGAGTCACAGGAGCAAGAAATTTGCTTATGTTTGAAGATTAACTTTTCAATGTCATGCTAGGACAGCCCTAAAATAACAAAAGAGGTAAAAATGATACAGTCACTACCTGTAGATATTATACCGCAAGACTTATGGAGAGAAAAAAAAATAAACTCATTTTATTCATACATTCAGGTTCAATATATTCCTGCCTTACCAAAACAGGTAAATCAGCAGAATTTCTTCATATCCACAAAAATACACTTACTGTCCATTTATTGTCTTCCACTTATCCAATTCAGAGTCAAGGCAGAGAGCTGGAGCGTATCTCAGCCGTCATGGGGCAAAAGGACGGGTACACCACGGGCAGGTTGCCAGTCTTTTGCATGGCTAACAGAGAGCCAAAGAACCATTCGAACAGACCATCAGTTTAGAATTACCAATTAACGTAAACCCATGCAGGCATTCAGTCTGTTGGTGAAATCCAGAGTATCCACAGAGAACGAACACAGTCACACTGAGAACATGCAAACTGCACACAGAGTAGCTGTGAAAGATATAGAATGGTTTCAGTTGCAAGATGGGCCATTATTAAACTAATATCTAAAATTTCACATAAACAGGAGGGAAACACATCAATGTGGCGCACAGATGTGTTGATATATTGTTCTAAACATCTCTAATGCCATGAAATCTAAATCATTGATCTATTAAGCATGTAAAAACCCAACTTCCCCCTTTCAAGACAGAAAAATTCATGCGCTTGTCCAGTTCCAAACTGAACAATTTAAAATATGACGGACGATAGCAATTTGATTGAATACCACAACTCACGAGTAGATGAGTCACCTACACCACCTCAGCTACAGAGAATTGTGAGACTGTAATCGCTCAAGTAGAAGAGCAGTTTTCACACAATAAACTAGTTGACAGTTCATTTTTCCTCACTTTGTGTTCAGCCGATTTCTTCCCTAGAGCCTGACTGATGTCAAACCTCAGCCATTTAAAGCAGTGGGGGGAAAAGTTGAAGTCTAAGTTGGAAACTATGTACCAACACTTAAGTGTGTGTCTGTTATCATCCATCCACAAGAGCCTCTCGGACAGTAGGTTTTGCTGACATTTCCTCCTGTCTGCTTAAAATCACCACAAATCCTATAACCAAGGCTCAGGGAAACTTTTCCACTCTGAAGAGGATAAACTCAAACCTGAAAAACACCACGTTAGAATGCACTGGATCTACTTTCGACTAAAAAAAAAACAAAAAAAAAACCAGCTTATTCAGCAGCTACAGGACTTCTAAAAGTGAAGATGGTGAAAGATTTGCCCACGGGAGCAGCTGCTACGCTTCATCATGCCCCCTTTTATGACATCATAGAACCAAAAGTAGAAAAAATTATCTAAAGTCAAGTATTTACAGAAGGATATTCATAAGGATTTGTCATGATTAATACAAGCAGCTACTGCTGGTGTATATACACAACAGAATATAAGGGAAATTGTAATAGTTCTCCTTTTTGAAAAAATCAATATTCTATTTAGAGGTGCAGAACTGTTTTCTTCGCCCGTGGACCCACTGGGTTATTTGTTTTGCATTTTCTTATTTAAGCTAGCAAAAAAATAAAATTAAAATTAAATTGAACACTGCTTCTGTGTACTTTTTTCCTCTCTCTCTTATGCCTCATTTCCTGTATTATACATCATTATATAACTTATAGTGAACCACCTACCCCAAGAAATATTGTACACAATAAAATTGTGTTCTGGTATTTGCTACGTTACAGCACACTGAGAGAAAGCAGTGCCAACAACATGTGAAACAAACCAGTGAAATTAAGCATGGGATTCATTTTATGGAGCTCGACTGTATTTGTGTGTTTTGCCAACACTCGAGTAATTAACAACAAAATCATACTACATTTGGACTTTCCAGTAGTCTAATCTAACATTGTGTTTACATGCTGTTACAGCCAATGTGCTAATTATCCACAGTGTCTTCAGAAAGGCTGATATCTAATTAGAAACATGACAAAGTTTTATTCATGTGGCAGAAATTGTTAAATAACTTGTTTATGCTATCATAAACCATTAACGGAGAACAGCACATGGCGAATGTGGCTCTGAAATGTGTCCATTTAAGTGTCCACTAACAGAAAGGATGGTGAGATCTGTGTAATATTGTGTGTATATTACACTCAGTAAGACTTCCAAACTACAACTGCCTCACAAAACATGTGTTTGAATATTTAGGTGATAATACATATGACACGTGACCATTCCTGCCATCACTGTGTTGAAGGTTTGGATTACGTAATCTCAAAAAACAGGTTTCTAAATATGAGTATTTAAATCTGTAGGTAGGTGAGTTTCCTGGATTCTGTTTTTAGTTTGTTTGTAGCTCAAGTTAAAGAGTTGAAAAAGTGGAAATGAGGGTGAAAAAATGGACTGAAATCACCAGAATGGGATCTTGAAAAGGTCGACTGTCATTTAACTAACATTTTTTGGTTTTATTAACTTTTTTTATTTATTTGAATTTATTAGTAATGATAGGTGGCTGTAACAGGAAGTCTTTGCCTATCATTCATATATATAAATAAAATCTGCTAGCTAAGATGAAGTCCTTAAAAACTGGCCCAAGAGGCTGTGGCAGGGCTGCAGATAGTGCTGGAAGGAAAACTGAGGAATTAGCCGGGCTGGGAAAGGGGTTGGAGAGGAGGCTAACACCAGGTATACTAAGGATAAAACTTCAGCTGGTCCTGAAACCAAGGAGCAGGAAAAGGACATGAGGAGAAACCGGGCAGAACAGCGACAGTATAGTAAGCAAATTTCTGGAATCGCGACTTGCATAACTGAATTTCTGGCAGCATGGTGGCAGCACAGCTAAGGAGGCCTGATTGGAGAAGTGGTTACAATTGGTGATGCTCTGCTCAGGTTCCAGAGCACCTGTCTCCACTTATGCAATCAAACACACAGCAAGACACCAAGAGAGAGAGTAATGCTACAGGAAAGGCAGCACTGGAGACAAAAGCAGAGAATGTGACATATCCAGGCATTTGAGTACAGCTGCACTTTAATTTAAGGGATGCCCACACCTTTAAAATAAAAACAGATGTACCTTCTTTGCAGATCTGCTCTTTATTTGCCCCAAAATAAGTAGTCCTAATATATTAGATATGTTACATCTAAACTATGGTCTAAATATAAGCATAGCGCAGACTTATTGTGGGTCATGCTGAATTATTTCCTTTCTTGTCAGGCATTTGATCTTCATCATCTTCTTTCACCTGCTCATTTTAGAGGTCAGCACAGCACCTGATCTACCTCCATCTGACACTAGGTGTATCTCACATTCGTTGGTGTTGTCCCTCCATCCTCATAATTATGTTGGTCCAGGATCAAGATTACAACTGGACAATCGTCTTGTTGTGATGTCATACCTTTCCAATGTGGGGGGGGGAAGAAAAAGATATCCTTGTTTATATATAACTCTCTTGTGGATCAAGAGAGGCATTTAATATTTTTTAATAAATCATGCAATATAATAAAAATATCATCAAGTTATGTTTCCTGTTAGCCAAAATTGGGTTACTCGTGTTGGTTTGCTTGTGATATTTAGCTGACTTCTTGGCTAATGCTAAAGCTAACTGAATGCTCAGACAACATCAGTGGTCAGTGGCAATGTTGACCCTGCACCAATATTATCCTGATATCCTGGTGTTGCTGTTCCTATATCATTATTATGATGATGTAGGAACACTAACGTGGGATCAGTTCATACCACTTTGTCCCTATCCTCCTCTGTTCCAACAGCCCTCTGCACAATTTTAAATTACATTTTTGTGAAAGTAAAACAGTCAATATATAAGTGGAGACAAAAATGCAATATTTTATAAAAGCACCCTGCTCTTCTGGAGGAACATGTCCAAAAGATCTGATTTGCTTGACAAAAATGTACCGCTTGAACAAGGTCTGCAGGTTCCTTTGGAGACACCTGCACAAAGGTGTCTTGGTATTGAAGGTATTGAAGCACAACATGGGATTGCCCGACATGGCATTCTCAGAGCACAGCTGTCATAAGCAGCAAGTCTTTGACAGCAGTACACGTTCAGAGGGCTTTTTGCATTTGTACATTAAGCAGAACTCCCTGCAGACTTAAAGGCAGCTTAGAATTTTTGGTCAGACTGTTGAATGATCAGGTTAGAAACTGATTTTCTTGTAGATATGGCCATTAATTTATTTACAATTAGACTTTCGGAATTTACAGAAGAGTCACTGAATGATATTTGGTTTGAACATCCAAAGCATATAATTATTGTGGCAAACACTTGTCTTAGCTCTCTTTTTTTTTTCTATTTAATTCATAATGTGAGGCAGTATGCTTTTTGATATCCTGCCTATATTAATCTTCCATATCCCATTCCAACAGTCCACACTTAAACTATTCCACATAATCTTCGTGCTCTCATCTGAGTGTTCCAGCCTTGTTTTTGATTGCCAGTTCTGACATTTTCCTGTTTGCATGGACTTTAAACTCCGCTCAGTCCTTGGATTTTATTGCAATCCCGTCCCACCATCTATCATATTACTGTCTATCCTCAATAATTTCTACATTCAGTCCTTTTCCTAGCATGTTAGTCCTATCTGAGGTGCTCTTTGATGAAACAAGAAACAGACACAAAAGAGCAGATGATGCACCGCGGCATCATCTGTTCATGAGAATAATGGTCTTAAAAGACTACAAAGAATACACATGTGCTTCTGTGCAGCTCGGTCCTCTCTACTTGAATTTCATTTTAAGAATTAATATAATCTTCAAGAGGGTTCATTAAAATAGACAGAAGAGGCATAAGAGAAGCTGCAGGAAGATTACTGTTGTGATACAGCAACCTGTTTTTTCACTGTTAGCTGAAACTACATGACAGCGACTCGTTTAAATTTTTTTACTTTGGTCAGTAAAGTAAAAAGGAGTACAAAGAGACTGCAAGTAGTATTTGTGTTCCTCTTTACAAAAAATGGAAGTCACCCTCCTTCATGGACATTCATTTCCAGCACATGCTGACAGTGATCGGCTGCAGGTCTACTCATGCTGAGTGTCGTCAGTAAAATTAAATATATTTTGTAAGGCCATGTCCTGGACGTTTCTGGCTATTCATAAAAAAATACCAACATCTTCTTGCCTAAATAACTGGATTCAGTCTCCTAGCACACACACATACAGTGGGGCAAAAAAGTATTTAGTCAGCCACCGATTGTGCAAGTTCCCCCACTTAAAATGATGACAGAGGTCAGTAATTTGCACCAGAGGTACACTTCAACTGTGAGAGACAGAATGTGAAAAAAAAAAATCCATGAATCCACATGGTAGGATTTGTAAAGAATTTATTCGTAAATCAGGGTGGAAAATAAGTATTTGGTCAATAACAAAAATACAACTCAATACTTTGTAACATAACCTTTGTTGGCAATAACAGAGGTCAAACGTTTACTATAGGTCTTTACCAGGTTTGCACACACAGTAGCTGGTATTTTGGCCCATTCCTCCATGCAGATCTTCTCGAGAGCAGTGATGTTTTGGGGCTGTCGTCGAGCAACACGGACTTTCAACTCCCGCCACAGATTTTCTGTGGGGTTGAGGTCTGGAGACTGGCTAGGCCACTCCAGGACTTTCAAATGCTTCTTACGGAGCCACTCCTTTGTTGCCCGGGCGGTGTGTTTTGGATCATTGTCATGTTGGAAGACCCAGCCTCGTTTCATCTTCAAAGTTCTCACTGATGGAAGGAGGTTTTGGCTCAAAATCTCACGATACATGGCCCCATTCATTCTGTCCTTAACACGGATCAGTCGTCCTGTCCCCTTGGCAGAAAAACAGCCCCATAGCATGATGTTTCCACCCCCATGCTTCACAGTAGGTATGATGTTCTTGGGATGCAACTCAGTATTCTTCTTCCTCCAAACACGACGAGTTGAGTTTATACCAAAAAGTTCTACTTTGGTTTCATCTGACCACATGACATTCTCCCAATCCTCTGCTGTATCATCCATGTGCTCTCTGGCAAACTTCAGACGGGCCTGGACATGCACTGGCTTCAGCAGCGGAACACGTCTGGCACTGCGGGATTTGATTCCCTGCCGTTGTAGTGTGTTACTGATGGTGACCTTTGTTACTTTGGTCCCAGCTCTCTGCAGGTCATTCACCAGGTCCCCCCGTGTGGTTCTGGGATCTTTGCTCACCGTTCTCATGATCATTTTGACCCCACGGGATGAGATCTTGCGTGGAGCCCCAGATCGAGGGAGATTATCAGTGGTCTTGTATGTCTTCCATTTTCTGATGATTGCTCCCACAGGTGATTTTTTCACACCAAGCTGCTTGCCTATTGTAGATTCACTCTTCCCAGTCTGGTGCAGGTCTACAATACTTTTCCTGGTGTCCTTCGAAAGCTGTTTGGTCTTGGCCATGGCGGAGTTTGGAGTCTGACTGTTTGAGGCTGTGGACAGGTGTCTTTTATACAGATGATGAGTTCAAACAGGTGCCATTCATACAGGTAACGAGTGGGGGACAGAAAAGCTTCTTACAGAAGACGTTACAGGTCTGTGAGAGCCAGAGATTTTCCTTGTTTGAGGTGACCAAATACTTATTTTCCACCCTAATTTACGAATAAATTCTTTACAAATCCTACCATGTGGATTCATGGATTTTTTTTTTCACATTCTGTCTCTCACAGTTGAAGTGTACCTCTGGTGCAAATTACTGACCTCTGTCATCATTTTAAGTGGGGGAACTTGCACAATCGGTGGCTGACTAAATACTTTTTTGCCCCACTGTATATATGACACCCAGCAATTGGCATGTTGAATGGGTGAGATCCTTAGCACCTCCACATCAGTGTGCTTGATCTTTCAGCAGTGAGAACAAGTGTGACTCACAGATTCCTGACACTGTGAAGATTCAAAGCATTGGTGAGAGGGTGAAAAAACAAGGAGAGATGGTTGCTTTAGCAAGGTGAAACAACGCATTCAAAGCAGTTTGTGAGCTGCATATTAGGAAGCCAACTCAATGACAATGAGTCACAGGAGTGCAGGGAGGAGAGGAACTTTTGTGGGGAATTCCTAAATATTGTGTGTTTTGAACATAACATGTGTAATGTATCCCATACGTTTGAAAAGTTGTCTGTCATTAGGAGATTCAAGGTTTAACTTTCGATATTTGGAACTAATTTTTAGCTGTTTCTTGATCCACTCCTACATCTCAGCCACTACATGATGGTTTGGCTCTCATGTCCCCAAGAAGATTAAATTATCTACACACTTTGAACCCCAATGAGGTGTTTTGGGAACTGTTTTCTGTACTGCAAGTAGAAAATTAACTTCTCCCCCTTAAAGCCAGGACAATATTTCAATATTATAAGCCTGATTAGACCATAATTACATTTTATAGTCAAAAAAAAAGAATCTAAGCAGCTTCCAGCAGAGAGAGCCCAGGCAGGTGAGTATTACCACAGGTAAATGTACTTTCAGAGCCAGCTGGAGTTCCAGAGGGGTTCAGAAAGAAACAAATCCCACACTGGTGAACATAGCTTTCACCATCAATATTGCTACCCGATATTAACCCACCCATATAAAGCCTCACTGAGCTGCTATCATTAGGTAGGCAGGCCAGGTAATAGGCAGCATATTGTGTTACATATTTCAATACTTTCATTGATATCTATGGTTATATCTGAATCAGACGGGAATAGTTTAACAGATCAGTGTAGATTGGAAAATGTATTATGTTTTGCATTCTGAGCATTATGAGTGTATCACAGTGTGCCTATTGTGCAGGCCTGCCAGTAACAGCACATTTACAGCTAATGCTGTGTGATGAGATGCTGAAATCAATCATGTCACATCCACATGAAACATGAATCCCCCAACCACACAAACTCACTCCCCTGTTTATTGACCTGGTAAATTTAAGACCCCTATAAACTACCAGTGTGTGCTTAATAGCCTCTATATTTGATAATAACAGGGTACTGAGCACGCATGTCACATAAATATGGTGTTTTATGTATGTGGGTTCACATTCCACTTTTCATATCCCTCGTATGTCCTCTTGTCTTATATTCTTTGGCTGCCTTCCTTCGCTTTTCCCCCATCAATTAGATTACTTATCCACCACAGGGAGAAAATGCTGTGATATTGCTTTACATTGCTCATAAATAATCATACTCATGCTATCATCTCTCTGTCTTCCTTCGTATAACAGAGATAATCTAAGTACTCATTAAAGGGCCTCACCTCCTAAACATTACCAGAACAAGAGTAGAGCAAGACTACACCCTTTACCCAGGTCTTTAAAAAACAAGTTTACTTGGACACCCAGAGCTTTGAACCTAGCGAAAAAAATATCTTTTAAATCTTTCCCGGTTTTCAGCTCGGTGGAGTGAGACGAAGACGCAGCACGTGGATTGCATCCTGGTGCTTTCATAATATCTTACTGTTACTCTCTTTATATCTTCTTCCCGCTGTTTTGTGGATCTGCAGCTCCCTTGTCATTTGTTTCAGGGTGCCTTTTTGAAAGAAGTAATTGTGTGTTTGCACTGTGTCACTGTCTAACCCGCCCAGCCCAACTTTGCGCTCAGTCATTCTTTATATAAGCTGTTTGCTCAGGCATCTCTTTAGGGTGGAAGCTGAGCTTCTAGTCAGAGCTGTCACCAGCTGCTTGTGGATTCATATTTTCTTAGCTGGCTTTCTGCTCTGCTGCTGTGCTTGTTGGCATGAGCTTGAGACATTCTGATTCAATTTTAGGTATTTTTAATACAGCCAGAAAGTTTTAGTCTGAATTGGGTAGCAATAAAATACCTACTGGATCCCACTGACACTTAAATATATAAAGCAAAAATAAATCCTTGAAGTGTAGCACGCACGCACGCACACACACACCACAATCATGTCAGTGAGTGAAACATGTGATTTATACCATACCATTACAAATACGATATGTGGGCTGTATATAACAGTTCACCTTTGCTCTTTAATTATACAGCACAGCAAGAAATAGGCTGCTGAACCTGTCTAGGTACCTGAGGAGTATTTCTTTAGTGTTTCATTGGTACAGTATATTTACACTATAAGCTCCAAGCTGTATTGCAATGTATTGCTGCTTTTTCTTTCACGTATGCTTGTGAAGGATATAGATGTAGATTCTCCTATTTTGAGCATAATTTGCAATGGAAATAACATACAAAAACTTACTATTCATACCCAATTGAATGACAACCCAAAAGATTAACAGATTTGTAATATTAGTTATTTTTATATGTTTAATGGTTAATCACAAGGTCTAATCAAAAAGTCGCAGCAATCAGCCAATAATGATCATTTAGGGTGTTTTATTCTGTCCTAAATCCCCTTTGTTTGGTTTTCTTTCACACAGAAAGCTCCAAACAAACCGAAAGATCTTCCACTCAAACTTGCAATGAGCTTGTCTGCTGCTTGTTTTGTTTTGTTTTTTAAACAGGCTTGACTACTTACCTGAGATTACCTTGCTTTGATTATTGAGCATGCATCAGTAGATTAAGACTCTTAAGGATAATCATCAGTGTGAAAATAGTGGTAAACATGTGCTTAAATCTAAAAAACTGCAGTTCATCTAATGGTCACTTGCTGCTGGCTCTGAAAGTGAAGCAATCAACAATCCAGTCCACCATGTCCATTTCATGTTTTGCCTTTCCAAAGCATGAAATGGACAAGTAGGCATGCAGAAGTTGCAGTAAGCTGCAGTACCAACAGAGGGAGAATTCAGTTTCAAGCCAATGTGAAAATACATGTATAGCCACTAAGCTTAATCATTTCTACCACAGAAGGACCCTGAAGGGCACTTCATACCTTCCTTGGTCACTAGCAACTGGCATGTCTATTACACACTTTGCTGTGATATCCAGTAGGATTGTTTCAAAGCTTTGATGGAATTGCTCCAAATGTTTCCATCTTTCACAAAGCCTCATTTTCTCCCTCAGAATAAATAACGGACTCTGATTACAACCCAAAGGATGACAACAATCTGGTAAAGAGTGGAGAATTCAGCTTTATTCCACAATGCCAATGAGTTAATGGCAGACAGGTGTGCTGGCTGGCTCAGCCTTGGGGTGCCTTGCCTCACCCAAGGGTGGAGCATGGCACAAAAGCCTGCCCAACTCCCTGAGAATAAATAGAAGTGGAGAAAGAGGAAGAGGAGGATAGAGGAAGCAAACGTTAAGCAGCTTGCCAGAATTGTGAAATATGAGGAGTGATTTTACTTTAAACTTTTAAAGGTTAAGATTTTAGGTGTGCGAGACACGTGAAGATCGGTGTCTGCTCCCTCACCTTCACTAATTTAATGGACTGGCCTGGTTATTATCTGAGTAATGAGAAGTTAGTGCTTTAGTTTTTGGGCTGAATATTTTGTCTTATTTCTTGTCTGTTATTTTTCACTGATTAAAGGGTACCTGTGTCTGTTCACCATACATATACAGTTCAAACTTGCTAACTTTAACCAGTAATTTGCATCCTCTCCATTGATGATATTCACTTCTGCCTCCATAAAACAGCATTGCAGTGGCCAACAGGCTAATACCAATGCTTCAAAGCCACACTACCATCAGCAGCATACTTATCTTTTATACAGTATGTGTGAATGTAATGCATTTTGCAGTGCAGACCAATTGCTATTACATATTTTTCTGTGATACTGAGTGACACTACGGTTGTTTTGTTTTGTTACAGTAATTTTGTTTCATGCTTGTTTGATGTGTGAGCCTTTTAACCATCCTGACCACATTAACACCAACCCAGTGAACGCATGTTAACTGAAGGCTCTGCAGTATAGAAAAACGTGTCTACAAGCTTTTACACTGTGTGTAACAAAAACCGCAAACACTTTATAAACTTTGGGAAAAAAGATAAAGAAACCTGTAAATGACAGACTTCACACGATGACAACAGCCATTCTGTATTTGACTTGAATGTTGTTTCTTTCAGAATTTTCAAATCCTTCAGATTGATAATTCACACTCGCTTCTAAAGAACAGCTAACAGCTTCCCTGAAGGCTGAAAAAGCTGAAAAGAGGCAAAGCTTTTGCCGAAGCTCTTTTTTTCCCTGTTGCTTTGTTGACAGCGAGCAGAGCAACTGTATGTTCCAATGAAATAAATAAAGTTTGAGATTTTAAATCTGAGACGGTCTACTCCGCCTGTCATCGCCACATACAAAGCATCCCTCCCGCCACAGCTGAAGTTAAACCAAAAACTTTTTTTTTCTTTCATATTCACTAATACTGAGCAGTTTGTTTCTTTTGTGTCTGGTATTTTCACATCGCTGATTATACCCGCAACAGCAAAGACCTCGCAGCTGATTCTGACTACATCTCCTAAGAAATAAATATTTATTAAGAATATCGCCCATATGGTTTTCACTGCCCTATGCATAGCCAAGAAAACAGTCCTCATGAACTGGAAAAATAAAAATAATCTTAATTCTAACCAATATAGAAATTATCTATTAGATTACATTAGTCTTGATACAGCCTCTGCCACCACATCAGATCAATTGCTCTGGGCTCCTTTGATCAGCTCCATCACCTAGTGGGGGTGGGGGGTCATAGTCTGGTCCCGCCTTCACTGTTGTGATTGGTGTGGGGGTAGGGACAGGCTTAGGGCGTCGGGGGGTTCCCCGGAGGCATCTTCCTTGGGGGGCTCAACCCGGGGTAGCGGTCATGTCCGGTTAGGGGCTCTGTTGGCTCTCAGGTGACTGTTTCCTCGCAGCTGCGTGCAGCGGGGCTAGGGGAGGGTCTGTGCTGACGGACGTGGGTTACTGACCTGGTAGCCTGGCTGCCCCTGGGTGGGTCCGGGATGGGCGTAAGGTTTTGGGGGCGCTCCGTCTCTGGGCTGGGACCCGGACCGGGCCTCGGGGGCTTGGGTCCTGGTTGGTGTGTTGCCGGGGTTGTGGGCGGGTGGGTGCATGGGGGCCCAGCCCTGGAGCGGGGTGCCGCCGGTGCATCGAGCCACCTGGGGGGCTCTTCAACTGGTGGGGGAGATTGTCACATCTTGCAGGAGCTTTCCTCTCTTCAGGAGCTCCCTCTGCAGGAGGGGGAGATACAGGAGAGGTGGAGGAAGATCTCAGCCTGGGTGTTTATTGTCTTATGTAGTCTGGAAGATGAGTGGATGGTGGGGTGGGTGCAGTTTTCTCTGTGGTGGGGTTGGGAGGACTGTCCCGGGCTCTGTGGGGCCGGGAGGCGCTGCTGCGCTGGGCCCCGGTCTGGATGGGCCTGGGCCCCCTTTCCCTGGCTGGTCGCGGAGTATGGGGGTGCCTACTGGGGTCAGCGGGGGAGCTGGCCCCAGGGAAGGGTCACTTGCCCCTCCCTTCCTTCCCTCCCCATCTCCAGCTGCCTCCCTCTTCCCGCTCCACCACAACCACCCACACATGCAGGACCTTGGAGTAGGGGTATGTCACCAGGGTGCAGAGGAGGCTACCCCCCCCCCCCCCCCCCCCTCTGTCCCCTTCTGGCTGCCTCTGCCTCAATTTTATCCCACAACTTAGACATTCACATTACTCACACTCTCATTACACATACATATAGGATCTTGGGGGTGGGCACGATACACGGAGTCCAAAGTACCATCAGGGTGTACACCCCACCCCTGGCATCGTTGCCCACCTCTCAATTTTAAATACACTTAGTCATTGAGGGCTAGCAGGAGGGACCATGCGCTTACCTGCTGCTCTCTGGCAGGTAGCTCCAAGCCCTCCTGGGTTTTAAATGCACCTTAGAACACACATGCATCAACACTACAATGAGCGGGTGGAGGGAGGTTTGGAGTCTTCTCTCACCCCCATTCTCTGCAGCCTGCTGGAGCGGGGGGGCTAGGAGGAGGAGTTGGCCGTCCGACTGCGGTCTGGAGTGTGGGGCCTTCCTGCTGCTGCAGAGTCGGGGCGGTCTGCCTCCCCCCACCGTAGGGAAAAGGGTAACACCACCTGGGTCTGGGTGCGGTTCCCCCCTCCAGGGGCAAGGGCACCTAGACCCGGTTTGTAGAGTACGCTTGGGGAGTGTGATCGTGTGTACAACGTCTCTTTATGTCTGTCTCCACGTTGGTTGTGTCATGGTCGCTGTGTGGCAGGCAGGATGAGGACCCAAAATGCAAACTCACGGACTCAGGGGATAAACTCAAAATGCAGCTTTATTGCTGACAGGTGACAAACGAAAGCAGTGATACCAAAGCAATACAAAACTAAACTACACTGGGAAAAGCTAATTGTAACATATACCAGAAGACACGGGGAGAACCACACACAGCATGAGGGAGAACGCGACGCCGAACAGAGGGAGACGCAGACAGAAATACACAGAGGGTTAAAGAGGAAAGTGGGAACACACGGGGAACACAGCTGACACAGATAACCATAACGAGACAGGGCGGGGTGAACATAACACTGACGGGAGACGGGCAGAGTCAAACAGGAAGTACAGAGGTTCAGACAGGAGGAGAGAGAGCGCGGGGAAAACACAGACATAACGGGCTGGGGAAAACATGGAATAAAACATAAGGAGAGACGAGGGCTCACAGATACACAGGGGGTAAAAGCCACGAAGGGAAAACACTTAGGGAACAACACAACAGGGCAACTCAGGAAACATGGCCTAAATAGGGAACAAAATACAAACATACAAGAAAACTAAGAATACTGGGCCAACATGGCCCAGGACCATGACAGGTTGAGTGTGGAGTAAGTGCATATGAGAGCATGAGGGTGGGAATGGATGTTTGTATCTGTGTGTGCCTGTATGTCTGTGTCTATATGTCAGGTTGGGTGTCAGGTGCCACCTCTCTGGGGACATCTCAGGCCCTCCAAGGTATGGAGGCCTATCTCCCCCTACCACCACTTCCCCTGCCAGTGGCGGTCCCCCTCGGACATCGGTGCGTTGGTGGTTCTTTGTGTCCGGGGGTGGGCGTCCGGGTACACACCGGCTCACTCCTTGGCGGCCGCTCATCGGGGCCTGGAGCCTGGGGCTCGCTCGGGCCACTTCGGAGGTGGGGTGCCCCCGGCCTCTCGGCCTGGGGCTCGGTCACTCAGGCGCGGCTGGCTGCCGGCGGAGCTCACGGGCGCGTCACTGCAACTCCCCCTGGCTTCTGCTCCGCGGCTGCTGGGCGAGCCCTCATCTGGGACTCTCCTCAGCTCTTTCTGGGACAGTGGCGCAGCTGCCCCTCTGTTGGTCTTCCTTGGTCTCTTGTGTTCTGGGGGCCTCTGGATGTCTGGAGTTTTGATCTCCTCCATACCTGCTTCATGCCCTGAAGGACGGGGCTGTGGCCCCCCCACACCCTCTAGCAGATTATTACATGAAGGAACCTTTTAAAAAACAAAAAACAAGCGCATCCATGCTCACAGGTGTACACACGGGTGATCACACCCACAAACTACACCCTTTTTGGCTCCTACCTCAAAGCACACTGTGTTCTGTTGATCTTATGTGATGCACAATAATGTTTAATATTTAGTATTTACTGTCATATTCCCATATATCATTGTGATGTTGTTTATTCTATTACTCTTGTTCTCTTCTGCTTGCTTTCTTTTTTCTTTCTCAACAGGTGACCCAGGTGATCGATATATGCATTTTTTTTTCTCTGCCCATTCTGTTGGTTTTTGTCTTTTGCCCTTCTCCCCGTCCCTCTTCTCAGCTGTTTCTCTTTCCCTCTTTCTTTCTCCCCTTCTTTCCCCCAGTCAAGTCTGTCCCGTATTCAGTAAGTGAAAATAAAATAAACAATAAAAGGTGAATCAAATGGACCATTACGGCAAGGCTGGGATGGTCAATTTGGTAAAGTAAATCCGTTGGGCATCTTTCTTTGCCTTTAGACAACAATTCTGATGGCAAAAGAGCCAAACGGGACAGGCAAAAAAAAAAGAAAAAGAAAAAAAAAAAAGAAATAAATATTTGCTTCTGTGCCTGTTTCTGCAAATGTTTAAATATAGATCATTATGCAATCCCGCTAACAGCAAGAAGGAAGCAAAAAATGCACCTTAAATAAATATATTGCAACAAGTTGCTATAAAAAGGTTAAAATAACTTCTGCCTCATTAAGCATACACGTTTGTAACAAGATCCTTTACAAGCATCCATAACTGATGACTTACTACTCATGCATCACTTTTAAAATGCCTGTGGCAGTGGCAATTTGACATGATGAATAAGAATAGGAAGGGAAACTCTGCGTGCAATGAGTCCTTAAAATTTTGAGGAAATTGGAAACTGGACTAGCAGTCCACAGTGAAGAAAATATATCTACAGCAGATGAACAGTATCTGAAAGTCATGTCCTCAAAGAACAGAAAAAAATTGACAAAGGACCTGAGAGATTCATCCGGCCCTTCAGTTGATCCATCTACTGCTCACTGCCACATCAGAAATAGTCTCTGTGAAAAGGTGGCTGTCAATAATCCATTCTTAAGAAGGGGAAACAGGAGAAGAGGCTGATGAATGCTGAATTAAACAAGAACTGGACTGAAAATCAGTGACCACAGGTCTGACAGTGTGATGAATCCAAATTTGAAAATTCCGGTTCAAATTGTTATCAATATATACACAGGAGGTCAGAAGAGCGGCACAACAGTGAGTGTCTACAGCCATCTGTGAAACACAGTGCCAGCCAGTGGTATCTGACTGGCAGCATTACAATAATCCCAAACACATTACCAATGCTGTAAAAGCATACCTGGACAGAAAAGCACACAATGGGACCCTATCAGTCATGGTTTGTCCTCCTCAGAGCCCGAACGGCAACATTATTGAAGCAGAGTGGGAATATCTTGACAGAGAAAGGGAAAAAGGCAGGCAACATCCAAAGAAGATCTTTGAATGTCCTTCAAGAAGCCTGAAGAACTATTCCCGAGGACTACTCAAAGAAATTACACTGCCTCCGAGAGTTCAGGTTGTGTTGAAGAATAAAAGTGGTCTTACCAAATATTGGTTTTCAACCTAGTTAGAATTGTACAGACTTTGTTTTACATGCATGTTTGCAGGCATTTCAATAAATCACTGCACCTATTTCCCATTTTCCTAGCAAAAAGAGAAGAAATGAGGCGTGGTTGAAGTCTTTTACACAGTATTCTAGGGTTGTTGTTTAAGTGAAGGTGTTCTGCAGGGAATTTTACCAGTAAGAAGAGGTTTTTGATTTTCGTAAAGAACCCCTACTCCAGTTTTTCTTACTTGGACAGTCCACTTCCTAAGCGCAGTACCTCAGTAACAAGATCTCACTATGCCACCGACCACGGACACACTCGGACTCGGTTTACCCTCACAGCATTTGTCACTTTAGGGCTATTTTAAAGGACGCTGTACTGCAAAGTCTTCATTTGAAGCCACTTCTCCACTCAAGGAGAACAAAATCACTCGGGCTGCAGATAATAATTATCTTCACTATCCATTAATCTGTGGATTATTTTTGTGATTCATCAGGTAGGGCCACCGTCACAACAGAGAATAATAAAAAAGGATTACTTTCCAAAGGCTGATGTAAGGCCATCAAATAGATGAACACATCCAAAACACATTCCTTATAAGACAAGCTGCAAATCACGAATGGCTCAAAGTGTTCGATGTTTGTCATTTTTCTTTAAAAATGAAGGAATGATTAAGCTTCTTTGAAGCACCAGAACTGTCCTGTGGCAGCTTTTGGCTTCATAAGAGAGCTTACTGTGCTCTTTTTTGCATATCAAAAAGAATGTGTAAGTTGTATGAAGTCCAAAGTCTTATATGCAACTCTTCAAAGGGAGGCTTTTTAATTGAAAACATACAGATGGAATAGCCCCACTGACAGACTAATTTATCTTTTATATATTGGTGATTGTTTTAATTTATTTTAAAATGAAAAGAATCTCATTTTAACTACTTTGGATTTGTTCTTTTGTGTTTTAACTCTTCCAAGAGTTACTTGTCGCATGGTTCAAATTGCAGTTTGCCTCTTATTCGGGGGGAAAAAGATCCCCAAGCCTGAATCCTTTTTACAGAACATATTTTAAATAATACCATTGCTGAACCCGGAAACACATGACAGATTATCTGCGGACTCAAATACAAGCACCAGTCTTAAAGTGAATCGCAGGTGGGGTGGCAGATTGTAGCTTAAAAGGCATTAAAATCAGCAGACGGGGGGGATCATGTTTTTTTTTATTATTTTGAGTATCTACACAATAAAGCAGGACGCTCTGCTTGTTTAGTCTCCCACATATACACGCCTCATATATGTAGGATTAGCCTGCAGTATTTATTTCGACATCATGACTGAAGCATTTTTTTAATCCTAAACATAAATCCGGTGATATGACGTTATTATATGATGCTGTTTGTGTTTTGTTTTGTTTTTTCTAGGTCTGCATGTTATTGACTTAAGCAGTGATTCAAAGATCAGTCAGTCAGTGATGTATATGTAAACCTTACATGCACACTGCTGTCTCTGCAGTTCACTTTGATAGAATTTCCTTCAAGTGTGTCATAAGTGACTGGCTTTCATGCTTACTTTGGCTTTCTACTGTGTGTTGATGCTCTAACCCCAAATCTGTTTCCTTAGATATGTCCAGTAAAAAACGATGTTCTAGCTATCAGTGTCTCACACTAGATATTTTCCTCACTTTCGGCAGCAGAAGAGCTTCAACGTGGCTTTCGGCTTGATGGTCAGCTGCCTGTCAGGCCTCTCCACCCAGCCCTCCTGTTTTCAGCTCTTCAGTCCGAGCCCAGTGAAAGAGATCCTAGTTTATCAGTGTCTTCTTGAAAACGATCATCTCCTTCTCTACACCTTTCGCTGCCTCTATCAGGCACTCCCTGATGCTCTTCAAGCTCTTATCTCTCATCCCTCCAGCCCCCTCTCTGCACTTTCTGCACCTCTTCACTATCTTTCATACTTCAGATTTTTTTTTCTTTATATGTTGAGCCTTTTGTTGGTCAAGTAAACTTACTGTGAAAGCGGCACTGTCACTTTAAACTCTTCCTTCTTTTCTCCCTGTTGTGCAAGGTTCACATTAAATGGTCTACACTAGCAGTATGTAGTGCTTTTAAATCTTAGCAGTTCTAAAGAGTACTTTAAAATCTGTTGCCCGCTCACCTATAAGAAACACTTACTGACCTGCCATCAAGATAAGCCTTCAGTTTCTATTCCTAGGACACTTTAGGTATTTCCACTTAATAATAATGCAGACTTCCACTTAACAGTTAAGTTAACTGTTAAGTGGAAATCTGCATTATTCCACAGCAGTTTTATGATGCACACTCTGAAAGCAGCACAATTTTCAGGTGCCACTTCTTTCCAGTAGTTTTCCTTGTCCAGAATCCTACTGTGGATCTTTGTGTATCATTTAAATAGGTCAGCACATACAACATATTCCTTTATTTCAGTGTTGGGAAAAAGGATTTGCCCCCTTCCTGATTAACTAGATTTTGCATGTTTGATTCAATAAAAATTTTCAGACTATCAAACAAACAAATTTCAGTATCAGAAAAAGATAACCTGGGTGGATACAAAATGCAGACAAGGAAACTGTGGAAAAGATTACATTAATGGGACGGTTCCAAGGAGAAACGCGCTGAACTCAAACACTCGTTTCACATTTTCCAAAAAACATCTTGATAATCTGCAAGATTTTTGGCCCAATGCATCTGACATAAAATTAACACAGAATTTCATAAAAATAGCATCATAACAACAGTCAATGACTGTGACACTCAGTCATACAAACATTTAGGCTCGATAGCTGTGTGTTTACATGCCAGTGAAGCATCTTTAGTGCAACACAACTTGTATATACCAGGGAAAGAATATCAAAAGGCACTATAAGAAATTATAATTGATACTGATTGATATTGATATTATTTAATGTTTCTTAGTTGTATTGATCTCCTCCTGTCTGATCTTTCTATTATTCCGCTATTGTGCAGAGATGTGGAGCTCTACCACCACCCAGTGCTTTGTACTGGACCTGCAGGGTGCTGAAACAGCAGATGAATCAGCAACAAAGGGATCTGTTTACCTGCAGGGCTGAGATTCATAGTTTTTTGTTTAAAACAAAAAAACTTCATGTCCACTGAGACTGAGAGCTGACTGAATGCATTTACCACACAATAGCTCACTGAGCTTTCTTTAGTTTCCATTTAAAAATTGTTGAGGGTGAACATTGCCTCCACATAAATACAGGGTTCTTTTTAATCAGTGACATCAATCAAGTTGCCCTTGTTTCTTTTAGCTTTAATTTTCTTTTTTGCTGGCAGGTTGTCAGCTTGGTGGCATAAAAATAGTCCCAGTGGTCATCTAGACAGGTTGTTGTCTGAGTGGTGAAATCTCACAACCTGATGAGTATTCAGAGAAAGACACCGTCACATCTGCAAGCAATCAAAGCACCGACATAGAGTGTGTAAGGATGTCATTGATTAGCAGACTGCAACAAGGGAGCCAGACTCTTGTTAATGCCCACACAGGCAAGCACAACAAATGGTTTTCTTATTGTTTACTCTGCAGTCATTCGATTTTCACCACTTACATGTGGCTGCAATCTACATTGCTCTGGGTTTTTCTGTTTTTTGTTGTTGCTTTTGCAGAAACAAATTCATCACTGGGGAAAGCACTTAACTTTACTACAGACTAACACCTGAAGCATCATTATAGTATCAGCATGAGAGCCATAATAACTTCCATCAGACTCTGCAGGTGTAAATAAAACAGATTATCTCACAAATGCAAATTCAGAGTTTAGGCACATCCCTCCCGCACATTGGTATTCAAACACATTAAGCCTCATTTGATGTGGTGTACTTTAATTTATGAAGGATCAAAGTATGTTTTGCCCTCTGGTTGGGGTGAAAAAAATCAGGCAGCATGTGGGATTAAGTGTCTTGCTCAAGGACACTTCTGTAAAAAAGCCAGGCCGTCTGCTAAAAAGCTGATCTCGCAAGCCACGAGGAAATGCTTCAGCTTGGTTAGCACGTGGATGGAACAACTAATACCCATTTGGCAATTTGCACTCATTACAGGCAATTGATTTGTAGTGGACTGTTGAAAATATTCCCATAGAAAATGCATACAATTAATTCTGTGGATTATCTCTTCAGTTCCATTGTACTAGGCACAAATTCTGAAAAGAGATTATTAATTTGGAACGCTCTGAGTGGCACAAATTCCATTCAGCTCGTCTAAAAACCTAAAAATTAAAAACACTCAAAACTACCTACATGAAAAGCTATCACTAGAGGTCACTTTGATAACTGCCAGCTCAAATAACCAGACGGGAGGGAGGCATGTAATTGATCTGTGGGATTTCTGTGATTTTAGTCCCAAAAAGTCCCAAAAAATGTTTTTCATGGTTTTTGGTTTGTTCACAATTTAACTTTTATTAATTTCTTTCCATTTTTGAAAGCTTTGGTTTTTCTGGTGTTTGTCTTACCTAATATATGTGAAGTTGTAGAGCAGGGGTAGGCAACTCCAGGCCTCGCGTGCCTGTGTCCTGCAGGTTTTAGATCGCACCCTGGGTTAACACACCTGAATCAAATGATTAGTTCATTACCAGGCTTCTGGAGAACTTCAGAAATGCTGAGGAGTCACTTGAGGCCTGGAGTTGCCTACCCCTGTTGTAGAGCCACATTGAAACCACAAGCCACTGTACTCCAAATGCTAATCCCAAACCCAGATAAATGAGAAAGGTTGCATCAGCGAGTTTTAAAATCTTTGCCAAATCAAATATGCAGATCATCACAAATGAGACTTCCATGCTGGGCTCAGACTAACAACATCCACCACTGGAGCTCTTACTTAGCAGGGTGCCAGAAGAAATTATGCTAAGGAAGATGCATGGTGGTGACCCCCTGAAGGAAGCAACGAGGAGCAGAAGGAGAGGAGGACAAAGACGCTTTGATCTGGATGTCTGTGTCTGAGGGTGGTCTGCATCCACAGGTCACACAGTGTGTTTGCTTTGTTTACTGATCTCCATCATCTGAATAAAAGCAGTTTCAAGTTAATATAACTGTTACAGGTGAAATCTGTCATTTACAAAAGCACTAAGATCATTTCGGTGCTGTAGCACCTGAAAAATTGGGGTCAGATGTCTCCTGCCTGCATTTGCCATGTGTCTAAACCTTGATTGGATTCCAACCGGGGTAAACTGGATTAATTGGACATAGTTTAGAAAGACACTAAGCTCTCTGTGTGTGTGTGTGTGTGTGTGTGTGTGTGTGTGTGTGTGTGTGTGTGTGTGTGTGTGTGTGTGTGTGTGTGTGCAACCAAACAGTCACTCTAACAAAGCTTAGCTTTTGCACAGAGGCCTTAATGGTAAAGCAGCTCTGAGTAATAGGTGTGATTGCCCACCAAACAGCATTTGAGAGCACTAGAATAAGAGACTGTCTGGTGTAATAAGACATAAATTAAGCCCTTTGGTGAGAACTCCAAGCAACTCGTTTGACAAACTGCAGGTACAGCTCATTACCTGACAGTACTGTCCCTGAAAAAAGCGTGCTGGAGCAGTATGACATAATGTAGATGCCTCTAAGCAATGACCTCAAAGGGAGGATTATTACATGTTACAGAGAAGGAAATCTGGTCCAGAGTGCACCAGCATGAGACTGAAGTGAAGGTCCCCAATGATCTGAAGCATACAGCTAAGACTGTACTGGAAGGGAAGGCAGAAGGCTCTCGCTGATCAGGCAGAAAGGGATAAACTGCCCGATCCAAAGACAGCTTAACATTGTAATCACTGTCAAATGGGCTTCTAGAAAGAACAAAATATGGGCTCTGAATCTAAAAATTAACAACTCAAATCTTCAACAGAAATGTCCAGAAACATACTTTTACATCATTGGTTGTTAAGTGTAGAATTATAGGGGAAAAGGGCAGTTTTCTACTTTTAAAAGTTGTGTAGTGTTACTTTAATAATAGGGGGTCAATAAAGCACCTTATGTGTCACTCACACGATTACTTTAATGTTTTTTTTCCTTATTTCTTCTTTCACTGCAGAAAATAACTGCTGTTGTTAAAAAACAAACGTGTCATTTGCTGAACAACATGTAATTTACATTGTAAATGTGTGCCGTTACTAAATCTAATGTGTGTTTTCCTTTCCACTTATGCTTGAATAATCGTATTAAGACAATGTGTAATTACCCAGAAGATGTCCAAACACTAAACTGAGCGTGAGCTGTGGAGACTAAAACATAAGCACTTCATCTTGTTGACAAGTCACCATCAAAGCTTTTATTCCTCTCACGAGAGGAATATTTTAAGGTAGTTTCAGCTTTCATCATTAAAGCTGTGATACAGGGTTTTGCCTTCTCATTATAATACCAAGAAAAAGATGGACTTCAAAGTAAAATAATATAATTAAAATGTTTTATCATTTTATTATAATAAGACTTAACATGTAAAATAAAGTCACCTTTTCTCAGTTTCTCCACTCTGGTCAGTCTTCCCATTATTGAAATGTTAGGTTAAAAAAAATCTTAAGACAGGAAAATTTCTTCAAATCTGAAACAGGCGAAATGGACAGTATGATAGATGAAATTTGCCCATTTTAACATTAAACAAAATAAACTCTGTGAAATTGTTTTTCAAATTAATAGTCCAATGTAACTGAACATAAAAAGTCCCTAAAGCTCCTTTTCATACTCACTTCTGTCTCAGCCTCCCTCACACAGACTTTGGATGCCTGGATGTGGAACTTCCCACCTGAATCCAGTTAGCAGGTGATGTGTTCGGAATTTGAGCCTTCCGGCAGATCAAACTGCTGCCTGAACTCCTGCCACCTATAGAAGCAGCATTCTTTTTTTTCTTCCCCCCCCCAGTTTCCTGCCTGACAGCTCCTATGGAGAAATGCGCTGAGTGTCCATGGTCAGGTCAAATTGCTCTCCCTCCTCCAGCAGCAGGTAGGAGCCTGCAGAGGATTGGAAAGATGTGTCTCTTCCAAGATTTTTTATTGAAGTTTGCACATAAGCTGTAGGCTGCTGTGCAGATCCTGCAGGTTTCACTGCAGGAGATCCTGCTGGCAGGGCAAAGGTTTCACTTCTGGCTGCAGACGGCATGCAGACCAAGAGGAGTTCATGAATGGACTGAGGACAGCATGGAGTCCCTGAGCAAAGTGTCTTTGGGCTGGTGTTCAATGTGTGTTTATTTCTGAGTCAATGAACTTTCTAGACATTACTACAACTCTCCACTGTGTGGAGCCAATGCCACTGGATCAGTACTGTCTCAATTTCATGGTAAATCATAGGACATTTAAATGAAGATTTGTGACACATATTGGAGGATTTCTTCACAGTTTTAATTCAAATCACTCATGGATGGAAACTACTGAAAACCTTAGAAAAAAATTTTTTTAAACACCTCTGAAGAGACCTAACTAAATGGTGCAGAACACCAACCTGCCCACTGCTCTCACTCAATGAGCCTTTTGCTCCGTGATCTTCCTCAAGTATTCCACTTTTTTCTTTTGGCTACGATTCTCAGTTTTCCACTGAATAACATGACACATCCATCATCTGGGCTGGTCATTTAGATGGAGTGTTGAATGCACGGGAGAGGCCCTCTGTCTCAACATCCACCCATGCTCAGTTTTTTCCGGAGTCAGCAGCAGCTCCAGGAACAGCCCCAGATCTCAGGGAAACTTTCAGTCATGGAAACAAACGTGAGCAGGTTACTTTAACATGACAAACCAGAGGTCAGTCTGACAGCGACCTCTGGTTTGTCCTCACCTCCTGCTTGGCGTTGTTCTTCTCCATCAGCATCCTGATGTTCTGCTGCAGCTCAGTGACCTGCGTGGCCTTCTCAGCCAGACTCTTCCTCACCGCCTCCACCTCCATCTTGGCCTCGTCCAGCCACCCCACAGGTCGGCCACCTGTCACTCGCGGTGTCGCAGCAGCTCCAGACGTTCCTCCTCTGCCAAAAACTCGGCGCAGACTCACTTCTCCAGCTAAGCCGCCTCCAGCGCTTTGTGGAGGATCCACACCGGCTCCTGCAGCAGGCGGTGTGTTTGTGACTATTTTCTGTGGCAGCAGGGATCAATAAAGTTTTATGATTACCGAACGACTGATCACCTTCTTAGCTTTGACCTCCTCCATCAGCATCTCTTTCTCCTGCTGCAGGTGGTCTCTCCAGTCTGAGGACTGAGACACCATGTCTCTATGATGGACGCGCTGTGAGCCTTCACCCTCCAGCTACAACTCTCAAACAGTGACGGTGATTCCCTGCCATCTGCGAGGGGTACCTGATCAGCTGCATTGAGCAATGGGAGGGGAACGAAGGGGCTCAGAGGCCCAGAGGGAGTGCTGAGGGTGGGAGGAGCTGAGAAGTGAGAGAGAAGGATTAAAAGAAGTCACACGCCTGGATGTTGAAGCGCGTAAAGAAACTGATGGTGGTCATTTACAGGACAAACACAGACCAACAAGCTCTAAATAAAAACCCGATGACTGAAGAGGACCACGGCCCAAATCAGGTACCAAATATTCAGTACAGGTGAGTCACAGTTCAGGCTGATGTTTATGTCTCAGGTCTGAAGTCAAAATGAAGAAGAACCAGTCCCAGTTCAAGTCCAACTTGAAGTCACAGGTAACTATACTGTAGATGCATCTTTCTCCTTCCACACCTAATAGGCACCGCAGGCCTCATCTTTATTTCATCTATCTAAACATCTAAACGTTGCCTTATTATCTCAAAGTAAAGGCCTTACAGTATTAGAGAGACCTCAGTGATTGCATGAACCCCCATGTGGAACACTTTATGACAGAAGGAAGATGCATCAAACAGAAGCAGGATTAGAGTAGGGCAGCAATCTGTCTCAACCAAATGTGGGTGGAAACATTCCTAACATGGTTTGGTTCACTGTCACCTGTCACCTACACAACACCAACTACAAGCTTTATTAAAAACAGAAGTCTAATAGTAAAAGCAGAGAGAGTGTTCCTAAATCCAAACTGGGAGCTCGTCTGTTATATTCTGCAAAATTTGGATCAGCTAAAGGCTTTTCAATGAGCTTTAAGAACACCTGACAATAATGAATTCCAACAGTCTATCCTGGAAGTAGAAAATGCGTGAACCAATATTTCAGTTTCCACTTTGAGAGGATGTTCTTAATTTTGGTGATATTGCATATATGAAAGAAAGAAGTCCTACATATTTGTCTAATGTGATCACTAAAGGACAAATCCTGGTTATAAATGACTCCAAGACTCCTCACAGGACTGCTGGAGGCCAAGGTAACACCATTTAGAGTAAGGATCTGTTTGGACACCATCTTTTTGAGGTTGTTATGGTCGAGTACAATTAAAAAAAAAAAAAAAAAAACTGTTGAAGGCATTTTTCACACTCAAAATGTGTTTTTTGTGTGAGGGTTACATTTAGGTGTAGGGTCAGTGTTAGTCATTCATTTTTGATGGTTAGGGTAAGCAGCTAGGGAAAGCATTATGTCAATGGGATGTCCCCACAAGGATAGCAAACGAGATGTGTGTGTGTTACCTGGTTGGAGCCTTCAGCTTCTTGCGGATGCCGATGTAGATCTTTAAGGATTCTTAGGTTTGATGCTCTGCAGACACAGACGGTGAGACTTTTGTTTTTTACTGTTCTTTTACTGAGATTTGTTGGTTTTAGGTTCTTATTTTCAAGTCTTATTAGCAATGAGTGGTGAAAACAGCACCTACCACACAGCACTGTCAGGCCACTTGCTGAGCTTTTGAGAACAGAAACTCTAGTAGTTTTAGCGGCTAATGGTGGTGAAATCCCATGTGATGGGTGGATAGAGACAGAATTCTTTTTGGACTGTAACCCTGAAAATGGAGGGGAGGGAGGGAGGGATGTTACCTTCAGAAAGAATTAAACTGAGACTCTCCATCCTTGCCAGCAAAATCTCTGTGAAGTGTGGTGAGCGATCGTGGCTCAAGAGTTGGAGCCACGATCCACGACAAGGCGAGTTGGAGTTCGCCTTGTAATCGGAAGGTTGCCGGTTCGAGCCCCGGCTTGGACAGTCTCGGTCGTTGTGTCCTTGGGCAAGACACTTCACCCGTTGCCTACTGGTGGTGGTCAGAGGGCCCGGTGGCGCCAGTGTCCGGCAGCCTCGCCTCTGTCAGTGTGCCCCATGGTGGCTGTGGCTACAATGTGGCTTGCCATCACCAGTGTGTGAATGTGTGTGTGAATGGGTGGATGACTGGATGTGTAAAGCGCTTTGGGGGTCCTTAGGGACTAGTAAAGCGCTATACAAATACAGGCCAAATCCAATGCTTGTTTGCAGTGACCCTAGTGTTGCACAACTGCCCATTATTGGATTTAATGCAATAGAGGAAGTTGTGAGTAAATGGAGCAAGCAAATGTTAGAAAAATCAGCCAGATCCTGTCATTAAACACTGCTAAATCAGTGCTAAAACTATTGCAATTACCAGACCAAATCCAAAGTGTGGGCAAACTACCAGCAGGAAAGAGGGGACTATGTCTGGCTGCTGAACACATTACTACCACATATGTCCGTGCACACATTGGAGCCCAGTTTTCAGGACAGAGTCTGTTGTTTGTCCCAAATGAACCATCACAGTTGCCTGAGGGTCTTGTCATTCAAGAGGGACTGGTCACAATAACGGAGGGCAGGTCAGTGTACATCCCAGTCGCGATTGCTAATACCAACAAGCGGAATGTCAACTTAATTCCTCACACTGTTCTAGTACATCTGGAAGAAATAAAAGCAGTGTACTCCATTACCCCTGAAAAGACACAAGACTTGGTGGAGCAGATTTCTTCACAACCTCCTATACAGGTGAATGAGGTTATAAACACACCCTCCTCCTGCCATAAGCCACCTCAGTGGGACCCTCCAGTTAAATTGGACAGAGATACCAAAACCATGGTGTCAAACTCAACCCACAGAAATGTGACATTTTCAAGAGAAAGGTACGTTTCCTGGGTCGGATGGTGTCCGAAGAGGGTTATATCATGGACCCAGCAGAAATAGCTCCTGTACAAGCTCTCAGAGATAAACTACCATGCTCCACTACATCCCAAACTTTTCAAAAGTGGCAAAACCCCTGTACCAGTTGCTGACACTGCCTCGAGATAAAGCACTACCACCAGTGCCTAGGAAAAAGGGGAAAGTGGTTAAGGCAAAGCCAAAAGGTCGATCACCGCCGAACTCCAACAGACAAAAAAGACCGTGACGACACTCAGAAGAAAACAATGGAAATGTTCAACATCACAGAAAATAGCATAAAAGCAGTGACCTCAAAGAAGACAGACATCTCCTGAACTTACACAGACCTCTAACACAGTTGACCCCAACATGGAAGTGCCAGCTGGTATTTCACAGAAAACAACAGACAGCGTAAACAACATAGTACAACATTCTTCTGATATAACAATAATAATAATAATGTTGATAATACCAAGAATGTCACGATTATTCAAGTTGACCTCCCTAAAAACCTGAGATTCAATGAGGAGCCCAGAACTCCAATAGACAAGAAAGACCATGACAACACTCACGCTGTAGATAAAGCAGGAACCTCTTTGGAAAATGATGCAACTTGAACTCTGTGTCAAATACTGAGCTTCAGTAAAGATTCAAGTTGTTATTTATATTTCCTATCACCTTAAATGTTCACTCAAAGACAAGTATCTTTTTCAGTGTGAATATATATAAGAGACAAATATTGTTCTTTTAATATTTTGGCACTACTAAATTTGGCTCAATGCTTACATATATGTGTAAAAAGAAAATTTACAAGCTGTGATACAGAATAGATATCAGAGCCTTAAACAGGCTGACTTCTGCTAAATGGGTCAAACTGGGCAGAAAGTACACAAACACATAACATCCTTATAGAATAAATGGTAAATGGCCTGTATTTGTATAGTGCTTTTCTAGTCCCTAACGACCCCAAAGCGCTTTACACAACCAGTCATTCACACACTGGTGATGGCAAGCTACATTGCAGCCACAGCCACCCTGAGGCGCACTGACAGAGGCGAGGCTGCCGGACACTGGCGCCACCGGGCCCTCTGACCACCACCAGTAGGCAACGGGTGAAGTGTCTTGCCCAAGGACACAACGACCAAGACTGTCCAAGACGGGGCTCAAACCGGCAACCTTCCGATTACAAGGCAAACTCCCAACTCTTGAGCCACGATCACCCCGATTGCCTACAGTGTCACAATATCATGTGACACTATAGATAAACTTACCTCAAAATATATAGAGCATATAAACAATTACAGCAATATGATACAACAAACACAGCAGTACCGCTAATCCAAAATACTCAGTTTCATATAACTAAAACATGGACATTTGTTTTTAGGTCCATTCTGCTGCTGATACATACTTTAGGTTTCTGAATATTAAACTTGTTACTGCCTTTCATAGTGTTTAACTTGAAGGCCCTGAGTACTTTCTCCTACACTGAAAACACTTGAATGATAAAATTATTTTTAACATTACCTACTAAGACTGATTCAGGAGGAACAGTCTGTCTATTAAGGGTGGGTTATGATTAAAATCGATTCTAGCTTGGATAACGTGATATCGATTCATTAAAATCCTGAATCGATTTTTAAATATAAATTTATGTTGCCCGAAATGCCAGAATCTCAGGTTAAACCTCACAAAATTTTGACAACCACCAAACAGCTAAAACAGTAAATGAGAGCAGGTACACGGGTTCTGCACAAAGACGTAGACACAGAGCGCAGACCCGACGCATCAGAATCTGTGAGATGTCGGCTTTCTCACTCGACAGCATGTACACGGAAACGCGGTCGGGGCTGAAAGTCGACAGCTCGCTGATTCTGATGTGTGGGGTCCGCGCTATTTATTTACGTATTTTTTGCGCTAGATTCTAAAACTGCAGGTTTTGCTTTACTCTGCTTCACTTCAGCAGCATCAGGTAATGTTAATATGGTGATTGGTTTTCTTCAGTTTTTGATATACTGCAGGATATTTTTAATGTTATCTGCTATAAAAACCCAGGCCAGGAACATCTCCTTCATGTTTTTCTGTGTTTTATCCTGAGTTACTTTGACACAAATCATGGAGCTGGGCTGTCATATAATAGAAGGATGGATGGATGGAAAAATGTACCGAGACATTCTTGATAAAAAAAAATTTGCTTCCATCTACAAGGATGATGCAGATTCAATTCAATTCAATTTTATTTATATAGCGCCAAATCACAACATAAGTCGCCTCAAGGCGCTTCATAGATACAGAGAAAAACCCAACAATCATATGACCCCCTATGAGCAAGCACTTTGGCAACAGTGGGAAGGAAAAACTCCCTTTTAACAGGAAGAAACCTCCGGCAGAACCAGGCTCAGGGAGGGGCGGGGCCATCTGCTGCGACCGGTTGGGGTGAGAGAAGGAAGACAGGATAAAAAACATGCTGTGGAAGAGAGACAGAGGTTAATAACAGATATGATTCAATGCAGAGAGGTCTGTTAATACATAGTGAGTGAGAAAGGTGACTGGAAAGGAAAAACTCAATGCATCATGGGAATCCCCCGGCAACCTATGTCTATTGCAGCATAACTAAGGGAGGATTCAGGGTCACCTGGCCCAGCCCTAACTATATGCTTTAGCAAAAAGGAAAGTTTTAAGCCTAATCTTAAAAGTAGAGATAGTGTCTGTCTCCCGAATCCAAACTGGAAGCTGGTTCCACAGAAGAGGGGCCTGAAAACTGAAGGCTCTCCCTCCCATTCTACTTTTAAATACTCTAGGAACAACAAGTAGGCCTGCAGAGCGAGAGCGAAGTGCTCTAACAGGGTGATATGGTACTACAAGGTCATTAAGATAAGATGGGGCTTGGTTATTTAAGACCTTGTATGTGAGGAGCAGGATTTTGAATTCAATTCTGGATTTAACAGGAAGCCAATGAAGGGAAGCCAAAACAGGAGAAATATGCTCTCTCTTTCTAGTCCCTGTCAGTACTCTTGCTGCAGCATTTTGGATTAGCTGAAGGCTTTTCAGTGAGTTTTTTGGACATCGTGATAATAATGAATTACAGTAGTCCAGCCTGGGAGTAATAAATGCATGAACTAGTTTTTCAGCGTCACTCTGAGACAGGATATTTCTAATTTTAGAGATGTTGCGCAAATGGAAGAACGCAGTCTTACATATTTGTTTAATATGTGCATTGAAGGACATATCCTGGTCAAAAATGACTCCAAGGTTCCTCACAGCGTTACTGGAGGCCAAGGTAATGTCATCCAGAGTAAGAATCTGGTTAGATACCATATTTCTAGGCTTTTCAGGGCCGAGTACAATAACCTCAGTTTTATCTGAATTAAGAAGCAGAAAGTTAGCGGCCATCCAGGTCTTTGTCTTTAAGACATTCCTGCAGTTTAACTAATTGGTGTGTGTTATCTGGCTTCATGGACAGATAGAGCTGGGTGTCATCTGCATAGCAGTGAAAATGTATGCTATGTCTTCTAATGATACTGCCTACGGGAAGCAGGTATAATGTAAACAGAATTGGTCCTAGCACTGAACCCTGTGGAACTCCATAATTAACCTCAGTGTGTGAAGAGGACTCTCCATTTACATGCACAAACTGGAGTCTATTAGATAGATATGATACAAACCACTGCAGTGCAGTACCTGTAATACCTACAGCATGTTCTAATCGCTCTGATGGGATATTATGGTCGACAGTATCGAATGCTGCATTTCTAGCAGGACAAGCACAGAGATGAGTCCACTGTCAGAGGCCATAAGAAGATCATTTGTAACCTTCACTAAAGCTGTTTCTGTGCTGTGATGAGCTCTGAAACCTGACTGAAACTCTTCAAATAAACCATTCCTCTGCAGATGATCTGTTAGCTGTTTGACAACTACTCTTTCAAGGATTTTTTATTTGAAAGGAAGGTTGGAGATTGCAGAGGTGGGACCAAGTCATTGTTTTGCAAGTCTCAAGTAAGTCTCGAGTCTTTATCCTCAAGTCTGAAGTCAAGTCTCAAGTAATGTCACGCAAGTCAGAGTCGAGTATCAAGTCACTGGTGTAAAAGTCCAAGTCACAAGTCTGAAATTTTGAATTTCAAGTCCTTTCGAGTCTTTAAAAAAAAACGAAAAAAAGCATGTTGCAGTTATATGCTAAATGTAAATGTTAGACCATGTAATTTTTAAATCTGTGTTTTTCTCAACACATGACAAAATAGTGAACTTAGAAAATATACACAAATTGTGAAATTGCACCTCTTTAAAATGCAGCTCAATTAAACCTAGCTCCAAGAATAATTTTCACCGACAGTTCTGAGATAAGCTGCATGTTATTCTTGGATGCGGTTGCAGGACCGGCTTTAAAATCGCATGACAAAAATATCATACATATTTTAAAAAAAACTGCATCACCAACGTAGCCTGGACAACATTTGCTAGTTAGATGAAGTCAGCTATCTCATCGTAGCATATTTATATGCATATTTATAATTATACGCTTCTTGGAGTGAGCGCATACACTCATGAAGTTTAGTAACTTCCGGTCACTGCAACAAGCCCAGGTACAGTTTACCGACGGATGGGTACAGGACCTTGAAATGCACTGTGTAGAAAGTAAAGACCATCGTACGGATCATAAGTTTACCAGTCTCACAAACTGTCGTCATAAATACACATTCGTTAACCATTTATTAATAGGACCTTTGAGCTCAAGGGTAATTAATTAGTAGTGGAAATAATTTCTGGTAGCATCACAGAAATGTAGCAGTGACAATAATATTGTATGCTGTAATCGTACTGGACAATTAGTGATACAAAACAACTGTTTTATCCTGTGAATAAAAGTATATGTTTTTGTCAATGTACCATAATAACAGAAGCGAAACGCAATATTGTGTCAGGACAATTCACTATTTATGCACAATAAACACAATAAACAAAGGAGCATAGCGCGACAATTTCTGTTCAGCACCAGACTTGCTTGTAACCTATATCACCAATTATGTTAAGAAAAATGACGCATTAACTACAACAGCAGACTGACCTCTGTGGAAATGCTTGGAGCAGACTAACCTGTGAGCTGGAGTGTTCTGGGACGTTATAATTGGTCTTTGAATGGCTGCAATCCAGTCGCCTTTGTTACTTCGGAAACATGGCTCGAACAATTTCTCTTCAACGACGTAATCCGATAACAACCGATCTCTTTACCCGTCGGCTTCCCGTGGCTGTCATGCGACCGGCTATTGCAGTTAATAATACAACAGCTTCTTGACATTTTTGTGTTTCTTTTTATCGCTGTATAACTGATTTTAATTGAAAGCCTGCGTGCGCTAGTACCACTTGCCATGAGTTCCCAGAATCCTTTGCGGTTCTAACCGTGAATGACGTCACATTTTCAATCTCTATATAATATGCATGTTAAATTTTATATTTGGGGTAAAATATCAAGTCTTTTCAAGTAAACCGGTTCAAGTCCAATTCAAGTCCCAAGTCATTGGTGTAAAAGTCCAAGTCAAGTCACAAGTCTTAGAACATTTTTTCAAGTCAAGTCTAAAGTCATAAAATTAATGACTCGAGTCTGACTCGAGTCCAAGTCATGTGACTCGAGTCCACACCTCTGGGAGATTGGCCTATAATTAGCTAAGACTGCTGGGTGTAGAGATGGCTTTTTGAGTAAAGGTTTAACTACAGCTAGCTTGAAGGCCTGTGGTACATAGTTGATCATATTTAAGATCGAAGAATTAATTAATGGCAGGACTTAGAGCTGGGCGATATAAGATTTTTTCATATCACGATATCTATCACGATATAAGCCAAATAACTATATTTGTAAGATTTAAATGTGCCGTTGCTCACAAGTAAAATGTGAAATAATCAGCAGCTTGTTTTTATTTAAATATTTATTTCCCATAATAAGTTCATCCATTAAGCGGACGTGAATGGATGGATGAAGTTCAACAGGGTAGATGTACTTAAGGAACATGAGACTTTTTCAGATAAATAAAGGCAAATATTGCAAACTACACAAAAGGCAGCCGCTAAAGCGTTTAGGTTTCAAAATAGAACAAACGAAACAGACTAAATTGTCAATTCCACTTAGAAACAAAATATTAATTCTAAAAATAAATCTTAGTTTGTTTTTACAGAAGAACAGACAAAACTGACTAACGTTTGTCAATATCAAATAAACTGAGAACTAAAAGGAAATTCTCAATCTCTCCTTGTTGTATAGCTTAGCTTTTCAAACAGTTTTAACAGTTACTTTAGTATGACAAAAGCCGAATGACGAATTAGCGCTTCCAGTCAGAGACTGAGGCTACGTCCACACGTACACGGGTACTTTTGAAAACGGAGATTTTCCGTTTCCGTTTTAAAAAATAATCCCGTCCACACATAAAGGCAGAAATGAAGGAAAACGCTGCTATGAACATGCCAAAGCAGCAGGTGGAGCTAGATTCCTAACCGTGCAGAAATGTTGGCCAATCAGAAGTCTAGAAGCCTCGGTGGGGAAAAGTAAACAAAGCTGGGGCATAGAAGCGGAACAGTCGTATATGTGGAGGGACAGTAACTGTGTGTATATGTAAGCATTTAAATACTGCAGAGAGTACAATTAACAGTATTGTAGAAATTCATTTCACCGAAACAATAACGTGGCGCACAGTGTGACGCATGCACCAGTTTATTGTATTTCCAGACTTGCTTTCGGCACAATTTACAGTGCACGCTACTCTGTTTTTTGTCAGACTTGAAATAGCCGAAATACCTTCACACTACGGAACTTCTTTGGCTCTTCCGTTCGACAATCTCTCCGGCATTGGAACCATCATCTGTTTTCTCTTCGGTAACCTTCGGTCACGCTCGGTTGATTTTTCTAGTCGGCACACTCATTTCCTCCATTACCCGGGCGGTACGGTGGCTGGCTGCTTCCCAAACAAATACACATGTGCGGCTTGGCACTTGTGCTGTACGTAACAAGTCACGCGACGTGACGCTGCGGCTGTGATTGGTTCGGCTCTGCGCTACTTAATTTGGATTGGCTGACCTTTTTAAAAAAAAAAAAAGAGGACAAGAGCGGCGAGGTCTATCGCGATAGTTTCATTTCTCTATCGAGTAAAAGTTATATCGCGATACATATCGTTATCGTTCTATCGCCCAGCTCTAGCAGTAGCAGCTCTAGCTCTAGCAGGCTGGAGAAACTGATCAGGAAGGCTAGCTCTGTGGTCGGCATGAAGCTGGACACTCTGATGACAGTGGCAGAGAAAAGGACATTAAAGAAACTGATGGACATTATGAACAATGCTGGGCATCCTCTGCACACGGCCATTAACAACCAGAAGAGTCTGTTCAGTGACAGGTTGCTTCTCCCCAAGACAAGAACTAACAGACTTAAAAACTCCTTTGTCCCACACGCCATCAAACTGTTTAACTCCTCTCTGGAGGGGAGAGGGAGGGGAAACAGGAGGACAAAGGAGGGGGGAACAACTAAGCTGTAGTGCCTCTTCACCTCACTGTACAATACCTTGTGCAATACTTTTTGTAAATAGTCAACAGTGCAATAGACCTCAATACTTGAAATGTGCAATTCACTTGTATTTTTATTTTTATTCCTATTTATTCTATTTATCCCCTTCGTATATTTTATTTATATTTGCCTCTGTATTTATATATGTGTGTGTGTGTGTGTGTGTGTGTGTGTGTGTGTGTGTGTGTGTGTAATATTCTGTAACTCTGTAACTTCTGTCGGTGCTGTGCTTTTTTTGGAAATCGAATTTCCCAGAGGAACCCACCCGAGGGATTAATAAAGTTCTATCTTATCTTATCTTAGCAGGACTTCTTTGAGCAGTTTTGTAGGAATGGGGTCTAAAAGACACGTTGATGGCTTGGAGGAAGTAATTATTGAAGTTAACTCAGAAAGATCAATTAGAGAAAAAGAGTCTAACTTAACATCAATGGTACTAAGAGTAGCTGTAGATAATATTACATCTGTGGGATGATTACTGGTAATTTTTTCTCTAATGATAAAAATTTTATTTGTGAAGAAGTTCATGAAGTCATTACTAGTTAACGTTAAAGGGATTGTTGGCTCAAAAGAGCTCTAACTTTTTGTCAGCCTGGCTACAGTGCTGAAGAGAAACCTGGGGTTGTTCTTATTTTCTTCAATCAGTGATGAATAGTAAGATGTTCTGGCTTTGAGGAGGGCTTTCTTATAAAGCAGCAAACTATTTCTCCAGGCTAAATGATGATCCTCTAAATTTGTGACACGCCATTTCCTCTCCAGATTATGAGTCATCTGCTTTAGGGTACGTGTTTGAGAATTATACTACGGAGTCAGGTACTTCTGATTAGAGACCTTAGTTTTCACAGGAGCTACAGTATCCAGAGTCGTACGTAGTGAGGAGGTGAAATTATTAACAAGATAATCGACCTCTGTTGGGGTAGCGTTCAGATACAGTGGGGCAAAAAAGTATTTAGTCAGCCACCGATTGTGCAAGTTCCCCCACCTAAAATGATGACAGAGGTCAGTAATTTGCACCAGAGGTACACTTCAACTGTGAGAGACAGAATGTGAAAAAAAATCCATGAATCCACATGGTAGGATTTGTAAAGAATTTATTCATAAATCAGGGTGGAAAATAAGTATTTGGTCAATAACAAAAATACAACTCAATACTTTGTAACATAACCTTTGTTGGCAATAACAGAGGTCAAACGTTTACTATAGGTCTTTACCAGGGGCCTGTTCGTCGTACCTCGCTAAGTAAGTTAGCTGGATTAGATTGTTGACGATTTCGCGTGATCCTGGATCGTTCGGTTCCCCGAAGCTCATCCGGGACTTGCTGTCATAGCAACAGAGCCGTAAGCGTAAACCTGCTCGGGAGCAGGTTCACTTTATGTAAACAGGATTAGATCGCGGCCACGCAGGTATGTCCGCTTCATTTATACGAAAGCAACAGCGATATTCCACCACTGTTTCACCATAAATAAATAACATCAATGTAACTAAAGATAATGCAGCACCTGATCCTTTTATTGATGTCACACAGATACATACAGGTCATTTCCTAAAAAAGGGAAATGTACTATTAACATTCTATTACATGTATGTGATTATTACAGATGTAATTCATATTTCAGAGTAGTAATTGTAAATTACTTCGTGTAATCAAGATGAGAGACCACGGCTATAAAAGCCAAGGTGGATTTGGGAAGCCTGTCGCAGCCATGTCCTGTCCGTTTACGCGAGCCACCCATTGCGGAAGGTGCAAGATTGATAAGGAGAGTCCTCAGAATTCAGCGTATATTGCGGGACAGACAGGATCCTTTAGCTCAGCGCGACAGTGTGCTCATTGAGAGATATCGATTTCCCCGTGAGGGTATTATTTACTTAACCAACTTGTTGACGAGGGGGTGCAGGACCACCACCTGTCTTTTTTTGCTCTGCCCTTTTCTTGGTTGCTGTTATGAACAAACAAACAGATTATTTCAGGGTCTCTTTCCAAGAGACGAAAAGCAATATAAGTGATAGATATTACCATTCTATAGAATATTCTTATATTTCACTTTTACTTGTTCCCATGTTCTAGTGGGTCCTGTTGTGGCTCTAATGTGAAAGAGGATATAATATAACAATATAATATAATGTAATATAATATTGGATAATATAGTGTAATATAATAAATCTACCCTACCGCCTACTGGTGTTGGCCAGAGGGGCCGATGGCGCGATATGGCAGCCTCGCTTCTGTCAGTCTGCCCCAGGGCAGCTGTGGCTACAACCGTAGCTGCCTCCACCAGTGTGTGAATGTGAGAGTGACTGAATAGTGGCATTGTAAAGCGCTTTGGGTGCCTTGAAAAGCGCTATATAAATCCAATATATTATTATTATTATTATTAAATTACTTACGAGTTTAATTTGTCAGCAACTTTCTGCCAGCCCTCTCTCCTTGCTTTTGCAGCCTTTGCAGTGTTCCCTTGCGTTCTGATTTAACTCTGAAACTCCTGAAATCCCTCACTCAGGAGTTCTTGCTCTGCTGCCGAAAAATACCGAGCCGAGCGCACTCCTTCGACATTTTCGCCGACCAATCAGAGGGTTGCCGATCACTGTTTCTGCTATCGATGCGTATCCCCTTTTACGGCACCCAGTGATCGCACATTACTTCATCCAGCTGTACTAATCGTCAACAGCAGGTGTGTTCGGGGAACCGGATTAGCGCGCTCACGGTTAGCGCGATGGTTTGGTCTTGGATGTTTCATTTGATCTTGGATGTAGTAAGCGACGTACGAAGCACAGGGCCCAGGTTTGCACACACAGTAGCTGGTATTTTGGCCCATTCCTCCATGCAGATCTTCTCGAGAGCAGTGATGTTTGGGGCTGTCGCCGAGCAACACGGACTTTCAACTCCCGCCACAGATTTTCTATGGGGTTGAGGTCTGGAGACTGGCTAGGCCACTCCAGGACTTTCAAATGCTTCTTACGGAGCCACTCCTTTGTTGCCCGGGCGGTGTGTTTTGGATCATTGTCATGTTGGAAGACCCAGCCTCGTTTCATCTTCAAAGTTCTCACTGATGGAAGGAGGTTTTGGCTCAAAATCTCACGATACATGGCCCCATTCATTCTGTCCTTAACACGGATCAGTCGTCCTGTCCCCTTGGCAGAAAAACAGCCCCATAGCATGATGTCTCCACCCCCATGCTTCACAGTAGGTATGGTGTTCTTGGGATGCAACTCAGTATTCTTCTTCCTCCAAACACGACGAGTTGAGTTTATACCAAAAAGTTCTACTTTGGTTTCATCTGACCACATGACATTCTCCCAATCCTCTGCTGTATCATCCATGTGCTCTCTGGCAAACTTCAGACGGGCCTGGACATGCACTGGCTTCAGCAGCGGAACACGTCTGGCACTGCGGGATTTGATTCCCTGCCGTTGTAGTGTGTTACTGATGGTGACCTTTGTTACTTTGGTCCCAGCTCTCTGCAGGTCATTCACCAGGTCCCCCCGTGTGGTTCTGGGATCTTTGCTCACCGTTCTCATGATCATTTTGACCCCACGGGATGAGATCTTGCGTGGAGCCCCAGATCGAGGGAGATTATCAGTGGTCTTGTATGTCTTCCATTTTCTGATGATTGCTCCCACAGTTGATTTTTTCACACCAAGCTGCTTGCCTATTGTAGATTCACTCTTCCCAGTCTGGTGCAGGTCTACAATACTTTTCCTGGTGTCCTTCGAAAGCTCTTTGGTCTTGGCCATGGCGGAGTTTGGAGTCTGACTGTTTGAGGCTGTGGACAGGTGTCTTTTATACAGATAAGTTCAAACAGGTGCCATTCGTACAGGTAACGAGTGGGGGACAGAAAAGCTTCTTACAGAAGACGTTACAGGTCTGTGAGAGCCAGAGATTTTCCTTGTTTGAGGTGACCAAATACTTATTTTCCACCCTAATTTACGAATAAATTCTTTACAAATCCTACCATGTGGATTCATGGATTTTTTTTTTCACATTCTGTCTCTCACAGTTGAAGTGTACCTCTGGTGCAAATTACTGACCTCGGTCATCATTTTAAGTGGGGGAACTTGCACAATCGGTGGCTGACTAAATACTTTTTTGCCCCACTGTAGCTGCTCTGCTCTATGTTGGTACAGGGCATTGAAGATGATAACAGTGGGTGGATTATATACTTAAACTTAGTTACAGCGCTTTCAGAAAGACATCTACTTTGATAAAGTCTACTCTCCACCGCTGTGTAATCAATTATTGTAAATGTAAATGTTATCAGGAAATGATCAGACAGGAGAGGGTTTTCAGGAAACACTGTTAAATGTTCAGTTTCTATGCCATATGTTAAAACAAGATCTAGAGTGTGATTAAAGTGGTGGGTGGGTTCTTTTACATTTTGAGAGAAACCAATTGAGTCTAATAACAGATTAAATGCCATGTTGAGGCTGTCATTTTTAGCATCTACATGGATGTTAAAATCATCCACAATAATTATTTTATCTGAGCTCAGAACTAAATTAGATATAAAGTCTGAGAAATCAGACAGAAACTCTGTGTAAGGCCCAGGTGGACGATAGATGATAACAAGTAAGACTGGTTTCTGAGTTTCACAGCTGGGGTGGACAATGTTAAGCATCAGGCTTTCAAATGAATTAAAAGTCTGTCTTGGTCTTTCATTAATTAATAGGCTGGTGTGAAAAATTGCTGCCACACCGCCCCCTCGGCCTGTGCTTCGAGATTTCTGGTAGTTAGAATGACTCGGGGGTGTTGATTCATTTAAACTAACATAATCATCCTGCTGCAACCAGGTTTCTGTAAGGCAGAGTAAATCAATTTGTTGATCAATTATTAAGTCATGTACTAACAGAGACTTGGAGGAGAGAGACCTAATATTTAATAATCCACATTTCACTGTTTTACTCTTTGGTTCAGATGTGGATACTTTATTGTTCTTTCTTTGTAATTGTTTATGTTTAAGTTGTTTGTTGCTGGTTTTTAGTTTGTTTTTTGTCTGTTTGGGAGCTGACACAGTCTCTATGGAGATGGGTTTTTGGGGGGGGTAGCAGGAGGAGAGAAGCTGCAGAAAGGCGTGTAAGACTGCAACTCTGCTTCCTGGTCCCAACTCTGGATAGTCATATTTTGGGGGGTTTAATAAATTTGTCCATATTTCTAGAAATGAGAGCTGCTCCATCCAAAGTGGGATGGATGCAGTCTCTCCTAACAAGACCAGGTTTCCTCCAGAAGGTTTGCCAATTATCTATTAAGCCCACATCGTTTCTGGGACACCACTCAGACAGACAGCAATTTAAGGAGAACATGCGGCTAAACATGTCACTCCTGGTCTGATTGGGGAGGGGACCAGAGAAAACTACAGAGTCCCACATTGTTTTGGCAAAGTTGCACACCGATTCAATATTGATTTTAGTGACCTCCGATTGGCGTAACCGGGTGTCATTACTGCCGACGTGAATTATGATCTTACTGAATTTACGTTTACCCTTAGCCAGCAGTTTTAAATTTCCTTCAATGTCGCCTGCTCTGGCCCTTGGAAGACAATTGACTATGGTTGCCGGTGTCTCTAGCTTCACATGTCTGAGAACAGAATCACCAATTACCGGGTGTGTTGCCGAGTGGGGAAAAACGGTTAGACACATGAACGGGTTGGTGGTGTACCTGGGGCTTCTGTTTAGGACTATGCTTCCTCCTCACCGTCACCCAGCCGCCCTCTTTCCCCAGCTGCTTGGGGTCTGCCGGGGAACAGCTAGCGGGGCCTACGCTATCTTCGGCTGCACCAGCTACAGGGGCCTGGCTAGCTATGGGTGAATGAAGGGTGCGAAGCTGAGTCTCCAATTCAGTAATCCTGGCCTCCAGAGCTGCAAATATGCTACATTTGTTACAGATATCATTACTGCTAAAGGAGGCCGAGGAGTAACTAAACATCTGACACAATGAGCAAGAAAGTGCAGGAGGGACAGGTGAAGTAGCCATGGTGCTAACGAGTCGGCTACGAGCTAAGCTAAGCTAGCGAAACAGTACAGAGACAGTGAGTGAATACTTTGGCTATAAATTAGGTAGTGAGTACACAGAAAGTGTGCTTCGGATGAAGCACGTGAAGATTATACTATGAAAAAGAATGTATTTAAAAGTTGTTAATTAAATTGCTACGCAAATAAGCTACTCAGAAACACCACTGTGTTTGAGCAGGAACAGGAAGTGATACTCTACCGCAGAGCGAGCGAACACCAAGTGACAGCGCCACCAAGAGTCAGATGAAACGAGTGTGGACGCAAAGTAATGATCCCAAACGCAATCCATTTGTGGATAATAGCGCTCACTGTGGTTCGCTGGAGACCCAAAGCCTTAAAAATGGCTTTATAAGCCTTTAGATAGATGTCACTTACTTTGTTTCTCATCTGTTCTTGAGTTTCTTTAGATCGGGGCATGATGAGTTGCTTTTTTTGACCTTTTACACTTTACACACTGGTGTCACTATGTTTAAGTTAAACAATCATTCATTATGGTTATAAAAATTTCATCAAAGGTAAAATAGACAGTCACAGAGAGATTTTAACTTATCAAATGACTGCAAACAACTACCTTACCCGAAAAGGCTAAGGCATATCCGGAAACTGAACACAAAATAACCAAATTAAACAAAGAAAAGGCAAAAGAAAATTAATGGGGAAAAAATCCGGGACTCTCCACCAATTGCTCTTAGAACTGAAGAAGCTTCTCGGATGAGAGGTGAAACGTCTTCAAGAAAACCTTTCCAGTTAGTATGTCAAAATACATTTCATCTTTTTTCAGGGACTTTAGAGTTTACGTACATTACAGTAGGAGTATATTAACAGTTATATCATTTTTTTTGTCTTCTATAATGACATTAAAAAAATAAAACTCCCATTACCATTCAGTTTTTGCTTCCAGACTTTTCACATTGGATGCAGTTCATTGGTTAAAAATATGCTGTGCAAATTATTTTCATACCATGCATTTGTCCTTGTAATTTTTTTTCTTTCTTTTTTTTGAGTGTGGCATGAACTGGAGGGGGTGTGTCGTGCTGGAAACTTACTCCAAAATAAAGATCATGTGGAGGCTCGGGTTTTTTCCAGCCGAGAAACACTGCCCTCTAACGGAGCACGTCAGTATGGCAAAAATAACAGCACCTTCGGATGAAACCATTCAAGTGACAAGGTATCGATGCGGCCACGGGTTACTCCAAATCTGATGAAAATACCACTAAGTCATCAGCGTGGTAGAATAAAATATTAGTGTTAGGAAATAAAAAAGAAATACCTGCGATGGATGCTTTGATAAGGTTTGTGGGGATTGTTTCCGTCCCCGTGTAATTCGGTGGAGTGGTACGTTCCAGTAGTATTGAAGGCAAAGCTGAAAACGGTTTGTTTTTGCCGAGAGGAAGAAACGTCGCTGCTATTCGCAGCTGCTACCTCGTCGCTTTAATAAACGGTTGTGACATTTCGTTTACGTCTGGTTGGTTTTTCGACAGCAGCTTTTGCCGTTTTTAGCTCGCCATGGCTCTGTGCGGGGGTGTCGGAGCCATGGCTTTGCCCAGCGAGCTTATTGTCCACATATTCTCCTTTCTGTCCGACCGAGACAAGCTCCGGGCCTCGGCTGTGTGCTCTCGCTGGAGGGAGTGTTTGTTCTACCCCGCGCTGTGGACCGAGCTCAAACTGCGAATAGGTGGTGGTGGATGCTCCAGCTCTGACGAAACCCCGAAGCTTGAGTTCCTTATGCGAAAGTTTGGCTCTTTTGTGCGAGACTTGCAGCTAGAACTCGCACCGGTGGAAGGAAACCTTAGCCATCAGAACAGCGACCCGTCGTCCGCCAGAGTGGACCAGCCTCCGGGTCCCGATAGCGACCCGCAGCACAAGGAGCGATGGAGGGATGCCGTGGCCACCTACTTGGACCAGGTGTTATGTGTGTTCACCAGCATCCGAAACAATAGGTAATACTAGAAAATAACCTCTGAAAATGTCTGCTTTGATATTTTTAATTGGAGTGAAAAATTCGCTTGACATGTTCGCCCTGTTTTGTTTTTTTTTTTTTTTTTAATTTCTCGGGTTTAGATGCGTCGCAGTGAGCTAGCAACTGGCTAGCTCAGTTAGCTATAAACAAACCCTGGCATTAGGAGTTACGTAATCATGCCAGGTCTTTGCAGTGGCAGCAAGCGTTATGCATATGGTTTATTAAGGGCACCTTTGCATGCATAAATTAAATGGTGGTGCATGTGCGAGGCATCTGCATGCCTTTTGTCACCTGTCCTATTTTACACTTCTCATTATGGTCTCTCCATAGCAGCAGGTACAATGCAGCACTGGTGGAGGCTAGAAGGCTTTGTTGGCTGTGACTTGCTGATATCAGCACTGACACACACACACACACAAATATACAGTGTGTGGATGTATTTAGCCTGTTGTCCGTTTGTAGGACGTGATCACTTATATTCTCTCTCACACACACAAAGGATAATTTCTCCTACTCTGTCAAAATTTGACACTGTTAACGCTTCTAATTTCATTGGTGCAGCTGTGTCACACCTTTTTCCACCTTCTCCCGTCTTCTTTACAGTGTTTTGTGATGCTGGCATTCAAAACTGGTTGCTTTGTCTTAATTCTACTAAAGGGGTTGAAATATTTGACATTATTTTGTTGTTTGTTTTAAAGTTGTTTCAGTTTAAGGATAACTTAAACCCTTTCCCACTTCCCTGCTGGTGTACAGCTTTACTAGCTAGATCCAGAAAGTTGCATTTGGTGCCAATGCTGTCTTTTAACTGATAACGTTTCAGTTCAGTAACAGGCTGTTGTTTTTATAAGCTTCAGCGGCAAAGGAAGGATGTTCTCCCACTTCCTACACAACACTTTCACTGACTATCGGTGTGTATCAGGCAACATATAGACACCAATAATGATCTATCTGTGGTAATCCACTTCCAGACACCTGATTTATTCAAACACACTTTTAAAATGTGACAAATTTGGGTTCATCCAGATGTAGAATTGTGAAAGTGGGCTTGGTGGGGAAAGCAGAACTGAAATAAATGGATGAACTTGTTCCACTGATCTCATCATGGTGATGAAGCATTATGAGAATCTAAGAACCATGGTCTGTTTTGTGCATGGTAGTTTTGAAAAGATCAGGACTACAACCTCTAACTTCAGAGCTCGCTATTGGGTAATGAAAAGCCTGTTGTTTGTTTGTTTGTTTGTTTGTTTTTGTTTTTTGTTGTTGTTTTCTGGGGGGGGTTGTTCCTTTCATTTAGTGCACTGAGCCAGCTCCACCAGCACTGACATATGTTCCGAATAATGAGAACAGGCAAGTTGTTGTTTCTTTCTAAGGGCACTAAGTAGCTGCACATGAGCCCATAAACCTGAACTCTCAGCTGATACACAGGAAGTGGGTATATCAAATGTAACATGCGCTTCACCTTGCAGGTACGCCTGTGCCATGTGCGGCTGTATGAAACCCTTGTGGTTGCACTGGTGCATGTGCGACACTTATGCAGGGGATATGTTCCCATCAGTATTGAGTTGGCTAATTCAGACATTTAAAAATGTTGGGAAAATGGCCTACAACAGGAACTGTTTTCAATAAATGATGGCACTTTGCGAAGTGTTGATTGTAGGGATGCACTAATTATGAAATTCTGGGTTAATGGAACCTGTTTGACTATTATTTGAAGACTACACATCACCCAGATAAGGTTCATATTTGTTTATAATGTAATGGCTGTTGGTATCTTGTGTCGTTGTACTGTTGGACTATTTAAAGGTCGTCATTATCATTCATAGGGATGCTGACTTTAAGCACAATCATTATGAAAACAGTAAAAATAGTGTTAACTGATTTCTTAAGATATTCATATACATGTTATTGTCATTTGCAGTTATTTGATTGTAACTTATGTCTGACCAAATTAAACTGAAGTGATAAAATGGCTTAAAATGTTAAAATGTAAATTTTCCAATACGTTTATAACATGAATAAATCTATTGCCTCTTAATCCTGTTGGTTCATTTAGCCAAAACAACACTGATGTGAAAGAAAATGTCATCCTATTTGCAGATAAACCTGCCCTTCCCTCTTATGTTTGTAACCGGTCCTATAAAGAAATTCGTCCTTTCTGCTTTTCGCCATGTTTATGTTGGTGATCTTCCAAACATTACTATCAAAAGAGGTGTAGATCGTCTGTTTGAAACAAGGTAATTGGCTGCATTGTGACCACTATGCTTACATTGACTGCATCAGTGTTCGAAAGAATCAACTTTGGCGTATACACTGCTGCTTGATCTTTGCCAATCTATTTTGGGTGCCAGCATATAAAGGGCTTTCAACAGCACTGCGGGAAAGTGCAGGGCAGCCATAATTCTGTGCGGGATAGAAAGCAGCTCAGGAGAAGTGAAGACTAAATTACACTGAACAAAATGGCTGCAGTTTGTTTAACAGGTGAAACCTTTTTTTTAAGTTGTTTGGATCGGATGACTCATCTGACTTGCTGCTGTTGATACAGGTGTTCTAGTAATAACTGCAAATTTTTTTTAATTTTTTTTTTCTCTAACTGTACGTGTCTTTGTCTATTCAGAAATCTGCAGAAGCTGAGTCTGTATGGAGACACATTCATTCTCCAGCAAGAGGGACTACTAGACAGCTCTCACCTGCATGTAATCCACCAGGGGGACAAAAAGATCTATGAGTAAGTCACAACATCGAAGCATGAAAACAGGTTTCACTGAAATGACTGACAAATGTGATAATTAAAGCTGCATGTGGGTGTGAATGAGTAATATTTCCAAAACTGCATCTTCTTGTTGTTATGGAAAGTCTGCGGTGTTTGGTGTCTCTAAAGGGCAATTAATTTACAAAATTAAGAAAAGACAGTTTTTCATCACAGGACAGTCTTTGTCCACGTCAAACACTCAAAGTGTGTGTCTGGTTTCCACCTAGAAAACTGAGTAGCAAAGCAAAGCATTGACTCTCTGAAAAAGGAGCGTTTGTTTTTGTGTGTTGTTGGTGTTTAAAAGACTGAGGGCTTTAAATAGTGGTCATTTACATAACCCAGTATCCAACGTCTATGTATATCGACCCTGATGGAAAATTTTGATTCCCATCAAATCTGAATGCATGTACACACCTCTGCACTGAGCAGACAGCAAATGAATTAAACCAATACGGAAGTGCCAAAAATGCTGGCCACTTGAGGCTGGCTCCAAAAGCAAATCAGTCCCAATAGACTCCATTTTTTTTAAATGGCCAACTTTACAGCTTTAAGAAACATATTTACAGCTTGAAAGAAAAGCTCCTGGCTTTAGAGTGAGAGTGTGTGTGTGTTAAAGTAAAAAGACAGAAAATGTTATGACTTGAATCCAGTTTTATGTTCTGTCAATTTGTGTTTATTAATTGCAGCAGCCTAAATCAGTCATTGCATTTGAGTTTGGCCCTCCTGCTGCTATTTCTTATTTATTTCCCGTCATTCTCTGAGTGTTTTTGTATTTGGGACACACGTTATGGTGGATGATGGATAGCCATGCTCTGATAGGTACATGTAGATCCACTCCCTGTCTCAATGATGAGAAGTGGACTATGAAGAAGGTCACACAACCTCGTTTTTTTTAATACAGTGTTTGTGTCCAGTATGCCTCCCAGACAGCTCTCACTTTTTGGGGCATGTACATGGGATTTCTTAGGGTATTTAGAGGATGAGGACAGTGCCTTGTTTTTGTTTCTTGAGGTCCAGAGCGTATTGTCCAGCTGCAGTTTTTACTGATGTACAGTAACATCCACATGAATGCAAGGATCCCAGATTCCTCAGCAGAGTGATCCACTGTAACAGTATGATCAATAGCATTCACTTAACTGGCGAAGAGTTTCATAGTTGGCCGGTTTGTGTCAGGTGTTTTTAATGTCAGTTTAACTTACAGAGCACATGGACTACTGGCTTTTCAGAATAACATGCACATCATTGCCTGCCTTGATAGCTTTTTGTCTCATTCACAGCAGTTGTGGATTTGTTTTGTAGCTGAGCAGTAGTTCAGTAAGTGATGTTTAAATAAAAATGAGATTTCAGTGTAGCTTCTGTGCTCTGTGGTTTGTGTTGTAGACACAATTGTCCATAAAACACTGTGTGAAATGCACCAAGTTGCTGAGCATAGCTCCACCAGTCTGATTGTAGTGTGTGTGTCGAAATTGTTTGGACATCATTACAATAGATCCATTTTAGGCTTACATTTAAACACATAAAGTCAGGACATTTTGAAAGTGTATATACCCTGATGATCTTTTCTTTCTTTACTCCACTGTCAGGAATGATTTTGGGGATTGTTTTGTTTTTTGTTTTTTAAACCAGATTTGACGGCAGCTGTAGTCATTCTGGTTTTTTAAATGGTCTTTCTTTGTCTCTCGATAGAATCCAACAGTTGTTTATGGAGGTCCTCTCCAACAGCAGGCAGCTGAGGTGGCTGTCTTGTAGCTTCATGCTGGGCCTGGTGACTTCCTGTTCTTTATCCTGCCTGTCCAATCCTTCAGCTGATACCCTACAGCACCTAAGTTTACTGGACCATCAGCTAGGTATGTCTGTTACATCATATAGTTTGTAAACATTATGTGACAGTAATGCTGAATAACTGAAAGTTTTCCTCCGAATTTCCCTCAGGGCCCCTCGTCTCCCCATCTGAGTTGGATCGCCTCTCTAACCTTCATTCTCTGGCTCTCGATTTTACTGACTTTACATCTGAGCTTTGTGGTTTGCTGGCATCTCCACGGCGAACTCCACTTCATCGCCTCTCCCTGCTGCTCAACGGGGCCACCCTGGAGTTTAAATCATTAGAAGGGACCGCTACAGAGGATAACTGGAAGGCACTGGTACTGCTGTGATTCTGTATTGTGGCTTTTATTTCATGCTGAATTGAGGCTCTGTGTATTTAGTAAATTGTAGCATATCAGTAAGTTTACCTGGTCTTCCCCAGGTTCGTGTAAGCGCCAACCTGCGAGTGTACGTCATGGCCCTGGAGGTCGACAGCTCTGAGCTCCTCAGGGTCCTAAAGCCGAGCCTTCCCCTCGAGCGACTTCACCTCGACAGTTACAGCATGCCGGTGACCGACGCCACACTGGAGCTCATCTCCCAGCAGTACAACAAAACGCTGACTCACTTCCTGCTCCTGAGGGATGGCCCTGACTTCCCTGACCTCAGCATCAATCGTAACGAAGACCCTTTGGTCCTCTTGACATGGAGATGTACTCAGCTGGCTGTACTCGTGATACATGGTGAGTTCAGTTTTGTTTCTTTGATAGAATGTGAGCTGTAGTTGGTCAGATCTGTGTGGCTAGTGGTAATAATTCCATACAAAACAGGCCTGTAGTGACTGTTTTCTAAACAGTGCAGCAAGCTGTGGACTTACTGTTGTGACTGTGGACACACCAGTCCAATATTTTTAGATTGCATCCCTGGAAAAAGCTGAATAATTGTATTTTTTTTTAAATATATTTAAAAGCCAGTCTACAGACTATTATTTAATTCAGTGGTATGCTTACTACACTGCGCATCGGCAGTAGTGCACTGGCTGCTAGCAGGAGAGCTAATGTAGCTTGAAGGAAGCCAGCAGTAAAGTAACTGCAGAGTTCATTGGCAGTCTTGCCTTCCTGTAGGCCGTATTAAAAAGAAGTTGTTATGGTTTGTTTCGAGTATAAATCTGCAAAACATGTTCATTATTAGCTTTGAAATCTGAATGATTAATGCCTGAATCCATTTAGGTTACACTGTGTGGTCCCATAACTTGGTGGCCATCTCCCGACTGCGAGGCTCCAGCCTCCGTGTCCTGACCGTCTCCGAGGAGAGCATCGACTTTGATCCAGACCAGTCGGTGTGCGTAGAGGGCGACCCAGTCCACAACCTGGTGAAGGAGGTTTCTCTGGGCCTCGGCCGTGTCTGGCAGCCTTGCCTGGATTCCAGCGTGTTTTTGTCCGAACCCACCCAGCACTTCCATCATGAGCTGCGCGCCTTCAGCATGGGCATGTAGACAGGGGATGGCAAACCCAAGACATCACAGCCTAAACTGTGTCAAGACCAGACCAGACCAAGACCCAACGAAAAATCTAAAGTGGAGCTTAAGAATAGTCTATAAATTATGTGAACTGACGTGAGCTGATTGTTTTTATTTTTTAAATTTTTTTTCCATAATTAAGTCTGACCATTTTTCAACGTCGTCTTGCTTTGCTGCTCTTATTATCCAGTTGGCCAGTTGCTTGAAAAATGGATTCAGCTTCTGATGTTTTAAATATATGTATATTGCAGATAGGAGTATTCACTTAAAACTGGATTGCTAATTACAATCTGAAAAGCATTCGGTTTGAATATCACACAGAGATCTGACAGCTGGCAGGACTTCACAGGTTTTAGTTTGTGGGTCAGCGTGCGGCTTCCAGCGCCCGCTCAGCTCAGTCTGGTCTGGTCTTGCCCACAAGTATTCAGAGCTCTCTCCTTCACCTTAATAACCTCTGGAGCATCTGTGTAATGTACCTTTTGATTTGTTTTGTTTTCCTTTGTTTTTTAATTTGACTGTTTCCATCCCTCCTTGCTCTTTGTATAACCCAGTTGAGGTTTCTTTTTCCTTCTTCCCGCGTGGTGGTTCCCTTGCCTGTATTGGCTTTGTGTGTATTTAAATAGAGATATATTATTATCCTGCTCACTGCTAGAACAGGACAGGCAGGCGGGTTGAGTGATGAACTGTAGGAATTTAAGAAGGGTTGTGTGTTCAGGCACAAGCTATTAGCTTTAGTTCTTTTGTTTCTCTTTTTCTTTTTTTCTTTTTTTTTTAATCTTTTTTAACAAACCATTGCTCTGTGTCCATCTGTCTGGAGTCTGTAAACTTACTGATTAGTAACTTCCTGGGTAACACAACCATAGCTGCTTCTTCTGTTGCTCTGAAAGAGCATCTCGTGCACTTGTCCACTAGTTCGAGAGCCTTGCCAGCCAGGTGGGAAACGCCACTGTAAAATGGCTGTGGCTGCTGCTAGTGAGTTTTAATGTAACAGCCGTGTCATCACCATGACTGATAATTATTGAGGGGGGGGGGGGCGCGACTCAAAGCCAAAATAGTTTAGGGGTTTTGAGATCCTTACCGATGGTGTTGAGGAGAATATTGTTACATGCTTGTTGCCAACACACTTTGCACCCTGCTCACTTGTTGACTTTCTAGGGAAACCTCAGCGTTAGCTAAATGGGGAAGCCCCATATTCTGACTCGCTTTCAGGGCCAAACTACAAAATTCAGCTCATCACAAAACGACAACTAGAAACTCTTTTTCTACTTTCAGGATGAATATCTCTGCCTTTCTGATTTCAGAGCCTTCCAGTTGTTTGTAAGAACGCAGAAGGGATGCATGACACAAAGTCAAAAATCATGACGCTGGAGGGCTCTGAGGTCAAAAACATCTTCAAGTAGTCCTTCATATTTTTTTTTTTTTTTTTTTTTTTTTAAGAGAAAACGGGGTTTTGTTCCTTAATGCCATATGTATATTTGTGATTTAAGTAATCTCTTTTGTAACAGCTTCCAAACTCTTGGTGAGGCCATGTTAGAACAGCAGCAGTATTCTGCAGGAGCAGCTATCACACAGGTCATGGCAGCAGTACTGTTGGTAGGAAGAGCTCTTCTTTCTTTTTGAGGGGGAACAAATCATGATTGAGAGCAAGGAGGGAGGAATGGGTGCATTGAATGTAACTTAATTCATTTCTGACGCTGTTGGCCAGCCATTGAAGGCTTACTCTTGCTGAATAGCTGAGTTTTAACATTGTAGGTTTCACTGACAGCCAAGACTGCTCCTTTTTTTTTTTTTTTTTTTTTTTTTTTTTTTTTCTCCCCCCTTCTTCCTCTTCCTCCTCCAATGCAGCAGCACAGTAAGGTTTCGGGTCATGTGACGAAAGCTGCTTCTGTCAGTCTCAGGTAGGCTTTTAATGTCTCTAAGACCAGCAGTGGTGGCAATGTTGTGTAGCTTGTGTGAAACAATCAGTTAATGTGAGTAGAAGTTTTGTTTTTATTTTATTTTCTTTGGATTATTTTCTCTTGAGTCACAGTTGCCTTTTGAAACAGCCCCTTGTTTTCTGGCTACAGTTGTTGTTATTGATGTTGTTGTTTATCTTGCCATCCGATAGACCCTCAGTCGGAGGGGTCAGCAAACCTAATCATACATTTGTTTTCAAAGATTATGGTTGATAAAGACTAAAGAATGGCACAACCATGCTGCTTGCTGCACGTGTCTTATATCTTCAGTAGATGTGAGGGACTGAGAGGCTGTGGGGTGGTTCAAATGAATCTATGCTGTCAATGGGGGACCTGCTGGGCCCAATTAATGTTTGAACTGATGGTCGGTCATCTGAGGTGAAATGCTTTGGCACTGTGGGTCTGGCTGAGCTTGTCCTCATTCATTCACAATTGCATGACTTTGATTAAGTCAGTGTCTTTACTTGTCTGCTTTCAAGTGAATGCGATCACTTTAATACATGAAATGAATGTTAACAGCTAAAGCGAGGCATCATAGACCAAATGACTCCAGATAGACCCGAGCACCATCAGTTGATTACTGGGCTCAGTATAGCAGTGTGATCCTACAGTGCTGTGACTGCTCAGTGGCTATGAGGTCCTATTGGAGTTTTCTGAGCTGAGTTGAGGTTTTAACAGGAAAAATGGAAGTTGGGTTAGACTTTAGACCCAAATTTCGTGAGTAAACGAGCCACTGTCAGAAAAGCTGCCCACCCAAATGGCTTCAGCTCAGGCATGGATTTGCAAAGATCGAGGACAATGGCACTGCACACTGTAAAGGTCCATATCAGGGTCTATAGTTTACAGTGTTGACCTTAGTGATTTTATTCTCTTCCCCATGGACTGATATGGAACCAGTGTGCCAGCACTTTGTTAGTTTCAGAATGAATTAATCGCAGCGACTGGCCCCGGATACCAAATGTTTGCTTGTCTGTTTAAGGGGACCTTGGTGGTTTAGCCATGATAATCTCTATAGTCCTTGGTTCATATCTCAGGATAAATGCACTTTGGTACCAAGAGTTTCTTTTAAAGGCTGTTTGTGGCTGTAAATAGCTCTGTACACTCAGAGGGGAAACGTACCAACATCACACATTCAGACCAAAACGTGTTGGTTTTTTAATGTCATCTTTTTCCACGCTCCTCCTCCTTCTTTCTTCTTTTTAAAAGCTCTTTTATGTGAGAGATGTTAGAGCTGTTAGAGCTTCGTATTGTTCGTAGATGTCAGACAGGTAAGAGGTGTAAAAATGACGGCAGTGTTTAGTAGAATGTAATGTCAAAGTAACTGGTCACCTCAAATAAGCAAGTAGATTTATTTTTTTTAAGAAGCTGTTCCACTCTCGTTTCATCAGCACTTTCCTGTCTTCACAAGTCTCTAGATTTTATTGGCTTCATGCTAGAACTTAGATTTGGCTGTTTATCTGCCAAAATTAAAGGAAGGAATGGTGTTTTTACCAGAGATTAAGCTCAGATAATCAGAATTACAGTTCAGATTTGTTAGCTTGCTGAAATACTTGCGCCACAAAACTAGAAATGGAAAAAACTCTATTTTAGTGAAGGCACGTTTAGAGAAATCCTGGTTTATCCTTCCAAGGAGACAAGAGGTCAAACAGAAGTGCAACCAGTCCAGCATTGTGGCCAATAGCTAAATATTGAGCCATCTTGTGCCTGAAAGCCTCTGAAGTCTCACTGCTTTTCAAACCTTGCCTGTCAGAAAAATATTGGCTTTGTTAGGTGTTGTTATTATTAGTTCAGTTTTTAAGGGTTAAAAGCTGCAGTGATGAAGGTTTTAGCAGCCATCGTGTTTTGATTCCTCTCGGATCCTGCCTACATTTTTCTGCTCAGCTTTTCACTTGTATGCAGTAGAAATATATAAATAAGATGTTTTTGGCTGTGCAGTCCCATGCGATGTATGCATGCCTGTGTGTATTTGTATTTGTAGGGGAGAGGGCGAGGCTTGCTCGTGTTCACCAGTGTAGTCTTATCACTTCTTCTGCAGCGGGAAACAGGAACAGAAATCATTCGTTCTCAGGGTTCAATCGGTTTTTGGAAAAGGAGGAGGACGATGGAAACCTCAGGCCTGAAGCTGAAAGAATCTTAGGAGTCACTGGATCTGTTCTCCACCCTTGATGTGTTCTTATCTGCCAAAGACCACAGAGGAACAAACTTAACCCAGACACAAGTCTATCTGAAGTGCCCACAAAGACACACACTGACTGGAGGCTGGTCCAGTATTGTTTTCTCCTTTAAAGCTCCTACTTTTCTGATATTTCTCCACTCCTTTTTTTTTCCTATGTTTATTCCACTGACTATTAATAGTCTGTTTGGTGTCAAACTCTGCCCTTCTTACACTTTGGACCATACTGGATGTGATAAAATGTCAACAGTCTCGCCATGTGGTTGGAGTGAATCCAGACCTGAGAGCAAAAGGCTTCCCGTCTGGTCATTGACTGTGCCCTGTGTTTAGAAACACAAGAATATGGGTTTTAAGGCATTATTGGATCAGCATTGCTGCACATCTTGTACAGTGTTACCTCTAAACGGCACTCAGGGTCTACAGTGCATGTTGCTTAAAGTCCAGTCCAGTGCAGGACACTCCTACAGAGGCTTAAGCAGAGTGATCTGGAGTTTTCCTCCTCCTTTCTCTTCCCTGTCCATCGTCTGTTTCACTGTGAGGAACAAATGAATGTAAAACTAAGAAGGTTCAATCTCAGTAAAGTCAGGGACTAAACACTCTCGCAGATGCTTCCAGGAGGAGTTGCACCCTGAAAAATGGCAGAGTGAGGACAAAGGCCCATGTGTCTCATGTGATGTGGTGTTTGGCCAGTAAGCCTGTACCCAAGGTCGAGTTTGAGGGGAAGTGTTTAGTCCTGAGCTATAAAGTGATTTGCTGCTAGAGATCTTCTAGGAACGGGACATTCCACACAGGCGTCGCTCAGGCCGTCTGACATGCAAACAGTTTACTGCTGCAAGGTCTGCAAGAAGATTATCTACAGAAACTATATATTTTTTACTTTGAATGGTCTATGTGTGAAGAGATCAGAGATGCATCTAGAACTGACGAGTCACACCAGATTAGCAGCTGGTCTGAGCAGAGTGGAGGTGTGATAACACTTAGAAATGGTTATGAAGGGTGTTGTTCATTTCAGGAGGTAAATTGAGTTTCTAATGTGTGTTTCTGCGATGCCATGCTTCAGCATTCTGAGGCCATATTGTGTCCGGTACACAAAGTCACAAAGGACAGAGGGGGGGGTGTGACAAAAGCAACTTGACTATCACAGTGCTAAAAAAAGAGGGCTGTGGAATCAGGTGGTTTCACATGTTGAGTCAGTCTGGCAGGTGAAAAACAGGACTGCATGTTAAGGACACAGATGCATGTTCACTTTGGATGCACGGGAGCCTGTGCTGGGCTGACTTTTATAACATATGCAGACGGAGTTTGTTTGACTGACACAAAGCTAGCAGAGCCTTATTTTTAATGAGTCCTGCCATTAAAAATGACAGGTTTGAAGGCTCTGGAGGGATGATGGGATGTCAGTTATTCAGGAGACCATTACCAGCACTTACTGCACATTCAAGTGGCCGCAGCCCTTTTGACCATTTTATACTTTAACTTTTTTTAAAATTATTATTTAGCTTCTTTTTATTTAATTTTTTTCTTGTGCTGTTATGTGCATTCAGAGAAATCCTTGAAGATAACTGGGCTCACATGGCCCCTAAATGAACCCACAGAGCTGGCCTCTAATGCACTCTATCTGAGAAAGTTGGCCTTGGTGGCATGCTTGCAGAACTGTAAATATACTGTCCAATCAAGGCTGTTATACAGAGGGATGGGTATGAAACCTCTGTGATAGCCACTGCTAATTCCCTTGACATGGACAGGGTCATGAGTGTGTGTGTTATTTTAGTACCAAAGCAGCAGACTGTGTCAAATCTGCATCCGCCTAAACGCGGGCTCAGAGCCACAGGCAGACACTCATCACAAGTTTCATTTCCACTTTGATCGTTGCTTAGACTCGATGCCGACTCGAGGGTTTGTGATGTTGACTCTCAGAATGTTCTGGAAAATGAAACTTAAATAGTTTAAGAAGAAGAGGTAGTAAGATGGTTCTGGGCCTGAAGCCTTCCCTAAAAGACATTCAGGGCTGGTTCAGTGTTTCTGGTGGATTAACATGAAGAGACAGGGTTTCCTCATAGCAAGGTTGTATTTCTTTTTAGGTTTGTTTTCTCATTTAAATGCTTTGACCACAGACTACTACCAGTACATGCAGGACTGAATGAGCTCACAGAGGGCTGGCCGCATGCAGGAATGTGACAAATCTGATTAGCTTCCTGATGTGTTTCAGTAACTTGGAGACAAACACTGGATGTGCATTGCACTGGTATAAAATCAGTCCTGTAACAGAGATAAGTACATGTGTTTGAGGCTAGATGTACTAGCACTGACAGGAAGTTTGGACACTCCAGCTTTTAGTTTTCCTGCCAGCTGATGATGATGATGACGATGATGTCAGCCTGGGTGCGATAGTAATGGTGTTATCATTTACTTGCTTCTCTGTAGATGTAGAGGCGAAACGACAAAATGGCACTGATGGCATTAACCTGGCCAAATTCTGTCAGTATCGTTGATGCATGGCGAGATTCACGCAGCGCCTGACTGTATCAGGGACCTGATAGATATTCATGCTCAGTGTCGGCCAACTATCTCCATTTAGATCTCAGCTACTGTGGCTGTGATGTTTCTGGCTGGTAAACAAAGTCGTTCTTGTCAAGTCTGGAGAGCCAAACCTCCTAATTAGCCAGGCAGGCAGGCCTGCTGCCCAGTCCAGCAATACAACTATGCAAGAGGAATGCATATAATCCACACTCATCCTCTTTTTCTTTTTTCTTTTCCTCCTATTTTTATATTTGGTTTTTCTCACTGTCATACAATAGAAACGAAGATGTAAACTAATAAGAACTTGCAATGACAATACTTGGCCTTATGATGATTTCTGAAATCTTATCATTTAGTTTTAAGATCTTTTTGATTCTGGTCAGCCAGCCCAGCGACAGCAGCGGTGACGGCGGGCTCACTCTTGGTCTCTGTGAGACTGGCTAGATGGCCCCAGTTTTATCGTGGTACGAATGTTGTGCATTTGTTTAAAATCAGGACAGTTTGCAATAACAGCAGTCTTACTAGTGGCCAGAAAGGGGGCACAAGCATTGCTGACCGCGCCCGGCTGCATCTTTAGAAAAACCATAGAGGAAGAAATATAAACTATATAGATATCTAAACTCACACAGTGCATATTTGTATAGGTATCAACAATGCATTACCGTGGTATACTCTTATGCAACACATGTCCGGGTTCAATTTATGAACATGAAGTATACTCTGAAATCACGCAGACTTTGTAAATCAGAAGCTCTGTTGTTGTGTTTTTTGCAGAAATGGTTTTACCATCGTTAATGTTGAATATTCTGAGCGTAACGTTCCTGTGTGACTGTGTCGGTTAACGTGAGCACATAGCACCGGGTTATTACCTCCTTTCTGTAAGCAGGGAACCAGACTGAACCCAGAACACAGCTGGATAGACTTCACGTACCACAGAGCATATTTCAGGAAAAAAAAACTTCCAAATCTGTTCTGCACAGAGCTTTAAAAGCGAGTCAATTCTGTAACTCACCTGAGCTATATCAAACAGACCAAGGTGTGATTAAAAGGATGGCTTGTGGATTTTTAAGACCAAGCAAAACAGAGTTTTACCCTGAATGTCCACAAGAAAAGGCACAAAAGTGATATTTGAAATTGTCCCAGCTGTTTGTTTGTTTTTTGGATTAGTCTGCAGGGGAAGAGTCCTCTGGAAGTAAGAGGACAGATTTTATCATTGAACAGTGTTGATCCATGACTCTGTGGTGAAGAAAAGGGATGACGCGTTATAAACCTCCACGTAAAACCTCTGAAATGACAGATGGCATACAATTGAGGGGTCAACCTGCCGAATGTTGATTTGAATTATTGTGGAATGAATGCTTCTCTTCTTTTAGTCAGTGAATAAAAATAATAAAAAGTCACTTGCTTCGTTTGTCCTTTTTTTTTTTTTTTTTTTTTTTTTTCTTCTTCCACCCCTTAAATCCATTAAAAAACTGGCATTGGAAAGAAGTCACCTGTCGTTCTGCAATCTCCAATCAAACCAAACCAGACCATAGTTGTTCTGATTTGAAGTACCACAAAGAAACAAACAATAGCTGCAGATTGTGCATGAATGTCAAGTAGACCCTAAACTAACTTAATCACAATTAGTCTGCAGGGACATTATATGACCCACTGGTTTCCTGTGTGTCTTTAAGTAGTCTATTGTCTCTTAATCCAGTGGTCCCCAGCCTTTTTCACACCTCCACACCCGTTAGTCTAAAAAAACAATAACTGCTCCTAATGACCTTTGGGATTTTTTTGTTTTGTTTTGTTTTTTTTAAATGGGTTCAACTCAGTTATTAACCATTTCCACACCTACAATGACATAATCATCAGAAAAGATTCCTGAGATGATGGAAGAAGGCGACATGGTCTTGCCTTTTCTTTTCAGGTCACCCATTTAATGCAATATTCAAAAAAAACAACCCTTCAGCTGAGTTATCTATCTGATGCGGCTGAGTCGGGCGGATAAGTGAGAAAGTGCCACTGAAGAATTTGATGAAATAATCAAATGTAAAGATAAAATGTTAAACTGCCTCCCCCTCCCCAACCAGAAAATCCCTCATCTTTACTTGTTAAGTCCGGGCCGACTGAACACCGATATTACATAATGTTATCTTGCCATTTCTTTGTTTACTCAGAGGAAGTCCCTGCAGCGCACTTCCTTTGAGTAAACAGCATAAAGCACTTGCAGCTGGATCTGTGGAAGCCCAGAGATGTAAAACATAACAAGGATAAGAAAAATGTCTCTCCTTTTTAGCTCTTCTACAAAATCCTGCTCCCAAAAATATTTCGCATGTTAAAATATTCCCCTGTGATGATTTCAGTATCCTTCTGCTCCTGTTCTCCTGCTTCCACCTTACTGATCTCACATCAGCCTGTCACCACGGACTTGCTTTTTATCTGCTCAAAAATGTCTTCCAATAATTTTAATCATAGTTTCAAGACACCAATGTCAGAAATGAAACGGACAAGAAAATGCCCCTCGTGTCAGTATACACTCACCTACCACTTCATTAGGTACACCTCTTTAAACACTAGTGTCATACCTGAATGTAATTCAACCCATTTAGGTACGTAGACATGGTCAAAACAACGTGCTAAACTTCAAACCGAGATTCAGAATGTAGAAGAAAGGTGATATACATGATTTTACAACCCACGCATGCACAAGAGCCTCTCTGAAGGCACAGCACATTAAACCGTGAAGCATATGAACTACAGCAGGAGAAGACCGCACGGCCCTACTGTAAGCTAAGAAAGTGGAGCTATAATTCAGTTTTTGTAATATGTTGGACTAAATGTTTTACGAGTTTCCTTTCCCAACTGTAATGTACAATTATGCATCACAAATAGCTAAAAAGCAGTCTGCTAACAGTAAAGTTAATTAAAAAGCTTTTTAATTAATGGACAGGAATAACTGTTTTGCACTAATGCTGTAGGACTCAGACAAAGAGCTCCTTCTCATCTGGATAATGAGACTAGGAGATTATCATTGTGCTGTTTCACAATTAAGCTGAAACAACAACACATTTTTTCCCAACCAACAGTCAGAGGAGTGGGTTTTAGAAGGCTGGGTTCTCTGCTGTGTAATTAAATGCATGATGACACCAGTGTTATTGGACTGGTAGCAGAATGATATGAAAGAATCATCAGCAGAATTGTAGCGCACACTGTTAAAAGCCAGGAAATCAGCTGTGGTTTGATGTTTGGTTTCCACTTTGATATGCAAGAGCTGCAACAGCGGGACTCAGAAGGGTTTTATTTTCAATCCGGGGCTCGCAGCTCAGAGCCGGCTTCCTCAGTTACTGATAGAGATCAAAAGGGGCAGGCAGGCACCCTGAATCTGGCTGTCAGGAGAAGAACGAGTGTCTGTACTCAGGAGGAGTGAAATAAAAGAACACTTTCTTCATTCCTGTCCTTAATCCAGTCTCGAGAGTATCGTCTGTATCTTTTAAACCTCTGATGAAGCTTTAGTAAAAACATACAAATCAGATGTTTTAAGTCTAAATTTATTCTGCTGATGCTAACTTGAGAAGTAAATCCTCTTGCTCCATGCAGGTTTTGATACATTTTTTCTGGTTTAATTCCTTTGTAACTTTTGAGGATTCCCAGATATTTTGTGCCTTCTTACAACATTTCACATATAGCACTTTTCAGCTCCTGGAAAGGGTCTTAATTTATTGTCTTCTACAGAAGTAAGAGGCTATGACACTGAACCATTCTTATGAAATTAGATATTACGCTTTTCATTTAGTTGACTTTCAGAGAAGATATAGGTGCACTGTTGGCTGAAATAGCACACATTGTGATATGTGATCAGCAGGGCTGGACTGGGACAAAAATCAGCCCGGGCATTTTGACTAGTGACCGGCCCACCATGGTATTATAGGAAAAGCCATAAAGCCTTTATAATAAACTTAAACCTACACCACCCTCCCTATTCTGGTATTCTAAACGGTCTGTAGCAAAAATATAAATCAACCTAATTTATAATTACATATACCTAACTAATAGGGTTGTCCCAGCAACAAAAGAAAAGAAATAAAATAGGGAACCACTCCCCCACCCTCTGTTTCAAGATGCTTAATTGACAAAACTGATTTTAATTTAATGCACGTATCAAACAAATGCACAGAAATCTATTATTTTTCTCCTGTAATCAAATAGATTCAACATCTTTATTCAACAGAATTGCAGACTGCACAGATGGTACCTTCCCAAAGGAAAGAATACTATAACTTACTAGGGTATTTACTAGACTTAATATTTACTGAATACAGTAATGTATTTCTATCCATTTTACATCAGATGAAAACTTGGTTGTAAGATTCTGATAAATATTTATTAAAAGCTAGACATTTTAAATGCGAATAAGAAAGAAAAGTATGGATCCTAGTGTTATTTGTCTCTCAGAAACAGTTAATTTCTTCCCGTCAACTCATTCATGTCACCTAAAATGTAAACCTGTTTCTCCATCACCTGTTCAGCTCTGATGATTCAGTAAGGACATCTCCTGGTTTCATCCTCATGTTTCCCTCTCACCACATATCCAAACCGACATCATGACCAGCAGCTTTAGAATAGAATAGAATTCAACTTTATTGTCATTGCACATGCACAGGTACAGGGCAACGAAATGCAGTTTGCATCCATCCAGAAGTGCTTTAGTGATATAGATATATTACAATGTATATTAGCAATAATATAGATATGTGAGTATATTACAGAAATGGGTCTATTATGGTATGTTATAATGTACACGGTATGAAGTATGTTGTGAATATTCTATAACTATAAGTATGTACAGGCTGTAGTGAGTACAAGCTATGTACAGGATATAAATATGAAAAACTATACAGAATATGAAATAAATAACTTTACAGAATCTGAGATATACAGCTATACAGAAATGGGAACTATGCAAGTTGTAAACAGTTGTAGGATTAAAGATTATCGAATGTACAGAATGATTATTTACACAGAGCTATACAGTAGTGCAGTTAAGATAAGTGAGGGTGTAGATAGTTTCTACAGAGGCTATATAAAGTGCTAGTGGTTGTGAGTGGTGGTTCAGTCCATGTTATTATTGTGTGTTTGAGGGTACAGTTGTCCATTGTGGGTGTGTGTATGTTCAGTCCATGAGTTTAACGTGGGTCAGATGTCAGGAGGCAGAGTTCAGGAGTCTGACAGCTGTGGGGAAGAAGCTGTTCCGGTACCTGGTGGTCTTAGTCCGGAGGCTCCTGTGGCGCCTCCCAGAGGGCAGGAGGGTGAAGAGTCCATGTGATGGGTGACTGGGGTCTTTGATGATTTTCCCAGCCCTTTTCAGACACCGCTTCCTGTAGATGTCTTTTATGGCAGGAAGTGGTGCTCCGGCGATGCGCTGGGCAGTTTTCACGACCCTCTGCAACGCCTTCCGGTCCGAGGCAGAGCAGTTCCCGTACCAGACTGTTATACAGTTGGTCAGGATGCTCTCGATGGTGCAACGATAGAAGTACTGCGGTAAAGTGAGCCGTCATTTGTGAGCCGCGGTCAAGCCAGCCGCCTCCTATCCGCCGCATAAATTTCCTTGCGCTTTTACACCAGTCTTTACGGTAGCGCCTTTTCGCTTTATATCCTGATTGAAAGCCTAGACTCGCGCACACATGCACGCGCGTGAACAGTCACACGCACGCGCGCACACAAATTACAATGGAACAGCCCAATACAGCCATCGTGACAGTCTGGTTGCATATTCAAAAATTCATTAAAAATCATTCTTAAAAGTTGATGCCAAGCTTTCAACACAATCCTCTTCTCGGACACCTACTTTACCTCTGGGCCAGTTTTTACCCAGATTTACTGTAATATTACTCAGAAATCACAGTAAACTCATATTCAGTGCAATACAGTCAATGCACTACAATTATGTTTATTTCAAAAATTCATTAAAAGTCATCCTGAATAGTTGATGTACAACTTTCAACACATCCCTCCTCTGGGACACCTACTGTACCTGTGTGCCAATTTTCATCCAGATTTACTGTAGAATTCCTCAGAAATTAAAGGAAACTTATATTCAATTCAATACAGTCAATACAATAGAATTATGTCAATTTTCCAAAATTCATTAAAAATCATCCTGAGTAGTTGATGTACAACTTTCAACACATCCCCCCTCTGGGACACCTACTGTACCTGTGTGCCAAGTTTCAGCCAGATTTACTGTAGAATTCCTCAGAAATTAAAGGGTACTTGTATTCAATGCAATACAGTCAATACAATAGAATTATGTCAATTTTCAGAAATTCATTAAAAATCATCCTGAGTAGTTGATGTCCAACTTTCAACACATCCCCCCTCTGGGACACCTACTGTACCTGTGTGCCAGGTTTCACCCAGATTTACTGTAGAATTCCTCAGAAATTAATGGAAACATTTATTCAATCTAATACAGCCAATGCACTACAATTGTGTCAATTTTCAAAAATTCATTAAAAATCATCCTGAGTAGTTGATGTACAACTTTCAACACATCCCTCCTCTGGGACACCTACTGTACCTGTGTGCCAATTTTCATCCAGATTTACTGTAGAATTCCTCAGAAATTAAAGGAAACTTATATTCAATTCAATACAGTCAATACAATAGAATTATGTCAATTTTCCAAAATTCATTAAAAATCATCCTGAGTAGTTGATGTACAACTTTCAACACATCCCTCCTCTAGGACACCTACTGTACCTGTGTGCCAGGTTTCAGCCAGATTTACTGTAGAATTCCTCAGAAATTAAAGGAAACTTATATTCAATTCAATACAGTCAATACAATAGAATTATGTCAATTTTCCAAAATTCATTAAAAATCATCCTGAGTAGTTGATGTACAACTTTCAACACATCCCTCCTCTAGGACACCTACTGTACCTGTGTGCCAATTTTCATCCAGATTTACTGTAGAATTCCTCAGAAATTAAAGGAAACTTATATTCAATTCAATACAGTCAATACAATAGAATTATGTCAATTTTCAAAAATTCATGAAAAATCATCCTGAGTAGTTGATGTACAACTTTCAACACATCCCCCCTCTGGGACACCTACTGTACCTGTGTGCCACGTTTCAGCCAGATTTACTGTAGAATTCCTCAGAAATTAAAGGGTACTTGTATCCAATGCAGTCGGCCAATACAATTTAATTATGTCAATTTTCAGAAATTCATTAAAAATCATCCTGAGTAGTTGATGTACAACTTTCAACAGATCCCTCCTCTGGGACACCTACTGTACCTGTGTGCCAATTTTCATCCAGATTTACTGTAGAATTCCTCAGAAATTAAAGGAAACTTATATTCAATTCAATACAGTCAATACAATAGAATTATGTCAATTTTCAAAAATTCATTAAAAATCATCCTGAGTAGTTGATGTACAACTTTCAACACATCCCCCCTCTGGGACACCTACTGTACCTGTGTGCCAATTTTCATCCAGATTTACTGTAGAATTCCTCAGAAATTAAAGGAAACTTATATTCAATTCAATACAGTCAATACAATAGAATTATGTCAATTTTCAAAAATTCATGAAAAATCATCCTGAGTAGTTGATGTACAACTTTCAACACATCCCCCCTCTGGGACACCTACTGTACCTGTGTGCCAGGTTTCAGCCAGATTTACTGTAGAATTCCTCAGAAATTAAAGGGTACTTGTATCCAATGCAGTCGGCCAATACAATTTAATTATGTCAATTTTCAGAAATTCATTAAAAATCATCCTGAGTAGTTGATGTACAACTTTCAACACATCCCCCCTCTGGGACACCTACTGTACCTGTGTGCCAGGTTTCAGCCAGATTTACTGTAGAATTCCTCAGAAATTAAAGGGTACTTGTATCCAATGCAGTCGGCCAATACAATTTAATTATGTCAATTTTCAGAAATTCATTAAAAATCATCCTGAGTAGTTGATGTACAACTTTCAACAGATCCCTCCTCTGGGACACCTACTGTACCTGTGTGCCAATTTTCATCCAGATTTACTGTAGAATTCATCAGAAATTAAAGGAAACTTATATTCAATTCAATACAGTCAATACAATAGAATTATGTCAATTTTCAAAAATTCATTAAAAATCATCCTGAGTAGTTGATGTACAACTTTCAACACATCCCTCCTCTGGGACACCTACTGTACCTGTGTGCGAATTTTCATCCAGATTTACTGTAGAATTCCTCAGAAATTAAAGGAAACTTATATTCAATTCAATACAGTCAATACAATAGAATTATGTCAATTTTCCAAAATTCATTAAAAATCATCCTGAGTAGTTGATGTACAACTTTCAACACATCCCCCCTCTGGGACACCTACTGTACCTGTGTGCCAAGTTTCAGCCAGATTTACTGTAGAATTCCTCAGAAATTAATGGAAACATTTATTCAATCTAATACAGCCAATGCACTACAATTGTGTCAATTTTCAAAAATTCATTAAAAATCATCCTGAGTAGTTGATGTACAACTTTCAACACATCCCCCCTCTGGGACACCTACTGTACCTGTGTGCCAGGTTTCAGCCCGATTTACTGTAGAATTCCTCAGAAATTAAAGGGTACTTGTATCCAATGCAGTCGGCCAATACAGTAGAATTATGTCAATTTTCAAAAATTCATTAAAAATCATCCTGAGTAGTTGATGTACAACTTTCAACACATCCCCCCTCTGGGACACCTACTGTACCTGTGTGCCAGGTTTCATCCAGATTTACTGTAGAACTCCTCAGAAATTAATGGAAACATTTATTCAATTCAATACAGTCAATACACTACAATTATGGAAATTTCAAAAATTCATTAAAAATCACCCATAATAGTTGAGGTCCAACTTTCAACACTTTCTTACTCTGGGCGTCCTACCGTACCTCTGGGCCAAGTTACATCTCAATTCACTGTAATCTTTATCAAAAATTGAAAGAACAATTCTATGTAAATGCTGGCTGTGTGTCCTTTCAAAGTGACACTAAATAACAGAACTCAGGCACATCAGGGAATAATCCAAAAGGCGGATTTATTAAACAAAAACAACATACAAAATATCTCTAACCCATACTACATAACCTAAAAAGAAACAAAGGGACACTTAGAAGCACAAGGAAACAATACTGAAAGGGCAAGAGACACAGTCCAAACACAATCCACAACTAAAATGCCAAAAGAACAAGTCATCCCACATAGCAGACGGGTCTTGCCTGGATCTGGTGTCAAGCCGGCACTGCTGGCTGACTTCTGGCATGGTAAGATGGCACTGTTTATGTGATGGCATGCCACATTTGGCCTGATTGGGTGAATGTGACATGTTGTATAGAGCACTTTGAGTAATATGGGTGAGTAAAAAAGTGCTGTATAAGAATCAGTCCATTCACTGTCTGAACAGAGTTTCGTCATGTTACTTTTGCACTATTATGTTCCAGCACATGTTGTTATTACATGGCTTACATGGCTAAGGTACACATTAGGCTGACATCTGGGGCCAGAGCTGAAACTGTTCTGGGCCAGCACAGGGCCAGCAGTGTGTCTGCAACTGGCCTTGTGCTGGCTCATGTGTGGGCCACCTCTGGTAAACCAGATCTGGGCCACCATAGGGCCGTCATTCTTTGCGGTACGCAGGCCATGTGTAAGCACATTGTGTGGGACAGATCCAGGCCATACCAATTTTGCTATGTGGGAGGAATTATGTAAAAATAGAAACATCATAAAAATGAAAATGAACATAAAGTAAAATGTACTGAAAAGAACATCAGTATGGCCATCATTATTTGCTTGGAAAGTCTAAAGTTCCATGGCTTTGAACAGCCAGAGAACACAATGCCCAGCTTAGAATGACTAAAAGTAACTTCTTTTAACATTCTGTCATTCTGCTTCTATATCAAAAATCCACTAAAAATAGTCATTTGAAAAAAAATATTCGCCACTTTTCATCAGTTTGGGTTCCTCTGTTTATAGCAATTTTTAGAAAAGAACCCAATACCTTTGTCACTATACAGTTGTACAGTGAGATACAGAGCATCTCCTACTCATTGCAAACATGCTGGGAGGGTGGCTCTATCCGCCTTAGTGCAGCTGCTGTACCATACTGTGATGCAGTAAGTTAGTAGGCTCTCAATGGGCGAGTGGTGGAAGGGTGAGCTGTAGTCCACAAAGAGCATTCTGGCGTAGCTCTGCCGCTGTTCTAGGTGACTCAGCACCGAGTGGAGGGTGATGGCATCTTCTGTGAATCTGTTTGCACGGTATGCAAACTGGTGGGGGTCGAATTCTGGGGGGAGGTAATCCTTGGTGTGCTGAAGGACTAGTTTCATGATTACCGGTGTGAGGGCCACAGGGCAATAATAGTTCAGGCTGGTGATGGGAGACTTCTTTGGTACTGGGATGATTGTGGCTGATTTTAGACAGGATGGGATGGCTGCTTCATCCAGTGAGAGGTTGAAGATTCTGGTGGAGATGAGGGTGAGCTGGTGGGCACATGGTCTTAGCACTTTACCACGTATTCCGTCTGGACGCCTTCCTGGGGTTCACTGCTAGGAACACTCATCTGACATCGTGCTCCGTTACAGTGAATGGAGCGGTGCAGGAACCAGGTGAGGATGAGGATGGGAGCAGGGCTGAGGCAGATGAATGCTGCTGTTGTGGTGTTTCAAAGCGGGCAAAGAAGCTGTTTATGTCCTCTGCTAGCTGCACACTCAGGTTTTCTGTTTTCACAGTTCTGCCTCTGTGGTTTATGATGTCTATTATTCCATGCCATGTGTTGTTGCTGGACAGGTGGGACCCCTTTTCAGGTCAGCTCGAGCAGACCTGTACAGAGCTCTGTCAACAGACCTACAGGGAGTGCAGAATTATTAGGCAAGTTGTATTTTTGAGGAATAATTTTATTATTGAACAACAACCATGTTCTCAATGAACCCAAAAGACTCATTAATATCAAAGCTGAATGTTTTTGGAAGTATTTTTTTTTTTTTTTTTTTTTTAGTTATTTTAGGGGGATATCTGTGTGTGCAGGTGACTATTACTGTGCATAATTATTAGGCAACTTCACAAAAAACAAATATATACCCATTTCAATTATTTATTTTTACCAGTGAAACCAATATAACATCTCCACATTCACAAATATACATCTCAGAATCAGAATCAGAATCGTGTTTATTGGCCAAGTACAGTGGGGCAAAAAAGTATTTAGTCAGCCACCGATTGTGCAAGTTCCCCCACCTAAAATGATGACAGAGGTCAGTAATTTGCACCAGAGGTACACTTCAACTGTGAGAGACAGAATGTGAAAAAAAAATCCATGAATCCACATGGTAGGATTGGTAAAGAATTTATTCGTAAATCAGGGTGGAAAATAAGTATTTGGTCAATAACAAAAATACAACTCAATACTTTGTAACATAACCTTTGTTGGCAATAACAGAGGTCAAACGTTTACTATAGGTCTTTACCAGGTTTGCACACACAGTAGCTGGTATTTTGGCCCATTCCTCCATGCAGATCTTCTCGAGAGCAGTGATGTTTTGGGGCTGTCGCCGAGCAACATGGACTTTCAACTCCCGCCACAGATTTTCTATGGGGTTGAGGTCTAGAGACTGGCTAGGCCACTCCAGGACTTTCAAATGCTTCTTACGGAGCCACTCCTTTGTTGCCTGGGCGGTGTGTTTTGGATCATTGTCATGTTGGAAGACCCAGCCTCGTTTCATCTTCAAAGTTCTCACTGATGGAAGGAGGTTTTGGCTCAAAATCTCACCATACATGGCCCCATTCATTCTGTCCTTAACACGGATCAGTCGTCCTGTCCCCTTGGCAGAAAAACAGCCCCATAGCATGATGTTTCCACCCCCATGCTTCACAGTAGGTATGGTGTTCTTGGGATGCAACTCAGTATTCTTCTTCCTCCAAACACGACGAGTTGAGTTTATACCAAAAAGTTCTACTTTGGTTTCATCTGACCACATGACATTCTCCCAATCCTCTGCTGTATCATCCATGTGCTCTCTGGCAAACTTCAGACGGGCCTGGACATGCACTGGCTTCTGCAGCGGAACACGTCTGGCACTGCGGGATTTGATTCCCTGCCGTTGTAGTGTGTTACTGATGGTGACCTTTGTTACTTTGGTCCCAGCTCTCTGCAGGTCATTCACCAGGTCCCCCCATGTGGTTCTGGGATCTTTGCTCACCGTTCTCATGATCATTTTGACCCCACGGGATGAGATCTTGCGTGGAGCCCCAGATCGAGGGAGATTATCAGTGGTCTTGTATGTCTTCCATTTTCTGATGATTGCTCCCACAGTTGATTTTTTTCACACCAAGCTGCTTGCCTATTGTAGATTCACTCTTCCCAGTCTGGTGCAGGTCTACAATACTTTTCCTGGTGTCCTTCGAAAGCTCTTTGGTCATGGCCATGGCGGAGTTTGGAGTCTGACTGTTTGAGGCTGTGGACAGGTGTCTTTTATACAGATGATGAGTTCAAACAGGTGCCATTCATACAGGTAACGAGTGGGGGACAGAAAAGCTTCTTACAGAAGACGTTATAGGTCTGTGAGAGCCAGAGATTTTCCTTGTTTGAGGTGACCAAATACTTATTTTCCACCCTGATTTACGAATAAATTCTTTACAAATCCTACCATGTGAATTCATGGATTTTTTTTCACATTCTGTCTCTCACAGTTGAAGTGTACCTCTGGTGCAAATTACTGACCTCTGTCATCATTTTAAGTGGGGGAACTTGCACAATCGGTGGCTGACTAAATACTTTTTTGCCCCACTGTATATGTGCAGACACATACAGGGAATTTGGTTCCGGTAGATGGTGGCTCTCAAGCACAGCAATGTAAATCTCACACACACACACACACACACACACACACACACACACACACACACACACACACACACACACACACACACACAAGTGTCTATATATACACATTACACATACATACACAAAGCTATGTAAACCAACTATAAATAACGAATCTAACCTTATATACATAAAATACAGAAATGAATGAGGTGGAATGAATACTACAAAATGTACATAAGGTGCAGTTGCAGTCTGGCAGTGGGAGCAGTGTGACAGGTCAACTGTTAAGAAGGGAGATGGCGAGGGGAAAGAAACTGTTCCTGTGTCGGGTGGTCCTGGTCTGCAGGCTTCTGTACCGTCTGCCAGAGGGCAGCAGATCAAAAAGTCTGTGTGCAGGGTGTGAGGGGTCTGCGATGATTTTCCCTGCCCGTTTCCTGGTTCTTGAGAGGTACAGATCCTGGATGGAGGGCAGGGGGGGTGCTGATGATCCTTTCTGCTGCCCGTACAGTCCGCTGCAGTCTGCTCCTGTCCTGTTTAGTGGCTGCTCCATACCAGACTGTGATGGAGGAGCACAGGACAGACTCAATGACCGCAGTGTAGAACTGGATCAGCAGCTCCTGTGGAAGACTGTACTTCCCCAGTTGTCTCAGGAAGTACATCCTCTGCTGGGTCTTTTTGAGGATGGAGTTGATGTTGGTCTCCCACTTCAGGTCCTGGGAGATGGTTGTACCCAGGAACTTGAAGATCTTCACAGTCGACACAGGGCTGTCTGATATGGTGAGGGGGAGCAGAGTTGAGGGATGTCTCCTGAAGTCCACTGTCATCTCTACAGTCTTAAGAGTGTTCAGCTCCAGATTGTGCTGACTGCACCAGAGTACCAGCCGCTCAACTTCCTGCCGGTATGCAGACTCATCACCATCTTGAATGAGGCCAATGACAGTGGTGTCATCTGCAAACTTTAGGAGTTTGACAGCAGAGTTATTGGAGGTGCAGTCGTTAGTGTAGAGGGAGAACAGTAGTGGTGAGAGGACACATCCTTGAGGGCACCAATACTGAGGGACCGGGTTTCAGAGGTGATCTCCCCCAGCCTCACTTGTTGCTTTCTGTCTGTCAGGAAGCTGGTGATCCACTGGCAGGTAGCTGGTGACACGCTGAGCTGGGAGAGTTTGGAGGAAAGAAGTTCAGGCACAATGGTGTTAAAAGCCGAACTAAAGTCCACAAACAGGACCCTGGCATAAGTTCCCGGGCAGTCAAGGTGTTGCAGGATGTAATGCAGCCCCGTGTTCACTGCATCATCCACTGACCTGTTTGCCCGGTAGGCAAACTGCAGAGGGTCCAGCTGGTGGCCTGTAATGTCTTTCAGATGGGCTAGCACCAGTCGTTCGAAGGATTTCATGACCACAGACGTCAAGGCGACAGGTCTGTAGTCATCCAGTCCTGTGATGGTGGGTTTCTTGGGAACAGGGATGATGGTGGAGCGTTTGAAGCAGGAGGGAACTTCACACAGCTCCAGGGATCTGTTGAAGATGCGAGTAAAGATGGGAGCCAGCTGTTCAGCACAGGTTTTGAGGCAGGAGGGTGAGACGCCATCTGGTCCGGGGGCTTTCCTGGGCTTCTGTTTCTGGAATAGTCGGCTCACATCCTGAGTGTGTATTCTTAGTTTCAGGGAGGAGGGAAGGGGGGTGAGAGGTGTGGTGGAGGTCGTTGAGTCTGGATTGGAGAGGGTGGTGGTGGTCGTTGAGTCTGGATTGGGGAGGGTGGGGGTGGTGGTTGAGTCTGGATTGGGGAGGGTGGGGGTGGTGGTTGAGTCTGGATTGGGGAGGGTGGGGGTGGTCGTTGAGTCTTGATTGGGGAGGGGCAGGGTGAAGGGGGGAGAGGTGGAAGGTGTGTTGGGGGTCAATGTCTGAAGCAATGTCCCTGGGGAGGGGAGGGTGGGGCGTGGGAGTCTGTCCGTCTCAAACCTGCAATAGAAAGTGTTTAACTCGTTGGCCAGGTCTTTGTTTGCTTCAATAGTGGGTGGGGGGCGTCTGTAGCTGGTGATTTCCTGCAGGCCCCTCCACACTGACGCAGGGTCGTTGGCTGAGAGCCGTTCTTCCAGCTTCTGGGAGTAGATCCTTTTAGCTGCTTTGATCTCCTTGGTCAGTGTGTTCCTGGCTTGCTTGTACAGGACCCTGTCACCACTTCTGTAAGCGTCCTCCTTGGCCTTACGAAGATGTTGGAGTTTAGGAGTGAACCATGGTTTATTGTTGTTGTATGTGCAAAAGGTCTTTGTTGGCACACACACGTCTTCACAGAAACTGATGTATGATGTCACAGTGTCCGTGAGTTCATCTAGGTTCTCAGATGCAGCTTCAAAAACAGTCCAATCAGTGGAGTCAAAACAGTCCTGCAGTTCCTGCTTTGCTGCGTTAGTCCACTTCTTCACAGTTTTGACTACAGGCTTGGCACGTTTGAGTTTTTGCCTATAAACTGGAATAAGATGGACCATGCAGTGATCAGAATGTCCCAAAGCTGCCCGGGGCACAGAGCGATAGGCATCTTTTAGAGTGGTGTAGCAGTGATCCAGTATGATGTTGTCCCTGGTGGGGCAGTCTATATGCTGTCTGTATTTAGGGAGTTCGTAGTTTAGGTTTGCTCTGTTAAAATCCCCAAGAATAATTGTAAAGGAATCCGGGAATTTCCTCTCCAGGGTAGTAATCTGGTCAGCCAGCTCGCACAGTGCGTTGTTCGCGTTGGCCTGTGGAGGGATGTAAACTCCGACCAGCATGAAGGAAGAAAACTCCCGCGGTGAATAAAAAGGTTTACAGTTGATGAGAAAACTTTCCAAGTGTGGGCTGCAGTGTTTCTGTAACACTGTGACATCAGTACACCAACCTTCATTAATGTAGAAGCAGACTCCACCACCCTTTGTTTTCCCTGAGAGCTCTGTTTCGCGGTCCGCCCGGTGAAGTTGGAAGCCCGGCAGATTTAAGACAGCGTCTGGGACTCGCTCACTGAGCCAGGTTTCAGTGAAGCAGAGGGCAGCAGAGCGTGCAAAGTCCTTGTTAGTCCGGTTTAAGAGCAGTAATTCGTCGACTTTGTTTGGAAGAGAGCGGAGATTCGCGAGGTGAATGGAGGGGAGTGCCGTGCGGAATCCTCGCCGACATTCAAAAACAAAACAACAACAAATCAGCGACCAATATAGCCACCTTTCTTTGCAAGGACACTCAAAAGCCTGCCATCCATGGATTCTGTCAGTGTTTTGATCTGTTCACCATCAACATTGCGTGCAGCAGCAACCACAGCCTCCCAGACACTGTTCAGAGAGGTGTACTGTTTTCCCTCCTTGTAAATCTCACATTTGATGATGGACCACAGGTTCTCAATGGGGTTCAGATCAGGTGAACAAGGAGGCCATGTCATTAGTTTTTCTTCTTTTATACCCTTTCTTGCCAGCCACGCTGTGGAGTACTTGGACGCGTGTGATGGAGCATTGTCCTGCATGAAAATCATGTTTTTCTTGAAGGATGCAGACTTCTTCCTGTACCACTGCTTGAAGAAGGTGTCTTCCAGAAACTGGCAGTAGGACTGGGAGTTGAGCTTGACTCCATCCTCAACCCGAAAAGGCCCCACAAGCTCATCTTTAATGATACCAGCCCAAACCAGTACTCCACCTCCACCTTGCTGGCGTCTGAGTCAGACTGGAGCTATCTGCCCTTTACCAATCCAGCCACGGGCCCATCCATCTGGCCCATCAAGACTCACTCTCATTTCATCAGTCCATAAAACCTTAGAAAAATCAGTCTTGAGATATTTCTTGGCCCAGTCTTGACGTTTCAGCTTGTGTGTCTTGTTCAGTGGTGGTCGTCTTTCAGCCTTTCTTGCACTGAACATAAGTTCCCTGCAATTTCTGAAGAATATTACAGTAAATCTGGCTGAAACTTGGCCCAGACGTACAGCAGGTTTCCCGGAGGAGGGATGTGTTGAAAGTTGGACCTCAACTACTCAGGATGATTTTTAATGAATTTCTGAAATTTCCATAATTGTAGTGTATTGGCCGACTGCATTGGATACAAGTACACATTAATTTCTGAGGAATTCTACAGTAAATCGGGCTGAAACTTGGCACACAGGTACAGTAGGTGTCCCAGAGGGGGGATGTGTTGAAAGTTGTACATCAACTACTCAGGATGATTTTTAATGAATTTTTGAAAATTGACATAATTCTACTGTATTGGCCCGACTGCATTGGATACAAGTACCCTTTAATTTCTGAGGAATTCTACAGTAAATCTGGCTGAAACCTGGCACACAGGTACAGTAGGAGTCCCAGAGGGGGGATGTGTTGAAAGTTGTACATCAACTACTCAGGATGATTTTTCATGAATTTTTGAAAATTGACATAATTAAATTGTATTGGCTGACTGCATTGGATACAAGTACCCTTTAATTTCTGAGGAATTCTACAGTAAATCTGGCTGAAACCTGGCACACAGGTACAGTAGGTGTCCCAGAGGGGGGATGTGTTGAAAGTTGTACATCAACTACTCAGGATGATTTTTCATGAATTTTTGAAAATTGACATAATTCTATTGTATTGACTGTATTGAATTGAATATAAGTTTCCTTTAATTTCTGAGGAATTCTACAGTAAATTTGGATGAAACTTGGCACACAGGTACAGTAGGTGTCCCAGAGGGGGGATGTGTTGAAAGTTGTACATCAACTACTCAGGATGATTTTTCATGAATTTTTGAAAATTGACATAATTCTACTGTATTGGCCGACTGCATTGGATACAAGTACCCTTTAATTTCTGAGGAATTCTACAGTAAATCTGGGTGAAACCTGGCACACAGGTACAGTAGGTGTCCCAGAGGGGGGATGTGTTGAAAGTTGTACATCAACTACTCAGGATGATTTTTAATGAATTTCTGAAAATTGACATAATTCTATTGTATTGACTGTATTGAATTGAATATAAGTTTCCTTTAATTTCTGAGGAATTCTACAGTAAATTTGGATGAAACTTGGCACACAGGTACAGTAGGTGTCCCAGAGGGGGGATGTGTTGAAAGTTGTACATCAACTACTCAGGATGATTTTTCATGAATTTTTGAAAATTGACATAATTCTACTGTATTGGCCGACTGCATTGGATACAAGTACCCTTTAATTTCTGAGGAATTCTACAGTAAATCTGGGTGAAACCTGGCACACAGGTACAGTAGGTGTCCCAGAGGGGGGATGTGTTGAAAGTTGTACATCAACTACTCAGGATGATTTTTCATGAATTTTTGAAAATTGACATAATTCTACTGTATTGGCCGACTGCATTGGATACAAGTACCCTTTAATTTCTGAGGAATTCTACAGTAAATCTGGATGAAAATTGGCACACAGGTACAGTAGGTGTCCCAGAGGGGGGATGTGTTGAAAGTTGTACATCAACTACTCAGGATGATTTTTAATGAATTTTTGAAAATTGACACAATTGAAGTGTATTGGCTGTATTAGATTGAATAAATGTTTCCATTAATTTCTGAGGAATTCTACAGTAAATTTGGATGAAACTTGGCACACAGGTACAGTAGGTGTCCCAGAGGGGGGATGTGTTGAAAGTTGTACATCAACTACTCAGGATGATTTTTAATGAATTTTTGAAAATTGACACAATTGTAGTGTATTGGCTGTATTAGATTGAATAAATGTTTCCATTAATTTCTGAGGAATTCTACAGTAAATTTGGATGAAACTTAGCACACAGGTACAGTAGGTGTCCCAGAGGGGGGATGTGTTGAAAGTTGGACATCAACTACTCAGGATGATTTTTAATGAATTTCTGAAAATTGACATAATTCTATTGTATTGACTGTATTGAATTGAATATAAGTTTCCTTTAATTTCTGAGGAATTCTACAGTAAATTTGGATGAAACGTGGCACACAGGTACAGTAGGTGTCCCAGAGGGGAGATGTGTTGAAAGTTGGACATCAACTACCCAGGATGATTTTTAATGAATTTCTGAAAATTGACATAATTAAATTGTATTGGCCGACTGCATTGGATACAAGTACCCTTTAATTTCTGAGGAATTCTACAGTAAATCTGGATGAAACTTGGCACACAGGTACAGTAGGTGTCCCAGAGGGGGGATGTGTTGAAAGTTGGACATCAACTACTCAGGATGATTTTTAATGAATTTCTGAAAATTGACATAATTCTATTGTATTGACTGTATTGAATTGAATATAAGTTTCCTTTAATTTCTGAGGAATTCTACAGTAAATTTGGATGAAACGTGGCACACAGGTACAGTAGGTGTCCCAGAGGGGGGATGTGTTGAAAGTTGTACATCAACTACTCAGGATGATTTTTCATGAATTTTTGAAAATTGACATAATTCTATTGTATTGACTGTATTGAATTGAATATAAGTTTCCTTTAATTTCTGAGGAATTCTACAGTAAATCTGGATGAAAATTGGTACACAGGTACAGTAGGTGTCCCAGAGGGGGGATGTGTTGAAAGTTGTACATCAACTACTCAGGATGATTTTTAATGAATTTCTGACATTTCCATAATTGTATTGACTGTATCGGGCCGTTACATTGTAATTTGTGTGCGCGCGTGCACGTGTGCGCGGGTATAGGCTTTCAATCGGCACATAAAGCGAAAAGGCGCTACCGTAAAGACTGGTGTAAAAGCGCAAGGAAATTTATGCGGCGGATAGGAGGCGGCTGGCTTGACCGCGGCTCACAAATGACGGCTCACTTTACCGCGGTATAGAACTTCACCAGGATGTCTGGGGACAGGTGGTTCTTCCTCAGAGTCCTCAAGAAGAAGAGGCGCTGGTGAGCCTTCTTGACCAGCTGTGGCTCCAGCAAACATCAGCTGATACTTGAAATTAACATTAAAAAAATTCTACCGACAGCTGATCAAGCTCAAACGTGCTGCCGTTGTTTAGCGCGACATCTGCTGGTTCTCTCTTTCTGGAGAGAAAAGCCGATCAGCTGATCATTGATCAGTTTCATGATTGAATTAGCAATTTTCTAGCTGAAGTAGTGATGAAATCACGTTCCCTTTCACCTCAACTTTAAATTTCGACCTCCTCTGCTGTAACTGGTCAAGCCCAGAGTCGATCATGACCAACTGGCCAATCCACCACCATTCATTTATATCGTTAAAAAATAAATAAATAAATAAAACCCCATCGGCCCATAAAAACGAAAAATCACGAGCGGCCCACCGGGCAAATGCCCGTATGCCCGATGACCAGTCCAGCCCTGTCAGCCCTGCAGTGGTGAATAATCCGCTGCTTCTTGCCTTCAGTTGAAGGCCGAGCTGAATTTAGTTTAATCAATTTTAAAGATCCTTCTAAGGCTGGGAAATTAACTTTATTTCAGATACACGCAAACACGCCATTCACCCCCGATTTTAGAACCAATACATACACGTTAGTAAGCATTATCCATCCCCGACCAGAGGGTGGCAGTGATGCGTTGATGAAGAGACAGGATGAAAAAGAAGTCTAGAAGTAGAAGAAGAGGACGAAGACGTGATTCGCGCTAACTGGAAGCAAGATGGCGGTGGCAGTGCGGAGCTTACAAGACCAGCTAGAAAAAGCCAAGGAAAGTTTGAAGCATGTGGACGATAATATTCGTAAACTGACCGGACGTGATCCTAATGAATCAAGGTAAAAAGCTTAACTGGTTATTTAGTTTTTTAGCGAGTTCCTGGAGTGAAGCTGGAGAGCTGTACTCAGTCGACGCGTGCTAAGTTAGCGTGGGTCGGCTAACCTGCAAACAGCACCGCCTCATTGTTTTGTGTCGCACATATGTTTTTACCATCCTAATTTATTCGCATCAAACGAATAAAAATGAACCAAATCAGTGACTTCTTTAAATATTGAGTTGGGACATTAAATCTGGTAGATGAACAGAGTCGAGGCCCTGCAGGAGGCGTCGTCCGGGCGGCACATCACTTTGTCTTGCTTAATAATACAACGGTTCTGCAGCAACACAAATGCATAATGTTAACGTGAGTCTTATTTGTCAGACTGTATTCTTTCTTTTGTGTTAACCTCGGTGTCTGCTGTGCTTGCAGGCCGGGTCAGATCCGTCGGCTTGGAGGCCCCATGGCAGGCCCTGGAGGAGGTGGTAGAGGCAGAGGAATAAACCTGCTAAGGTAAATCTTTGCGCCCCCCCTCCCGAAAAAAAAAAGAGCTTTAGATTTTCAACTTTAGTGTGTGATCTGAAAAGTATGTACAACAGTACTTCACCCCACCCCCACCCCTCACACATCTTCCACATTGTATTAAATGTGAGACTTGGCGTCAAGTCACTTCTTAAATAAGCCTTGTTTTGCTATTGTACAAATGGTCATACATGGTCATACAATGGTCATACATGGCCTTGCATTCTGTAACCAGCAACAAACCAGTTCAAACCTTCACACTTATAATCATATTGATTTCATCAGTTAGACATTAAAAAGGGGAATTGTTGTGATTTTCTTTTTTCATTTTAACGGCTATGGGGAAGTTAATTATCAGAAGCAGAAACTATATAACTTTACAAACTGTAATGGACTGAGTAGCTGCCCCATTTTGCAGGATAATTTGCCTTGGGGGTTTTGTTTTTAAATGTGAACCATCCACACCCACTATAACCGAGTCCAAGAACAAAAACATGGAGTTGGAGATAAATGTTAATCACATTTGTCTATGATGTTTTTATGATTCAGTCTGTAAAGGAACCACTGGTGTTTCAGTTAAATGTTCAAAGAGGGTTTGAAAATTGTTGTTTTTGTCTTGATGCATGCTCAGTCGTCCAAGTAATTAAATCCCAGGAAGTTGATTGTTCATCAGGGCGTTGTTTTTAGTGGGCGAAACTTTTGGCCGCTCATTCAAGTGATTTAATATGCAAAGTGCTATGACCACTTAAGGACAATGAAACTGATCTCAGGGCCCATTGTTGGTCCTTAACGGTAGTTTTGGTCATTATGCAAATAAACAGTTTAAAAGGTTGGGGAAACCTAGAGTGAGCTCAGTCTGAGCTCAGTCACTTGGATGAGTGAAGCATTTCTCCGACAACACGACCAGATGAACAGAATCAGCTTCCTTGGAGTTTCTTTGTGTCTCTCCAAAAAAAGGTAGAATAAATTATTTCAACAGTTTAAAATATTTAAAAATTCAGTCTGTGCATTTCTAAAGTTTTCCTCTTTGTCCTCTCTCAGACGCAGTCTCTCAGACATGGGAAGCGGCGGCCCTCCTGCCAAGCAAAGGGACATCGAAGGAGCCCTGCTAAGGTGAGATCTCGACTTGAAATATAATATAGTGATTGGGTAGTTTCTAGTTTTGGAGCTTGTGTAACACATTTTACCTGAAACCCTTCATTTAATATTAAGATTATTTAACAAGTGTAAGAAAATATGGTTCTTGTTTGGGGTGGGTGGTATTTCTGCACATGTGAGGCATTATTTGAATTAATTCTCAGCTTTCTGTAAGTTTTTTTTTTTTCCTCCCTTGTCTTGATTTCAAAGTACCATCTCTTATGAGTATTTGATCTTTGTGTGGCTGCAGGCTGGCAGGGGACCAGAGGGCCAGAAGGGACATGCGTCACGACAGCGACGCCGAGGATGACGATGATGTCAAAAAGGTAATTTTGTCAAAAATACCTGATCAGTATTTGCTTTCTCACAGTGGATTTTTTTCCTGCTTTGAAGTGATAAAAATCCTAACATTTGCTTCTTGTCCTTCCTTCAGCCGGCGTTGCAGTCGTCTGTAGTAGCTACCTCCAAAGAGAGAACGCGCCGAGATCTCATTCAGGACCAAACCATGGATGAGAGGGGAAAACAGAGGTAGCTCTTAAACTCTAGTTTTACATTCAGAGTTGGTTATTAAATAGCCTGAGCCATGATTGGTTTAATTTCATCTGGCAAATGGCAAAACGTGTCTACAGCTGAGAATTAAGTGTGTGATGGTGTTGTTTGTGTTGTCTTGGTCAGGAATCGGCGCATGTTCGGCCTGCTCATGGGGACCCTGCAGAAATTCAAGCAGGAGTCAAATGTCTCTTCAGAAAAGGTGAGGAATAGATTCATCTTTTGCTTGGTTATGAGAACAGTATTTTTGAAAATATAGGTTTCTGTGTTGATGAAGTCATAAATTCCATGATTTTGTTTTCTTGTTCTGCTTCATATTTCTTTTTGTCATCCTGTAGCAAAAGCGGCGTTCTGAGATTGAGCAGAAGCTCGAGGTTCAGGCTGAGGCTGAGAGAAAGAAGGTGGAGAATGAAAAGAGGGAGCTGTTTGAGGAGAGGAGAGCCAAGCAGACAGAGTTGAGACTTCTGGAGCAGAAAGTGGAATTGGCTCAATTGGTAAGACGGTGTATTTGTTTGAAAGTGGGACTAGCATGAAAGTGGTGGGGTTTTGTTTATTTTTAATGAAACTGGATTTACTGATTCGGCCAAACTAAATGTCTATTTCATTTATCACTGCTTAATTTTCACACCAAATTGTAATTTGATAAACATCTAATTTAATACTTAGTCTTTTAAAATCTTTTTTTGTAGCTAGAATGATGGGAAATGTAAAATCTTTTTTTTTTTTTTTCCCCCATCCAAAGCAAGAGGAGTGGACCAGCCACAATAATCGCCTGGTGAAATACATTCGCACAAAGACCAAGCCTCATATCTTCTACCTGCCTGGAAAAATGTGCTCCGCAACACAGAAACTCCTCGATGAATCCACCAAGAAACTAAATGGTGAGTGGGAATTTATTTTTGGAAGTGCACTGACAGTGTTGTGGCGGTGTTATATAGTCACAGGGGATCTGTCTACTAAATAACATGAGGATTTTTTTTTTCTCAACAGCTGTGTTTGAAGAGAGGTGTGAGGCTTTTGCTGAACACCTCAGCAAGATGGAGTCGCGTCCCCGTCGACAACTAAACCGCGAACAGGACGGCAACACAGCGGCAACAGGGACGGAGCAGCCGGAGGAGGGTAAGCCAGCAGGTCAGGTAGTCAAAGTGACAGGTAATAAGGGCAATGTAGAGATGGAAGAAGAGGAGGAAGATGAGGAGGAGGAAAAGGAAAGGGAAAAGGAGAGGGATAGAAAGGTGACAGAGAAGGAGGAAGGGGAGAAGGAAGTGTCTAAGAAGGTAGAGGAAGAGCAGGAAGGGATGGAGTTAAGTGAGGAGAAGCGGGAAGGAGAGGATCAGAAGAAGGGAGACAAAGAGGGTAGTCCAGAGTCAGAGGAGATGGAGGTAGAGCAGGCAGTAGAGGAGGAGGACAGGGGTAAGGATGTAGGGGTGGAGATGGAACGCAAGCAGGGGCCCACAGATCTCCAGGACAGCAAGTCCTCTGAACCAGCTGTAAGCAGCCAGGAAGCCGAAAACACCAGCCATCAGCCCGAGCCCAGCCACGCTGCTGAGGAACCAGCAGCAGAGTCTCCTGTGAGCAATGGGGCATCTAAAACCCCAGAACCCCCGTCAGCCCCTAGTGTGCCTGCACAAGTGTCCACAGTCCCTGGCTCTACGGTCCAGGACTCCACAGTTGACAGACAGGCAGTGGAGGGGAAATCGCAGGAGGAACCCCCACAAAAACTACCTGCTTCCCAGGAGGTCCCTGTTACTGCCCCAGCTAAGGAGGACAGCGGCAGAGGGAGAAAGAAGGAAAAGGAATCGAGGAAAGGCCGCAGTCGCAGTAACAGCTCTTCCTCTTCGTCCTCTGGCTCCTCCTCCAGCGGAAGTTCCTCTTCCTCCTCCGGGTCCAGCCGCTCCTCATCATCCTCTTCTTCCTCCTCATCCTCATCATCCAGCAGCCGCAGCCGAGACAGCGGCAAACGCAAGAGGAGGCCCTCAGATAGAGACAGGAAGAAGGGAGACGAGAGGCGAAGCCACAAGAGAGGAGGGAGTGGCGGAGGAGGGAGGGACTCGAGGGGATCGAAGAGGAGCGAGGAAGGAAGGAGCAGGTCGTCCCGGAGCGATAGGGAGCATAAAGATAGAGACAGGAAGGACAAGCGACGCTAATCTGGTTCTTTTTCAGCTTCTGTAAAAACTGATGGAAAATAAGCTTCCAACTCTTTACTTCCAACATTAACTGTTTCCTCATAAAATAGTTTTGACATCAGGGGGTCTGCTGGTGGCCAGTTCCTCCATCTTTAACTTGGAGGAAAAAGAGTCCATCTCTAATTGAACCCCTTAAACAGTAAAGGTGTAAATTCCAAATGATTTATCCTTAGTCTCAGATTTGGTCTTTACACAGGTCTTTGTGACACAGTGAAGAAGGTTGTGAATGTTCTCTTTTTCATCTTAAGCATAATGAAGAGGGTGGGCTCTTGATGGTGGTCATTCACATACATTACTTTTGTTTCATGTTGTTGTGACAACACTGTTTATTCCCATTTATTTCCACTGTTTTCAACAATGTCAAGCGTGATTTGCTCAAATACTGGATTGAAACTTTTTTGCTGGGGTGGGGTTAATGACTGATAATCTGCTTCAAAATAAAGTTGAAGTAGTGAAAATATGCTTGTTTGTGTGAATTCTTATTTGTTTTTATTTATTTTTAAATACATCACACTCTTCAGTTTATTGCACAGTTCAGGCAAAAATATCCTCAAAATACAAGTTATACTTTCCTAAGGATGTGCGAAGCGCCAACAGTGGTTAAGTTCAAATACATGTACTACAAAAACACAATCATGCTTATTTTAATGGCGTGGAACTGAATTAGTTTTCAAGCATGTAGTTGAACCCTGAAGATGTTTGATCTAGTCAATCTTTTATTTAGACAGAGCCAAATCACAACAACAGCTGCCTATAGGCACCTTATATTGTAAGACAGATCCTACAATAATACATACAGAGAAAAACTCAACAATGATATGACCCCCTATGAGCAAACACTTTGGTGACAGCGGGAAGGAAAAACTCCCTTTTAACAGGAAGAAACCTCCAGCAGAACCATGCTCAGGGAGGGGTGGGGCCATCTGCTGCGACTGGTTGAGGTGAGAGAAGGAAGATGGGATAAAAGACAGATTTGGTGTATTTTGTGGGTAATCAGCCCTAAAATGCAAAAACTCATTGGGAGTGACCAACACAAGTAGAGCAAAAAAGGCAAGCCTGAGATGGTCTGGGTATGTGCAGAGGAGGGATAGATGTAGAAGGCTGAGCTGCAAATAAGGAGGAAATCCAGGAGACCTCAAGAGAAGATTCGTGGATGTAGTGAAGGAAGCCCTACAAAACATGCAGAACTGAGCACAAACTATGTCCATGTTGTTTCATTTATTTATTTTTTAGAAACATTTTTTTAAAGTATCTGGGAATTTTTTTTTAATTAGGAACCCAAGTGTACCTGATTGGATTTGTCATTGCAGTATATTTGGTTCCACTGTATATCCATGAGGAATTGTCATGTCTAAAGTCATTCTTAAATTGTCATTTTTAAAGAATCTATTTGACATGATCACAAGGGCTTGATGACCAGAAAAAGTGGAATTAGCTTGAGAAAAGAAGGCAACAAGACTTCACGGTTGTGAAGAATTCCAGGTACTAAACACTTAGTGGGGCATTATGCCCCTGAGGGTCGTTGACACACTATTGATCACAAGTCATCTCAAGTCAAGGTGAGAGTCATTGTCACCTGGGATTAAATGGCCTGCATTTGTATAGCGCTTTACTCAGTCCCTGAGGACCCCAAAGCGCTTTACACTGCATTCAGTAATACACACATTCACACACTATTAAGGATGAAACCAGTGTGTGAGGCCTTGCCCCACCCTATCATGAGCTATTAAGATCACTTGAGGCAATGTGTGAGGGGGTTGAAGCACCTGGGACTGTATTGTAGGTGGCTGATAGCTGGAGTCATTAGCCACCACACCTGTTCAATGATGGTTGTTCACAACAGACATGGCCATAAAATGACCTGGATGACTGAGAACCTGCATACACATAATCAGCAATGATGTACACACACACACAGTTTTCTTACAAATCACAGATAATAGAAAACTTTTATTTAGAGCTAAATTACACACATATAAACGCACAAAGAAAAGCATAAACCTGTTTGAAAAAAGTAGCCCTGATCCTGCTGCATTTTCTTGTAGTCCCTGTGTGCCAGCGCTGCTCTGTGCAGGTAACCAAATACCTTACAAATAAAAACATGTGTTTTTGTAATCCAGTCTCTTTGTTTTCGAACTTCAGCTTTCATTGCAGCCAGACTTAACAATATGATCCTCCATATGTTGGTGAGGTTAAACAGATCAGATTGGCTTCACTCCTGCTGATCTGCCAGATCATTCTGTTCAAAGTACCTGCAGTAAAAACAAAAGGAAGTAAGTATAGCTGCATCCTCTGTACACATCCAGACAGCAATATCATGGTATCATCACCCTGAACAATTTAGACACTGGTGGTAAAAAAAAAACAAACCAAAAAACATTTAGGGGTTTTTCTCTACACAGAGTTCCATATAAGAAAAATACAGAGAACCTTACCTGGCAACAAGACAGATGAGCAGGTTGAGGGCGGGTAGTTTATCATCTTCCTGGCTGTCCTGTGAAGTCATGCAAGCAGGGAAAAGACTCAGAGTAAATAAAATCAAATATCATCAAATTTCAACAAAAAACGAGAAAAACATGGCCTGCTGTGGCCGTTTCAAGCATGGAGTGATAGCACATAGAGATAGTGCTTTACAGGAGATGGTAGGATTGTGGCCTACCAGCGTGCTGCGGAGCTGGGCGCATCTCCGTGCAAGCTGTCTGATGGATGAGTGAGCTTCGGGCAACAGAGGCTTTTCCAAGCAGGCCAATAAAGCATACAACCAGCGCCCCTGGAACAAGAAGATAGACTGCAAACTCAAGTATTTCACAATAACTGCAGCCAATAAACCATCACCTTCTATATCTGAAACATAAGACAGAAGCTGAAGGAATGTTTGGTTTCATGATATCTGTGCGGAATGCATAGTCAGCTCATATCTATCTTGAATGCAACACAGGATGACTATAAATGCGTGTGGAGTTCGGAATCAGCATAAAAATGTGGTGCTAATACATCAAACTCACCAACTGTGGAACAAATTCTCGTTCCTCGAACCAGCCGATGAGGATTTCCAACACCATCAGCACTGTAGACTGTAGACAGGTGGGAAAACGCAAACACACATATCTTCTAATCAGGCTTTGACTGGTTTAGAACATCTTGAATGTCTATAGAGGGATCGTTTACCTGATTTAGCCTGCTGATGATGCTTAGGAAGGGAGGGAACCCCATCTGAACAGACAGAGAAATGCTGAGGTAAATAGAGCAGTACACATTTTGGATCTGAAAAGTAACGCCGATGCTGAAGTGCTTTCACTCTAAATAAAAACACTTCCGTTTACATAGAAATCTGTGGGGAAATGGCCCACAACTCCCTGATGACTCAGTCACTAGTTTCAACTCACACTGAATACAACATGAAGTGATTTTTTTTTAATTATTGGCATTATTAGGAAGATTTTCAATCACAGGTTGTTACTTGTAAGTGTGTGGTTTCAGGTCCAGTTTCAGTGCTCAGTTGGAGGCTTTGTGACAAAACCTCATTAACCAATAGGTGATAGATGTGACCGACAGCTTCTTTACTGTCAAAAAATCTTACAGATTGTATTCATGATGACACAAAACATTGAGATATAGCCATTACATATATAACCTTGCTATAGTCCAGTGCTGGCTCTGGTTCTGCATCTGTGTGGGAGGATGAAGTGCCCAGATAGACCTTCTCTCCTAAACAAAACCTCTTCCAACCCTCCTCATCCGTTAGCTTCGGCTGTAACATACAAATACGAGCATACATAAAATTTTAACATGAATTCTGTTTTTAAGTTTGCCTCTTGGAGAAAGACAAAGTATTTATTTGGTTATTAGAGGAAAGCATTGCATGCTGAAGCATTAAAATTTACACATTACCACATTACCATCAGCACGTTGTCATCTAGAGTTTGACTGGTCCAGTGTTTCCTGTGCCTTGTGATACTCTAAAGGAAAAAAAATGTTGTAAATGTAAACAAAAGTTCATAAATTGTCAAATATCCATTTGTACAAATTTGTGCGGATTTAGACCTACAAAAAGTTTTAGTGAATTCTGTTAGGCTTCGCTATTCTATAATATCATAACAGCAAAAAGGCTCTTACCTGTCTGACTTCAGAGAAATTGCTGACTTGTTGTTGTTGCCATCTTAGACTTGGGGAGAAACCCACTGGAGCAGCATGACACCCTGCCACCTAAAAACCAGAAAACAACCCCACAAAAAATGTAACTGAGAAATAATCAGAACAGATGAAGCATTATTGAGATGTATTATGTTTTATTTTGTATAGCATCTTCTTTTCTTTGCCAAATGAACTGCTGTATACTGTTTACATGATCAACGTAAAAATCGAACACAGCACAACATTTTTCAGAGCCTATCATTCATTTCTAACTGTGCAGTGAAAACTATGAAAAGATATTAAGAAAGATTCGTACAGATGTGCTCAGAAGTTTCCATCCACTCATCGTGGGTATGAATGTTTTGACCCTTTGTGGATTACAGAAAATCAAAAGTAAATTAAAACTTGTGCACCCAATTCTTGTTTTTCAAGGTTATTGAAGTGAATGCTTTAAAATCATTCCATCCTGAAAAAAAATGAAAAATTCAAAGAAATCATTTAAAAGCCCAACATTATGAGGACATTCACACCCATGATGAGTGGGACTGACTGCTCACATCAAGGTAAAAATACTTGAAATGCTTTGATTTGCAGACACCACAGAGTAACAAAGCTAATGAACCCTGTCACTATCAGGGTCAGGGCTTTGTCATTTCCTTTAATTTGTCATACATCTGCAGCATCAACCAGTCTCAATACATTTGCCTCTCAGTTTACTCACAGATGCATTCACTGTTTGCTTCTTCCTTAGTTTTTTGGGGTCAATCTGAGCGACCACCACCTCTGGGCACAATGAAGCCTCCAGCCTGTCCAAAAGGAAAAAAGTTCATTGAAGCAGCCCGACCACCTCAACTAATACATTAACACACCAAAGAGAAAACAGGCAAAGAGAATCTAGGAGTTAATTAGACGCGAGCATTAATAAGAGGTGTGTTCTTCAGGTTGCGATGCACTTACTGGACCTGTCGGAGGTACTCCTGGGGGTTTCTCGGCGGTCCGCTCAGGTCCAGGTCGCCCACGGTACCGGATCCACACTCCACGGGCAGCAGTCTCGGCATTAACTCCTCCACGTCTGACTTCATTGTGACTGAATGTGTAAGCTCGGCTAGCTTTTAACTAAATGAAGCAGTCAAGCTCAATTAAAAATACGGACTCGCAACGGACCAAAACACTAAACTTTTACCAAGAGTAAACACAACCAGACTAGACCGCCATCTCTCTCGCAAAACAAACGCATAGTGATGACGTCGTCTTTGTGCGCGCGTTTGCCTTGTTGCCACAGCAACAGACCAGCTGTCAGTCCTGGAGAAAGGTCGAAAATAATGGAGTGGGTCTGTTTTAAATTGCCATGGCGTTTACCCGGAACCCCGTTTATGTGTGCACGTATTAAAATCTCAATGAAATATCAATTAAAGCAATTTTCCATTAATATCAAGTCTTCTAATGAAATAGAAACCTTTGACCAGCGAACTGATAATATTTGGTATTGCAAGCAGGCCTGAGATGTTAATGATTATCCCCATGCTGGCCTTATATCTTATCTCAGCTGTTTCATTTAGCATTGAGTCTTCAAAAGGCAGCAGCTCAGAGGCAATGTTCACTTGCCAGCACAACGGGAGTTATTTCCACCCCACTATGGACATTTACTACTTATAGCCTCCAGTTAAAAGTCAGATAATCATGGCTATTTTTCAGGTCTCTAGGTTCCTGTGGTCACTGGGTGCAGTTTTAGTGATTTTACCCCACTTAAATATCGGATTATTGTCTGACTACAAGATCTGCGGAGACTCTGAGTGTCAAAGTAAGTCCAAAATCTACTGATAGCTCCTTAAATTAATGACGATAATGATGGTCACCTCACAACTGTGTTCTATTGCTGTGGTGTGTGTAGGCCTCCTAAGCAGAGTGCAGGCTATAAGGGACCACCGTGGTAAGGACTGTCGTTTCCTGAGCTTCAGGCAAGGAGACACAATCTTTGTTTACCACAAATTGACTGGAAAGAGGAATGACCTGTGGGCAGGCAGTGTATGTGTCATATTTCGATCTTTTTTTCCCTTTCTGTACTTCCCTAAATCTTCATTCATGTCAGGTTCTCACTTAGAGACAGGCAGAAGGAAAACCTAAGCCTCTGACCCCTGCACTGTAGTACTGTGAGGTTTGGGGCAGTGTGCTGCCAGGGTGTTTCCCTATGAAAGGGCAACCTCAAATTAATCAGTACAAACTTGTGTGATGACCTTTATCCTTTGATTGGTGGTATTGGTCTTTTCCAGAATAACAGTGCCCCCATTCTCTGTGCAAAGGAAGAATGAATTATTTGATTATTATAAAAGATTATGTTTGCAGTCATCACCAATGCCTAAACAACAAATGACATAGAATATTTTTAAAGAATGATCTATTATGACAAATGTTTAGATTTCTGGGTTTCTTCAAGGTAGAAAGAAGAAAAATGCTGACAGCTCCTTTGTTTCCTTTTTTATTTCAGATTGACAAAGAGTTTGGATATTTTCCAAAGGATGCAGTGCAAGAAGAAGAGGTTCATACTACTGTGGAGAAAGTAGTGGAAACACAGGTAATTTCATCATTCATATGTAAACAAACTTTAAGTATTAAAAAGTATTGTCAGTATTATTATTATTTCAAATTTTTCTTCCTAGTTTCCTTTCTTAAGAATTAAATTTTTGCCCTTTGTCTGCAGAAATCTGATTTCTTCTGCATGAATGAGTTTGGCTCCACTTATCTGGATATGGATGATGATGATGATTATATTGATCAGAAAATCCAAATCCCGGAGCCAGAAACCACACAAAAAATTACCCAAAGCACTGATGACACGAACGCTGAAAGCCACTTAACAACCTCAGACTCCCCAGTTTCTGCACAGGAAGAAGAAGAACAAGAAGAAGAGGATCAGAATAAAAATGTTGGTGGTTCCGGAGCTGGGTTTCAAGAGGAGACACATGAGATTCCTGTGGTTCCTAATCAACAAGGTGGGTCTCCCTCCTCTTCCTGGCTTGGTTCTTCAGTGACAGGATGGTTAGGTCTGGGTAAAGAGGACCAACCGGACAGTGTGGCTGAAGGGGAGATAGAAGATAAGAGGGAAGACACTCAGTCTGAAACGCTCACATCCTCTGTGACAGGATGGCTAGGCTTCGGAGGAAATGGAAAACCTGACAATGGCAAAGAAAGTGTGAAAGTTAAAGAAGAAACTGCTGAATCGTTAACTTCAACCATGACTGGGTGGCTCAGCTTTGGAGGTGGAAGCAAAAGTGAGACAGAAGAGGAACAAGAAGCAGATGAAGACAAAGAACCCACAGAGAAATTCAGGAGCAGGAGGATGTCCTTGGACCTTGAAGGCAGCCAGTTGCAGGAAGAGGAGAAGAAAGAGATGGGGACTTTAGGTTGGCTGGGGAATGGGCTGTCAAGCACACTGGGGTTTGGTTTGACCAGTCAGGAGTCAGGACAAGAGAAGGAGGAGAAGGTGCAGGCTAATTCTTGGTTAAACATGGAGATTGAAGGTATTCTAGGTTTCAGGAAAGATAAAGTTGGAGATAATGAAAACAAAGAAAGTGAATCTAAGGAGGCAGAAATAATCACAACTTTAGAGCAACCAACAGGATCACAGAATGTGGATCACAGTGAATCAGAGGAGGAAATTATTAAGACAAGCAATAATTCAAAGGAGGTGGAAGAACTGTCAGAAGACCAAAATACCCCGTCTACAGAACCACTTAATGGTCAGAGTGTTGATAGCAACACAGATATTTCAGACAGTGGGATAAACAGCGATTTCGATGAAGAGGCTGAACCCACAGTTGATAACAAAGATATTTCTCCTGAAAGGAAGTTTGAAGAAGAATCTCAGGCTTTAGTAGAATCACCCCCCAGTAAAGATGACGATGACAATATAGAAAAAAGCAAAATAAATGAGGAGAGATCTGAAGAAAGGGAAGGTGAAGACGCTGTGATTCACAAACCAATTGGAAATGAACATATGGATAATAGCAGGGAGTCAGGAGAGGAAGAAAGAAAAACTCCAAGTGCTATCAGTCAGGATTCAACACCACCATCTGAAACACCATCTGAAAGCATTTTGGGCCCTGATCACGTTTCAGTGGATTTAAAGTCAACGTCTATGCTGGTCAAGGAAGATGAAAAAGACCAGATGGAGAACAAGAAATCAGAAAGTGTGGAGGAGGAAGGGGCAGAAATCACAAATCAAACTGATAACACAGAAGAACCCACAGAAATGTCTCTTAAAATCACCAGGGGTGACGATAATAAAGGAGAAGTCAGTAATGAGGATACAGATTTACCTGAAACTCAGACTGAGGAGCTGAACGGTGATGTAGAAGACAGTAGCACAGAGAGCCAGCCTCACTTACCGTCATCTATGGAGAAAAACGATCCAGTTCCAGCTGAGAATGAAAGTTTTACTCCTTGTAGTGCTGAAACAAATAATGACAATTCAGATACAGTAGCTCTTTTTGATAATAACACAGAAGCAGAGACAGTTCATGGGGAGTTAGAGCAGGAGGGAGAAACTCTGAGCTCACAGGAATTTGATTCACAGCATAACCCTGGTAGAAGCACTCAAACTATCCCAAAGGATAGAGGAACAAGTGCACCAACCACAGATCAGACCTCCGTGTCTCCAGTGATGGAGCATGTTAACAATGAAAGCGACAGTGATGCAGGCAAACTAAAGGAAATTGTTGAAGACAACATAAATGAGTCCCAGCAGGTTAAAACAGAGATAGAAGCATCAGGCACTAAAGAAGATGATTTAAATGAAAATGACTTCAAGTCAGCGATCAGTTCTGAATTAGAGGCTGAAAAAGAGGAGGAGTCAAAGGATGGGGGGAATCAAGGGGTGATGAAGGTGGAGGATAAGGAGGAATTGGAGGATTTAAAGGAGATAAAAGAGCAAAAGGGAGATGAGAAAGAGAGTAATGAGGCAGAAGTGGAGAGTATGCAGGGAGAGGTGGAAGACCTAAAGGAAGCTAACAAACAGTTGAATGCAGAGGAGGAAAAACACCCCAAGGTGGAGGAGTTAGTGGAAGAAGAGGAACTGGTGGGTCTAGAGGGAAAAGAGAAGAAAGAAGGTGAAGGGAAAAAGGTGAAAGAGCAGAAGGAAGATGAGGAAGAAAAGGAGTCTAATGAGGCAGAAGTGGAGAGTATGCAGGGGGAGATGGGAGAGCTAAAGGAGGATAGAAAACAGCTGCAGAAAGAAGAGTTACCAGAGAAGGAAAAAGAGGCCAAGGTGGAGATGTTACAGAGGGAAGAAGAACTGGAGGGTGTACAGGAAAAAGAGAAGAAAGATGAAGAAGGAAAAACAGTGCAGTCTTCTTATTATGAGGCAAAGATCCCGAGCACCACGAACACACAGAATGGCTCAGGATCATCTTTCACTGAAATAGTCGCACAGGTTGAAAGCCACCAAGATGTGGAAGGAAGAAATGGGGAGGATGGAGAGAAAAAACAAGCCAAGGCAGAGGAGCTAAAGTTTGAAGAGACTGACCGAGCAGAGGTTGAAGAAGTGCATCAAGAGGAGAATGAGGTGGATGACAGCTTTAAATGTTCAAATGAGCTTTGCCCTCAAGTGCATGAAGAAAAAGCTGGAAGTGGTTTAGAGGAAGGAGGTGAAGGAGCAATACAGACAGAGAAGCTAAAGGATCAAGCAAACACACCAGGAGAGAGGCAGATGATAGACTCGGATGAAGAAACAGCAAATAACACTTCAGAGGAGGCAGAAAGCACTCATGCATTAGGCCAGGGAGATAAAACGGAGTCTGGAGACACTGAAAGTAGCAGCAAAGCAACACAACAGTTAAACTCCGATCAACAGACGCACACAGAGAAGGCTGCTGTTGTAGTGGAGGATAAAGACACTGATATAAAAATGAGGGAAAATGATAGTAATGGTAGTGAATCCTGGCATGAGGGAGGAAGGGAGCCTTCAGCCCCACATAGTGACCCTGCTAAAAGTCAGTCTGTGACATCTGAGCAAACTGCCCCAAGTTTGACTGATGATGTGTCTCCACATCCACCCACTGATCAGAGTGGGGAGACAGAGACAGAGAGTAAAACCAGTGGAGCTTTTGGTCTTTTAAAAAACCCCTTTGGTGTTTTCAGCCAGAAATCTACCACCGAATCTGACGGGTCCGCCGAACCAGCCCAGAGCTTCAGTACTAGTCCAGGTGAGGCGTTGCACTCGCAAGACTCATTAACTCCTGAACAAGAACCAGATTCCACCACTCACCACCTTGAAGTTGTGCACAAAGACTCTCCCACTATCACAGAGCAGCCACAGCTTCATCCTTCCTCTGCTGAGATGACAAGAACTCTCTCCAAACATTACAAAAACCTGCTCACTCACATGGGTGCAGATGAGACAGCTATTTCGCTAGAGCTTTTTGGGCGACACAAGCTTCAGTTTTTGGATTACATTTTGTCCAATTCAGACACCATGTTGTACAAACCTGATGAGGAGGATGAATCTATATTGTCAGCTGTAGAGAGACTTCTGTATCATCACAAGGAGACGCTGATTGCTCCTAGCGTGACACTCACTGATGCACTGCAGGAGGACAAAGAAAAGACCCGAATGCTTATGGCGCTTCAAAAACTGGAAACACTGTTGGGAAGAGTGAGACAGACTTTCAACACAAGACAGACCAACGACCGTAATCATCAAGGTAGTTTTTCTCAACATTGCCTCCTACTGGCTTTCTCATGGCCAGCACTAATGAGATTTAATTCAGTCTTTCAAATTCAGGCATGGTTTTGAATTGCATCTGTACATGTGTTTCCCTGTCAAATGCAGCCGAGGCCAGCTGTGTTGGCGTCTCTTGTTCAAATCATAGAAAAAATAAGAAAGCGAACACTGAGGAAGAGTCGAAGACGACACAAGATCCATCCATCCAGAGAGATGACTGGATGATAATGAAAGAAGGCAATAACCAAGTGGGTGGTGGTGTAGGAAAAGATGAGATAAGAGGAAAAAAACAGGGCAGAAGTGTTGAAGAAGCATCCCTTCCTCATGTTCAGCCAGGATCACCAGAGATGCTGAAAGGTATGGATAACCCAGGTATCCATTAATCAAGAAGAGTTTAAAATATTATTAAAAATCTTAAGCAAAAGCTACTCGACCTACCTCGTCATCGTCCTCACTTCACATAACCCCAAAAACCGGATGGCCAAAACAATTTTTTTTTTCATTTTTTACAGTAATGTGTCACATTAAAAGATAAATATTTTTTGAGCATCATAAAAGAGATGTATGTTAAACAGCAGTATGTGTGTTACTTTAACTGCAGGAGTTATGAAGCAAATTCTGGACTTCGTTTATCAGATGGCTGAAGACTCCTACGCCTACACTTGTGCAGTGAGGGAGCTCCTCATATGGCTTACTGTGCAGGTACGCTGTGCCAGTTTCTGAGGATTTATAATCTGCAGAAACAGAAACCAATTTTTTGTCATTTGATTTCCAAATATACCTTTTTGCTTTAATCTACAGAGATTAGTGTTGTGTATGTTGAGAGGGATTCTTCAGTTCATGCCAGAGATTAATCCACAATGGCGATGAAGGGGGGCTGAGGTCAAAGCAGGGTGCAGGGTGCATGCTGCCTAGCCAGAATTTTTTTTTTCTGATCTAGTTTTAACATACTTTGTCCAATAGCTTTTGATTTGTGGCTAATTGTGGCCTTGATCATGTTGTACAGGGAAAAGCAAAATGTATCATAGCATGGGCTGCTATGATACATTCTATGAAGGTGAGATCTTATCTTCATTCTATGAATGTTTTGTGAGTTACAAGTCCTAAAACTTTACAGCCACTCAAAGTGTCACAATCTAATTCAAAATCTTGTTTTGTTTAGTATGCTGTTTTCTTGTAATGAAATTTAAGAGCTTAAATATAATAGGTTTATCAGTTTCTATAGCAAAAAACATTAGTGCTTTGCACATTTCATGTGTTTTCTGATCATTCGCTGGGGCAACTTTCAAGCCTCAAAATAGGTTATAGCATAACCTACATTTTGATACCAGGATCATCTTCTAGCCATGATTCCTGATATGTCAAAATAATTCTCTAATATAGTCATTTCACTTGACCCGCCTCTGTGTTTGCATGCCTGTATTAAAGGTGTTAAAGTTATAGTACAAAAAAAAAAATATGGGAGGCACTAAAAATCACCCTCTGCTCTGTCAGTGTGGCATTTTGTGGTGCCTGGTTCTTTAAGATATTACTCTGGTGACATGCTGAGCTGACTCTCCCTCTGGCATTTAGCTTTGCTTACGTCTCAGCCTGTCAAGCTGGCTAGGTTCCTTAAACATTACTCACATTTGGGTCTGTGACACTCTGGACTCACACACCTGTGAAGACAAACTGTCTCTCATGTTTTGAAAGGTGAAAGTGGTTTCAGATGGAGGCCAGACTGGTGAGTATAAGAAATACTGGATGGCTGTCAGACTGTTTTAATTCACATGAAAAAAAAAATATAGTAATTGTTTGAGAAATGTCATATATCTCGTATGAACAGCTTTCCTAGTTATTTCATTAATTCAGTAAAATAGAGCATTTTTATTTTGTTCTGTTAATGCTTTACCACTCCATACTTTCCTACGTGGGTCTTAATTGTTTCTCTTTCTTTTTCATATGGGAAGTCTTTACCTTCACCTGTCTCCTAATTTGTCATTGGCCTAAGGCCGAGCACGCGACACGTTGACAAATACCCGTTCGATGCAAATGTGTTCCGTTCGATGCAAATGTGTTACTTTTTCTTTGAATGAAAATTATCAAAATAATGATAATACAGGTGTCATTTTGGTAACACCTGTTTCTCCTGGTGTCACTTTGAAAGCGCTCCGGTATGCCAGTGTGGCATCTTACAATTGGTGACGTTGCGACTGAACCATTTTCACCAGCGGGGGTGTGAAATCATCCGGGTGAACTTGTGAGGACACGAAACAGCGTGCACGTGATGCATTATACTATACATGCTGTGTTTATATTATTTTATATTTTCAGATTTTATTTGATGTTTGGAGTGTTTACAATGGTTGTACAGCTGTACAGTAGTTTTCGTACTACTCCCTACGACGTCCAGCAGGACGTGGTATAGTCCTAAGCGTCAGTGTTGTGGATAGGATGTGAAACCGCCGCTGACCCGCTTCACAGCTCTAGTTTCTTAACGGTGTAAATATAAAAATTTTTAAGTTTAAATATACGTCAGATGAAATAATTTGGACATGGCAGAGAATCCGGCGAGTGACCAGTCGGGCATCAAAGCGGCCGACTTCCAGGAGACGGCAGAGGCTTACTACAGTATCGCCGTGGAGAAAGTGAAGGATGTACGTTATGTGTCAGGTTTCGTTAGCAATTCCCAATTAGCCGAGATAATGTAACGGGCTTCCATGTAACAGTCATGTTTTTGTATTTTTCGGTACTAGCTACAGCTCTTGGTGTTGTCCATCTCATTCCGAAGTAAGAGTATGACCTGTTGTCAGGATTATTCTTCGTGTTTTCAAAGATGTTTAATTGCTCAAACAGTTAGCTGGTAATAGTTAGCTGGCTAGTTGTCAGTAACAGCGCTGTCTTGTCAGGTGTTAGGATTTAAGTTAAAAATGACAGATATTTTTCCACATTTGTCTGTAGTAGAATGATATAACTATTAACACTGCGCCCTGTTTAATGTGGTCAAAAACTGGGTAACTGTACATAAACCCATCTTCTAAAGACCAGCTGTTTGGTAGTATTTTGTTTAGCAGTTTGACAGATTGCTTTCAGGAAGCCCAAATCCTGGTCCTAAAAACAAAGAACCTTATTAGAAAATATTGACCTTTCTCTGTCAGTCCGGTGCATCATAAATGTTTAATATATTTGTATATTCAAATTTATTGGATATGCATCAGTGAATGTACCGTCAGATGATAAACAAATGCATGGTCACACTTTAACACCATTGCATCTATACAAAAACATATATCTTTGTATATATGCAGTATTTGCCACTCAGATTTTTCTCTGGAGTGCTGTCCTGGTATATTTGTGATTTATTTTAATTTTTTCATCAGTCTGGGGCCTTGTTGTGATCAGTTTACCATTGGTGAATCTTAATGCTCTTATTCTCAAAATTTAGTCACTGCTCATCATTTATCACTGGACCTTCCTTCCTGTGGTACCCTGTCAGCGGGCTGGTTTCGTCATTGTTGTGGGACTTTCACCTTTGTTTGACACACTCATACTCCACCATCTTGAAATGCAGCTGGTAATAGTACTACTAATTTTGCGCCGCTGAGAGCTGGAGAGGTTAATCTAACCAGGAGTTTGAGTCTGTGCCCTCCATCCCCGCTTTCCTTTTAGTCTCCTTTTAGTTCTTCTCTTCAGGATCTGGAGAGGAGGTGTGGCATATTTCTAATCAGCAACATTAACAACACCTCAGCCCATTGTGCCGGTGCTCTACAAAAGCCATTAGAGCTCAGTTGCTGGTGTGGCTCTTCTTGCTGAGATGCCTCTTCTTGGTTTGATTCCTTCCTCCAAAAAACACTGCACACACAATTTCTTTACTCTTACACTCACTTGACCGTGCTACTTATTAACAAACATGGTTAGTTTAAGTTCTTTATTTGCTTCTTTAATCAAAAAAACTGTCTTTTAAATGGCATCTCTTTTTGTCAAGGTGTGTGACCACGGAAAGTTCTACTGAGAGAAAGTTGATACTTGCTGCATTATTATTTGGCACATAGTATATAGTACAATGTATTAATATATTTAAGAAGGCACGGGTCTGTCTCCACACTGGTTTGGGCAGATGGGCTGCATTTTGCCCATGTTCAAGAGGCAGTCATATTTCCTCAATGACAGAAAAGCTAATGTCCTTGAGCATCAGTAGAACATCAGGTTTTTATTCCCGGACTCACATATCCTATTTAAAAACACACACAGGTTCTAACAGGAACTGGTCATTATTTTCTCTTTTCTCAGGTGGTGTCGTCTCTGCCCGATGACTTGAGACCTGGGCCAGACCTGTATGGTGTACCATGGGAACCTATCATTGTCTCTGGCCTATTGGGCCTGATGACACTTCTGTTGTTCACCTGTAGATGTTACAGCTCTGTGAGTGCACAGCCATGCATATTCACTTCAATATCATAAATATTTTTTGCCACCTAAGATGGTTTGATAAGTATGGCTTCTATTTGAACTGTCGGACCTGTCACTAAGCACAGTTCTTTGTTTTGTTTTTCCTTTCATTTCTTTTATTTCCTCACAGATAAAAAGCAGAATTTATCGACGTAAGTTCTCACTTCCTCTTCCTGAGTGTCATTTTATGGACACGTTTAACATTATCACTGACAGTTTTTCTTCTCTTTGACCTGTGAATGTTAACAAATAAACCACTTTTTTTTTTTTTTTTTTAAATGACACAAAATAAATCTGAAATTTTTTTGGCTGTTTTTCAGGTAGAGAGCAGGGGATGGCAGAACAGGTTGCACAGCTACTGGATGAGAAATCCAAAGTCCTTGAGAGTCTGAGTCAGTGTCAACAAGAGGTTAGTAGTTATGCCAGTTCTGTCTAGACACAGATCTGGTCTCACACAATAATTTGAGGTGAGAGATTTTTTTGTTATATATATATATCCTTCTATAGATTTCAGATAATTTGGATTACAAGCTTTCTAAGGTGATATCTACAAAGCAGAGAGGTTTACTTACTGAGCATTTGTAGGTGATCAGAAATCTAATGAAATTCTTGATGATATCATGCATGATGTACTGAGAAATTTATTCATCTACAGTATGACAACCTTGAGAGTTCACAGAGGGACAGCGGTGTCTTGGCTCAGACTCAGAAGACAGAACAACTGGAGGTAAGGCAGAGAAAAGTATGGAAACCATTCTTGGTGTAAAGAAAACCTACTTGAATGCTCCTTAATGAATATGGCTCACACAGTGTTCATGTCTGGTACACTGCTACGCTCCCACGAGCCTCATCTGTGTGAACAGAGACACATGTCCTATTGTTTATTCAGTTGAACAAGCTTGTATTTTTTTTATTTGCTTTCAAAGTCCCTAAAAAGAGAATTTTTTTTAACAGCCATATGTTCACACTTGTTGGAATAATTTTTGAGTGAGTGGTAATGTATAGTGAGGTTTACCATATTACAAAAAGAATAATAACAACATTATTATATTATTATTATTATTATTATTATTGATGTACACAATGAAGTACAGCCACTGCCATGTAATTTTTGACACAGACTTGCAGAACTAGTCAAAATGTAGAATATTTGCACTGCTTCACCTCAGATCTATAGTGACATTATTTGTCATGTCTTTACAACCCTTACTCATGTTACAGTGTCCCAGTTTTGCAGCTACTTGAAGTAGTTTTCTGATCTTGTTTTCTTAGGTCAAAGCCAGACAGTTGGAGCACTCCAAACAAGAGTTGGAGAGGGATCTGGAACAGCTAAAGGATCAACTGGACCAGCAAAGGGAGCACAGGACAGAACAAGAAAGGAGGGTAGGTGCACACACTAACAGAAGTACTGTGGAAGCCTAGTTGGCAATCCTGAGTGAGAAGCTGTAGAATTCATACTGAATGAAAGTTGTTTTGGTTTCTCTATCCAGATAGCAGTCCTCGAGGAGAGCATGAAATCCCTTGAAGATGAAACTAAAGACTTTCAGTCACAGGAAGAGCAGGTGCAGTATTCCAAAACTGTCACATTTGCACTTTCGCCTGTCTGTTCTCTTTCCTCTGTTGGTGCTTCTTTTCCACCTCTTCTCTGTTCCACTAGGTTTTATAATATTTCTGTCTGTCCTTCTCTAGGCGCAGACCACTTTGAAAGTGTACAGCATGAACAGTGACAGACTACAGAGGAACTTGGAAACAGCTGGAGAAGAGAATGTAGTGCTAAAGGAGAGCAATGCTCATGTACGATGGACACACACACACACACACACACACACAAAAAAAACTTCGTATGGCAGTAAACTAAATAGTGTTTCCAAAATGGGTGCACAAGATTGTTGGCTTACCTTTTTTTTTTTTTTCTTCTTCTCTCCTTCCCCCAACTCTTTTCTCCACAGTTGAGGCAGCAGGTGGAGGGATGGGCAGAGAGAGTGAGTGAATTGGAGGCAGAGATGAAAAGGTGTGAGGTTGCTTACAGCGGGATGATGCAGGATGTGGCCACCAAGGATGAACGTATAATGGTATGATTTATTCTAAGGTTAAGTTCTGTGAAGCAGCCCATAAAAATGATAAATTTTAAATTTGGCCAGTTTTCCTTTGAGGTCATCTTTTTGGAAATGCCTGAGTAGCTACCAGCTCAACTTTTATTTTTATGTTGTTCAGTCCATTTAGTCCTTTTCAGGTCTGCCTCTGTGTGAAAACAGACACCCTTTAACTCTCTTTATATTTCGGGAAGGTAGACAAAATTGCAAGTAGGGTGCTGAGTTTAGATTTTGTTTGTGTGGCCAAAAAATAAAGAACACTGGCACAAATCACAGTTCACAAAATTTCCACTGAACATTCTTAGGACAAAGGTAAATTGCCTCTATTGAGGTAAAGGTGGATGATTAATCTGATTGTGATCTCAGTTTTAATTTAGGTTTCAGATTACTCCTTAGCATTTGTTTTTCTCTTTTTTTTGTCTGGTGTTATAAAATCAAGACTGTTTCTTTCGTTTACACTGTAGCACTTACAGACCTCCTTAAAAGTTCCACCTCACTTGCTGACTGTAAAAAGATTCTTCAGTTCATAAGATCTATGTAGAAGTATTATCAGTTATTACTTTTTTTTTCCCCCAGATTGCTCTGGGTGTCCAACTGTTTGCTTTCAGTAGTCGTGACTGGTCACCGTCAGCTTTGGCTTTGTATCGTTATCTCCACGGCTGGTTAACTGTTTCCCTAGGTGCCAAAGCCTGGTTCTATCTTTGCCCCCGTTTTCTGGTCAATGCTTGACTCACTATCAGATAAATGTGTGATTTTGTGAAATGAATGAGTAACTGTGCCAGTTGTGTTCAAGGGTTTTGATTTTGTCTTTTGGGGGGCAATAGTCAAGTTGCAGTGAGCATGCTCCTCGTTGTACTTCTAATCTGTCTTCAGGCTTGGAAACTATAGACTGTTTAACCAAAAAGTGCTGCGTTGTAATTGACGAGCCAACTCTCAGCACCAACAACAATTCTCTGCATAGAAGTCGGGTCAGTTTGAAACAGAAGCCGTTTGCTCTGCTCATTTTTCCCACGTCTTTCTTTCTGTTTGCTTTTCTTCACAAGAGAGCAAACAGAGAAAAAAAGAGGATCAGCGCACACAATGTTAGTGGCCATAATAGGACTTCCAGGGAGTGAACTGAAAACAACAGCCATGCTACAAGCTGCCTGGACGTCTATGAAAACACGATCTTAAGGGCAAAAACAGACATTTTTAAATTTCTGATTTTATGTTTTGTTTTGTTTTTTGCTTTTAACTATATTAAATCAGGTCTCAACTACTGTCATGTCTCCAGAAAATGGCAGAATGACAGAAAATATATTAAAATGATTCAGTGAGAATATAATTAACTGTCAGAAAAAAATCTGTTTGCTTCTAGTCCTTAACAGATCGGCTGCTGAGGTTGAAAGGCTGGGATTCAGAGCTGGAGGAAGAGGAAGGAGGAGAAAAGGAGACAGCCAATGGTACGCCAGAAAAAGGAGAGAAGAATGGAAGAGGGGACATAACGGACACCCAGGCCCATCTGCAGAAAGTCCAGAAACTTGTTTATGCTGCTAAGGTAGATGGAAACAACCAAGAACATAGTGTTTAGCATTCAAGTTGATAATGTGCTGGCACGCAAGAATTATAATTATTTATTTATTTATTCATTTTTTAATGTAATCTCTGTAGAGTTTCCCCTTTAACATGTCTTTATTTTTGTATAGCTGAATGCAGACCTCAAATCCCTAGATGAGGATAAGGACAGAGTATTTGCCAAACTGAACGATGAAATCAAAGCAAAAGAAGACCTGCAATGTAAGTAAACTACAGAACATCTATGTCAATGTACTTATTAACCTTTTCCCATATTAATGATATGTATGAACCATGCTAGAGTCTCGACATATCCCTGGTAGCGTGCATGTCATGTCTTTTGTTTTTGATTTTTTGTCCCCCCCCCCCTCAAGTAAGCATAGAAGATATGGAGAAAGAGAAACTAACTTTGCAGTCGGACGCCGAGAACTACTCGGATCAGGTAACTGACCTCACCTGTGTCTGACTGTATTTGTTCTATACATGGTCCATATCTGTTTTCCTTTGGATTAAACCTTTTACCTTGTGTTTAGGTCCAACGATTACAACAGAAACTCCAGATTATGACAGAAATGTACCAGGAGAATGAGCTCAAACTACACAGGTATATGCATATGCAGTAAACGGTTTTATATGAACAAATCTATCTGTAACAATCAGATGATGTTAAAACTGTATCATTAAATATTTGTAGACTTCTGACGGTGGAGGAGAAAGAGCGTGTGCAGAAAGAGGAGAAGTTAAACAAAGCAGACAAAAATATTGCGCTGGCGATGGAGGAACTTAACAACTACAGGTAGCTGAAACACAGTCTGTAGCAGCTCGAAAGCATTTGTTAGTTTTTCGTCCTTACAAACTGTCTCATTTCTGCTTTGCTTCAGGCAACGAGCTGAAGAAATGGAGGAAGAGCTGGAGAAAACCAAACAGTCTTACCAGACTCAGATATCAGCACATGAAAAGAAAGCTCATAATAACTGGGTTAGTAAAACTCGACAAAGATTTGTCAAGTTTCTTTCTGAATTGTTACACTTATGTTATAAAGTGAAAGAAACTGTGGTTATACAACTAATTGCCCCTGAAATTCTTGTCTTGTTATGTTTTTGGCATTTCCAGGTGGCAGCCCGAGCAGCAGAACGAGAACTGTCAGACTTTAGAAGAGACAACGCTCTCCTCAGACAGAAGTAAGCATGATGTCAGCATTTTGAGTGAAATACTGAGATGATTCCCTCATCTCCATGTTTCTGCAGAGATCTATGATCCAGTATAGTCCTTTTATTGGCTTTATGTTTGTGCCTTTTTTTTTTTTTTTTTAAATAAAAAGTTGTGAACACACATTATAAATGAGCAGTTCTTAAGACTGAAATGTACTGCTACTTTTGTCATGTCAGCTTTTAAATACATTTTCTTTTTAAATATATTTCTTAACAATTGTATTAACATCTCAGGACCAAAAGTGCTTGCCATGTTTTAACTTTAGGTGTGATTGTTTGCAGACTGACGGATACACAGTTTAAACTGGACGCCCTCGACAAAGACCCGTTTGCCTTGAACAGTCTAGCAAGACCAATGCCTTTCCGTGGTACGTACACACACGCACATATAAATCATTAAAACATGACATGAATCATCAAACCTGAAAGGTCAGTCAGTGGAAAAAAAGCGTACTTTTCAATAGAATCCTGCAATGAATTTTCTTCTAATCTGGGGCTTAATCCACGTCCGGGACAACTCACAAAAATGTCTCTGAGGACTTAAAGCTGCAAAGGGTATTTTCAAACTGTTTGGATGAAGAACCTTCTTGGAAGAGGAAGTGAATTGTCTTCAAAAACTTAAAGAAGTCCAGTAGTCACCTTTTAATGCTCTTAAGCCTCCCTGAGCCTGGTTCAGCTGGAGGTTTTCTTCTGTTAAAAAGGTGTTTTTCTTTCCTACTGTCACCAAGTGTTTGCTCAAAAGGGGTCTTTGATTATTGGGGTTTTCTCTGTAGTGTTGTCGGGTCCTTACCTTATAATATAAAGTGTATTCAGGCGACTGTTGTTGTGATTTGGCACTACATAAATAAAATGGAATTTTATTTATTTACCGTAATTGTCGGGCTATAAGCCGCTACTTTTTGCACAAGCTTTGAACCCTGCGGCTTTTAGTCAGGTGCGGCTTTTCTATGGATTGTCCGTGATTTTTGTCATATCGTAAGACGATTTGTTTTGTTTGTTCCGCTGTTGTACGGCACTACGTTGCCTGGCGGAAGGATCGGGGTTCAAGAGTGGTATGTTAGTCACATGTCCGTCCGCCAGGCAACGTAGTGCCGTACGAAGTAGCGCGAAAAACAAACTTCAAAGTAGCGCTACGCATTCAGCGGGAGGCGTGGATGACGAGCGGCGATAAACTTGCGAAAAGCAAGTTATGCCCAACTCCACCGGTGGATTCTGACAGCGTGGAAAAGTGCGAAAACATCCACGATCACCAATGGATTTTGAAGGGCTGGACTCCTGCATGATGGAGAAGAGGACACCGCCACGGCCCTTCTGAGGGTGTTCGACTCTGACACTGACAACGAGGATTTCTTTGGTTTTGAAAGTGACAACGAAGGAGAGAAGCGGAGAGTGGATGACAAAGCCATCCTGAGCCTGTTCGTTTCCGACACTGGAGAAGAGGACTTTGGTGGTTTTAGAGCGCAGGAAGAAGAAAGATGGTGAATGACTGACTTTTCTTCTTGTTAAAGCCGTGTCACTGCACCTGAGCCTAAAAGGTAGTCCGAATCTATTTTTCTGGTGTGCTGTAGGCTACTGTTATGTACTACATGTGCAAATATGTACCCATAACTTGTTTTTCAAAATATTAATAAAAGGGGTGTGTCTCCAAACAGCCATCTCTTTCCTGACAATTCGCTTTGTGCATATTCTCTTACATATGATAAGTCAACATTGAAACACCTGCGGCTTTTAGTCAGGTGCGGCTAATGTATGTACAAAACAGGATTTTCCCCTGATTTTAGCTTGTGCGGCTAATATTCAGGTGCGCTTTGTAGTCCGGGAAATACGGTATTTATAAATGAGACAGTTTCGGAATGTGAATCCTAAGAAGTGGCCACCCTGCAAAAATCTCTCTGAAAGTACTATAATTAGAGTGACAGATTAAAATCTCTAGATGTAAATCACTGACTGAAGAAGGTGGTTGGAAAGTTCTAAAAAAGCTGCTTCTTGCCTAAATTGCGGTCGTAAGACTCTGCAGGGCTGCAGATTTTCTTCCATTTGCACTCACCAAACATTCCTGTATTTCCAGCTGAAAGGTCACCGTATGTTCCTTCTCCTCTGGGTCGACCTTCATCGGAAACCAGACCATTTCTCTCACCTCCTACGTTAATGGATGGACCACCTGCTCGACTGTCTCCTAGAGGTAAATGCATTTAAAGGTGCAGCTAGCTGCAGCAAACACATACACGAAGCATGGCCAGATCCTTAGAATGACACACAAACACTACAAATATAAATATACTTGTAATAATTTTATTCTTACATAATTGGGAGAGTACATTTTCTCATTCATACTCATAAATGGTGTAGAAACATGCAGCATGTTGGGGATGACCAGCTGACTATAGCATGACAAACTGCTGAAGCATTTTGTTGCATGGTCTGTGCATGCTAACAGTAATCTTGAATGCACAAAAGACAACAGAATATAATGTGATGAAATCTGGACTTACTGTCATCACCGTCTCTGGGCGTTTGTTCTGCTTGTTCTCTTTCTTCTTCTGTGCCCTTCTCTCTGTCTGTCACTCTTTTTTTTTTTTTTTTCCATCTTCTTCCAACAATCCTTTCCTGCACAGTGTCTCGTGGTCCAGGGGAGCCCCCAGGAGGCCAGAGGGAGATGGAGCGCAGTGGAGGTCCTCATTCAGACAGCGGCTCAATCTCTCCTACCTGGGAGAGAGATCGCAGAGGACCCCCACCAGGACCTTTACCAGGACCACCTGGGCCTTTAGGACCTCCAGGTGTGTGTTCATATGTGAGAGAGAAAAAAACTGGAGAGAACCAGACTGTTACAAGTGCCCACACAGCCAACATCTCACAGATTATCAAGACAATGTTTAGCAAACAGAAACGAAGGGCCAAAGTTTCAAAAAATGAGGTCAGTGTAAGTATGAGTAATCCCTGTGAGACCTTAAAATAGCCACATGGAAGCCCCCTGTGCACCTTTTCAAACCTTTTTTTCAACCCCTTTTTTTTCCCCAGCATCTCCATTAGGTGATAGTAAACTAAGTTGTCACTGCATGGATGACATTCCCCTGCAATGGTTCCAGCACTTGCGTATGAAAAGAATGAATGAGTACATGAATACACAAATATGAATAGAAGTTAGTTGATATTCAACATAGTTGTCATGCATATTATTACTGTGTGCATGTGCATCTTGCATTTTAAATATAATATAAGTATAGTGTGTGTGTGTGTGTGTGTGTGTGGGGGCGGGGGGGCTAAAGCATGTTGATGTTGCATGTTCATTGTCTTGAAAGCATTTTGAGTTTTTTTTTTTTTTACTCTGGATGCTAAAATTGTCCCTGTGATGAAAGTATTTGTACAACGTATTACTACATTTCTATTTCCAGCTCTTATGTGGTAAACCTCAGACACTCACTCTCTCCTCTGTTTTCTGAATGTCACCACAGATTTAAGCTTTGTGTAGCAAATATCTTCTTACTATCCATCGCTCTCTTCTTCAGGCTATATGTTTCCAGAACCAGGAGCTCCCATGTACAGAAGACCTCTACCTCCTCCAGGAGCTCTGGGCCTTTTGCCTCCTCCTGACTCTCTCCCTCCTGGCGTCCTTCCCCCCGGTGTCCTCCCTCCCGGCGCCCTCCCTCCTGGCGTCCTCCCTCCCGGTCCACTCCCTCCTCGTGCCCTTCCTCCTGGTCCACTCCCTCCTCTCCCTCCTGGCTCCCACCATCCTCGGAATGTTCCTCCAGGACCCTCTTACCCTGCAGACATGCCAGGTGAGTTTCTGCTCTCTCTCTTTTTTGACTCTAAATGGGTAAACTTGGACATGTAAACAAAAAAAATCCTCCTTAGCATGTGCTGAAATGCACACGTGACCCTCATATTTCTGTTAATTCACTAAATGTTTTATCAATGCAGATTCCTACAGAGAAAACAGCTTTGGACCTGGTGAACAGGACCATAGAGAGGTAAGTATATGCGTCTGTGTGTGAATACTGAGTGCTTATTTGTGGCTCAGCCTCTCTAATCTTTTTCTGTCTTCCAACAGTCCGGTCCTGAACGCAGGACTCCCCCTGAAGCAGATCCAAGGATGGGTCCACCAATGGGTCCCATGGATGGTCCCTTTCCTCGCAGAGCCCCTTATGGACCCCCACCTCCTGATTTCTTCTCTCCCAGGGGACCTGGGGGACTTCCCATCAGGCCTAGTAGGAACTTTCATCCGTCTTTGCACCTTTAACCATCTCCAGATGTCATTATTGTAAACTTGACCTTTCCATTTTTTCCCCCTTCAGTGTGGGTTCCTCAACCTCCAGGAGTGATGGCCCCTCCTCGATACCATCCTAGTGGAGCTCCCCTTCCTGTTGGTCCTCATCCTCACATGCCCTCCTATGCTCCCAATATGCGACCCCCTTCTCCCGACGGCCACCCACCTTCTTCCATGGGCCCTCCCCCACCTCATCAATCCCTCCCTCCCGCACCACAAAGCCAGTCTCCAGAGAACGCAACCTCACCTGAAGACGCCATTTGAGCCTGACTGAGTTTCTACATCAGCTGTGAGACGAAGAACTTCTGGTTAATGTTTAACGTGGACAGTGTAGGGCAGATTGCTGGTTACCCTTTTTCCATAAACATCTATTTATTCACCAGAAGGATGTGTTTATTGAATAGTGTTTGCAGGGGAGAACATCCTCCTTCATTGGCCTGTTTTCTTGCTGCTTGTTGTCTAATGACATTATTTCTTACGTCTTTTGTTATTCCCTCACCTGTTTCTCTCACCATTTACATTCTCTATGAGGAAGCTGATGTTAAAGTAAACTCGGCCTGGACTGCGTGTGTCACATGACCCAAAAACAGCTGCCTGTCGTCTAGTCAGCGTCAGAGGTTTTTGATGGGAATACTTCACTGAGATGAAGGAGAGATTTGAATGATCGTAGCATGTCTGTCATGGCAAAAACACAACTAGCCCTGAAATAGTTTTTGTCTGTCATCATCAGTATAATTTTAAAAAATGTAGCTGGTTAGCATCTTGTCGTTTGATTTTATGACACTTCAGTCTGAACACGTCAAGCCTGGTTTTGCCTGCGACTGAGCTGAGTTGATCTTGAACTCAAATGAGACTGCTTTTGGTGAAATGTATCAGAGTTGCATAATTGAATTTCACTGACTTCCCTGTGGGAAGTGGGATATTTTTCTTCTTATTTCACAGTGAGAGAAGCAGTTGAACAGTGCTTTTGATCATGTTACAGTGACTTTAATATGGCCTAGACTTTGAAAAAGGTGGCTTATAATAGCTGCTCATGTTTCCCTGAATAAACAGTCACAGGAGTAAGTTTAATAGACTGACTGGAACAGAGGATACCTTCATGTGAATTTTGTAAAAAGTGATTATTGCTAGATTAATAAAGACTTGAATTGTCAGTGTCATCATATTTACTAATGTAAGTTGTTATGCATACAGCTGTAAAGTCATCAGGAGAAACAAAACATTATTAAAAAATAGTTACATTTTAAATTTTTAAATTGTTTTGAATTTGACACTTCTGAAATTGCAAAATATGCTTTGATTTATTTTAACCATGACTGTATACAACAGTTTCTCAACTTCTGGTGATTTATCACATGATACATTTCCAGAATATTTTAAAGATGCTCAGAAAAATCTGAAAATAAAGGTTTACTTCTCCAGCTTCAGTCATAATTATGCAAATTTCTCCCTGTAAATATACAGCTTAATAGAAAGTTTCTGTCAACATTAAACATGTAAAACCTGAGAAAAAGATCTGCTAGCTCATTACCCAGACTGTCCTATAATTAAAGTTTTAATAGGGGGTTAGAACTTTTGTCATTTAATTGTGTATCTCTTAGTATGAATGAAGTCTTTATCAACTGTAAAACTTAAAATGCATTTAAATGCCTGCTAGTCCTCCGCCGTGGAACTTTGAATCAACATGTTTTGATGCTGTAACTTAATCTGATGGAACTTCTTTTGCTTTTAGGAGCTAGTGTAGCCTATTTAATATATTGCTATACAGTATTTGTGTGTACAAATTATTATATTACAGGGGCATATTTATTTGGATTTACATTAGTCAGTCAGTTACATCAAGTAGATTTGAGACATGGAAAAAAAAAAAAAAAAATTGCAGGGCCATCCTGCCACAACTTAAAAACAGTAGAAGGATATACAGTTACTAAATAGTAACTGTATATCCTCTAACCTGTTGTAATCATTAGGTAATGTAGGAGAATACTGCACGTTCTTCTGAAAGAGGAAATACATCTGCTCTATTATTTCATTAAGAGTACACAGTGTATACTTTGAGAGCTCGACAGGTTTTTCCCCATTTAGTTCCTGCATCCATTGCTGCTTCCTTTAAAGATGTGGAAGCACTCTGTGAGCTCCACTGCAGAAAGTTGCTAAATATTTCATTGGTATTAATGAAGCAATCAGTTGCAAAGATGCGAGGCTGAAATCGAGAGGAAGTAGCTCTGCCGACAGCGCTTTCACAAAGACGCCTAAAGGACATGTTTATAAAACAACTTTTAATTGTAAAATCATCAACATGATAAACAAGAAAAGGGCAAGTGAAAACCTATTGTCCAAACTTTTGGATATTACATCCCCAGAACCTATACATAAAAAACGATGCTATCAAATGGCAGTTTTGTTTCATCATCAACCGTGAGATGACTGATTAAAGGATTTTGTTGGCTTAACTCCCCCCACCACCACGTACAATTAACATTTCTGCAGGCTTTATAACAACGAAACAATGCCAACAAATTTGAACAACCATGCCAACCACTAAGTTACCTAACGGTGTTCATAAAGATGCCAGCATTTACACGTTCATGAGGAAAAATGTGAACTGTACTTTGAAGAGCATGAGAGAGAGAGAAAAGAGGTAGATGTGAGAGAAGAGGATGCAACACCTGCAGAATGACAACATTAGCACTTTAACTTTTCATGTGCTGTTTATACATTACATTTAGCCCTCACTTAAAATAGTCCACCTTCTGCTCTTTATATCCACTGGATTATGCTAAAATAACCAAACAGAATTTAATGAAACTTTCTGGTCAGTCTCAGCACAGATCTGGCTCACTTCCTTCAAAGTAAGATCTGGTATTGGTGGATAATTCTTTCAGCACATTACAGAGACCGCTGTTTTAGCATTCCATCACTACAAGCCAGAGGAATGTGCCTTGACTGTCCATAAACACTGTACTGTATGAACAAGGCAGACTGAAAAGAAAAATGCCTGTTTTTACTCTTACACTAATGACAAAAAGTCTTTGTAAGTCAGCTCACTGACAGGAATTCTGTGCATTACTCTTTTCCAAATAACCCCTTTTATTGGTTTCGTAAAATATCTCATGGATGGTCTTCAAAAAGTAAACTGTATTAAAGGCAAAAAAACAGACAAACAAAAAAACCCATATATTTTATGGCATCATTGATGAACTTGTATTCTCCCCCCACTTAGTCACTGGAAGCCTGAAATTTGAAAACCTACAGCAAAACACATGGTGAATCTGAAGTCAAACCAAGTCCTCGACCTTGTTGAGCACAGAACGACTGATTTCTTTACCAACCAATAATCGACACAGAGTTTGCAAGCTGTAAAAAGTCAGACTTGATGTGAATTTGATGCTCGGCTGAAATGTTTGCTTAAACAAATGACTCATTTTCATACTCCCGCCCATTTTACCAGCATAAGCTCACCAATTAACTCACTCAAGGCAACCACAATGTGGAGCGAGGACACCAACCTCACCGCATACGACCTTTGAGAAGCATTTAAATTTTTAATGAAGGCCATCTGTGCATCCGAAGTGAATGGATGTATTCAAAATCTAAACACTGACTGAAAAGCATTTTGAAGGAACAGGTTCAGTGATGCTTAAGCTGTAGCATCAATGGCTTTTACGCGCTGAGCCGTTTTCATAACATTTAACATGAGATGTTTGTTTTAATTGTTGTGGTTTTCTTAACAAACTACAAAAACCTGTGTCGGCTGAAACAGTCTACAGAGCCTGAGTGTGAAATAAAGCAGCAATACCCAAACATACGAGCGGTGATCAATAATGCTTCCGTTCCTGTTTATCTATTAAAGTCATGATGGTTGGCAGGAGAGGCAGCTTGACCAATCATCTCACAGACAGGTGGAATCACTGTCAGCTGAGAAGTGCAGAGGATTCTGTGAAGACTGAGAAATGTCCTGCTGTGTGCGTTTTTATGACTGCAGACCTGAATGCCACCATGTGTCATGTAGAGGTTTCCGTGTTGGAGGTCCTTGAGGTGTTTTTTCCTATGCGGCTGCTTGTGTGGGTGTCTCAGCAGTTTAGAATGGGCCTGCTTCTGTCAGGTCTGAATGGGAACGCAGAGCTCTCAGAGTCAGATCTCCCTCTGTGAGGCCCGAGCGTAGCCACGGCCTGGGTGAACACACACATGATTGTTAAATGTTGCCTAAACACACAATAAACCGCCACAAAGAGACAAAGATAAGAGGATTTTCGCATTTCTGAATTTTGTGCCTCCTCATCCTTCTGCCTATGACTTGGAAATCAATCTCAGTACATATTAGATGTCTTAATTCCTAAAATGCTTCTGGAGGAGAGGGACGTACTTTGTAGACAGTTGTTGCTTCAATTTCTCAAGGTGAAAACTGATGAGGATTCCAGATGTGCCACATGTCACATTATGAAAAGATGGCTCACAAGCAAGAGCCTCAGGAGAGGAGGCAAGAAAAAGGAATCAGGAATACACAACCTGAGAAATAAGAAAGAGGGTGGAGTCCTGCACATTAACACATACCTTCCTGATCGCGGTCCAGTCCTCTAGGATGTCCAGATCTGGTAGCATGTAGACAATATATGGACGTAAGCAGAGTTAAGGACAGTGACTGACTGCCAGAGCAGGGATGAAATGTAATCAGACACATGGCTACAGCACAAGTAGTTAAGTTATTTAGGAGTAGAATCATTATGAGCAAGAGTAAAGACATTAGAAGGATATCAGACACCACCGACGGGCGTCTCCTCTTCTTATCTGGACTTAAAGCATCTCGTCTCTTCTTCCTTCCTGACAGCTCATCATTCCACAGCTCTGATAGAAAAATAAAAACAAAAACTCAAATGTTTTGTCTTTGCATTCATTGTAACGTGACTTCCCGTATATGGTGGGAGGGTACAAACGTAATCAAACAACGTGAATGACTGTGTTACCTGATGTAATATCAATGCTGTGCCTGTCCTCCTCTAGTCTTCGGATTTTCTCCTCCAGCTCATTCTGCACTGTATCAAACAGCAGCAGCTTCTCACTCTGCACACACAGAGTCAAAATAACACATAAAACACATAATCATACACACAGACTGGATCAATTCAGTTTTATTTATAAAGCGCCAAATCACAGCAGTAATCACCTCAAAGCCCTTTATAATATAAAGACCATATAATAATACAGAGAAAACAATTGCATTACCACATATCTAAATAAATAAAAAATAGTTTGGTATATTAAACAGTGTGTCCAACCTCCCAGTGTTGACATGCTGCCTGGATCTCACAGTCGTATTTGTTCTTCACAGACTCCAAACACAACTCTCTGTAGATACCTGCCAAAGACGGAGAGAGACACACAATATCCAAATGAATAAAGAGATCAGTGTGTCAAAGAACTTGTGCTATTACTAATAACACCTTTATTTGAAAGGGCGTGTCAAAAAAAAAAAGAAACTTGTTTTTGCACGTTCCGAGTAATGACACCATCTCTGTGCTATCTAACTTAACCTGGGCCAGCACTTTTCCCCAAGAGTCTGTTTAAGAGGTCCTAAAACACCACTTGCTGAGGCCAGATGCAAACAGCAAAATTCAAATTCACCACATCGTGTGGTTTCTCACAGTGGGGATTTTGCACTTGAGGATTGCTCCACATTTCCATACTGTGACTTAGATAGCATGCAAAAACTGGCTAATGTAAATCTTTACATAGTTAATAGTTGATATATAAAAAAAAATTCTGAATGGATGCAATGTATATTTAAATTAGGCTACATCTTGCCAGCAGTCTGATATGCACCAATGCACAGGTTATTGATTAAACACACCAACAGCAGTCTTCCTTATTAGAATGCTGCTTGTTACTAATTTGTTGCAGGATGGACTTGCATTATCCACTAGATGTATTTTGCCTATGTGTACTTTAGACAGTGTTTCCCACAGCCACTTACAGCCATACAGTCACTGACCATGTTTGATTAAATAAATACTTTGATTAAATACTACTCCTGGATTTTAAATTGAAAACAACACATTGGCTTACACACTTTTTCTGTAATTACAAAAAAAGGCACACAAAATGTGTTTCTGCAAACATTTCACTTTTAATTCATGTTACTAGGTTACATGTCAACTTTCTGCAAATGCAAAGCAGGCAACTCAACACCCTGCTGCACAAACTGCAACTCTACCAGAAGGCATTGCACAGCTGGCTACATAAACAACAAATGCAAGTGTGATGTGAAGGTGTCTATGCATTTAAGTTACCTGCCACCTTGGTGCGGACCTGCATGTTCTCCAGCAGTACTGCCAGAGGCTCCAGATATTCTGCCGCCCGGCCAGCCTCCACCTCTGCCAGCTTGCTGTTAACCTGACTGAGACGCTCACGATACAACCTGTACACAGACGCAGGAGTAAATATGGATGCAACTCACTGTTATATGACTTTCCTAAAACAACTCCCATTTGAAGCAAAGAGTCAGTCTTACTGGTCTTTGAGATCAGTGAATTGCTTCTCCAAGTTGCACATTTCATCCAGACACTCCATTCTTCTCCGCTCACAGTCCACCTCATCCATTTCTAGAACAGCATAAAACAAACACACCTTTGGTATGAAACTAGTCTTTGATGGAAGAAGGGAGCAACTCGGTGGCTATGTAAGAAAACTCTGCTGAGTAGGAATATAATGATATTCAGTTGAAGCTTTGACAACTTTGTAAAATCTGATTGATTCACTCAAGTATTCATTTTTAATGACAGCTGTACAGGAATGTTCTGCTCATTTCCTGCGACCAGTGTTTCTCACCTGAGCTGTCTCCATCCTCAGAGACAGAGGAAGTGTCAGAGTCCTCCTCCTCTGAGCTTGATGCCTCCTGCTCATGTTCCTCCGCCTCCATCTCCTCAGCTGTACTCTCCTTTTTCTCCCGGTCACGGTGCAATGGCATGGCGGCAACTCTGCGTCAGGTTACTGGTGTGGGACAGAAACATAGCCAGGTTGTTTTGCCAGTTGCACATACAATATTCAATTATTTGTTAGGCAGCAGAACTCCTATATTTTACTGATGGTAGTCACTCTCTTCTTCACCTCTTTTGTACACTGTTCATTGCTCTGGATGGTTGACCCCGGTATTTAAACTCATGTCCCCTCCCTACCTCTCCTCCTTGCTGTTTCACTGTTACACCTCCCTCACCATGATCACACACTTCTCTGCCACCTCTGACTTCCTCATGCAGTACCGCAGTTCCTTTCTTCACATCCTACCATATGTTTTCTCTAGATTATTTAAAACACTAAGGGAAATTACAAATCAGCATGCCACAACTAGTAGGTTGATTAAAACGTTAATAGTTCAGTTGCTGCTCTGATTGATGCGCTCATCCCGAATTAATTAAATATCACTAACAAATGTATTGCTAAAGAACATCAACTCTGTTTTTTCCTGCTAATACAATTATATAACTTCTTAACTTAGAATTATTTCTGGGTTTTTAGTTTGATTACGTCCTTCATATATCCAGCGATCGTTGATCAACCAGGTGATTTTTTTTGACTCACATTTACCTGTGTAATATTCAGCTTAACTAAAGAAGCTAATAATGTGGGATATTTGTTTATACTGTTCGTAGTGAACGACTTCTCATACACATTTTTCTTCAGTTAACTGTTTTTAATGGTGGAACTTGAAAAGTATCCTCAAGGTGTTTGAATATTATAGACAATAATCGTACACACTATTTTATTGCTTATGCTAGTTTATTCGCTAAGCTCTCCCTAGCTTAGCTTTGAAATTATTAAATTATTCAAAAAAAACAATACACGACAGCAGTATTAGCATTTCGTTAGCACGTTAGCAAGAGAATATAGTCAAGTAGGAAGAAAAACTATCACGACTTAATTACAAATATATACAAACAAGCAAGCTTTAACTGACTCACATCTTACAAGATAGGTGGTACTTTGCAGGATGTGTTGGGAAAAAAATGTTTTCGGAGGGGGAAAAAAAGTAAAAACTTATCGTTATACCTCAGTTACGATTACACTCGTGTGCTCCAGCTAAGCTAAAAACAAATCTCTGCAGGACGCCTTTATTTGTTTTGGGAATTGTAGTTTTTTTTTATCTAGAATAGTCTAATGAATAGAGGACCACTGTGGAAGCTTAAACTACATTACCCATGTTTCACCGCTCTAGCTTGAGGCGGAGAGTTCGAACAGAATCCTGCACGTTTAAAACATTAAAAGATTAAAATCCACGTATGTCCAAAGTATGTAAGATCTGTGTGATATTTATGACAAACGGGATAGAAATTTTGCTTATTACTGTGGCATTTTTGCGTTGAATTTATCTGCTATCTATTATTTTGTTTCCCCCCCTCCCCTCCTCCGCCATGATGTTTTCTAACTAAGCAGCTAGTGACTGTTGTGGAGAAGGGAGGTGCAATGGATGGATGCGTTGCCCCGCTACGCTGTACATATTTGTCTTAGTTTAAAGAGAATGAGTTTCTCTGATAATTTTTTACCCGTAGAAATACTCCACGCTGTTGCGGAGGGCTGCTAATGCTCCGGGAGACACGTTTTTCGTTATAGTTTGAAGATTAGCTGGCTACACAGGCTAGCTCCTCCTTGCTGTCTACCATCGCATTCTTGCGTCTCCTGCCTCAGGAATGTTTTCCAAAAAACCTCATGGGGACGTTAAAAAATCCACACAGAAAGTGCTGGACCCAAAGAAGGACGTGCTGACGAGGCTCAAGCATCTCAGAATAGTCATAGGTAAGTTAGAAAGCATTATTAAAGGGCGAACAGCTTAGCTTCTAGATTTCAGTTTACTGCCTTGGTGCATGCCACACCAAACTCAAGTCAGAAAATCTCCAAGTTCAAAGTTGACTCGATTGTAGAGAGACACGCCGGATTTCTTTTCACAAACCAGAACACAGAAGAATATTTTGAAATTGTCTCATTAATTCGGCATCATGTCCGTTTTCTTTCATCAAACATTTTGTAAGGTTATATTATTTTTTCTGAATTGTTTATCTCTGAAGTCATAGTTTCTCCCCCTTTTACCGTCAGAATGATGGATATGTAACTCTCAATATACGAAGTGAATTTTAAAGGAGCCTGGCTGCTTCTGCTGTCGAGTTAAAGGGGAAGCTTTAAGGCTGTTATTTATATTGATTGTTTAGCAATACCATTACATCGTCAGATTTATGAATGGAGTTTGGCATGGGGTGTTTGGATAAAATAAAATCAGGTGTGATGCGCGTTGAACATCTAAACAACCTCAGTGATGCTTCAGGCCGTTTGACAGGCTTCTCTGGTTGCTGCAGGGGCGTGCCTGTGTGAGTTTTGGGGAAAGGCCTGATGTGTGAGAAATGCTGAATGTTTTCTTAACATGTGTTAAGATGTGTTGCAACACAACACCACATTCAGGGTTATGAATGCGTGGGAGAATAAAGGAAGATAGCAGGGTATTAAAGTGATGGATGAGTGTCTTTCACTGACACACTTACTCCCACACCGACCAGAGAGGGAAATAGCCTCTACTCTTTCCTCTCTGTGTCCAGTAGCTCGGCTTCCTGTTTCTATTGTAAAAGTTACTGGTGTCTGTGTTTGTGTATGTGTGTGCAAGACAGAAAAGGAAAGGGGTGTGCCCCCTCCCTGTTCTCTATTGGGAACACAGGACCATGATAAGAGGCTGAGACATAAACACACTTGAAGTGAAATGGTCTGAAAGGAAGCAGATGACTGAATAATGGCTAAAGACATGTTTTGCAGTCAAGTTGCCATATGAAATGAAGAAAGTGGTTTTCATTTGCACAACACTGAAGAATTGTTAACTGCAGCAGTTAAGTATTTGTTCATGTTGTTGTTGTTGTTGTTGTTCCAGCCGTTGTGGGAAGCAGACAGGAGCACTAAGACTCTTGAGCAATTTTTAGGTTTTCAAAACTGGTCACACCTATTATGGCATAATGAGTAAAAGGAGCTGTTGCACTGCTATGCAATCAGGTTAATAAGCAACTGTTCCCAAATCCCTTTTGGCTTTCTTCATTCCAGACCCCCTCTCTCTTTACATAAACGAGCTTTATTTAAAAAAGAAACCTGGTGATAAACTCCTCAGTTAAAACCAGCTGTTCTACTATTCTAATAACTTAACTACAGATGAACAGATGTTTACTGTGAGTTCAGTAGTGGTCCAGTCAGACTTTCTCATACAAGGCAAGAAACAGTGTTCAGATTATTCCAGTTAAGTCCTCAGAGTGAGTCATGAGAGATTTTTTTTTATTATTTTTTTTTATGTATTTGTTATTTTTTACTCGTGTCTTGATGAAGAAAGTTTTGTTTGTTTCATTTTATTCAAATTGATAAAAACTTTTCTCTGTTTAAAAGTCCAAAAAGGATGTCCAGATGATGTTGAAAGTTTGATTTTTCACAAAATGTAGTTAAATGGACAAAATCAGATTTAACTTGCAGCGTACTGTGCAAACATCCCGAGCCACTGTCCCTTTCTTTATATTTTGCTTTTTTGTATTTTTTTTTCTAAATTTGGTCCTGAGGTAAAGTTTTGCAGGCTTTCTAAAGGTCTTTCAAAGTTGTTGTTTTTTTGTTTTGTTTTCTTTTGTTTCTTTAAAATTGGCTACTTTTTCACCCATTTTCAGTCCAGTCTTTGTTCCTGGTCATTTTCATATTATGGTTAATGTCGCTTAAAACTGACCTGCAAACCTTCAAGCATTACAAAGGGTACTTAACTCAAGGGATGAACTTTGTGTATACACAAAACAGAAAACTTAGCAAAGAACCAATTTTAAATTGTATCTGTAACAAAAACACACCATTTCTTCACATTTCTCAAGTCGAAGTTATAAAAATGCCAAAGATAACACAATTTTACAGACTTGTAATAGGTGTTTGGATCAGTTCATCTGCTGTGTCCAAAAGCCTGATTAGAAGTCAGCTCAGTGGAAGGGTGGGTGTTAAGAAGCCAACTGAAAATCAGCTGCAACAAGTCTGATGGTGTGATGAATCCAAATTTTTTTATTTTTGCTTCAAGTCATTGTCATTAAGTATGCAGGAGGTCATGAAAGATGTACAACAATCAGCTTCTGTAGCCATCTGTAAAACACGATGGAGGCTGTGTCATGTTGATAAATAATAAACACAGAAAGGTGCCATCAGATCCACCATTGGATTGGCAACAGTAGGAAATCATATCTGGATAGAAAAACACACAAATAAACATTATCAGTCATGGATTAGCCTCGCAAAAGCCTGGACCTCAACATTATTGAACCACTGTGGGATCATCTAAAGGTAGCCAACATCCGAAGAAGAGCTTTGAATGTCTGTCAAGAAGTCTGCAGAACTATTCCTAAAGGCTACTTAAAGAAGTTAAAAGAAAGCTGCCTCAGAGCGTTCAGACTGTGTTTAAGAATAAAGGTGGTCGTGCCAATGTTGACTTTCAAGCTCATTAAGATTCTGCAAACATTCAAACAATGTGTTGACTATCCAACTAGGAGTAATGCATGAACGATAACTTAACAAGCAGCGAGGAGAATTAAAGTTTAGACAGACTGGGAAAAATATTAACTTGAAGCTGTACTGCATTGGTGCTCCATCACACATTAACTGATGTCCTCAACTAGTGCAGCCACTTTACAGTCTGTAGTAAGAATCTGTAAGGTAATGAGACTGTATGGCATTACTTAACAGAAGCATTTTTGTTATACAAATGTTTTTAAAGAAATAGAATGGTTCCTAAAAGCTGATTTTGTTTATTTGTTTTAATATGCCATTTAATTGCCATACATTGCAAGGAAAATTCTTAATTAAAAAAACAATTCCTAGAGCCATACATGCCTGCATAAATGATTAAAGAGAATATTGTACAAATATGTCGTTACATTTATGAATATAAGGGTTTGTCTTTCCAGATACAGATTTTGGAGACACTAATTCCTTTGGAGTTTCATCAGGAAGGGTGTCAGGGGTAAAAATCTGCCAAATCAAACAAGCCGCCCCACCCACTGTGGCGACCGCCTTGAATAAGGAAGCAGCCAAAAGTGGGTTTGTCCTGTATATGGAAATTTCTGGGACAACCAAAAAGGTGTTGGCCTTCAAAAGAAGCAAAATCACAAGGACTGTGATTTAAAACTGTTTTACTTAAGCATAAAATTCATTTTTGTTTGTAAAACAGCCAAAAATATCAGCAAAATGCTTAAACTTCTGTTCTGTCCACTAACAAATGAAGGCCTGTTATGAGTTAACGCAAGTAATTTTTTCAGTTCTGTTTTTGCTTGTTTAGCGAACTCGAGCTTTAACAGTATTGCACTGTAGACCTGCACCACTGAATTAAGAAAAAATATTATTTATGAACATGTTGTCTGTTTCAAGAATACGCGAATTCACCATAATGATGCTGTGCGTCTTACAACTGTGTTATTGAGCTTAATGAACAACTTCTGAGAAGGTCACTTCTTTGCAGGATCCTCAGTGGGTCATCTGGTGTTAAATTATGGGGCACAGAGGGTCGAAGTTTTATCGTGTGTCATCCATAGTGAAAATATATCCCTGCTGTTTGAATCAGATGAAATAGCAGAAAAGACTCTGCATCATTTGCTAAGAGATTCAGAATCACACCACAGCCTTTTTAAAACTTGTGGTGTGTTTCGGTTTTGCTTTTTAGGCTATGGGGACCAAATTCGTGTTTGTGCATGACCTTCAGCCACAGTGGTGGTTGTGTTTCAATATGAGTGTGTTTAAACCAGCGTGTTTGTGTGTGTGTCTCTTTCAACTGCTGCCATTAATGGTGAGGTGCAAAACACATCAAGTAAACTTCCTTATTCTTGAAAAGAGACTGTTTGCATGACAAACTGAGCTGTGTGTTGTTTTTACAGCTTCTTTACATAACACGGGTATATTTAGAGCGCCCATATATGGTGGTAGGGTTATTTTATTTAAATATGCTTCCTGTGAAGAAGAGTGAGAATTTTCCTCTCACCACTGTGTTTTCTCCATTTAAGCATGAATTTTGACTTGTAGTTGAGTCGATTTGTGTTTGTATTTCATGTGTAAAGGTTTAAGAGGCTTTACAGGGGTGCACAATAGACAAAAGAAACAAGCATAGGAAAGCTAATTTAAAACGAAATCACACAGAAGTGATACAGTGCACATACAGGCTGATACTGATAACACAAATGTTCTCTGTATCTGTAGTGTGTTCGATCACTAATGTGGCTGAACCTGCTGGTTAGTACCCCTCTGCAGCGGTACTATAAAAAGCACCATTTCCTGTTACCATCATAAACCAACAACACAAGTTAAACGGACAATTTTTTTTTTAAAGTGTCTCTTTATGGGTTTCTGGTAATCAGTAGAGTTTCCTTTCATGACATTTTAGGTCAACTATTCCAGAGATTTGGGAAATAAACAAGAAAAGCTCCAACCCCAGTTTGTCTCTGAGGAATACAGGATGTCTTAGTTTGACAGGCACGTATGAGTGTGAGTTGTCACAAAAAGATAGTTGTGAAGCATTTTATATTTCTCACTATTTAATACTATTTAATATCTGTTTTAAAATCAGATACTTGAAGCCAGTGTCCTATAAGACTTGTTATTCCCCAGTTATTGGTTATTCACAGAGTCAAAGTAAAAAGAAAATCTCTGATTTCTTAAACTAGAGGGGTCGAGTTGAAGATGCACATGCGATGTTTTGTTTGTACAGAGGCGGGATTGTTAAGAGGAATATCCAGGTCTTGTTGAGTGTGTGATGTTTGGTTAATGTCTGTGTAGGTTCTCTGTCATCCAAGTCATGTTAGTCTAAGGAGCTTGGAAAGAAAGCGGCTGGATTTTTAAGCCTCTTGGATGAGAGATTAAATGTGTTTAAGAAAATGTAAAGTTACATTCATGTTAATGGGTGTAAACGCTGAAGCAGATGTAGGGGAATTTATTGCGTTTTAATTTTTTTCCTATTCTCCTGAATGTGTATGTTCGTTGACCCTCTGATCCTTTGTACCGTTAATTTTTTTTAGAAAATGCGGAGCCGGCCGAGCTGAAGCAATTCTTCGACCTGAACTATTCTCATATCTACTATGTTTTCTTTGAGAATTTTGTCACCATTGAGGTCAGCCTCAAGCAAAAAGGTAAGTATTACAGGTGGTATAAAATGGTGGTTTAACGGGTATTGTAGGCATAAATAAATTATTCTTTGTTTTTCAGGTCATAAATCTCAGAGGGAAGAGCTGGACTCGATCCTCTTCATCTTTGAGGTATTTGAAACCTTACAGATTTTTAGATTATAAGTATTGTACAGTTTGATTTCATTGAGGATATGTCACATTTGCACTTGCACGTCGTTGCCAGAATCTTAAAGCTAACTGTTATATCTGGGATATTTTTTTCTACAACATTCAGTCCTACGAAGCTGACCTCAAAATGTCGGGGTTTGTTGGTAGAAATAAATAACAGGACAGAGTGTGGCTGCACGGTGGATCCCTGACATTTTGTTAAACCACAGAGGTGTTTGTGCTTCCAAACGCTCGGCCTCTCTGTTGGTGTTCTCGATGGATGCCATAACACTGGCTATCATTCCACTGGCATGTGGTGGTGCTTAGTGTAGCCAGGATAAGATAGGTGTGTGTGTGTGTGTGTGTGTGTGTGTGTGTGTGTGTGTGTGTGTGTGTGTGTGTGTGTGTGTGTGTTAGTGTTACTGACCTCCGTTTGCCCCTCAACGTATTTTCAATTCAGAGCAGGGCTGGGCAGAGCACATTTCCAGTGAGAATTAAGATAAAGGAAGATGCTTAATGCTGATTTTCTTGAAGAACTTTGGCCAAACAATAAACAGTTGATTGATTAGTTACATTGTGATATTAACTTTCAATAATACCATAAGAGTGCAACTATGTAATGAAAACATAGCAACAATTTTTCCATTATTGCATTGCATGAATGAGAAATTAACCAGCCAACCGGTGAATTCATCAATGAATGGGCAATATCAAGGTCAAGGTTCTTTATTTGTCACATGCATAGTTATACAAGTATAACACACAGTGAAATGTAGCCTGACACGCTCCTCGACATGTGCAAAAAAATTGGGGGGGGGGGGGGGGGGTGTAGAGGAAAAACATTATATATATATATATATATATATATATATATATATATATATATATATATATATATATATATATATATATATATATATATATATATATATATATATATATATATATATATATATATATGTGTGTGTGTGTGTATATGTGTGTGTGTGTGTATATATATATATATATATATATATATATATATATATATATATATATATATATATATATATGTGTGTGTGTGTATATATGTATATATATGTGTATGTAGTATATACACTGGGTGAATGTGCAGTAGTAGCAGCAAGCAGGTGAATTCTGTACATTAATAAGAATAGACATCTGACTATTTTACAGGATAGACAATATAAACATATTTAAAATTAAAGGAATTGAAATGTACATTGTGCCTTGGTTTAGTGTCTGGAAGAGTCCTGTCTCAGTCAATTATAGATGATGTGAGAGGGCGGGTGTGTGTGTTTAGGGCACGGATGGCTTGGGGATAGAAGCTCCTCTTGAGTCTCTCTGTCCTTGCCCGGAAGATGCGGAACCTTCTACCAGATTGCAGAAGTTGGAACAGTTTGTTGCCAGGATGGGACGGGTCCTTCAGTATCTGCGCTGCTCTAGTCCGGCATCTCCTGGTGTAGGTGTCCTGAAGCGGGGGGAGAGCAATCCTGCAGCAGCGTTCTGCTGTACGGATCACTCTCTGGAGAGCTTTTTGGTCCTTCACACAGCTGTTCCCAAACCACAATGTCATGTTCTGTGTGAGGATGCTCTCCACAGCGCCTGTATAGAAAATCCTGAGGATCTTTGGAGAGACCCTGAACTTCCTCAGTTGTCGTAGGTGATACAGGCGCTGCCTAGCCTTTTTGGTCTGGACCTGAATGTGGGCAGCCCATGTCAGGTCTGAGGAGATGTGGACACCAAGATACTTGAAGGACTGCACCTTCTCCACTGGAGCTCCATTGATGATAATGGGCTTGTAGTCTCTGTGCTGACCCCTTCTGAAGTCCACCACCAGCTCCTTGGTCTTGCTGACGTTCAGCTGGAGGTGGTTGTCTGTAATCAATAATATAGCAAGACTCACTCTTAACGTGAATCTCTTTTTCATTTATTTAGAAAATACTTCAGCTCCTACCCGAGAGAATCCAGAGCCGATGGCAGTTCCACAGCATTGGTAACTCACTTTTAACCAGTATTTTACACTGTGGCCACTCACACGGTTACTCCATATGTAATGTTGAATCTCAAACAGCCTCTCAAAGCATCTTAGTGCTTCTGGCAACTTCTTGAGTTCAAAGAGAGGTAAGAGTAGCTGTGCACTGCAGGTGATGAAGCTGACATGCCTTTCTCTTTCAGGGCTGATTCTGAAGAAGCTGCTGCACACTGGGAACTCTCTGAAGGTACTGCTCAGTGATTCAGTGAAACTCCTTTACCTGTCAGTCATGGCTCTTGATCCAGAGTCCACAGGACTGGATAGTCCTATGGACCTAGAATCTTTTTTGCAACGTTGCCTGAGTTCATTGAGTTTTGCTGGGCGTTCATTTATGCATTCATTTATTCCTCCCGTCCTCTCATTTTTTTTGTTTGTTTTTGTTATTGTAGATCCGCCGTGAAGGTGTGCGCTTGTTCCTGTTATGGATGCAGGCCTTACAGAGTAATGCAGAACGTGAGCAGCTCTGCATGTTTGCCTGTTTGATTCCTGGATTCCCGGCTCCGCTCTGCCACGGGACTCCACGGACCCTGGATACTCTAATCAACCCACCACTGAGTTTGACAGAGAGTTAGTTTTATCAACACACACTCTCAAACACAGTGCATTAGACTCATAGATACATTACTTCTTTTTTTTTGCACCTCTAATATATTAAAGATATTTCGCAGCCTTTAATGTCATACCATACTCTGTTCTTTTCCTCTCTGCAGCTCAGGTGACTCCAGAAGAGATCACTCCACTTGTTCCTCCCCAGTCAGGTGATAAGAACCAGGAAGATCTCACTGCCTACTTCCTAGAAGCTCTACTGAAATACATGGTAAACCAGGTATTATCTTGATTCTTTACTAACACAGTTAACACAGCATAACTACACATGTTGCAGTGCCTTACTAATGCAACTCACGCTAAAAGCATGGGAGAAACCGAGTTTTGGGTGCATCACTCACTGATTTGGTTGTGGCCACATCTGACAGTGAATTAGGTATTGACCTAGTTCCTTACTGGAATCATTAACCCCTAAAATACAAATTGCATCCCCTGTTGCTACACAGTAACTTGGCGCTTGTATTTCCTCTGCTTGCTGCCATCACACACTGATAACATTTTTCCCCAAAACAATGGTGCTCTTCTCTGCTTGACCCTATTCTGCTCTCCGTGCGACACAGGCTTGGTTGTCTGTCTGTCTAACTGTGTGTTTATGTTTCTATCAAACAGGCAAAGTCTCTAGAGTGGCGGTGTAAAGAGAACCATGAACGTGGCTTCAGTTTCCTCTTTGGTCATTTCAGGAAGTTCTACCTTCCTCACATCTTTCCCAACTTCTCCATGGAAACCAGCCTCTACAGCCCCATGCTGGGTTAGTACTACTAAGTCATTTAGATCTACTAAATAAGCTTATTTAACCAAAGAAACATTTATTTATTTGTGATGTGTACTGGGGAAAACAATGACCCTTCAATTTAGACAAGAGGGAGCCAAATCTGGAGTGGAGTAATGATAAATGAACTCATGTTTTGGTCTTTCTAAACACTTAAAGCACTTTTGTGGTACTAAAAGTGCTGCATTCACCAATTCACACACACATTACACCAATGGACATTCGGCATGGACTCCAGTTAATTAATGATCTGCTCTACCTACTAAAACTGAACAGGAGAAACATGAGCCCCTGAGACCTGGCTCATTATCATGGTGGAGCACCCAGCTGTCGTCGCATCGCCGTTTGAATAGTTTACAAACATTGCTGGACGTTACAGTAGAACTCTGCTCTGACAGTCTCACTTTGAAGGATGCTGTGTTGTAAGCACTGTCCTTTTCTGAGAAGACTGGTGTTTGTTCCACACTGTGCTGCTTTTATTAGCTATGCAACATGACTGTGTTGTGTTCACTTTGTGCACAACAAGAACAGACTCAAAACTCGGTGATCGTACCTCATAATTAATCCTGTGCCCCTTAAATATATATTCCTCTCTCCGTCATCCATAGATGTGCCTCCTATGCGTTCTAAGCCGTACTACAGTGTTGTGCGCAGAGAGCAGGACAGCGGCGAAACGCTGTATTGCACTAAGGAAAGTTTCCTTCAGGCTCGAGTTGTCTTTATCCGCTGGCTGGTTTCCTTCTGGCTCGAGCCACGACCCAACACACATACCCACATCCCAGGAACAGAGGGAGAGAATGTCCCCAAGAACATACAGGTAAGTATGAGCACATTATTATGCATCACTTGGTTCTTGTGTTTTAACTGCTCAATTTGCAGAAGCAAATGCGAAAGATTTTAAAATACCTCTGACCCTGTCTCTGCTTACCTTCAGCGAGCAGCAGCTGGATTTGCAGCTCGCTCCACAGGCAGCTCAGAGGACAGCGGTGGGGGAGGGATTCGATCTGACAGCCACCTTGAAGCAAGCGGAAGCTCAAGTGGGCGAGGAGGAGGAAGCATGGAGCTCTCCGGAGGTGCAGGGACTGAACCTGAACAGAGCCACTCGAACACATCTACACTGACAGAGAGAGAGCCCAGCTCCTCCTCACTCTGCTCCATGGATGAAGAGCAGCTGACAGACATGGAGGTGGTGAGAAGAGTGCTGACCAGCTCCAGAACCAACGTCAACTTCATCACAGAGATCTTTCGACAGGTTAAGGAAAAATGGTTATTTATCATAAAGTGAGAACAGTTTCCTTGTATCTTTCTTGACATGTTCATATTCCCGGTTGCTGCAGGCGTTTCTTCTTCCCATGTGCGAGGCAGCGGCAATGCGAAAGGTGGTCCGAGTTTACCAGGAGTGGATCTCCATGGAAGACAAACCAGTTTTCATGAAGGAGCCAGAGGAGGGCCCTTATCCTATAGTCACGGCCACAAGTATGGATACAGGCTCGCAATTCGGAGACAAAGATGATGAGGTGAGAAATTTTGTGAAATCAGTCATGTAATTAGCTGAAATACTCAGGTAAACGTTCTGTACATTAGCAGCCAACAAGTTTCAGTTCTCAAGACCAGCTTGAGGTAAATAGAAGTGTTTATTTGTGTACTTTCCTTTTTTTAAGGGAATGAATAAAGTGATTGACAGTGAATTGTTGGAATACAGTGTTCATGCTGGAGTTCAAACTACACTACAGGTATGTTCTCACACACAAAAACTGCCAAACTTCCACAATCTTGGTGTTATTTCTTAAATATTTCTTGTGGTTTTGATTGCCTTTCTTCCGTCTCTGTCTCCTCTACAGGTGTTTATCACCCACTCCTCTAACGTTTTCCTGCTGGAACCAGCCAACGACATTAAGATCCTTTTGGAGGAGCATGTCGATATGTGCAAGCGAGTGCTGAACATCTACCGCAGCCTTGTCATGCATGAAACCATGGACCAGAAGACATGGTAAAAACACAAACAGCAGCGTAAAATGCCATCTAATTACATTTGTGTGCTCTCAACTACCTGCTGTTTCTGATTAAAGAAGAAGAACCGTTTAGCTTTAACGAGTGTTCCTGAATTTGTAGGGAGCAGATCTTGCTGATTTTGCTGAGGGTGACAGAGTCAGTAATGAAAAGGCCTCCATCCATCATGCCTCAGGGCAAGAAGAACAACACATTGTCGGGCAGATTAGCTGGACCCATCTTTCAGGTACGTTATAATAATGTCATGAAAATAAGGAGGCTCACTGGAAGGCCCGGCTACGCTGGCTCAGTCACTTCCACACACACAGCCACTCGGCTGGAGAGAGGCCTGGGGTTGGAGCTGGGGCAGGGTCAGGGGGGAAGCTGGGAACAGGGGGTTCAGGTAAGTTTGGCTCTGTGGCTGTTATCAGCCATAGAACAGGCGTACACGAGACATTAGCATCTGGGACTATAACGGATAGCAGTGGGACAGGGGGCACAGCAGGCCTGGAAACCCGGTCATCATCTAAAAGACTTCTATATTTCAATATTATATAATCATGTGTTTTAATATGTTACCACACTCTAGGGTTGCCAGCATGACTTATTTTACTTCATCCCTCTCTTTCTGTACAGACACTGATAGTAGCCTGGATTAAGGGCAACTTAAACGTCTACATAAGCAGAGAGCTGTGGGATGACCTCCTCTCTGTCCTCTCCTCCCTAACCTGCTGGGAGGAGCTGGTCACTGAATGGTCACTGACCATGGAGACGCTTACAAAGGTACTGAACAGGGACCACATATACCTCCGCTCTGCTATTAATATAACTAGATAAATTCAGTTCAACACTTATCCAAGTCCTCCAACTGTTACCACCTAAAACAGTGTGGTAAAAGATTAAAGCTTTGTTATGTCTCTGTGTCTTAGGTTTTGGCAAGGAACCTGTACAGTGTCGATCTGAATGAGCTGCCTCTCGACAAGCTCAGTGAACAAAAACAGAAGAAACATAAAGGAAAAGGTGAGTCACTTTTACCGACCTTCAAAAGACATTCCTGTGACTTCCTAAGAGCATATCTGGAACACAGCCGGCTGATTGTCACATCGCACTGCTGGAACCAAATGCAGCTCTGGAATATAAATTGGTCTGTTCATGTATTATTTTTTGACTGCAAAAAACTGAGGTCACAGAAAAACTACTAATTTGTAAATTTAGCAGATTTCTAGATGTAAATAGCACACGTGTTTTCAGCTCAGTTCACCGAGAAGTCATTCCTCTGTTCTTACAACAGGTATTGGTCCGGAGAGCCAGCGGCAGGTTGTCGATCGTTCCTTCTCTAAAGGCTGGAGCAGAGACCAACCAGGCCAGGCAGCCGCCATGAGACAGCGAAGCGCCACCACCGCTGGGTCACCAGGCATCGAAAAAGCCCGCAGTATTGTCCGGCAGAAGACTGTAGGTCAGTGTGCCCTCTTCCTACAACTCTGCTCCCTTTGAATGTAAATGTTCATAGCACTGACTCCCAGAATTTGTCTATGCATACTTTGGAGAAATAAATGGTGCGCAACAAAGCCAAACTAGCATGCTGTCTTTCCTCAGTAGATTTTGGATACCGTCACGCTCTTCTCAAGTCAGTTTTGTTTGATTTAATGTCTCTCCTCTGCTTCCCTCCTCCTGCCCATCTGTCAGCCTGACAGGAAGCTGTGGCATATGCTCACTACCATTCCTCTCTGGAGTCATGTTTATGGGAAATCTTTAGCTGTGGCCATTAGTATGAAAGATGTAGTTACAGCAATGCTTGAATAGGTTTAGTATCAGCTGAGATGATGAATAAAACAAATCCGAAAATCAAGTTGGGACTTTAAAAATACATTCACAGCTCTAAATACCCCAATTAAAAATTGTAACTGTGATGCCAAAAATTTGAGTAGTACTATTAAATATTTGATAAAATATTTGACTCTTTTGGTAGAGAATTTTTTTTAACCTTGAAATCCATATATAATACTGTTTCCTCCTTTTTTAAGCTATATTACCAAAGATGTTTCAAACGTGAATACACGCAGCCAGCCGGTTTGAATAATCTCAGTGTTATGCATTACGATAAAGACGGTTCTGCTCCAGTTGTGAATGCCAGAGTAGATTGAAACTAACCACAACAAAGGACGTTCCTCCACACTCTGCAGGGATTGAAGGTTTGGTTCCAGAAGGGTCTCTACAACCGGATTAGTTTAGGATATTTTCTTGAATGTCAACATGATGATTCCCATTTTCATTTAATTTTATGTAGCGTTCCTGTTTGTCGTGGGCTTATGAAGAGACTTGAGCTGCAGAACTCCCACCAGCTCTCTCACTCTCTCACTCACCAACTTTCCTGCAAAACTAACCCTGTCTCACCCCTCCCTCACCTTCCCTTCCCGTCTCTGTCCCTCCATGCCCATCATGGAGCCCACCTTTTCAATACCATCCTGTCACTTGTCTCTTGTTCCACTAATTTCCTCCAAGCTGTGTTTCTATGCTTTTGTCTTATTTACTAAACGTATTCACTTGCTCTCTCTTTCTATTATCTTCATTTTTTATGTACTCTTTTCCACTTCTCCTTCCTCACTTACCTCTTAACCTTTATCTATACTTTTTTCCTCTTTTTTGTATTTTTCCCTTTTCTGTCCCACACTCTTCCTCTCTTCTGTTTCTCTTCTTCCCACTTCCTCAGCCCTGCGTAGCTGTTCTACAGGGGATTCTCTGCTGTCCTCAGCCTTTATCCGCAGTGCTAAGAGTGCTCCTGCTCTGGCTCCACCTCTTCCTGTCCTCCTCCACCACCACCACCACCCTTTACTACCCCCCCTTGCCGACCAGCTGGCAGGTACACACTCTTTGCACTACCTGTCTGCCTGCCTGCTGCCTGCCTGCCTGGATTAGTCGTCTACACAGACTGAAACTCTGCCTGTTGTCTTGTCTCTGAATATTACTCTTTTCTTGTTTGTTTGTTATCACTGGATCAACAGTTTTCATCCGCTCCATCAACAGTCATTGACCCCATTCCCAGTTCAACTGCAACTTGGCTAATCTTAAAAGCTGTTGATCAGCAGTGCGCAAAATTTGCATGTTGCAAGTGTAGATCTCTGAATTTTTTTCATCGTTTAACAAGCAAGTTGTTTCTCAAATACGGTCTTTGTTCAGTAAAATGTCAAAAGATGGCCTAAAATGATTATTTGCAAGATGCAAAAGGGGCATATTTTTGTAAAACTGAAAGATATTCCCAAATCATATAATACAAAATATTTATATGCAAGATCTTCCACTGGAAGAACAGAGGTGCTTAAAGGTCTTTTTTTAATTTTATTTTTTTTTATCAGACTTAATGTTTTCAAGGAGGTATGCAGAGGTTTCTTTACATCTTTAAAGGAAGAATCACATTGTTAAGTTAAATTAAGAACTTTCTTTTTCTGTAAACAGTAAAAAAAAAAAAAAAAGGAGCCGATTGGGTCTTTCAGCTAATCAGCTGACAGATTATAGGTGGCGTAACATGAGCTACCTCTCTAGTGACTCTCCTTTTCTGATGTCTTGGGCTGCACTTGGCAGTGGTAGTGCTAGTTCTGGTTCTGCTCTGCAGATGGTGAGAATCCTTCGTCCACCTGCTGAAGTTTGTGGTTACAGAGGTTAGTGACAGCTCACAAAGCAGACAGCACAAGGACAGCCAGTGCAGCTGATTGATATTGAGGAGTACCACAGCAGTAACCTATCCAGGGAGCCAACTGAGAGAAGACTTGAGGGGAGTAGGGCAGAAACTGAACATTAAAGTAAGAGCAACCAATACATAGCCTTGTTTCTCAGATAGAAAAAAACTCAAAAACAAAACACTGAAGTGCTGATATGCTTTGGCAGGTGTTAGTACATCTGGCAGTCACCCAGATGATCAAGTATGTTTGTTGGAATCACTCAACTGTGATTGTATTTGTAGGATGTGTTAAATAATCACCTCAATATATACAGATCAGGCGTAACATTGATTGCCTGCCTAATATTGTGTTGGTTCACCTTTTGCTGTCAACTCTTACCTGCAGGGGCACGCACTCTGTATTGTTGTGCTCCTCAAACCATTCCTGAACTATTTTTGCTTTGTGAAAGAGACCACAGCCATCAGGGAGTACTGTTTCCACAAAAGAGTGCATGGCCTGCAACAGTGCTTAGGTAGATGGTATGTATCCAAGTAAAATCCACATGGATGGCAGGCCCCAGAGTTTCCCAGCAGAAAATCGCCCAAAACATTACACTGCCACTGCTGGCTTGCTGTCTTCCCATAGTGCATCCTGGCGGTAGGTGTTCCCCAGGTAAACAACAGACAGGCGCACCCATCTATGCGATATAAAAGAAACCGGAGTAATCAGGGCAGGTCACCTTTCAGTGGTGGGCAGGGGTCAGCTTGGCCACCCTGACTGGTCTGCAGTTCTGTAGCCACACATAGAAGAAACTGTGATGCACTGTGTATTCTGTATTTAATGTATTCAGCATTAAATTTTTCATTGCTTTGAGCTACAGCGGTTCATCCATTGGATCAGTCAGTGTTATAATGTTATGCCTGATCAATGAATGTCTTCAGCAGCTTGCTAAAATGCTATTTTAAACACGCCTGCATATGTAAACTAGAACTAGTTTATATATGCATATTTATTATATAAATCGAATTCATTCTGGGCCAGCCAGTAGTGAACAAACATGTATGTCATTTTCAGTCTGTGTTCCAAACATTTCACTTAGACTTTAGATGTAAGTGGGATTTGCTTTTCTTGTTGTACACCTGTTTGCATGAAACTCGACATACCTGTTTTCTTTGTTATTTGCTTATCATCTTGCTTGCCTGCCTGCCTGCCCGCCCGCCTATTAGCCTGCACCTTACTCTTATCTGCCTGCACACACATTTGTCTTCGAGGTCTTGCCATTAACTCTACATATTTGCATTTTTTTCTGCGTGTTATAAGTCACTTTATTTCTCTACCTTTCTTCTTGATCTTCCTTTCACCAATTTTTTTGGTGTAAAATTTCATATGATTTGCTTTATTCTTGCAGTGGCTTTTGCTCGGACAGCTCTCCTTTCTCTTTAGTATGAGAGGATGATGACTCGCATATCATTTTTGTTGTTTTTAGTGTGTCTGTGTGTGGTGGTCACTAATGGATGGTTATTGTGCAAGAGAGAAAACCCACTGAAATAATTGTAAATGAAACTTAAGGGGAATTTCTGTGACATTAAACATGATGGTTGTACAACATAGCTTGCTCTTGCAAGTGCACAACAGCCAAACTGGGAAGCAGTCAGCTGTGTTGCTGCATTGTTGCAAGCGAAATGGTGTATAGTATAACACACAGGTGTTGAACTCCAGGCCTCAAGGGCCGGTGTCCTGCAGGTTTTAGATGTGTCCTTGATCCAACACAGCTGATTTAAATAGCTAAATTACCTCCTCAACATTTCTCAGTGTTCTCCAGAAGCCTGGTAATGAACTAATTATTGGATTCAGGTGTGTTGACCCAGGCTGATATCTAAAACCTGCAGGACACTGGCCCTCGAGGCCTGGAGTTCGACACCCCTGGTATAACATATGAGGGGAAAGAGATTTTTACATAAATGATTTTGATCTTGTCCATCTTCTTTATCTTCTTAAAATCAAATTCCAGCTTCATATTCATGCCATCAAACTATGCTAGTTCAGAATTATCCTTATTTATCTTATTCTGGACCTTATTGCAATTCTAAGTTTGTCCTCTGTCTGAAGCAATATCTCTTAGCACGTAGGTTGGGCTTCTGTGTTCACAGGCAGAGCTATGTGCCTGAGATAGTCATATTAGGGAATTATCTACTCTCTTTAAAATCATCTTGAGCCAAACATAGAAAAAAACTGTTCTGAAGCCAGACCTTTTGACTCGGGGAGTCTATTTGTTGATAGTTCGCAGTTTAAAACTTAATTAATAATAATATTTATGAAGATGTAACTACCAAACAGTCAGCATTCAGGCATTTATCCAATGTTTTTTTTTTCTTTTTCTACTAAAACAAGGTAAAAAAGGTCATGGTTAGCACCAGTAGTAGCTTGATAAATAGCCATAGGATGTTTGCTATGAATACATTTTGTTTTTGTAAGCAACATCAGTGAGTACAATCTGATAAAGAACCAGACTTTAGATAACTTCTGCCTAATGCATTCTTTCAGATCTGTGTGTGTGTGTGTGTGTGTGTGTGTGTGTGTGCGCGTGCGTGCGTGCGTGCGTGCGTGTGCACATGCCTGCATGCACAGTTTTTAATGTGTCTCCTCCCCTTTCTGCTCCAGCTAATGCCACTCCTTTTCCTTCCAGACCTCGAGGATCCACCAATCACACTGACATCCCGCACGTCTCGGATGCGCCACTCATCCCAGAGCGACGAGACTCCTCCCATCTCCTGTTCTGAGGTCTTCCAGGGTGGGGCTTGTGATCTGGATACCCCAGCCCCATCCTCCCTTGCAAGGAGCAGCAGTGCCTCTGACATCATGGAGCCTTTCATCACAGAGCGGGTCAAAGGTGAAGATCCCCAGAGGGATCCAAATTTGATCCCAAATCCTTCTCCCCATCACCACCACTCCACAACTTCTTCCTTACTCGTAACCAACAGCCACGCAGCTCAACCACCCTCACAGTCCCTCACCTTCTCTTCTCCCACCCCTTTTGCCTTCTCCAATGGTGCTGTTTCCTCGTCCTCAGAGGTAAAAGATGATGGTAGTGTGTGCGATCAATTCTGGCACCAAAGTGTCTCTCGAAGCCGAGGTTCTAGTTCCGATTGGGTGAGTGACTGGGACTCAGCCTTCGCCTTTCAACCTGAAAAGGAAGCTGATGCAGATGAGGGTGAAACTGGGGAAGATGATTTATTCTCTTCTATTAGGGACTACCTCATTAACAAAGAAGCTGAGAGGAAGGGCGAGACAGGCGAGAAAGATAGTCCCGGTCGAGCGGTAGAAAACAGCGTTGCTTTACCCGCACTCGTGCAAACAGGATTGGCAAGAACACAGTTAGAAAACAGAGGGCAGCTCGGAGAAGCAAAGCAGGTGGTAAGGGAGGACAGACAGGTAAGTAAATCAGTGAGACATAGCAGTGTGGATTCTATTGAGGAGAATGAGGCAGAGCAGCCGAGTATCTATGAGTGCTTGGAGCTGCAGTGTCAGTGGCCATCACCCAGTGCTAAGGTGGGCTCTAGTTTAGAAAGAACTACTGCTGAAAAGAAGGTTGTGGGAGGAAATAGTGGAAAGGCAACAGTATTGGAAGGGAAATATGACTTATGGGGTGATACAGAAGAGAAACAAGATGATAAAGAAATGGCAGCAAATGACAAGTCCAGTTTAATTAGGCAAGATACTACTGTGGGTGAAGGAAGCAGTGAATCAGTTCCCCAAACTTCAGAACCCACTAAGACCAAGATGTCCCGTAGTAGCACTAAGAGGCATCATTCTGGGGGTGTCCATGTCAGTTTCCGGCCCTCAACTGAATCTGTCCAGTTCCATAACCCTCTTGAAAATAAGGAGGCCCACTGGAAAGCCCGGCTACGCCGGCTCAGTCACTTCCACACACACAGCCACTCGGCTGGAGAGAAACCTGGGGTTGGAGCTGGGGCAGGGTCAGGGGGGAAGCTGGGAACAGGGGGTTCAGGTAAGTTTGGCTCTGTGGCTGTTATCAGCCATAGAACAGGCGTACACGAGAAATTAGCATCTGGGACTCTAACAGATAGCAGTGGGACAGGGGGCACAGCAGGCCTGGAAACCCGGTCTGGGACTGGAGGGGACAAAGACAAGCAGCATGCTGGATCCTGTGTGGGATCCAGTCATGGCCCAGAGGTTCACTCTGAGGTGTTGTCAAGCAGTTCAGGTTCCTCAGGAGTGCGCGGACGTTTAGGACGTTCCGCCTTGCGATCTAGAGCCTCCCGCTCACGCTCCCAAGAGCCAGGGAGCACTGCCTCACGGCACCACCAGGGGGCTCTTCTTGGTGGTGTTTATAAGACTGTGGTTCACGCTCTGTCGTCCAAGCCTCGGCCCCAAGGTCAGGGGTCATCCCAAGGCTCGTCGCCGCAGCGGCAGGCCCGGGCCACCATGGGTGATGCATCACTCAGGGATCTCTACTCCCATGTCCTGGGCTACTTTGGACGAAAGACGACTACGCCAGGTGAGGATCGCAACGAACGAAGTTCTCACAAAGGAAACAGCTGTGGAAAGACAAATACTCACCACCACACAAACACCAGCAACTTTCTTTTCCTTTTTGGCTGTTTTTTTTTTTTTTTCTTTTTTAACTGGTTTGTTATGATGGAATGACATTTTTGGCTGAAACTCATCATCTTGCTGCTGGACTGAAATTCAAACTCCCTGTTGATGTGTTTCCTCTTGAACGTAGCCCCTCCTCCAGCCTGCCTCTTATCAAGGACCCTCACCCTCTTACTTCCCATGCCTTTCCACTTCTCTAGCTCAGAAGCTCCCTCCCTCCTCCTTTCTGCTTCCTCTAAGGGTTTCGGGATTTTTAACCTTCTCACCTCCTTACCCTGTTCTCCACCTCCATCCTCACCTTGATGTTGCATGCAGCCTCCTCGTGCCTCCTTCGTCTCCTCCCCCGGACTCCGGCCCTTCTTCAGCTCTACAGAAGGAAATTGATCTACAGACAAGCACAAATGTCTGTAGAAAAAGAAAACAGCTGACATACACTATACTATTGAGAAAGATCCCAGATATTTTGTAGCACTTTCAGGCTTTGATTCATTGTTGTCAATCAAGGAATATCAGTGATTTTACAAATTGAGTGTAAGCATTTAGCTGTAGTTCATTCTCACACCACTAGAGTGCAGCATAAGACCCTTTGATAAATTGATTGTAGTAATCTAGACAGAATTTGAATGAATATAAAAAGGTATGCACTTTCAAATTGGTAATGGTTATTTGCCTTGGACACTGCTACAGCCTTTATCAGCTATGCTGAATGGTTAAGTGCACATTTGAATCAGCAGCACAAATGCCACCTTTTTCTGTTCATTCTAATCCTTGGTGCAGAAGTGAGGCTATTTTACCTTCGGGTTTGGATTTTTGATAAGAGCACAATGATTCATCACCTGAATCTGTCTTGATGTGGAGTTACTGTTGCAAAACCACTTTTTAAAATCATGTTCTTACATTATTCAGGAGTATTGCATGGCAGCTTGTGTCAAATAATATACTTGTTTGGTTTGTCTACTAATGTTCCAGATGTTTGAGGCCTGCATTATTTATTTGTTTATTTTTTTTATTTAATTTTTTTATTACAGTAAGGAAGAAATTGCATTTTAGTGTAAATAAGCAATTTTGGGCATTCACGGTTTCACCTGGTACTTTTTTATACCAGATATTATATGCTGTGGCTGGTTAAACTCAGATTGATGGTGCTTTTGCATAATCCATGAGCACAAGTGGCGCCACTTGACCACACTCTTTTATGGTTCGGTTGTGCAGAATTTGCATGACTGAACTGAGTCCATTAGAATGAGCTTGTGCAGTTATTGTAAACTCTCCACACTGAAGTCCTTAAAAAAGGGCTTTATTAGGTCTAGTGTGTTGCATCATTGTTACTGTATTTGTCCATTCACAGCAGCTGGTACTTTACTGAACTGCAGCATGAGTGAGAGAAAGCTTGGAGTGCAGTGAGTCATTGGTAACTCTCCATGTAGAGTAATATATCCAGAATTGTTTTTATTTTTGGATCTCTTCGCTAAGAGTGTTGATCCAGTGGAGACAAGGTCATCCGTAGCTCTTATCTTATTGAGGTGATTTTGGTATCAGGTGCCAGACGACACACACTGCAATTGTTGAAATGACTCAACCGAATGGGCTGAACATGTGAAAAAAATCCACTAGAGATGAGTTGTCAAGTCTGTCAGATGGCATAGTCTGTGTAAGGTCAGCTCACAGCTTGTTTATGGTACTAATAGGGAATGCATTGTATATGTTAGCTTTAATGGTGCATTAATGAGACTAAAAACACTTTTCTTTTTCCTTCCATTTTGTGTTGCTATTGGTGATGTCATGGCAAATAACCATTACAGTAAAATATTATTTAACATCTGGGCAAGGGCACATGTCTGAATAACACACTAATTTTGCTTTTGAGTATTCAGGAATGATATCTGTAAGGCTTCAATAGAAGCAACATTAAGTTTACTTAAGTTCTCTCTGTACTATCACGGCCACAGTATTCTGATCCTGCTTAAATTTTTATGGTTGCGCTTACGTTACCTACTGCAGAGGTGGAGCAGATGATGTCTTTGGGTGATGTACAAGTGTACCTGCAGGGTATTCCCTTTTGAATTTTTCTTGTTCGGTGGTAAATTCTGTGTTAAATGTGGCAGTAAATAATTTGGTTGCTATTTTTGTATCCAAGCTAACAGCAGTATAACTCATAGTAACATAACTGCACTAATGTGGGCCTGTGGTATGCTGCTTGTTTGGAGCTAACAGTGTGATACTCTCTCTTGCTCTGTCTGCATGGTGTGTATTAACTCCTGCATTGCTTTCCTGGTGGTTATTGATGCGCCTGCTATTGTGGCTTTTCTTTATTTAAAAAATACAGTTTTAAATAACATTCAGGCCTACAGTATACACACACATCAGGACTGCTCTTAAATCATCAATTTTACCAGTTACTAGTTTGTTTTAGTGATATTGTGACATTTCAGTGTAACATCTGATCACTGTGCTTTAAATGGTGCTTTTAATGCTCTGTGGGCAATGTTGGGATTACTGTTTCCTGATCAAAAACAAAATGTCACCATATCTTTGATTTTTAGATGTTTACAAAGATTATCAACAAGTCAGACCTGATGATAGTCATGTTACACAATTCCTTATTTCTTGGTATGTCTAAGTTTTCTATCATTGAAACTGTTTGCGTGGGTAAGCATCAGTCAAGCCCCTCTCAGGCATCTGCTCCTTTCTGTAAATGTGACAGCATCTGAGCAAGTCCTGTCTGAATGCACATCCTGGTCACTTTTTCATTAGAAAACTCAAGAAAAGACTTGAACTGTTAACTACCTAAAAACTGGATATTTATGCACCTTAAACATCATGGACAGCACAACAAATAAAACTTTGAGACGTCTTAATAACTTTAAAGGTGTGCATTGAAGTATTTTATTTTGAAAGTCCAGTTGCCGCTAACCAGCCAGGCTCGGCTCTGGTATGTAAATTTACTACCTGCTGGCTGGCCTGGGAATGATGTCATTCAGCTTCCTCTCCAGTGAGTCTCTTCCTGGATTTCCTTAAGAGCGGTTGTCAGCTGGACTTCAGGGTTGTGGAGTTGGAAGAGAGACTTGCCGGTGAAGCAGCTGCATGATGTTGAGGATCAGAATAGTGAGCTGGCCTGTTTGAAGATGGGGACAATGTCTGAATGGGTGTATGCTGTCACTTTAACAGGTTAATAGTTTTGTATACAATGTCTGACAGGGGCTTCACAGTCTGTCTTTGTGTGTTTGCTTACTTATATGGCTCCCTATGCTTGTGAATGCTCATTGGTTTTTATCATTCCTGTGTGTGTGTGTGTGTGTGTGTGTGTGTGTGTGTGTGTGTGTGTGTGTGTGTGTGTGTGTGTGTGTGTGTGTGTGTTTATTATAACCTTGTCTACCTCTGTGCCTCATTATGCATTTGTGTTTGTAGCCAATAAAGAGGAGGTGGTCCAGAAGGCCCGTCCAGTCTCCACTGATGTTGGAAGCAGCAACCCAAACTTCTCTGACCTCATGGATGAGTTTATCCAGGAGAGACTGAGGGCCAAAGGAACTTCAGTTAGTACAACACGCACGCTAATTTCAGATTGTGTCATAAGATGGAAGATACGAGCGTCACTTTCTCCTCTGTACACAGGGTCGCCGTGGCAGCAGCCCGGGAAGCCTGGAAGTTCCCAGGGATCTGCCAGAGCTCCTGGAGGCCAGTCATAGTCGTGATGGATCGCGACCCTTAGATGATCTTCGGCCTGTCGATGATCCGGGGGTTCCCTCTGAGTGGACGTCACCCGCTAGTGCCAGCGGTTCTGATGTCATCAGCTCCGACAGCCAGTCAGACTCCTTTAATGCCTTTCAGTACTCCACCTGCAAATTTGATAGTAAGGAACAAGATATGAGCAGTTTATTTATGCTGCACGGCACACATTTATCCTCTTTTTAAAACAATATTAAAGTATAAAACTGTTATCTTGAGCAAAACTTTTTATTAGTTCGTGTAAAATAGTTTTATGTTATTAAATAATCATTTTTTCTGCCAAGAGAAGCAGAAAAACACAAAATTGAGTTTCTTTTTTTTAAGGTAAATTAATCTGTAGGAGTAAGCCATCTCATCTTCTGTTTAACTTTGAAGAAGTTTTTGTGAAGTGTTTAAAAATAATGCATCACAGTTTGTCAGGCTGCTGAAATTAAAAGAGGAAAATCAACAACTGTACAGCAATGATGACTTTTCTTTCTTTTGTAGATTTTACTTTTAGCTCCGAGGCGTCTGCAGGGGGAGCTGGATCTGCAGCAGGAGGGGGAGGAGGTCGAGGCAGCTCGCTGGATCAGGACAGTCTTGGTGGGGGCGTGGCCTGTGAAGAGCAGGAGGTGGCCAGTTTGACGACACTTCACATCGACTCAGAGACGAGCAGCCTGAGCCACACTGTCACGGTTACAGGTAGGGACATAACAGACTTCAGCTCAATGCCTGCTCACCAGAACCCTTAAATACTGTGTTTTTATGCCATCTAAGGGGTTTTCCCAGTGCGTAATCTCCCAGTAGATTAAATGGGGGGGGGAAATATAACAAATATTCAGAAAACATCCCAAAAACTGTGAGAATTTACTCTAATAAAGATAAAAGAAGTTGAAATAAATAACGCTTATGTAACACTGATTTAACGCTTAAATAACGTTTGTTTATTTAGGAGCCATTTGATACAGTTTATCAAATTTTTTGGTAAACGCGTTGTAAATTAAGTCTATCTGAAATGTAGGTTCTTTGCGTCGATCATGCAAGCACACACACACACACAAACTAACAATGGTTATCAAGTGTTTCTATGCAAGGTTACTTTAATCTAGTAAACAAATGGTTGTGTGTAGGCTGTGTAGCCTCTTAGATTTATCAGTTCGTGTTGGTGTTTGCGATAAGCACCTATTTTGTAAACAGATCCTCGTAACACTAATGAAGGATAAAGTAGGACTGGGCATCTAATAGAAATGTAAATTCAATTTCGGCTTCCAGTGGTTATTATAATAGAATAAGATGGAATAAAATTAATGCTTTTATCCATTATTTTTGCTGCAAAAAATTGATACAAGCATTAATAATACTGCAAAGTGTTGTTTTTTTCTTCCGTTATGAATCGAGGGCGTTCTTTTCCTTTGTAAGAGTCTAGTTTCGAAGGCTCGGCTGTCCCATTCAGGTCTCTGTCGTTTATCTTGTGGCCGCCGTGAAGTTTGCTGTTCACCAGCTCATCTCCCCGCACCTGCAGACATCCAGTGGTTGAATCTTCAGAACAGCAGTTGCCCTAACTCCCTACTGGATTTATGAATCCCTGTTAGATATTAACTAATCAAGATTACAACTTTAAATAACTAAGTGATCATGCCTTTTGTTGTAATCAAGCAGCCCTACTCTGAATAGAATATCACCTTTTTTTTTAAATTTAAGCCCGTTTTTTACTTTACCACCTCTCTACAGCGATGTGCATCCCTAAGAACATTTTATATGAAATTTGAGTGCAGGCTCTCATTGACCACAATGTTGAGTATCCATTTAAAATGATGTAAAAGGACCCAAACAATGATAGGCACTCTGCAAAAGAAACCCAGTCGAGTAAACCTTTTTAGAAATACTCTTGAAGGTACAAGATCAACAGATACTTTGAATGCAGTCTTTTGTTATTGATTAACAAGAACATCTATCATGTTTTCAGGATTTCTTTTTAAAAATATCACAGTGATGAGTGTCAATAAAAAGCATGAGAGTAGTATAATAAAATACATAATAGCTGAAGCAAATAACATGCTTATAAATCACATTAGTGTGATCCAGAACAAAGAGAAAAATGGACTAAACTATCATAAGAAAGTATTTTTCTGATTGTCTTGGTTTTCTATGTGATCTTTAAAGTGACGTTTTTTACTATCCACTTAGCACTTAGGTTTTAAGTGTCCTTCTTTGATATAAGTCAGAATAAAAACAACCTCTCAGCCTCACATTCCACCATAAAGCATGAATCTCATCCTCCCGTTGCCTTATCAGGAGTTGATGTTTTCTGTATTCTTTCCCAGGTTCGGAGAGTGCATCACCCATGCATTCACTCGGGGGCTCTCGTTCCCAGACTCCTTCTCCTGCCACTTTGACAGCAGAGCACACTGAGCACACGCATTCCCACTCCCACACCCATTTACAGCTGGACCAGAAACTCCACAACTCTGTCTTACAGACCCCCGATGACCTGGGTAATACTCAGAGGCATTCACTTTGAGATGCTTTTTCCTGTTCATACAAAGTGTAGTACTTTAATCATGTTTGTGAATATGAAATACTTTGTAGGATGACTCAGTCATGTTCTCATTGACTCATTAATTCCAGAAACGAGTGAGTTCCCCAGTGAGGACTGTAGCGTGATGGCGGGCGGCTCTCTGACCGGATGGCACGCAGATGTTGCCACGGTAATGTGGCGAAGGATGCTGGGTATCCTGGGAGATGTGAACAGCATCAAGGACCCAGAAATCCACGCTCAGGTCTTTGACTACCTGTGTGAACTTTGGCAAAACCTGGCCAAGGTGAGAATTGAGACATACAGTGAACCCGCAACTCCTGTGTCAGTGAACATGTTCTCCAATGACGAGCTTTTCTGTTTGCAGATCAGGGATAATTTGGGCATTTCTCTGGATAACCAGTCGTCTCCTCCACCCCCTGTTCTGATCCCACCCCTGAGAATCCTCACCCCTTGGCTCTTTAAGGTATGTGTGATAGAGAGGTAACAATAAGGGTTATAACATAACATGTGTTTCAGTGTTAGTTAAGCAATCTTTTCTCTTTAGGCCACCATGCTGACAGAGCGTTACAAGCAGGGGAAACTTCACGCCTACAAGCTGATTTGTAGGATCATGAAGAGACGGCAAGACGTTTCACCAAACACAGACTATCTGACACACTTCTATAACATCATGCATCAAGGACTTCTCCACCAAGACCAGGTAGAGTGGTCTCAAATTTATACTTGAACATAATATATGAACAAACAGCATATTTTATATTTTACAGATTTCTTTAATCTTGCAGCTGTTAATAAAACATTTTTTAATGTTAAATACTCAAATCCAGCTCTTTAAGCACAGAGTAAGTGCAGGAAAGCAGGGAAATGGGGAGAAAAGATAGTCATGCAGGCAAACATGCTGTGCTACTGTGAATGCACCTTTGAAGCTAAATGTTTAAAAAAAAACCTGTATTACTTTTACAGGACATTGTGAACACCATCATCAAACACTGTAGTCCCAGGTTCTTTAGTATCGGTCTACCTGGAGCCACCATGCTGATCCTGGATTTCATCATCGCAGCTTCTAGAGTCACTGCCTGCTCATCACTCAATGTAAGAAATCCTCCCATTTGCAATGTTGGTTTCCAGCTTTACAGGAGCTGATTCTTTCATTCCTGTCCTCCTAACAAGTTTTATTTTCCAAAGGCTCCAAGAGTTGAAGCACAGATTCTTCTCGGATCTCTGGTGTGCTTTCCCAACTTTTACGGGGAGCTTCCTGCTCTCCACCCCACCACAGCTGACGTGGTACTTACCAAGTTCCCTGATGTCAAGGTACGCGAATGCCGATCATCATCTTCCACCTTACCTTATCCCTAGTATCCTCCCCTATCACAACAACTCTCTGCATGTCCTCCTTCACTACATCCATGAATCTTCTCTTAAGTCTTTTTCTTTTCCTCCTGCCTGGGAGCTCCATATTCAACTTCCTTTGTTCAGTAAATCCACTATCCCTCCTGTGCACATGTCCAAACTATCTCAACCTTAACCTTATCTCCAGCCTGAGCTGTCCTTCTAATGTATGTAAATGTAGTTTATGGAATATTTTCAGTAGCAGTGTATTTAGGTGGCTGAAATTATTCTTCACCAGAGGCTCCCCTTGTTTGGATAATAGGGAATTATAGCCATCCTAGCAGTTACAAATGCACAGAAAATTCTTCTTTTTTAATCTTGCAGCATCCTTTCTGCAAATGATATGCAGCGCAGCCTGGTTCAGTGTATTCACAGTGGATAAACTGTTCATCATACCTCATATGCACTTCTCTGGGAGAGTATTACAATACACCGCAATAAAATATTGAGAAAATAATTATTTTTTTTTAAAGAAATTACTTTAATCTTCCTGTAAGTTCGGGGAAAAGCAGGACAATACAGTTAAACTGACAGGTCTGAAAATGTGTTAGTTTTTTTTTTTTTTCCAACTCACACATCAAAAGCTCAAAAAGTTTATCTACATTGTTTGTAATCCAGGTCAGTTCAAACATCGACTGTCCATAGGGGATCTCGAAAGCAAACTAATAGGCTAATGTCTCATCAACCATTCTTGTTTGAGCTAAGGGCGATGGGAGTGATGTTGTTATTGTTGTTGGTGCCATGTAAACTGCTAATGCCATGCGTGGCAGCGCCTCAGGCTCACTCACTGCTTTCTTATGTGGCAGAAGCTTGTTTTGAATCACTAAGCGGTCATTAACACTGACCAGAGGGACAAGACCAGGGAGTGTGTGAACGTGTCTGGGGTGTGTGTTGACCTGTTTAAACTGTGACTATGTGTCCATATTTAGTCCAGCATATCTGTCTACGATATGCATTAACACCACACGGTGTAGTTCCTTGAATCTGTTTCCTGTTTGTCTGACTGGGAACTATTAAGCTTGTCCTCATTTTCTGACATATAAATAGTGTTGAAATGATGGATGCTCATATCAAACATTGCCAAATAATGAGGTTAGCTTAAAGGGAGGGGGAAATTAACTAAAATGGCTTGTTTCAGATACTGGACAAACTCAAGGACTACATCGAGGCCTTGTGTAAGACGGAGAAGGATTATTTTGAACAGTGAATCATGCAAAGCTACTCTAATAGGTCCATTTTAAGGATGCAGTCTGTTTATTATTTATTATACACACCTTTAAGGGCTACTCAATTATGGCAAAAATCATAATCCCAATTATTATCATCATCAGTATTTTGATCTGAGTTCTGTAACAAGACTTTTTATATTAATGCCTATAATAACAATACTAGTGGTCAGCTGATATATTGCTATTGAAAACTCATGTGCTGTATGTTTTTGTTTTTTTGTTGTTTTCTTTTTTTAAGGAGCATATCGTCAAAACCATCCTGACCTCTGCCAGGGATGAACCCTCTGCTCCTGCTAGGTAAAGGGTTTATAAAGTTTATTTATTTATTTTATTTATTTATTTATTTTTTACAGTGTTGCGCAGGTGCCCCAGGTTACCTAAAGTTATCATTTGTTAATAAATTCCTTAAGTATGTAACCACATCTGTTTGTGCTCACCGTTGGCGAGTATTTCTTTATTTTATGCTGGTTCCTGTGTGTAAAATTAATATATGCAGTGATTCCGATAAACTGCATTTATACAGGGAGTGCAGAATTATTAGGCAAATGAGTATTTTGTCCACATCATCCTCTTCATGCATGTTGTCTTACTCCAAGCTGTATAGGCTCGAAAGCCTACTACCAATTAAGCATATTAGGTGATGTGCATCTCTGTAATGAGAAGGGGTGTGGTCTAATGACATCAACACCCTATATTAGGTGTGCATAATTATTAGGCAACGTCCTTTCCTTTGGCAAAATGGGTCAAAAGAAGGACTTGACAGGCTCAGAAAAGTCAAAAATAGTGAGATATCTTGCAGAGGGATGCAGCAGTCTCAAAATTGCAAAGCTTCTGAAGCGTGATCATCGAACAATCAAGCGTTTCATTCAAAATAGTCAACAGAGTCGCAAGAAGCGTGTGGAAAAACCAAGGCGCAAAATAACTGCCCATGAACTGAGAAAAGTCAAGCGTGCAGCTGCCAAGATGCCACTTGCCACCAGTTTGGCCATATTTCAGAGCTGCAACATCACTGGAGTGCCCAAAAACACAAGGTGTGCAATACTCAGAGACATGGCCAAGGTAAGAAAGGCTGAAAGACGACCACCACTGAACAAGACACACAAGCTGAAACGTCAAGACTGGGCCAAGAAATATCTCAAGACTGTTTTTTCTAAGGTTTTATGGACTGATGAAATGAGAGTGAGTCTTGATGGGCCAGATGGATGGGCCCGTGGCTGGATTGGTAAAGGGCAGAGAGCTCCAGTCCGACTCAGACGCCAGCAAGGTGGAGGTGGAGTACTGGTTTGGGCTGGTATCATCAAAGATGAGCTTGTGGGGCCTTTTCGGGTTGAGGATGGAGTCAAGCTCAACTCCCAGTCCTACTGCCAGTTTCTGGAAGACACCTTCTTCAAGCGGTGGTACAGGAAGAAGTCTGCATCCTTCAAGAAAAACATGATTTTCATGCAGGACAATGCTCCATCACACGCGTCCAAGTACTCCACAGCGTGGCTGGCAAGAAAGGGTATAAAAGAAGAAAAACTAATGACATGGCCACCTTGTTCACCTGATCTGAACCCCATTGAGAACCTGTGGTCCATCATCAAATGTGAGATTTACAAGGAGGGAAAACAGTACACCTCTCTGAACAGTGTCTGGGAGGCTGTGGTTGCTGCTGCACGCAATGTTGATGGTGAACAGATCAAAACACTGACAGAATCCATGGATGGCAGGCTTTTGAGTGTCCTTGCAAAGAAAGGTGGCTATATTGGTCGCTGATTTGTTTTGTTTTGTTTTTGAATGTCAGAAATGTATATTTGTGAATGTGGAGATGTTATATTGGTTTCACTGGTAAAAATAAATAATTGAAATGGGTATATATTTGTTTTTTGTTAAGTTGCCTAATAATTATGCACAGTAATAGTCACCTGCACACACAGATATCCCCCTAAAATAGCTAAAACTAAAAACAAACTAAAAACTACTTCCAAAAACATTCAGCTTTGATATTAATGAGTTTTTTGGGTTCATTGAGAACATGGTTGTTGTTCAATAATAACATTATTCCTCAAAAATACAACTTGCCTAATAATTCTGCACTCCCTGTAGAGGCCTTTATTGCAAAACTGCTTGCTCACACTGTGCTGTTTTTTGTTAGGTGTGTGGCTTTGTGCAGTCTGGGGATATGGCTGTGTGAGGAGCTGGCCCACGGGACTCAACATCCACAGATTAAAGATGCTCTCAATGTGATCTGTGTTACCTTGAAGGTCAGTTACACCTCAGTACATCTATAAATGGCAATTAAGTTCTGTTCAGCTGGACTTCCAAAAAGCAACCTAAATTTTATATTTGAACTGTGACTCATTAAGACTGAAATGTCAGACCAGTCTGATCGCATTATGAGTTGTGTTATAGTTGTCTGTTCTCACACTTTGTCCCCATTGACCATGGATCTCTCAGTTTCTGACTGTGGTCCAGTGAAATAAGACCAAAGCAGTGACTCTGATTCAAAGGCATAGCAGACTGGCCGCATGTTGCACAGATCTGCTCAACACACTAGTGCCAAAACATCTGCTCCTTTTTAGGCTGAAAGTCTATCATACTGTTTCCATGAGGCAAGCCATGGTATAGTGCAGACCACTTACATAGACAAATAAATTTAATGTAGTGTATGAGAGAACGTACGTCTGTTCTTTATCCTTTTCTTTCTTTTTTTTTTAAGACAGACACATTTTCAATGATCCCTTCTCTACATCTGAATGTGAATCCTATTTAATACTTTGTGAACCCTGAAAATGATTGGCTGCAGCCGGATTGCCAATCCAAACTATAGAACTGGTATCTTTGTTGATATATTCCTGTTGTTGTTAAGATAGCCTTTGATAGGAAACTCCTATGTAAAATCCTGTAAAATGTGTCGGTTATAAAAATTAAAGGGTCGCTGTCATCATGCCTCTCACTCCTCTCTGTTCTATACCCTTCCCACTAGACAAGTATGGATACATGAGTGTACTTCATTAAAGAGAATAAAAATTAGCAACAAAGACACATAAACATAGAGACCAGTTAGCGAGGCCCTGGTGAGAATGTGTATTCCCATGGAGGTTGTTGGCAGTCGCTGTGAGATGATTGCAAAGAGGTTGCAAACTAGTGGCTGAGTGGCAATAAAACTGCAATGGAAACTAGAAATTAAGTACCTTCGCTTTCAAAGTAAAAATGTGTCTTACCACTGCAACTGACACGTTTCAAGAGAAGCAACACTTTTTTTTTGCCAACTGTGGATGCAGGGATCTCTATTCCTGCATGACTGTTTCTTTATCAGTTGATTTTAAGGTAGCCATGTTAACCTGTGCAAGATTTTTTTTCAGTCTGATTAAAATTCACTGTAGATCTTCACTAAATAAGGTAATCGTTTTGACATTGACAGAATTATCTAACTTTTAAGAATTGGCGGAAGTTGATTTCTGATGTAAACAAACATCGCTTTCTGGGTTTTTTCTTTAGTGTCACCTTGCTGTGTGCCACAGATTTCAATTTCTCCCTTCTTACTTACTTTTGTGACTTCACGAGAAGGTTAACACATGCACCTCTAATGAGCCTTAAGACTCCTTTTACTCGACATCTAAAAATAGTTCTGGGTATTCTAATTTATTAGAATCAGGGGAATTTATTTGGGGCGATCGTGGCTCAAGAGTTGGGAGTTCGTCTTGTAATCGGAAGGTTGCCGGTTCGAGCCCCGGCTCCGACAGTCTCGGTAGTTGTGTCCTTGGGCAAGACACTTCACCCGTTGCCTACTGGTGGTGGTCAGAGGGCCCGGTGGCGCCAGTGTCTGGCAGCCTTGCCTCTGTCAGTGCGCCCCAGGGCAGCTGTGGCTACAATGTAGCTTGCCATCACCAGTGTGTGAATGGGTGGATGACTGAATATAGTGTAAAGCGTTTTGGGTTCCTTAAGGGACTAAGTAAAGCACTATACAAATAAAAGGTTATAATGCATTTTTGTCCAATGCCAGAAACATGCATACCACAGCTTTAAATTCAGAGTTATAGATAAGGTAAGCAGACCAAAGTATAGAGTTAATACTGGAGGATTAGATGGAGGGTGTGTTTAACATGTTGTCCTTTGAGCAGCCAAAGTACGATGGAAAACGCTGTTGGAGATGAGTGTTGGTGAAATTTCCGTAGTGGGCTTAGTGTGTTTCAGACTGGGAGGCCTGTGGATCACAATAATACGGCCCAACATTTACTGTCATCTAAAGCCAAACACACACACTCACACACACATACCTTTTCCACCTTGGAATCCCTTGCTCGTGTATCGGCAGCCAACGACCCATCACTCACTCACACACACACACACACACACACACACACACACACACTCACACACTCACACTCACACTCGCATTCACTCACTCCTGGGAGCAAACCCTGGACTGTCAATATGTTTGGTCCTTCTTCAGATAGGAGACTAATCCAGAGGGAATGCTGCAAGCTGTGTCTCTCGCACACACACACTATTGCATGTATACACACATCTTGTCCACTTTTGAATCTCTTGCCTTCATACCAGCAGCCAGTAGCTCCAGCCATTGGCTTTGTGACACACACACACACACACACACACACACACAAAGCTTGAGGGATTGTCATATTTCCATGCTCTTCCTGCTGTTCTCTTTGCCTTTCATCTGTAAGCATTTTTTGCCTTGTCGTCCGTGATCCTCATTACAGCCCGACTAATCTGTAAATTCTCTTTCTTTGTACTTATTATGCTGTAAACACCTTGTTAACCTTAAAGAAGTATAGCAAATACTATCTGTGGGATTTCAGCACGGATAACTGATGTGTTAGTTGTGACAGATAAGATATGATACCTGCCAGTATTAATTTGAACAGTGCCAATATGTGAAGGAGAATGTGTGTTTTTAGACTGGCAGGCAACTCAAAGAGAAGCTTTAGAGATAATAAAAATAGATGATTTATTATATGATATTTAGACTAATAATTTACTGACTTCATATCATTTTTTTATATTTTATATTTTTGTTGACTAATTTAAGCCAAAGTTTTAATAGCTTAGAAAAAATGCGCAAGCTACTTGTTTAATCCTTCTAACGGTCCTGTGGAACCATTCATCCTCTTTCCTGGACATGTTCACTTCCTAGAGAGAAGGTTCAAAATAATTTGGCCTGAAATAGGATTTGGTATTAACAAGCAACCTCATTATGGCTTTGTGAAATACAAGACGTGCCAGTGACAGATGTTTGATAACTGATACAGATGGATTTTGCTAAAAATGAATGTGTGTATGAATTTAACCCAGACCGGTGAATTAACATCAATGTTTTTTCTCCTCTGTCCCTCAGTACCCCAATAAGAGTGTAGCGCTGGTGGCGTCAGACATCCTGCACCTTCTGATCAGTTACGTTGATCATCTGCAGAAATTCCCACCCGACACTCCAAAGAAGATCGTAGAGGTGAGACATAAAATACAGAGAACATTTGAGCAACATTAATATTTTAATATTTCTGAATATTGGTTAAGACCGCTATTGCTTTGCTATAACATCGTAATGACTGAAGTCATGCTGTGTAAAGCCAAGGCCTCACAGTGCTGGTAGACATTAACAAATTTTTTATAGAGGTTTTAAAAACTGTGGCTGAGGGATTTATGCTCATTTTAATCTTACTCTCTTCTTTCAGATTTTGATTGCCACCATCACATACTTGCTGCCTACTACTGAGTCTTCACCTCATGAACTGGATAAAAGGGTAAGCTGCTCACATTCACTTAACAACACTTTTTTAAAAACTCGCTGGATTGTTAGTTTTTAAAAATTGTACTTGTGTGTTGCAGCTGGTAGTTTCCCTCCTGTTGTGTCTGTTGGATTGGGTGATGGCACTGCCTCCAAAGACTCTTCTTCAGCCTGTGCAAACACGAAGCCCCCCAGAGAGGGACCAGCCTACCAAAACGCTCCTCAGCTGTATTTATAAGGTATATGCTTGTGTTTATATTCACTGTCATATGCAGTAGCGGTTTTAGATACGGGCGACACGGGCGGTATCGTGGTGGGGGGGCGGCATCACGGGCCTCTGCAAAAAAAAATAAAAATAAAAATAAAATGCTCGTACTCATGCTGCTCCAACGTCAGCCAGCGCATATTGGGAATGGTACAGGCACCGATCGGTTTTCTATCGCCCATTTGCTGGGAGTAAGGACACCCTTCGTTTGCGAGGTGCGCCTGCTGCTTGCGGCGCAGAGAGGAGAGGGCGGGGGATTTTCTGACCGGCTGGAGCAGCATCTAATAACCAACTCGCAAAGTAAACAAAATAAAAACAAACCAACAAACACGAAAACACTAGACATCATGATACAGACTTATAATTTGCTCGGTGCACCTTCTCGCTGCTGAAGTCGAAGTAAACTTTATTGTCATCTCCGCTACATACAGTCCAGTACATAGAGAGACGAAACGACGAGGCTCCAGTTACAGCAGTGCAAGTAAACAAACAATATATATAAGAAGAGTAAGAAAATAAATATACACTTTAGGACTGGGGGTAAAGGGATCAATAACAATTTAAAATTTACAAATAGGCTAGGACCGCCACTGCATATATGTCAGTATTAGGCCAGTTTGGCTCAACTGGAGCTGTAAACGATACACAAATGAATCCACTCATCTGCTTTTTTCTTTTAAAAATGTGTCCAGGTATTACATGGCTGTGTGTATGGGGCACAGTCTTTCAGCAATCCCAAGTATTTCCCGCTGCAACTGTCGGACCTGTTGAGTCCAGACTACGACCCGTTCTTGCCTTTAGAGAACCTCCGAGAACCAGAACCGCTACACAGTCCGGACTCTGAGCGATCCAGCAAACTGCAGCCAGTCACCGAAGGTAATGCATCAAGCAGTGGAAATGCACTGCTCCGCGGTTAACACCTATTACGTTTCTGTTTTTTCCTCTTGTCGCTTTAATAATCCATGCAATGTGGTGCGTTGGTCCAGATGCATATAGAAAATCTTTACACTATGACACCAAGGTCTCTGCAAAACTTTTGGTTTAGTCTTTACATGTGTACACACCTGTCTGCATCTGTGTCGGAGTATATATCATCTCCTGCTGTGGTTCACTAGGACTCTGTCTAGTTTAATGACTGGAGTAGCCCGAAAGGCCATGCTTCTCTTCTCCTGTCTTCTCTCGTCTAACCACTAATCTTCACTTACACAATTCCGTTTTTTATTCTTTTAATATCCTAAGACTATTTTCTGCTAATGTTCCTCTCACTTCTATTACATTCTGCTGGCTTCATTTATCATTTATTTTTGCTTCCCTTTGCCTTGTCTGCCTCTTTTAGAGCACCCTACGAGGTTCAGGGAGTCATTGAAAATCTGGTCAATACATATCTGTACTCTGTGCACAGCCTGTCAATAAGGAGTTGCCGTAAAGCGTGCGCGCGTGTGTGTTTCACAGTGTGTGTGTAATGATGTTGATTAACCAGGATCGGCTGGCAGCACAATGTGTGATGGCATTGGCTTCTTCTCAGCATGGTGCAAACTATGTACGAGCTGAAAGTGTGCTTGTACTTTCTCCTAGTTTCTACAGTGATTCCTTAAGTTAACTTGTAAACTAAAGAACAAGTCAGAGTACCCTTCACACTTTTTCTGTCACTGTGAAACTCCAGGTTTAACACTTTTGTTGTTTATTTTATCGGTGGATGCTACTCGCCTCTCTGCAGTAACACTCCAGTCCAATCAGCCCTACAGAAGGCTGCAATGCAGAAGAATTACTTTGCTAAACCTCTGCTAAAAGATAATGAGAGAAAATTAGTTTATTTTTATTCAATCAGCGCACATTAATCAGAGAGTAAACAGTAGATATAAAGCCTGCTGTGTGTGTAATGAATAGAGACTGAAGAGGGTCAGCCAAAGGCAACACTCTCTGCAAAGTGATTAAAGTTTATTTATATAGTGCTTTTCACAGACAAGCCCCAAAAATGCTTAAAACACAATTGATATGAAAATAGAATTAAAATAAACATAAATAACAAAACAATTTCAGCAGAAGGCCTGAAAAAATGTTTTGTTTTAAAGACTCTACAGAGTCAGCTTAACAGAGCTGGAGTGGCAAACTGATCCAGAGCCCTGCTGCCACAGCCTGAAAGCCTCTGTGCCCCTCTAGTCTTCAGTCTTGTATGAGGAACAGAAACAAGCATGAACTCTTCTAAACATCAATAAAATCTATCTTTTGACAACCAAAAGCTAAATATATATTTTTATATTTATATCAGCACCGATCCATAATTAACCCTTATAACAGAAATATATCTTTAAGCTTTTTGTACATCATCTGGGATGGACTTTGTTCTTGCTTTAATATTTTATTTTATTTTCTTATTTTAAAATGAGCTAAATTTTTGTATATATATTTTATATTATATTCTCTAAAGAACATTGGATCAGTGTTCTCACAGTAAACAGCCTTACTTGTTTCTCATTTTAAGTAATAAAACTATTCAATGTATTGTTGTTTTAATGGTTCATCTCTAAATGTATTAAAGTGTAACAGCAATGAATTATATTTGTATTAATGGTATATGCATTGACTTACATTTAATAGAATTTCTAATTACTAATACTCAGTGTGTTGTTTCTGCGATGATACCAAGCAGTTTCTTTATGATTTCCAAAAACCATAAATATAATTCGGCATTGCTATTGCTTAACCCCCCCACCCCACCTGCTGCAGCTTCCCTTTAAATTTTCTCCAGAGCAATAACACCTTTGTCTTACAGTTTACTTTCTAAATCCTGACAGTCCAATCCCTTATTTTTATTTTTCATTATAGGTGATGAAATGACGATCTGCTACCTCCTTACTATATCTTTTATCATCTGTATTCTCTCTGCAGTTCGTAGCCGTATTCAGCATGGCCTCGTCTCCATTGCAGCCAGAACAGTTATTACCCACCTGGTAAACCATCTGGGACATTATCCCATGTCCGGAGGCCCCGCTACTCTGTCCAGTCAGGTACTGTTACTTTGAGTTTGGTGGGTTAACTAAGTTATGTTAAAGGGAGGTGACTCTGCGAAATGTTGAAAGCTGTTGTTATTTTGCTGCTGTAGTAAATATAACGTCATGTTTTGCAGGTGTGTGAAAACCAGGACAACCCGTTCTGTGAGAGTGCAGATCTTGGGCCAGAACTTTTCCATTCACCAAACCTGCAGTTCCTGGTTCTGAATGGATCCACGCTGCTGTCTGTGCTTCAGGTAAATCTTCATAAATGTTCCACTTGCTTCTAAGTGTATTTGTCAGGGTTAAACGTACATGAATTTATTACTTGAATAATTACTTTTACACCTGGAATACAAATGATGACTACTGCATTTATTATATTATTAACACATTAGTGGGGAAACAATCTTTAAATAATATAAAATATTTATTTTGTGATTTCTTTACTATTTTATTTTATTTTTTGCTTCTTCTGCCGCTATTTCCCAGATCCGATCAGAGTCCGGTGTGCCAGGAGGCGGAATGACGGCTGGTTTGTCCTCTGCTCCCGCTTGTGTTCGCGTCATCATCCGAGATGTAGCTGGAAAACACTCGTGGGACTCCGCCGTCCTCTATGGGCCTCCGCCATGTTCTCCTAACAGTCCAGCGCACACACTTTTAACACACACGCAGTCACCTCACACTACAAATCTTCATTTACGCACCCCACCAGGAGGTCTGCTGAAAAAGATGGGAGCGAAAAGAGAAGATGGCGAAGAGGACGGGCAAGAGGAGAGGGGGGCAGAGGAGGGAGTGAGAACGGATGGTGACAGGCAGGAGTATCAGGGA